>NC_138768.1:374841730-375574230 GCF_965119305.1 Pelophylax lessonae
TCTGGGTCATGGGTATAATGACTACTTAAGTAAAAATGTCTTTACAAGCTAATAGCAAATCAGAAAATATTACAAGGGGAATTGCTAGTCATTTTTTCACCGTCCCTAAAAAAAATTGGATTTACTCCTGTACATAAATGTATTTTTGATTCACAAGGGTGCATGTAAACCTCATTTTTGGTTTTGTGCACTGATTCAAAAATCAAACCATTTTATGTGTAATTCTTCCTTGAATATGTAATAATAAAAAAGAGTAGCAGTAGAAGTAATAATAATAATAATCATAATAATAACAATAACAATAACAATGATAATAATAATATACTACTGCTAATAATATTAATGACGATAATAATAATAATAATAATCATAATAATAATAATAATAATAATAATAATAATAATAATAATAATAATATTCATATATCTTCCTTGTAATTGCACCGTTACTCAGAAAGATCCTTTTATTTTATGGAAGCAAGGTGTATATAACAGGGCTTGGCGAGTTAAAAATGCAAACAGAGTAGTGCTAATCCTCACTAACAACTCCCACTACAGAATGATAGCTATCAGCATACTGCCAGTCTGTCACTATGTACTAGCACAAGCAATATATCACTGCCATACCAGCGGCTTGTTATCCTGGCATTATATGCCTGTAGTGACACTAAGCCTACATAGCAGCATCCCAAGCCTGAACTTGCACTAAGCCACTATGGTATCACATCATTAGCCCAGCAAGGTACAACAGATGGTTAAGGCACTTTGTGCTATACAAGAAGCTTCCAACCCTTTCCTGTTCAGCCAGACCAAAGCAGAAAAGCTAAAGGCACTTATAAGCAAAGATAAAAAAATAAAAATGTCCTGTGTTTCCAATCTAAACAGTGAAATGGACGGAGGCTATTTTGTGTTGAAACTCATAAATATCCACTTGCGCTTTTTATTGTGTTTGCGGTAGGTTGAAGCACTAGTTGTTTCCTGTTTAGCAGATGACAGGTTTACATTTACAACAGAATTTCTATTTAGCGTCCCTAAATGAGAAGATCAAGGCATGTTTTTTGTCAACACACACGGAACTTATATTCTTCCCTCTTTGTTGAGCCTTGCTGTCTGCATATTGTGAAAGTGTGACATTGCATATTTATTATTATGATATTTCCTTCTTGCAGGATAAGAAAGGCCTGACAGGGAAACCAACTGTAACAGAGAGAAAAACGGTGTATCAAAGACATATAAGAACCCCCAGCTTGCTGGCGAAGAGTATATTGGAAGGTAATATTACACCCATCATCCTGTTTTCACATATAGTCAAATAAGAAAGTAAAGTCAAGCAATAGAAATGTCCTTTTCCATGATTCGTTTTGTGCTCTCTTTTACTCCCACGCTTTAAGCACTTAAACGTGGGAATGCACATGTGTTAGCTCAATATCAGGCTTGGGGTATAATCAGTCTGTACATTGGGTGCTTGTACACTTTGCTACCATGCAGAGTACACTTTTGTTGCATTCACTATGTTTCCTCTGGCGTCATCATTAAAAAAGTATTAGCGCTAGACAATGGGCCTGATTTACTAATGTGTGAAGTGGCACGCACACAGTTACCTATGTGTAAATATAATACATATATATATGTATATATGCACTGTAACTGTATTGTCTTCCCCCACATTGTAAAGCGCTGCGCAAACTGTTGGCGCTATATAAATCCTGTATAATAATAATTATATATATATACATATATATATATATATATATATATATATATATATATATATATAGATATATCTATATGTATATATATCTTTTTTTCACACACATATACATTCCCAATATATATTTGTATCCAAACACAGTCATGCTTAGTGAACAATTTTAAGAATGATCAATAGTAAGGAGTACAGTAAACCCCCCCTCCATTGCGGGGGTTACGTTCCGGACCCAGCCGCGAAAAGTGAAAATCCGCGAAATAGAAAAACCCTATTAAAATGCATTGTAGGCATGTTTTTTTTACTGTCACTGTACGTGTAAAAGAATTTTAAGGTCTTTAAACACACTTTTAAAACAATAGAAACTTATTTAAACACATAAAAGATACTGAGACACAGAGCAAGAGCTATGGAAAACACAAAAATATTTCATTTTTAATGATTTATATAGTAAAATAACATTACAAAAAAAACTGCAATATACCGGGACCGCAAAAACTGAACCGCAATGAAGCGGGGGTTTACTGTAAAGCAAATAACAGTTAATTTTAAGTCTAAAAATGTTAAAACAGGAGTAAGTGGAAAGCATCTCTACAATAGCCATTCATAATTGTGAGAATTATATTTTGTGAATATATTAAATGTAAATCCTTACACTTTCCAATTGTTACAGTAAGTATATTCATTAAATATAATAAATGGTAATAGAAACATACTGGCTGTGATATATTCCACTTTATATCTTATTCTATTTTTTTTTTTTTTTTTTTGGAAGATAACTAAATGAAATAAAAAATAAATATGGATTAAAAATGTAATGGCCCCTTACTTTTTTGGTGAATTTAAGGATGAAAAAGATAGAAGCAATATTTAAACTCTTTATCACTGCATTTAATAATCTCTACTACCACAGCAAATTTTTCACAATTTGGACATAATAAAGGATCACACAAATGTTATACAAATATTAAATAGAAAGAAAATATAGATAAATGACAAATAAATCAGCAGCTAATATCAATGTTTTAACTCATTCTAAAGACAAACTTCTAAGGTACAATTTAAAAAAAATGTCACTGTTAAAAAGGCATAAAGCATGGTAAAATGCTTTAATGTAATCCTAAAGACGCTAAAGAAAAAAAGTATTCTGGCTGTGGTGTTGTATATATGCATCTAGGAAGCATAACTGGGTGTAGTTCTATGGCTCATGTGAGTGAGTTTTTCCTGAGATCGATAGCACAGCAGGCAAGGTTACTTCTTTGAAAAATCAGACCCAATCAGAATTAGATAACATACATCAGGGAATTTTATTTTTTAAACCACAAAATGTTGTTAAAAACACATACATTAACATATAAAGCACAGTCTTATACTTGTTTTCTTTGTCTCTGTCTCTTTTCCTTGTAGTCATATATAACTTAGCGAATAGGTCACCTACAATAGGATACACAAGGACAAAGTAACACAAGTTCCAGAAGTCCGTCAATGCCTGGATTAATCAATATAATAATAATTGAAGTCTTAATGCTGCAATGCAATGCTCTATGTTGAGTCCAGGCACTGAAAGTGTCGAGGCCTAAATGCATCTTTGCAGTCCGATTTTTTTAAAAAAGCTTTAGGCGCCTAAATGAAATGTGCAAAAACCATAGATTTTCCACATGGTAATGGTTTTGTGAATTTGAATGTGAAATTATATTTGCAGTGTCTGTGCTATAACACTATGATATAGCCTCACATGGACGGGTAGATTTTACTGGCTGGTAAAAAACAGACATAGTTTAAATTGTTATCACAAAGCCTTGTTTCACAATAGTCACATTTAATATCTGTGGGTTTAGACACTGTGGTTTTGCATTGTATTTTACTTGCTAATACCACTGTCAGGCAAGCTTCAATTTCAACACTTGGATTGACAAACAAATATATTAGTGTTTTGCATGAAAATGGACATGCAGAGCATACATCACAAAGAGTAATATCATTTAAGTGTCTCCATCCTGTGTTTGTGAGAAGTATCAGTTCAGTGAATTAACCTGTGCATTAGAAGGATCATTTTATTAATGTGTGTTTAGACAGCATTCGTAATACACATATGTCATTGCTGCAGCTCCTTTCCCTCGGCGCACACATTCTCCCCTGTGCTGTTCTCCAGCTTACATTTTGCTTTCTTGCTCTTAACTGTCTGTCTTTTTTTCTTTTCTCCTAGTTCGAGTTTCCTCTCATCTGTAACTTTCTATTCATTGCGATTCGCCTCTAGGAAATATACATGTCATCAATTCTAGGTATAGCCATGTTTTTTGGTCTTACCACATGACAGGTGTCAAAGACAAAGTCCATGTGGGTGGTCCTAGTGCTTTTATTATATACAGATTACAGTACTGTACTACATGAATCCACAGAACAATTATACAAATGATACCAACATTGCACACCAGTGGCATGGGAGCCTTGGGTAGAGTCAGTCACTTATGATGTTGCTTGCTACCCTTGCAGGACGTGATCAGTAGCTGTCTGCTGTTCATTTCCAAAATATATATTTAAGTGAATCAGCAAGACTGTAGAGTGGGCTGAGAAATTTAATGCTCAGAACATATTTGCACCCAGTATGGAAAAACTGAAAAATTACTAATTAGTGAGTTTTTTGCATGTCTGTGTTCTTCTTTCATAGGTAACAGCTTCTCTTTTATTCAAAAAAATATATAAATAGCTTATCTTTTAAAGTAATAAAAGTCACAGCCATTTTTTTTTTTTGGAACATGGCTAACTTGTAGATAATATGTAGCGTATCTGGCTGTTACAGAATTATATAATATACTATATTGATCATTTTGTAATATCTTGCTAAATTTTAATGTTAATAACCCTTTGCCAAACATTACTTAAGAGAAATAATTTACAACATTAAAAAATATTTGCGATGAGCAGAGAGAACCAATTTTTTCTATGCTTGCTGGAAAGTATTTACTTGCAGCTTTGCTCTATAAATCATTTGTTTGAAAAGTTATGAATACTGCTTTCCTTTGGCATAGATACAACCCACCTAATAAATAACTTGTGATTTTAGGTTATCGACCCTTGCCAGCAGATTCCTATATGGGGCCCAATTCCCCCCTGCCAGCCCCTGTGAGTGACAGAATGAGGAAGAGACGAGCCTTTGCTGATAAGGAGTTGGAGAATATTATGCTGGAGAGGGAGTACAAGGAAAGAGAGATGCTAGAAGCCACTCAGGCTGCAAACCTTTTCTTGCCCAGCCGCATGGTACATGCTGCAGAGTACAACTCCTACAAAGCTGCCTATGGGAACTCACAGGTTGATGTCCCTAACAAAGAGTTCTGCAACTTTGTGCCCACTTGCCTTGATCTCACCATGCAGTATTCGGGGGCAGGGAATGTGGAGCTTATTTCGTCCAATGTCAGCGTGGCAACCACCTATAGACAATACCCCATCCCCTCCAGGTTCTTGGTGTGGCCAAAAACTGGAGGCCCTATCACTGATGCTCTTCTATACCAACAGTACCTGTTAAATGCCACAGCCATGCAGGCACTAAAAACTGGTTCAAACTGGGACTCCAAAAACAACCTCATGATTGATTGCCAACCTACAGAACATGATATGGTACCTCCTAAATTAGAAAACCAAATGCTCCATCAACCGAACCTGTCCCAAGATGTTGGAGAAAGATCTGCATTTTCTCCTCCTAAAAGGAACTTCTCACAGTTATCCAGCAAAGACAGTTTGTCTCCCCAGGACAGTCTTGTGAACAAAATCAGCAAGGAAACAGCAAAGCAGCCTCTGTCTTTAAAGTATAGCCCCTTCCACTCATTATTTCAACAGGCACATCTTGAGAAGTCATTGTCAGAGCTTAAAACACAGAGTGTCAAAGACCCCTATGAAGAGCCTGCAAAGAAATTCAGAGAATGCACATCCAAGGAAAACCAGAAGTACAAATTAACTGTTGATAGTTACAACAAGGAGTTTATCTTGGGCAAAGAACCAGCAACAAAACTTTCTGTCAGTGAGCCCTTACCGTTTTCTGTGGAATCAATCCTGAAGATGCCTTCAACCACAATACAAAGAGCCAGCCAGTAGACATTCTGCCAAAAAGAGTCTGTAGCTACTGGTTTAGCTACTCGGGTCCATAAAATTTTTGATACAATGTACAGAATACACATTTGCATGTTTCTTCTTTTTTGTACAAAAAACAATATTTAAATGTAAAAAAATGTGATCTGCAAATGTGAATTGTAAAGTAATTGAATATTAAACAAATATATAAATATATATAAGTAATAAAACACAATGACAAAAGTATTTATTTTCCTGGTTATATGATATGTGTCTGTACATGGAAAAAAATGTCTGATTCAGAAGTAAAGGTTGCACCGTTGCACTTTTAAAGGTGATAGAAGTTAGTTATGGCATATTAGAGCATCGGGAGTGTTTGTTAAATTACGGCATTGCCATTTTTATGCAGAATTTTTTTTACTAGAAAACGTATTTTTTTAGTGAAATAATTTCTTCTAGTATATACAAACTTACAGGTAAAGTTGATCCAGGGAATATCCGATTGCCTTTCTGGGGATCGGGAAGGATTTTTTTTGCCTGCTGTAGCAAATTTGATCATGCTTTGCTAAGGTTTTTCGCCTTCCACTGGATCAATTGTGGGTATAGGATTGTTTATATGGTATAGTATTTTTTTTTTTTAGATAGACTTGTGTCTTTTTTCAACCTGACTAACTATGTAGTATGGGCGAGAAAGGTGTAAAAGTCATATTATTGTCAGCCACATAGATTATTTGATTAATTACCTAATGTACTAAGGATATAGGATTAATTAAGCTCATACACGAGCAAGAATAATTATTTAGTAGGGTTTTTTTTACTAAAGGAGTAGAAAATGTCTATTGGTTCAATGAATAAAGCGAAGATGTGTTCATTTCAATCATCCCATCAAGGGCAAGTGAAAGTAATTTTTTTTTTTTTACATTTTTAGAAATTTCAGTTAACATAACTTCAAGGTATTCACTCAGCTAAGTGAACTTTTAGTTTGTTAAGTTTCTCTTTTTTTTTAAGTCAACGCCAGTGTTAACATGTGCACAAAGTTCAGGTTATATCACAATAGTTAGTTAATTAAGACAATGCGAATTTCAACCTGCAATTGATTAAAATAACAGCATGTAGAGAGTTGAAGTGTATTTGAACTGATGTTAACATCTTGTTTATATACAGTATAATTGTCAGTTCACAGCCTTATGTTGCTCTCCAGTATTTGGAAAGTTCTTCCCAGTTGATGATTACCTATAGCGTACAATAGCATCTTGCCACATACTCCAGCTGTTTATGGTAAGTAATTAGGTTTTGGAAATTGTTTTCATCTTCATTTCTCATTGGAACATTTAAATAAGATAAAATGTAGAATTAAAAGTAAATCAGGATCTCTCATTGTACATGGTACACTGAATAATATATACCTTGACTGGTCAACCATCTACGTTGCATTGCATGATTCAATGAAGGTGTGGTTGGGAGTGAAGTCCAGTATACAAATGATTTCACCATGGCCCAACAAATGTGTGTTCATCCCAGATAGCCAGTTATTGTAAAATAAATTTTATGATTATATTTCTTCTGAAATTACATAGTGCCAACACTAACACTTCATTCTGCCTGAACATTCCAGATAACTGATTAACATGGTTCTCCCTAGAATGGTTAGTATCAGACTTTAAAAAAAATAATTCAGTTGCATGACATCAGACAACAAACACATATAACAATAAGGTTATTTTTTTCTGAAGAAGTTTAGAAACTTCACTCAATAAATTGTAGATTTTCACTTTGAATTTTAGCTTTTCTTCACTTTGTAATTCTCACTTTGAATACGCAGTAGCAAGGAGATTAACTAAAGCTGAAGCAGACAGAATTTGGAGAAGCTGTGCATAGTAACCAATCAGCTTCCAGCTTCAGTTTGGTCATTTGAGCTTTGAAAATAAAAGCTAGAAGCTGACTGGATGCCATGTACAGCTGTTCCAGATTCTGGTTGCTGCAGTCCTAGTAAATTCCCCTCAATGTGCAGATGCAGATGAAATAAAAGAGGGCTCACTATTCAAGTGTTTAGATAAAAAATGTTTTGTGGCTTGCAGACAAAATATTTTTTACTGAAAAATGGGATTGCCCAAATGCTTTTATAAGAGATGTATACAGTTATTTTACCTTTGTGGTAGCTTCAATTATTTTTATATGAATCATGAAAGATTTGCCTGATATAGTCTTCTGTAAAGTGAAGTAAAGTGAAAGTGTGTTCACATCAAATTTTCTTTCTGAACAAGGGAAATATGAAGAAAAAAGAAATTCATCACTTGACAGGATATTTAACATTTTACCTCACATCTTATTTTAGTAGGTCAGGTCCACCGTGTAACTCTTTGCATGCTTGCTGCTGATCTCGCTCTCTTAAAACAACAGTTGCCTGGCTCATGTTGAATCTTTGCCTCAAACTCTCCACTCCATGACCTAGAAGTAATATACAAATTAGAAGCTCCAACTTTATTTGGATTTATTTTTTGGCATAATTGTTCTAGGTCTGCAACTTAAATGTATTAAATCCAGATAAAGCAAGGCAATGTCATTTTCAGAAGGAGGCTAGGAATGGTAGCCTTTAACATACTCTTGATTATTTTTTTTTTTGAAAAATGCAAAATGGTTTATTTATAGAACCCTAAAAGTCTAGGTCTCATGACCCCCTCAATCATTGCAACATATTCCCTAATATGTTTTTTTGCAAGTCCATTGACCTGAAGAACTGTTGTATATTTCTTCAAAGGGTCTAGATCAGGGTTTCTCAACCAGGGTTCCATGGAACCCTAGGGTTCCTCCCGAGGTTGCTAGGGGTTCCTTGAGAAATGGGCAATTTCTGCCTCTCAGATAAGTTTCCAATGACACCATTGTTCCTTTTAGCTATCTGTAAGGGGGTAATTCTTCCCAATGATGACAAGAGTAAGGAGCATTCTTCCCACCGACTGTCACACTAATGTGTCATGAGTTGTAGATTTTTAATTTTTAGCAGGGGTTCACCCTAGACCAGAAATTTATTTCAAGGGTTCCTCTGTGCTGAAAAGGTTGAGAAAGGCTGGTCTAGATCCTTTTTTGACAGCTGCTTTGGCACAGCAATTTATTGACTACTTCCATTATTCTCAAAAGGACCTATTCTGAGCTACTACAGGTATCATCCAGCCATACACCGGAAGACCCTCCTAAGGGTTTAAGTTAATTTTGTAGCTGTAAGCTTTAATAATGTTTGACAAAGAGAATTGTTCATTATTTTTTATATTGTTTTTTTAGTACCAAATCATGCTCAAAAATACCACAAAAAAACACATCATTTTCAGTAAAATCGGAAAGGATTAGAACTGTCAGGGTATTATTACGGTCTTTGTCTTCTTGCTTTGGTGAAAACCACATGCCTAACTTCTTGTACTGCTGTAACAGGCTGTAAGAGGTAGTGAAGCTGTACAGAAAGTGGGGTAAAATCTAATAGGGTCAGTGACAGCAATAAGAGTTGACAGAAGTATTTACTTTTCACTATTGAAAATGGAAAGAAAAGATGAAGTTGGCTTTAACCAAAGAACAGTCTCTTTTAATTTATTTAGTAGGGCCAAATTGTGCATATGGAGCAATAAAATAGTGTTATAGTTTCCATTTCCCTACCACAGATATATATAAAAACTTTCCCATACTCAACCACAGTTAGTGCAAAGACTGCAGCCTATAATATATTTTTGGAATGTGGTATGCAACACAATAAAATCAAGGGAGCACATACAAAATAGGTTGTAGGTTGGAATGGGTTTTAGTCATATGCCCTCAAGTGTGATTTTCATGTAATAAAGTATTAATTCTTGGTCATTTCATTTTTTAAGGCTTACATGAAAACAAATGTGATAAATAATGAAACAAGGAGCTTTTTATTACTTTTTTGATGCTGTAGGCCCTGGCTTAGGTTGCTTTGCACAAATCTGGGGCTGGCTCAAAACACAATGCTAGCTACCAATTTTCTGTGTTCCCTATTCACATTAGGCTTTACTTCAAAAGAACATTCAATTAAATATACCTAAAACAGTAATGCCAAGTCAGGGGCTCCTATACTAAATCTACAAGTAGACATGTGATTACATTGATCTGTTATGGCCAGTAATGATCTCATGTCAAAAAGGACCCCTACATGGCTTCTTGCTTTCCTCCCTATTTACACTGCTTTCAAGCTTGACCATGTTTAGTATATAGCGTTCTCCACATGGCAGCTTGCCCTTGGAGTAGTTGGATTGTGTTGCACCATCGACAGCCCTCCAAGGTCTATAGGCTGGCTAAAATAGTCTATAGGCATCCTTGGCTTACTTCAAAATTCTGCTTAGATTCTAGTAAACATAAATCAATCAAGTATTGCAAGAAAAAACACAACAAGCTGCTTAATTCTTTGGTGAGATAAACCCCACTATGTTCTGCTTAGGTAAGAAGCAGTTAACCATTTAATATATTTTTGGATTTTTGAAGGAAATTGGATCACCCCAGGGAGCCCATATAAGCAAGGAAGAAATAAAATCATTACAGACAGTGACTTACTCAGAACTGAATATTGGTAACGACAACCACAAGACAAAAATGAGATAACCTTGTGCAATCAGGTGTGGGAAGCTTCTTAAAAAATGTGTGGTTCCCATGTGTGGCACTTGGAACATCAACACCAGATGAACATAGGCAGTAAATATTTGTATCTCAGTGAGTTACCAGAACGGATTCCACACCCTATGTTACTGGAAGGATTCTAATGTGATAAAACACAACACTGCACATAAAGAAACATTTTTATTTCTAAATGCATTAACATTTGGGAATCCAGATCCCATCTTGTTTTTTCCCTATTCCAAAAAAAGATTCTAAGCGCAGTATATGGTAATTAGAAAGACAGATAAGAATATCAGGTGATACAATTATTCTGGAATTTTCCTTTTCGCTTCATAGGCAGAGTCCAGAAGGGGAAAGCCAGTTCATTTTAAAATGCCTCATATTTCTAATGGGCTGGAAGTGACAGACTTTTGTTTTTTTGGACACCAATCAGCTCGGCTTAGATTACATTCAGGCTAGTATTTACAGTGCTTTGAAGGCTTAAGTCAAAGGGGCTAAGTGCTCTAATAGCCTACATAATAAATATACACCATTTTTCTCAGCTTGTCATGGATATATGAAGAATTGTATTTTATTTTTTTATTTCTTAAACTTCAAGAAAATAACTTTTTTTCCCATTTTTGCCAGATCCTAAACTCTTAGCTACTTGATGGGTATATTAGCAACATAATGTTATCTCCATACAATTATTCATAGTTATATAGTAATAGATTGATATACAGTAGCTATACATGGAATTCAAACATACTCTACATGATGCCAACTGAGTGTTGAGGTTGTCTCCTTTAGATTAACAGGGCAATCTGGGATGATTACATTTGCTGAGTCACCATGTATGTTTTTTTTAACATTGTCTATTGTTAGAGCTTTTTCCAGGAATATCTAATACATAGAAAGTTGACTATATGTCTGTATCCATGCAAAGGGACAGATGAGACTATCATGCTGGTAAAAGAGAATGGATAACAATGATTAGGATACAGTTTATTAATTTTGTTTAATGCAAACCTTATGAAAGTAGAACTCCAGGAATTTTGTTTAATCTGCAGTATAAATATAAGTTAAGTGTTAAGAGGTGTATGTCACCCAAAGTATGTTTGTGATTACTGTAACACTTACACTTTCATTCATGAAAGGAAGTATAACTCTCGCCATACCTCCAGCACTGCACCAGGATTGTTACAGCTCTCATTCACAGAAGCTGCACTGTCGTTTGTCTGTCCTTGAACCATTCACAGAATACAAAGAGTTCCGTGAATGGGCAAGGGGATAGAGTGGCGTATTCGATTTTAGCAGCTGTCATAGCTGCTCTCACTCTATTTTCACTTAATGAAAGTGTAGAAATGATATAAATCACAAACATCTATAAAGTGACATACTGGGGGAGATTTACTAAAACTGGTACACACAGAATCTGAAGAAGCTGTGCAGAGTACCAATTAACTTCTAGGTTTTTGCTTTGGTTCACACTGAGGCCTTTTTGAAATCGTGCGAGTTTAGCTGTACTAAAACCGGCATTTTCAGTCCAACTTCTGGGGCAATTTCACAGATATCTGTGTGGATTCCTGCACAGATGTCTATTGAAATCGCTCCCCGAAGTTGCCAAAAGTAGTACAGAAACTACTTTTGGGAATCGGTGTGGCGTTGCACCAATTTGGATGGTGCAATTGCTGGCAATTGGTTTCCATTTGACATACAATTTGACATGTCATATCGTATGTCAAATCAGACCAATGTTATTGTGGGCTTATTGACAAAGCTTTATCTAACAAGCTGAAGTTAGAAGCTGATTGGTTACTATGCATGGCTGCACCAGATTCTCTGTGCACCAGTTTTATTAAATCTTCCCCATTGTACATCTCTTAACCTGTTCCCGACTGCCCGCGGCTGATTTACGGTGGCAGTGTGGCTGTCCTGCGCAAACCGACGTACACCTACTTCGGTCGCGCGCCTGCAGCTAGGGGGCGAGTGCGCGCCACCGGCTGAGCGCTCCCGCCCCCACTCGGCAGCGGGGACTCCGATGCATGAGGCAGGCGGCTCTGATTGCCACCTGACACCCGCGATCTTTCCCCGATGAGAGAGAGGAACGATCAGCTGTTGTAAACACAGCTGACCGTTCTTCTCTCTGGAATGATCATAGAGCCCATGTGATCCTTCTATATAGGATCACAGGCCTCTGTGATCATTTCACAAGCCACACCCCCCCAAAGTTAGAATCACTCTTCTAGGCTGACATTTAACCCCTTGATCATCCACAGCGTTAACCCCTTCTCTGCCAGTGTCATTATTACAGTAACAGTGCATATTTTTAGCACTGATTACTGTAGTAATGTCACTGGTTCCCCCAAAAGTGTCAAAAACGTCAGTTAGGGGTCCGTTCTGTCCGCTACAATGGGTACAGCGCTGCACGACCATGCAATTATCCGGTAAAGTAACGCAGTGCCGAATCGCAAAATATGGCCTGGTCATTAAGGGGGAAAATCTTTTTTCCCTGTGGTTTTGTTTTAAATTGCAATTTTAAAAATAGGGCATCCTTGCACACATGCATACCTATAGGGCACGTATATACTGTGTAAAGCACTGAATTTGCAATTCTTAAAACAATCATAGCAAGCGAATCTTCCAAGTGCATGTGTTTCAATTGATACCGATTGAATCACCATTTGTGAATGTTTGGTGAAAGTGCAACTGTGCTTCCCCCAACCGCTGCACCTGTCAAACAGTGCTGCTTCAGGGAGGATTTTTCCAGAGGGCGGAGCCTGATGGTAAGTTCCAAACACTCGTTTCCCATTAGGGTTGCTCCCCTTGTGAGGACAGCAGGCAGTGGGCGGAACATTCAGGTTTCATTCACTGCAGCATTACTGGTTGCTGGAAGGCTGTGAGCTGTGAAGCTGACAGCATTTTTATTTAACAACCAGTAACAGGGAAAGGGTAGCAATGGCAAAAACATTGCTCTGCTACACTACCTACAGGTACAGGCGCTCTGCCTGTCTCTGTAAGCCAAGTTAGAGTAAGTCTTAATTACCTCCAGTTTAATTATCTACAAACTGGAGGTAATTATTTTTAATTTGGTGCAATAATAGTCATAATTTTATAATTTTATGATTATCTGAAGCTCGTAAAATTACTGAAACTGATGATAAGGATTTGTTAATCTGGTGCAGGCTACTTTAAAGGGCTATAGCAACAGATAACTGTTGGTCGTGCTTTATTAAAGTCCCCCATATGTGTCTTGGGGTTTTTCAGAAGGCACAGTGTCGAACCTATGATTCTCTGTGACCTGTTGGTTTCAGCTTTGCCGTCAGAACAGCTCAGAGGTCCTAGGATTTCTACGCCTCCTTACTAGTATGTCATTATGTACCTTTGTTTGCATCAGGGGCAGATATCATTACTGCACAGACCAAGTACTGCCCAGCGTTCTCCCTCCCTATTTGTTTTTAGCTGCATTTTTAAGAACGAAAAAGTAGCCCATAAAAGAGCAGGAGAGAGGGGGGATTAAGGAGGGATAGAACTGCTGTATTACATACCACTTTCTGGCAAAGAATAATATTAGTTCCTACAGAGAGCTTCCTATGACAGAATAATTACATCACTTTCCTGGACTAGGCAGGTAATGAAAAAGGTATCACAGATTTTCAAGTATGCATGCATGCATACACAAGGTATAACTTTATAAAGTGTTTGCATTAAAAAATACTTTTATTTTCCTTTAAGGTCCTGATATACTTCAAATTATTTTTTCTTTTAAATGCTACAGCCAAATAGTACATTTGTTTACAGCACAGCCACATCATAAAGGTCCACTTTAGTAGCAGCACAGCTTGGTAAGGAATACTAAGGTTGATTTACTAAAACTGGAGAGTGCAAAATCTGGTGCAGCTGTGCATGGTAGTCAATCAGCTTCTAACTTCAACTTGTTCAATTAAAGTGATGTTAAAGTCTATTTTTTTGTAAAAATAACCAACATGTTATACTTACCTGCTCTGTGCAGTTGGTTTTGCACAGAGTAACCCAAATCCTCCTCTTCTCGGGTCCCGCTTCTGTGCCCATCAATAAATGATTCAATGTCCGTGAAAAAAGTGCAGTTCCATACAACAGGAACTCTACAGTAATTGCCTCTGATCACCACAGTGCCCTTCACCCCACCTATGGGTGTCTTCTCAGCTGCTTGAGGTCTATATGCGCTTTGTGGTGTCACTCATATAGAAGGCAAGAGGAAAGAACCATAGTGCAAATCCCTAATAAAAAGTTTTTATAGCCATGTAAAAATCCACTCACATTTCAGAAGTAAAAAACAAGCATTTCACAATACAATCCTCGGCATACACAGCTCCACCTAGTCCCAGCATGATTACGCCACCTCCAACCTCACGCGTTTTGCCCAATGGGCTTTTTTAAAGGTTCAGGCTCTATATCAGTGATCTCCAAACTACAACCCTCCAGCTGTTGCGGAACTACACATCCCATGAGGCACTATAAACTCTGACATTTACAGACATGAAAATGCATGTAAAGTTATGCACTTGGAGGCTAAAAATATGCATGCATCATACATACTAGGGGGAGTAGAACAGGGGGAATCCATAGCGGGGAAGGATCTGGGTGTTCTGGTAGATCCTAAGCTTAATAATAGCATGAAATGCCAAGCTGCTGTTTCCAAAGAAAGCAAAGTCCTTTCTTGTATTAACAGAGGCATGGGCTCCAGAGAGAGAGATATAATTTTGCCCCTGTAGAAATCATTAGTAAGACCTCATCTGGAATATTAAGTTCAGTTTTTGGCACCAGTTCTTAAAAAGGATATCGGGGAACTGGAGAAAGTGCAGAGAAGGGCAACCAAACTGATAAGTGGCATGGAGGTGCTCCGCTATGAGGAAAGATTAGAGGAACTGAATTTATTCTCTCTTGAGAAGAGTAGATTACATAAGGGGTCCATATAGTGAACTTGGTGTTGAGTTATTCACTTTAAGGTCAACACAGAGGACAAGGGGGCACTCTTTATGTCTAGAGGAAAACAGATTTCATCTCCAAATACGGAAAGGTTTCTTCACCAATTCACTGGATTCTTTCCTAGGTGTACATAATATAAATGGGTACTAATATTTATAGATAAAGTTGATCCAGAAGGAAAAGATGTGTCTTTTTTCAACCTGACTAACTATGTAACTATGGTGGGAATTGTAGTTCCTGAACAACTGGAGTGTCATAGTTTGGAGACCCCTGCTCTATACGATTGATACCACGCTGAGAGCTGCTGAGAGCCACGGAGTGTACAACCAGTGGGAGCGGTGCCACCTATAACATTGCAAAGCACATATAAACCTCCTTTAACCACTTGCCGACTGCCCGCCGGCTTTTTACTGCGGCAGAGCGGCTCGACTGCGTCAAGTCACGTAGTATTACGTGACTGGAGTGCTTGTGGTTTCGCGCCGCAGGAGCCGGGCTCCCACTGTGTTTAGACACAGCGAGAGGCGGGCCACGGGAGGAGAGGCAGCGATTGATGCCTTTCTCCCACGTTCGTCCGGGAAACAAAGCAGGCGGATCTTCTCTCAGACAGGCAGGGAATGATCAGCAGTTTCAGCTAAACTGAAACTGTCATCTGTCTGTGCCTGTCACAGATCCCCCCCACACACACAGTGATTAAGCACACAGGCATAGATTTAACCCCTTTGATCACCCCCAGTAGTAACCCCCTCCCTGCCAGTGTCATTCATACAGTAACAGGGCATATTATTTAGCACTGATTACTGTATTAGTGTCACGTGTCCCCAAAAAGTGTCAAAAATGTCAGTTAGGGGTCCAATCTGTCTACCGCAATGTCCCGCTAAAAATCGCAGATCGCCACCATTACTAATAAAAAAATAAAATTAATAAAAAGTCCAAAAATCTATCCCGTAGTTTGTAAACGCTATAACTTTTGCGCAAACCAATTAAAATACGCTTTTTGGGATTTTTTTTACCAAAAATATGTAGCAGAATACAAATTGACCTAAATTGATAAAAAATTAAAATTTTAATATCTTTTTATTGGGAATGTTTTATAGCAGAAAGTAAAAAATACGGCATTTTTTTCAAAATTGTTGCTCTTTTTTTGTTTATAGCGCAAAATCTAAAAAACGCAGAGATGATCAAATGATCAAATACCACCAAAAGAAAGCTCTGTTTGTGGGAAAAAAAGGATCAATTTTATTTGGTTACAGCGTCGCACGACCGCGCAATTTTCCGTTAAAATAACGCAGTGCCGAATTGCAAAAAATGGCCTGGTCATTAAGGGGGCAAATCCTTCCGGGGCTGAAGTGGTTAATTAGTGAGGTCCATTCAAGCAGCTGGGAAGACACCCATAGGTGGGTGAGGAGCATTGTGGTGATCAGAGGCAATTACTGAAGAGCTTTTGGTGTATGGGACTGCACTTTTTCACAGACATTGAATCATTTATTGATGGGTTGTATATCAATTTAAAAGAAAAGATGGACTCACGTGAATTTATTATACAGTATATAGATGATTTTTACACTGTTTTCAGATATTTATTTATGCACTATCATTTGAATGCACTTTATTGAAAGAGTGCGCTACTCAGCTCTGCCAGCACAGAGCATGGAGTGTAAAGGACGCGTGACTTAGCATAAGAGAGAGAACAAGAGGAGATGCATCTGATCAGGTCTTTGTGAATTGCTGAGAGTACTGGGTACAAATCTGGTGAGTCAACAGCCACATTTAGAGACACTATACAACTGCTGTATCACAAAGGAGGGGGGAGGCTATAAAAAGAAAGATTTAGTATAGCCATCTGGTTGCATAACTATTTTTGTGCCTTCGTTTTAGTTTTAATGAATACATAACTATATCAACCAGTGTTTTTTCTCCCTCACTGGAGTTCTGCTTTAATTAACACTGCTAATTTGTTGAAGATTTCACAGCCTATAAAGCCATATTTCACTTTTCTTTTTCTCAACAGAAATTAAGGACTTTTAAACTGGTTTTACTGAAACGATGATTTGTTGAGTGATTTCCTAGTGAACTGCAAATCCAGCAGGAGTCTTTCCATTCCAAAGTGTCAATACACTCAGCAATTAAAGGGTTCAGTGCAATGGCAAGTTTTTACAAGACACATTTTTTTTTAATGCAAAGAAAACAGAATAGTTTCTTTAAAATACATGGGTTTATTAAATAAACTGTGGGAAAGTATTCACTAGGGATATTATTTGTTGCAATTCATTTATTAAAAGACTACACAGCTAACCAATAGCAACATATCATTAAAAAAACATATAATTTTGAATCTTTCAGGATGGGAAAGGGTGATAGAAAGCTTCTTCTATGCAACTCAGTTCTTAAAGTTAATATTTGATCATTAACGAAATATAATACAGTGTTTGTGGCTTCTGAAATGACAGCTGTGATACACAGAGCTCATAAACTTTTTTCATTTATATTGCAATATTTCTCTAGACCATGATTTTGAAAAAAAAAAAAAAAATACATACATACACACATACACACACACACACACATATATATATATATATATATATATATATATATATATATACAAATATGTATATATATATATATATGGTTTTTGATAAAGTTGATAAAAAATATATTTTTTTAAAGTAATAAACTGTTATTTTACAGTTATTTTTCACTGTTTTTGTTTTTAATCTTTATTTTGCAAGTGAGCATATTGCACTGTCAGGGTGCTTCCATAATCAGTATTTATAGTGTATGTTGGGGTAAGTAAGTAAGCTTCTGCAGGTTGATCATCCAAGCGACACTGTCTCAACAGACGAAGGGTACGATATGTTCCTCTGCTGAGTTATACAGCTGTGCACATTTAGCATGAGATCCTGCTATTCAGGGCTGTATTCTCAGCATAGAGGTAAACCAGCTATCCGAGTACCTAATTCCGGCTTGTCATCTGCTGGCTGTATTTATACACAGTTTGTCATCTTTACCTATTTACTAAGAAATTAAAAATGGCTTTTATAAAAAAAGCCATATACCATAATATATATGTATATTTTACATATACATTATACATATTATGTGTGTTATATGGGTGTTAAAACTATATTCCTACCAGTTGAAGTGAGTGAAATATGGCCAAGCGCAGCCATGATGTCATATACCATAATATATATGTATATTTTGCATAACCATTATATATAATATGGGTGTTATATGGGTGTTAAAACTGTATTCCTACAAGTTGAAGTGAGTAAAATATGGCCATTGGATGACATCAAAAGATTTTCATAATGAGAGTTATTCTGCTGTAGTATTCATATATTTTATCATTTCCATCTTTTCAATTACTGGTAGTGGTGTAATTTAGGGTGTGTGGCCTGCATCTTGTGCCACCATTAAGAGGATGCCCACACACGCGACCCGTAGTTTTCAGTTTATTTCTGCCATTTACTGGGGTTTATTTACTAAAACTGGAGAGTACAAAATCAGGTGCAGCTCTGAATAGTAACTAATCAGCTGCCAGTTTTCTTATTTGTCAAAACTTAATTGAACAAACCGAAGTTAGAAGCTGATTGGCTACCATGCACAGCTGCACCAGATTTCATACTCTCCAGTTTTAGTAAATCAACCCTACTGTGTCTTTGACTGACTGTAAAAAAAGTGTCGGCATGTCACTGAGGCTGAGAGACGTTGGGCAGCCGCAGTGCAGGTGCAGAAAAGGCTTAGGCTAGGTTCTCACTGGTGTGCGGGAAAACACTGCATGTGATTTGCATAGGAATCACACCGCATTCCTGTGTACATCACATGCAATGTCTGTAAGTGTGATGTCAGCCCTACATTTTGTATGGCTGAATTGCATCCACACCAAAATGATGCAGGACCATTTTTCCTCCTGCACCTAAACACCCATGCGATGCGATTTTGGAAATCGCACTGCATTTTGCCATCTGTTTCAATATGTTCCTCTTCTTAATAATTCTGCTGAGTTATACAGCTGTTCACATTTAGCATGAGATCCTGCTATTCAGGGCTGTATTGTCAGCACATCCTTTAAGGTCATGATATACTTCAAATTTGTATTTTCTTTGAATAAAATATGGCCATTGGATGACATCAAAAGGTTTTCTCATACTTTAGAGTTATTCTGCTGTAGTATTCATATATTTTATCATTTCCATCTTTTCAATTACTGGTAGTGGTGTAATTTAGGGTGTGTGGCCCACGCACGCGACCCGTCATTTTCTCTAGTGTATGAGCGCTCCAACATCAGTTTGTGCCCCAATGTGATGCCCCCCCAACGTGATGCCCCCCCAAAGAAATAGGGTTAATATAGGCTAGTAGACTACTATTGTGGCACCACTCTTTTTAGACAGTGGTACCTGTACACCTGTACAGTATAGGGTTTTGGTACTGCTATTTATTCCACTTGTTGTCACCAACTGTATATCTTAGTATCTATTGTTTCACATATTTGCTGAACAATTACTGTTGTTTCTTTCTCTTAAACCGCTGGGGTACTACATGTCTATTTGCAATAATTATTTCTCCTCAGGCCAGGTTTGTCCGCGCGCGTGCTGCAAATAATTACAGAGTGATGGGCACAGGAAACAGGGACCTAAGAAACAGTGGCTTCAGGGTTAGGAGCTTTATACAGTAACAGCAAAAGCAATAGTACTCTTAGTGAAGTTCTATACACTCCTAATCTCTTGCTTGTGCAATATAGTATGGAGACATAAAGTGCAAAGTGAAAGAAATATGCACTCAGCAATTCATGCAAATACACATATAAAATTAAAATTTCAATAAAAACTGTGTGTTCTGAATGCATGCACAAGTAAAGGATTAGTAGGGTCTAGCACTGCACTTAAAGAAAAGTACATTTGCTTTCCCTGTTATATAACTGCTACCAAGCTTATTTTAGGGCACAGTTTGTAAAGGGGGGCAAAAAATATTATTAACCCTGTATGCCAGATAGTGTAGATATGCTGCTGGTTCATACCATTCTAAACCTATTCTGTCTTCTCCCTAACATTTCTCCTATCTGTGAGTCTACTTACATGCTGCCTTTAGGAAACATAGGAAATGTAATTCTGGATTGATAGATGAAAATAATAAAAGTAACTTAGTTTACATAAAATAGTTGGCAATCATTAGCTATTAAAGGTTAAATTAGCTTATGTTTCAAAGGTAATGCAGTTCAGAATAAGGATGATGAGTGGCATTGGCAAGTATTTCCTAGGCTAGTATTGCTTTTTATTTAATATGTTCATTGTAAAAAGCTTTTCATTGGGTACAAAATAGGTACAATCTGCATTTTTTTCACAGTGTGGCAAAACTCCCCGGACACTGTAGGATTTGGGCAACAGTAGTGTGTTTCAGGGCACAAGTGTTTCAAAGGTGCATCGTGGTGGCCACAATGGTGTAAATAGGCCCTTAAAATGTCTATCAGTAACAAATATGCATTAGTATTTTTGGAATGGTATCACTGTGGATAACACCATAAAACATCTCTATACTGTAAATCATTTTTAAAACAAACAAAACAAAAACTTAAAGTGTTAGTCCACCCTAAAACTAAAATCTACATTTACAGACCTCCACGATCTAACACTAACCTATCTAGCCCTGTAAAGAAGAAATCAATATACATACCTTTTTTGAAGAAGATCCGATCCTGTCTCCAGCGGCAGAAGCTCCGCAGAGGACACGGCCGACAACGGCTGTGAAATGAATGGGGTGTGACGTCACCCATAGACTTACTATGGGGCTTCTGTTGTCAGATGTGTCCTCTGCACCCGCCTCCACATTGAATCCACATATGCACTGTTACTGTAAAAATGACACTGGCAGGTAAGGGGTTAACTTTATTAGAGATGCAGGGGTTAAATGTGTCCCTAGGTGCATGCTTCCAACTGTAAAGGGGTGTGGCTAGTGATGTAACCACAGAGACATATGATCCTACATAGCAGGATCGTATGATCTCTGCAGTAAGATCAGTGAGAATGACAGGCGGCTTTTTTAACATCAGCCGTCTGCCTTTCTCCCTCTCCACCGGGAGATCGCGAGTGACCGGCAGACATCGGGTTCGCAGGTCACAAGCGCGGACATGTCAGGGAACGAGCGGGGCGGGAGCGCCTCTGGCTGCGCGCGCTCGCCACCTAGAGGCTCAGGCTAGCGACGTAGTACTACATCACTTTGCCTGTACGGGGCTGACCGCCGCAGTAAATAGTCGTGCGGCGGTTGGCAAGTGGTTAATATAACATAAAAATGGCTACTCACAAACGAAGGTGAAAAATAATCATATCGGACTCAGTAGCTTGAGTGTCAGGAGTAGTCCACACAATTACCCATTGTCCTGTTTGGATGATGACTGACGGGTTTTGAGGCTACGCCTCTTCCTCAGAGCCACTGTGTCATGATCTACTCACAAGTTTAAATAACAGTAGATGGCCCAAGCCCCATCCATGCGGTCTTGGATCTCTGCAGTTACACCAGGGAGAATGACAGGCGGCTTTGTTTACATAAGCCGCCTGCCTTTCTCCCTCTCCAGCGGGAGATCGCGAGTGGCCGGTGGACATCGGAGCCGCCGGTCACTCGCGCGGGGATCCCTGTGAATGCCCCCAGCGGCGCGCGCTCGCCCCCTATTGGCTCATGGGCGAGGGACGTACCGGTACGTCACTTTGCCCAGGAGGGGCTGACCGCCGCAGTATATGTACTTGCGGTGGTCGGCAAGTGGTTAATAAAGCCAATATTGAGGATAATGTGCTAGGTCGGTGTGCCCTTCTTTGTGTTTTTTGTTTAGACATTATTGACTGTGTGTTGAGTTATTTTGAAGGGACAGCAAATTTACACCGTTATACAAGTTGTACACTCACTACTTTACATTGTAGCAAAGTGTAATTTCTTCAGTGTTGTCACATGAAAAGATATAATAAAATATTTACAAAAATGTGAGGGGTGTACTCACTTTTGTGAGATACTGTACATAGTAACATATATGTAGATAAACATATGCACCAAAAAACACGAGTCTATGAGATATTCCAACCCCCCCTATACAGAACAAAAGATACAAAAGGCTGGAATCGAAGATATTATGGATAGATGTACCCAGATATGAGAATTACAGAGGCCGTTGATAGGTTTCAAACAGCACCAGGGAAATGACTCACAAAGAATGGTTTTGAATGTGTTTAAATACAGGTATGTTCCTGTATGGGACAGTATTCTACATATAAAGAGCACATACTTGTAAGCAAAGTTTGCAACATGCCTTTGCTTTTTACCAAGGATCGTGATCAAAGATTATTCCTTTCACCACTAAATGAGATCAAAAGCAAGAGACAAGAGTAGGAGAATAATTGAAGTTGATGATATGTAATCGATATATATGTGGTGATTTTGTACAAGTTTATCAAGATGACAAAATGATTCCCCTTGGGGGAAAGAAGGGGTGGTTAAAATGTAATGTTAAAGAACCTTAAACCGCATATGGAGACTCTGAATGTAAAAAAAAAATACTGGTTCCAATTAAATTCATCTGATCGGAGGGATCCAGTTATTGGTGTTCCTACCAAGGGATACAGTAATCAGGAATCCATTAGTGCCCAGTTGGGGACAGTTTATTTCCATCAATTCCCAAATCCAGCCAGAATTTGTGTCAACCTTGTCAAGTTTTCATTACTGTCTGTGTTCTCTTTTGGAAGATGCTCCTCACTTCCTGTCCTGGTGACACTTGGACAAAAAAATGAGAGGGTGCAGGTATCACTACCATAGAAAGACAAAGAGAGAAACAAAAAAGCCTTTCCCCATTCTACTAAATAAATGTGATTTTTTTTTTTTTTGCTGTCTCTGTCCCCATCAAAAAGCTGCTATTAAACATTAATAGTCACCAATTTCCCCAGTTTCAAAACAAGATGGGGAGAAACTCTCTGGATACAGACAGCAACTAAAGCCTGACAATTGTTTCAGTCTTTCACCAAGCTTTCCAAAACTCAAACAACCGAAACTGGAGTTCCACTGCTAAAGCAGGGGGAAAGAGTTTTTGCTTTATGTAAATAATCATTTCATATTATAAGCACAAAAAATGTATTTAGGTATGTAGTGACCTGAAATGACAAGACAACTGTACAGAATGTCAACGATTTTAGGAAAAAATTACAACCAAAGGTTGATCAACTTAGAAGCCATATGCAATACCTTGGTACTCATTTTGTGGCCTTCAGAACCCAGCAGCTAGTTCTTTTCCTGCCTAGATCTTTACTGAGACCTAGCAAGTATGTGTCCATGAACATTATGTTTATAACCATATTTGGACTAAGCAAAGCCTGTGAGCTAAATTTACAATGTTTCTGAGAAGAGAATGAGGAACACCTTTTAGCACAAGTTTGTAAGCAAAAGACACACCCCTGGTACACCACCAGTTACATGGGTCAATAAGAAGGAAGTGGACTAAGGGTTGCTCCTTAAAACAAAACAAAGATTAGAAAAGTATGTACAGTGGGTACGGAAAGTATTTAGACCCCCTTAAATTTTTCACTCTTTGTTATATTGCAGCCATTTGCTAAAATCATTTAAGTTCATTCTTCTTCCTCATGAATGTACACATAGCACCCCATACTGACAGAAAAACACAGAATTGTTGACATTGTTGCAGATTTATTAAAAAAGAAAAACTGAAATATCACATGGTCCTAAGTATTCAGACCCTTTGCTCAGTATTTAGTAGAAGCCCCCTTTTGATCTAATACAGCCAGGAGTCTTTTTGGGAAAGATGCAACAAGTCTTTCACACCTGGATTTGGGGATCCTCTGCCATTCCTCCTTGCAGATCCTCTCCAGTTCTGTCAGGTTGGATGGTAAACGTTGGTGGACAGCCATTTTTAGGTCTCTCCAGAGATGCTCAATTGGGTTTATGTCAGGGCTCTGGCTGGGCCATTCAAGAACAGTCACGGAGTTGTTGTGAAGCCACTCCTTCGCTATTTTAGCTGTGTGCTTAGGGTCATTGTCTTGTTGGAAGGTAAACCTTCGGCCCAGTCTGAGGTCCAGAGCACTCTGGAGAAGGTTTTTGTCCAGGATATCCCTGTACTTGGCCGCATTCATCTTTCCCTCGATTGCAACCAGTCGTCCTGTCCCTGCAGCTGAAAAACACCCCCACAGCATGATGCTGCCACCACCATGCTTCACTGTTGGGACTGTATTGGACAGGTGATGAACAGTGCCTGGTTTTCTCCACACATACCGCTTAGAATTAAGGCCAAAAAGTTCTATTTTGGTCTCATCAGACCAGAGAATCTTATTTCTCACCATCTTGGAGTCCTTCGGGTGTTTTTTTAGCAAACTCCATGCGGGCTTTCATGTGTCTTACACTGAGGAGAGGCTTCCGTCGGGCCACTCTGCCATAAAGCCCCGAGTGGTGGAGGGCTGCAGTGATGGTTGACTTTCTACAACTTTCTCCCATCTCCTGACTGCATCTCTGGAGCTCAGCCACAGTGATCTTTGGGTTCTTCTTTACCTCTCTCACCAAGGCTCTTCTCCCCCGATAGCTCAGTTTGGCCAGACGGCCAGCTCTAGGAAGGGTTCTGGTCGTCCCAAACGTCTTCCATTTGAGGATTATGGAGGCCACTGTGCTCTTAGGAACCTTAAGTGCAGCAGAAATCTTTTTGTAACCTTGGCCAGATCTGTGCCTTGCCACAATTCTGTCTCTGAGCTCTTCAGGCAGTTCCTTTGACCTCATGATTCTCATTTGCTCTGACATGCATTGTGATCTGGAAGGTCTTATATAGACAGGTGTGTGGCTTTCCTAATCAAGTCCAATCAGTATAATCAAACACAGCTGGACTCAAATGAAGGTGTAGAACCATCTCAAGGATGATCAGAAGAAATGGAAAGCACCTGAGTTAAATATATGAGTGTCACAGCAAAGGGTCTGAATACTTAGGACCATGTGATATTTCAGTTTTCTTTTTTAATAAATCTGCAACAATGTCAACAATTCTGTGTTTTTCTGTCAGTATGGGGTGCTATGTGTACATTCATGAAGAAGAAGAATGAACTTAAATGATTTTAGAAATGGCTGCAATATAACAAAGAGTGAAAAATTTAAGGGGGTCTGAATACTTTTCGTACCCACTGTATATATATATATATATATATATATATATATATATATAAAAAAAAATTGTTACACCCTAGCTTCCACCTATGGTGTCTAGGCAAGGGTTAGGTAGGTTAGGTCTGAGGGCTTTTGGTGAGATCCTGGCAATACTAATGATCCAAATCTTATTAGAAGACACGGTGTGTCGTTTTCCTGATCTGAGTTTTTTTGTTTTATGTTACATGGGGTAATGGGGTAAAGTCCCGTAAATGAAAGATGGTTGGGAGCTACATGTGAACATCCAGCCTCACCCACTGCTGGCTCCTGAGATGATGAAAAGGCTAAAGAAAGTGCTCTCTGTAGCGTCACCATATATACACTATGAGATTGGATATTTGACACTTCCTGCAATGCCAGAACTGCTGCACATTTCCACAATGCTCACACCAACACAACCAAAAATCAGACGGGTGAAAGAAAGACATTTATTACACTGACTGCTACTAGTGAAATGGTTTGCTTTACATATTTTGCAGTCTTACTTTTGTGTAATTTGCCTTTTCTGCTTTTTTATAACTTTTTCTATGATATTTTACAATTATTCTTTTTATGAAGACTGAAGGGAGCATTGGTGTGTAAAGGGGTTGTAATGGCAGTGATCTCTAGGTGTCTCATGTAACCTGTCCCCAGTCACTGACTGTATCCTATGGAAATCATAAGCTAGCCATACACTGTTAGATTGAAAAAAAAGATTCCTCCACCCGCACTATACATGAAAATATCTCCTACTTCGGGGGATTTACTAAAAATTGGAGTGTGCAAAATCTGGTGCAGCTCTGCATAAAAAACCAAACAGCTTCCAGGTTTTATTGTCAAAGCTTAACTGAACAAGCTGAAGTTAACAGCTGGTTGGATACTATGCACAGTTGCACCAGATTCGGAGTGCTCCAGTTTTAGTAAATCCCCCCCACTGTGTCTTTTGCACTCCAACAGCTGCTGCATGCATCTGCTTGGGTGCAACACTGCTTAAGCTAGCTTAACGTTTTTCATCTGACTCATTCTTATAGTCATAGGTGTGCGCAGCCTATTGTATTAGGGTGTGCACCCCAAAGCTCAAACCCACATGCCTTTCTATGCAGCCTCATTTGCACCGGACAATGAATGAATGTGAAGTGCTCTGTTCTGAGCGGTTTCCTATTCATACACAAATGAATGACCACAGTGATCGAGTGTGTTCATTTAGAAAGGGAAGGTGCTGGTAAATTACATATTTTAGGGGAGACAGCAGCACTGCGGGGCAAGGGGGCCAACACGGGGGGAAGCCTGGGCAGTAGGGGGAATCTTCACTGCATACAGTACTTAGGGTGTGCCCAGGCACACCTGGTGCACCCCTTGCACTTGCCTATGCTTATAGAGTATGGCCATCTTTAGTCTCATTAGACTCCTGTAGAATATTCACAGTCTCTGATCATCTCCTGTAGAATGTCTATGGTCTCTGACAGTCTTTTATAGCAGTACATATCCTAAATTTAAACTGCAGCTTTTTGGTGAGATCAGGGACCACACCTAAAGCGTTCGTTACCCCAACCTGTCATATTCCTGACATGTGCCTGCTGTACCATGTACTTGTATGAGAAATGTATCTTGTTCTCTCTGTGTTACTTCCTTTATGTGAAATCCCCAGTGTTGCTGACATTCCCTCTGTTTTCCTTTCAAAAACTGACCACACTAAGCTGAATAGCACAGAATGGTCAGTTCTCTAGCTATGATGGGAACCCAGTGCACTCTCTTCCAATGATAAGACTTGTCCTGACACACCCCTGCTGCACGGCTATTCAGTGTAAAGCATAGTGTGATGCTGCTTCTCCTCCCCCTAGCTCTTATGCAGCTGAAATCAGAGGGAATGTGATCACTTACAAAAAAAGGAAAAAGGGTATTTATAATGTTTTTTTTATTTTATTTCTATACAAAAAGGTTTTGCCTTTAATTTCTATTTGAAATTGAATGGGTTGTTTTACAAGGCGGTCGTTTACAATCACTTTAAGTCCACGTTTATCCAGTAAATTGACCACTCTGATTTAGGCCTTTATACCCTATGTTATTAAACAGACCAAAGGTTTTAATGAATGTGCTGGCTTCACCTTATTTATACAAGTTGAGTTAAGCATGATGACATGGGAAATTATACCATAGGCATATTGATATGACATGCAAATATTATTTAATGATAATGCTATTAGGATTGACAAGGAGGGTAATTTTGAGCTTCATGTTGATGTTTTACAAACCTATAATTATAGATCAACCAAACCAAGAAGCAGTAAAAAACCTAACATTTAGTATGCTTGTCTGTAAGTAAAAAAAAGGAACATCTTTGTTACAACCATACCTTTCATTGCTTTTACTGCCCTGATTTTTTTAGCTTCGATATTGGAATTAGTACTGGTCAAATCAGAAGAATTGCTTATCACTTTTTGATGCTTCTGAATATTGGTTCATGGATTATTCTGATCTGCTCAGTTCCGAACCCAGCACATCATGATACATTAAAGTCCTATTTTTCAACATCCTTTAACTGTCCAAGTTGTTCGGCAAAAGTGGCAGTTAACAGGATGAGACAAACCATTTAACACTGAGAGGTGTACTTACCAGAGATGTATAGTAATTAAGTAGAAATACTTCACTACTGTACTTAAGTACCGAAAGGCGGTCTCTGTACTTTCCTGGAGTAGAATTTTTTTCTCCTACTTCCACTTTTACTTCACTACATTTTTTCGATGATTTCAATACTTCTACTCCGATATTTTTTTTTGTGCTGCATAGTTACTCGTTACAATTATAAAAATGACCACTGCCAGAACAGTAGATGGCAGGTTTCATGAAGCTCAAAACATGTGTATTATCAGCGCATACGAAAATAAATGCTACTGTATGTATAAATAAAAGCTGCATTTGAAATAATAAAAAACAATGTGATGTTCAAACTTTTGACTTCTTTCTTGAATAACTACATAACACAGTACTTGTACTTTTACTTTCAGTACTTGAGTAGCAAAAAAACGACTTAAGTACAAAAAATGTTGAATACTTTAGTACTTCTACTCAAGTCACTTTTTGATCGAGCACTTCCACTTCTACTCAAGTCACTTTTTGATCGAGCACTTGTACTTCTACTCAAGTCACTTTTTGATCGAGCACTTGTACTTTTACTCAAGTATGGGTTTCGAGTACTTTATACAACTCTGGTACTTACAATGGTCAGCTTTTATTTAATGATATAAAACCTTTATTCTTATCAATAATGAGAATGTTTCGATTTTTTTTTTTTTTTGTTTCACTGTGTAATGCTCATGCCTTTCAATTGGTGGTGTTTGTGCTTACTGAGTATTTTATAGCTCCTTCAAATTAGAAAATTACTTATGCACTTTAGGATGTTTTTTTCTTCTATAAATCTGTAAAGTATATAATGTGTAGAATTTAACACAGAGACAAACTGGAGAAAAGCCTGTAGATGGTTAAAAGGGAGACTGAAGCACTCGTAGCATGCATCTGCTCCCCTGACTTTTTAACCACCTAGTGTTAGTTTATGGCTTAGCTTAAGGATAAAAGAAGCAAGAAATGAAAGTTACAAAAAAACTCTTTCCTTAGTACTAAGTACATTCAGATGTCCGTCTCATAGAGCACTTTGCACAGTTCACTATTTAGTCTCTTTCAGATCGGCTGGTTTAGTCCACCTCATGAAAAAAAAAAAAAAAAAGGATATGATCTGCAAAAATAAGTCTGCGTTTCCCTACAAAAACCCTATTTCATGATAGAAAGTCGCCGTTAAACTCTGGATACCTTCCTACATGAACCTTTGCACTGACGCATAGCCAAACAGGATTTCTAGAGTCTGCCAATTTATTCGGGTCTTACTGTGTTCTGCGAAACACATATCAATTGGATGTATTTTGGAGATGCACAGAAAGCTATGTACGGGATTCTGCCAGACGTGTGAGCAGAACCAGAGGACGAGCCATAAAAGCAGAATAAAACCCTTAATATTTTCATGCATATATTCACACAGGGAAATCTTTTGTGCTAGAAAGTGATAGTAATGAAAGTGGACAGCTTGACCTCATTTTGGAATTATTTTGTGAACTTTAAGAGAGGTCTTTAAAGAGCCGTTTCTATATCCCTAACTCACCTCAGAGGATGGGCAAGAGGATATATTTTAAATGTGGAGCAGTACAAGATTACCAATATCCTAAAGTTCCATATATTGCTATTATGCTGTGTACATTCTCTTTCTTCCTTCTTTTTAAATTCCAGTCTGTTTACTGTCAAGGTACTGTAGCTTTCTTAGGCCTCAACCGAATGAGTTCTATTTTATCTTGCCTTTCCAAAAATATCTATAACCACATAGCCAAGTAATCCAAACACTACATACAGTGAAAATATACACTGCCTGGCCAAAAAAAAAAGTCGCACCTGGAATTAGCTAAGAAACTAACTAAACTAATCATGCAATAACTATCCTATATTGGATAGTTACTGCATGTGGCCAAAGAATGCGGTCAGCTGACTACCTGAATACAGTAAACCCCCGCTCCATCGCGGTTCAGTTTTTTCTGTCCCGGTATATTGCGGTTTTTTTTGTAATGTTATTTTACTATATAAATCATTAAAAATGAAATATTTTTGTGTTTTCCATAGCTCTTGCTATGTCTCTCAGTATCTTTTATGTGTTTAAATGAGTTTCTATTGTTTTAAAAGTGTGTTTAAAGACCTTAAAATGCTTTTACACGTACAGTGACAGTAAAAAAAACATGCCTACAATGCATTTTAATAGGGTTTTTCTATTTCGCAGAATTTCACTTTTCGCGGCTGGGTCCGGAACGTAACCCCCGCAATGGAGGGGGGTTTACTGTATATCTGAATGACCTGGTTATTCCATGAATTTTTTCTTCCCTGATGGCAAGGACATATTCCAAGATGACAATACCGGGATTAATCAGGATGAAATTGTGAAAGAGTGGTTCAGGGAGCATGAGACATCATTTTTACACATGGATTGGCCACCACAGAGTCGAGAACTTAAAACGTAACTCCAATTTTGTTGAGAAAAAAACATTCCCCTCTGGGTGATCTTTGTACATTACAAGGATTTTAGCAGACTTTGTTGCAGATTCCTACCTTTTGTTATTCTGAAGAAATCACTGTTTGTTCCTCTGTGCTGAGTGGGTCAAATGGGAGTGGTTTCATAATTATCTATCAGCTGTGGCCGCTGCAGGGCTCTAATGAGGAAATCTGCTGGGCCTGCATCCCTTTAGACGTGCTCCTCTTGGGAGTCTCTCACCAAAAATGACATTTTTGTTGCAGGGGATGCCAGAAATCTGACTTGTATCTTATGCAGACTTCTGGGAAAATTGGTGAGCCAATCACACAAGCAGGAAATGATGTTTCTGGGGTGTGGTCAGTATACATTCTGTGTACAGAACACCTCCAGGTAGCCATGTTGCATTGTATTTTTAGAAAATTACAGTGGCTGCAGATTGAAAAGGAAAGGTAATTTTTAATAACATTCAATTACAATATGATTTGTGTTGAAATTGTATACACTGAATTGTTTTTTCTTTATTTGCTATTTTTTTTCCCCCCACAAAAGTCAAGTTACCCTTTAACCCAATTGAGAATCTTTGGGATGTGCTGGAGAAGGCTTTGCGCAGGGGTCCGACTCTCTCATTATCAATACAAGATCTTGGTGAAAAATGAATTCAACACGGGACGGAAATAAATCTTGTGACATTGCAGAAGCTTATTGAAACAATGCCACAGCGAATGCGTGCCGTAATCAAAGCCAACAAAATATTAGACATTTTGTGTGACCTTTTTTTTTGGTGGCAGTGTATTAAAGCTATATTTGCACACAAATACTTTCATCTAGATCAGTGTTTCTCAATTCCAGTCCTCAGGGCACACTAACAGGCCAGATTTTAAGTATTACCTTGGGGACATGCATACTAGAATACTGCAATCACTGAGCAGCAAATGATATCACCTGTGATGTATTTCAGTTTTTTTTTTGCAAACCTGGCCTGTTAGTGGGTCCTGAGGCCCGGACTTGAGAAACACTGATCTAGATATATTTAGGGCTTTTTTTTCTCAGAGAATAGGTGCAGTAACTCCTCCCTTTTGAATTATCCCTTGACTCCACCCCCTACCCACCTCCGAGCACCATTCCTTTGTTCCACCCCTTACCCACCTCCCAGTACCACCCCTTTTAGAGAATGCATAACCAAGTATCATTGTGTGCTGCTCAGTATTTTATATGTAATTTATTAATGATAACAAGAAATGCAGTAAATTAGATCTAGCAACAATAGATGCCTCAGCAACAATAGATCCACCTGAGCAACAATAAACTCCGAACAGCCAGCATCAATAGACCCTCCAGCAGCCAGTAACATTAGACCCCTAACGCAATAGTAGATCCCTTCCAGCAATAATTGACCCCCTACAACTTAGGAGCCTTCCTCAGGAACAGTAGATCCCCACCAGCAACAATAGATTCTCCATCATCAATAGACCCTCCAGCAGTCAGTAACAAAGACCCCTCCCTCAACAGTAGATCCCTCCCAGCAACTATTGACCCCCCTGGCAACATAAGACCCACCCCAGCCACACTAGATCACACATGAGCAACAGAAGACCCCCCTAGCAACAATAGACACACTTCCACTGCAAAAATAGATCACATCCAGCAACCATAGATTCCCCAGCATCAATAGACACTCCAAGACACCCCAGCACCCCTTGCAGTTACATGCATTCAGTTCTGGATTTGCCGGAACTGCATTCCCCCACGTTCCCACTGGAAAAAAGCCCTGGATATATTCCTTATTAACCACAAAAATATAAATGTGATTTGTGGGCACTATATCTATGCAAAACCAGATATTACTGGTTGGGACATTGTTACTGTACTTGACACATTCTGTACAGAGAGCAGAGCTGTGGTCGGGACCCATCAGGTCCACCCACTACAGACTGTCTGTAGAAAACTACCAGAGGGGGTGGATAGGAGACCAGTCACCCTGCACAAGTAGGCAGAATACTAGTGATTGGTCTTTGTTTCAGGAAACTCCCGCACAGAGGCAAAGAACGAGAGCTGTTTCATTCTGGATTACTGCACAGATCTGGAAAAAATATACCAAGAGTAAAACTGTCATTATAGGTATAGCGTAATTAAGCACTATAAACAACTCCACGTTGAACACATTAAAATACAAATTCTGAATACCTTATTTTCTTTTACACATACCACGGTCTTGTGGCATCATTTCACTTGCTCCGCAGCACACTGTGGGATCAGTGTGCCAAGCAATCAGGAAACCTCTGACTCAACCTTCGGACCTCACTGCCAACCACGTTCTACGAGCTGATCATAATTGATCGTATAAGTTCATGTCCTTTAATGAATAATTACCTCTCCCAGAGACCCTGCCTCTTTACCCTTTTGCCAAAGTAGAGACCGGGAGATGACATTCAGTGGAAGTGAAGTAATGAGTTTGAACATGTGGCTGGTGCTGTTTTTTTTTTTCCATCAGGCATCGTGATTAACGTGGATGTGCATCGCTGGACATCATGACTAAAGATAAATTTACATTGTGGGGCATTTTTTTGTTTAGTGAAAGATCTTTTCAAAAAATGTGTGTGTTTAACCACTTACTGCCTGCCCAATGTCAAATGACGGTGGAGCGGTGCAGCTCTCGTTATGGGACGCCGCCATATGACGGTGCAGCAGAATGGCCTCTCTCGTGCGCCCATCGTGGCTGCCCCGTGTTGCTAGGACATGGCGCGACCCCGATCTTGGTAAAGAGCCAATGACATGGCTCTTTACCTATGTGATTGGCTGTGTCCAATCACAGCCGGTCACATGAGAATGAGGAAGTGCCATTTATCGTCTCTCCACGCCTCACACTGTCAGAGTGTGTGGCAAGGAGAGTCGATCTGTGGCTCCTCCTCAAAGGGGAGACCAGGACAGGTAATCATCAGTGCCCTATTACAGAAAAGTGAAAAAACAGTGCCAATCAGTGCCTACCATCAGTGCCCACAATCAGTGCCCACAATCAGTGCCCATAGTGCTGCTAGTCAGTTTCCATCAGTGCCTGCTCATCTGTGCTGCCCATCAGTGTCCATCAGTTCCGCCCATCAGTGCTGCCTCTCAGTGCCCATCAGTGCCATCTCTCAGTGTCCATCAGTGCCGCCTTTCAGTGCCCATCAGTGCCTCCTATCAGGGCTCATCAGTGCCACCTATCAGTGCCCATCAGTAAATACCACCAAAAGAAAGCTCTATTTGTGTGAAAAACATGATAACATTTTAATATGGGTACAGTGTAGCATGACCACACAATTGTCATTCAAATTGTTACAGCGCTGAAAGCTGAAAATTGACAGGAACGGGGAGAAAGTGCACTGTATTGAAGTGGTTAATTACCATTCAGAGTACTTTTGAATGAGTAGGGGTACTATGTAAGGAGTTGGGGGGGGGGGGGTCAGAATCTGGGAGCCCCCTTACAAATTCAGATGAGCCCTCTGCCTGTAGACCCCCACAACCACCAGGCCAGGGTTGTGGGTAAGAGGCCCTTATCCTCATCAACATGTTAAGGAATTATGGCCTGGTATGGTTCAGGTAAAGGAGGGGCACAGGCTTGTCCCCTTCATTTCCCCTCCATGCTTGTGTTTCCCCCTTAAAATATGTTAAGTCATTCACAAAGCAAATTTTTAATGAATCAGTCACTATGTGTTTAGCCCAGGTTTCAGCTATAAGCACAGAGCATAATGCTATCATATAGATGATCAACTAAAACAAGTACTCTACCATGAGTTACAGTTCTTGTTTTACTAGCTAGAGCACTTGATGTGCTAATATTTAATGTTTTTCCAAAGAAGTAAGCCATTACCCCCCAAGTAAAATGGATGAGCTACAAAGAAAAGAAATTCAGTAAGTACATTTAAAACTTAATGCAATAGTAGATGGAAATAATCACAAATGATGCAATCTTGTCCTGTCTGATAAAACATTGTAAAAAGGGACAGTCAATGTGAGAAACTTTCTTTAATGGAGACCTGGATAGCAGTAAAAAACTGACTGAGATTCTTGTCCTGTGTCATTCTATCTAAAATTAGGAAAACAAGGTATGGATTGACATTTATTTTAGACATAAACTGCAGATAAAATAATTTTCAAGAGCTGGTTTAAATAACATTTTGGGGTAAATATATAAAAATTTGATCATTGTTTAGAGAACACTTTTGTTTAAAGCGGAGTTCCACCCAAAAGTGGAACTTCCGCTTTAGGGAGTCCTGACCCCCCGACATGCCACATTTGGCATGTCATTTTTTGGGGGGGGGAGCGGGTACCTAGTTTTGACAGGTACCCGCTCCCACTTCCGCTCGGAGCGCCGCGGCGCCCTGAGCGGAAGTTCTCCTCTCCCCCTCCCTCCCTGCAATCTTCTGGGACACGTCAGAGGTCCCAGAAGATTGCCGGCCAATCACGGCGCGCAGCGCGACTCGCGCATGCGCAGTGGGTACCCGGCTGTGAAGCCGCAAACTGTAACAGCCGGGTGCCCACAGCAGTGATGCCGGCGCCGAGGGAGAGGATCGAGGCTTCCGGCGGCCGCATCGCTGGACCGTTGGACAGGTGAGTAAATGGCTGGAACTCCGCTTTAAAGTGGCAAACTGACTGGAAAAGGGAAATTCCATTACTGCATTTTAAATGGACCAAAACCATGCCAAAACTAATAAAGCATAGGTTATTTCGAAAACAAAAATGTAATATATTGCAGCGTATCAGGCATAGGATGTGCTTGCCACATTGGTTTTATGTTATCAGTTTATTGCCACCTGGTGGTATTGCCAGTATTGCTCGGTTCACACTGGGGCGAGTTGTCAGGTGACTTATTTGCCTGAGAAGTCACCCTCCATTCCGTGCAATGGAACCGTTCTAACTCAAGTCCCTCCGACTTAGAAAAAAGGTTCGTGCACTGCTTGGGGGTGACCTCAGAGTGGCTTGTATTGACTTCTATTGAAGAAGTTGTTTGCAAGCCACACTGAAGTCGTACTGTATGGGGCGGCTTCAGAGTTGGGGCAGCTTTGACAGCTAACATAACATGCCATCTATCCTAGGTGTGCCAATGCTCACTTACATTATTGTAGCTATAGAGGAGCAGCGTTGTCATCCTAGATTGCCCTCTTGATTTGGACTACAGACACCTCCACCTTTCCTTGTCTTCATTACATAGAAAGAGGTATTTTGTAGTTCACAGAAGATAGCTGGAAGGTCTGATAACATTATTTGATATACTGCAATACTGGTATGGTCAACAATTTTTTTTTCCGTATTGTACTTGCAGAAAATGTACTACTCCTTTTTTCCTCCCCCCCCCTCCACTGCCACCTTTGGCGCTTTTTTGGGGACAGGGGGGAGCAGGTATCTGGTTTTAACAGGTCCCCGCTCCCACTTTTAGTTCAGATCGCCACGACGAACTGAGCCAGAAGTTCACACCCCCCCTCCTTTCCCCGGAGTCTTCTGGGACACATCACAGGCCCCAGAAGACTACAGGACCATTCACAAGGCACAGCTTGACTTGCTCATACGCAGTAGGAAACAGGCTGTGAAGTCACAAGGCTTCACTTTTCTGTTTCCCTTACAACAGATGCCTGCGCCTGCACCTGAAGCTGATTGAAGATTTGGCTCAGGTGAGGACATCACTGGATCCCTGGGACAGGTAAGTGTACTTATATTTAAAGTCAGCAGCTACAGTATTTGTAGCTGCTGACTTTTAATTTGTTCTGAAGAAGCCTGGAACTCCTCTTTAAGATTGAGCCACTGATTGGCTGACTCTGCCTCATCCAATGTCAGCCATTGTGTTTAGATGCTGCTTGTTGGATACTGGTCCTACCAACTGCCCATATTCACCATCATTTCGCTCCTCCCCCACTCTGTTTGGTGGCTTGGAGGATAGAAAAGAAGCTCTGTTTAAGGATAAAGACTCTGGTGTCCACAAGATAGCACTGGGTGCCTGAGTGGGTAACTTCCTAGCACCGGCACTGTTATGTTGTGAAGATTTATTTTGCCTTTAACCACTTGCCGACTGCCGCACGACTATTTACGTCGGCAGTCAGCCCCTCACAGGCAAAGCGACGTAGGGCTACGTCGCTAGCCTGTAAGGGTTTTGGGAGCGAGCGCGTGCCGCCGGATGCACGCTCCCGCTCGGTCATGGACCCCCCCGCGCGTGTGCCCGGCGGACCCAATGTCCGCCGGGCACTCGCGATTGTCCATGTCAGCGGGAGAAAGGCAGGCGGCTAGTGTAAACAAAGCCGCCTGTCAGTCTCCCCTGTGTAAGAATCAGTGGCGGCTGGTGAAGTTTTAAGATGGGGGGGGCGCAAGACCCCGCCCTTCCATTTTGACCCCTCCCATTTCTCAGAAGCCCCACCCCTTATAGACTCCACCCATTTTTCCCCCTGTATTTTGCTTGCGTGAACCAATTCTCCCAATATATCACATATTAAGGGGTCCATCAGTACTAGTATATCCCATAATAGGGAACAGGGGCCCTATTATGGGATATACTGTGAGAGACATCCTATTATGGGATACATGGACTGAGAGTGGCACAAACCCCACAGTACAGACCCCCCCAGCACAAACCCCTCAAGCACAAACCCCACACAAACAACTCAAGCACAAACCCCACAGTACAGGCCCTCAAGTATAAACCCCACAGTACGGGCCCCTAGCACAAACCCCACAGTACATGCCCCCTTCAATATAGTGACCAGTATAAATGCCCCCTTTCAATGTAGTGACCAGCATACATGTCCCCAATGCAGTGACCAGTATATATGTCCCCATTGCAGAGCTATGCGTGCGTGCCTCCAATGCAGTGACCACCAGTGTACATGTCCCCAATGCAGAGCTATGCATGCCTGCCTCCAGTGCAGCCAGTGACCACCAGTATACATGTCCCCAATGCAGAGCTATGCGTGCCTCCAGTGACCACCAGTATACATGTCCCCCAATGCAGAGCTATGCGTGCGTGCCTCCAGTGCAGCCAGTGACCACCAGCATACATGTCCCCAATGCAGAGCTATGCGTGCGTGCCTCCAGTGCAGCCAGTAACCACCAGTATACATGTCCCCAATGCAGAGCTATGCGTGCGTGCCTCCAGTGACCACCAGTATACATGTCCCCCAATGCAGAGCTATGCGTGCGTGCCTCCAGTGCAGCCAGTGACCACCAGTATACATGTCCCCAATGCAGAGCTATGCGTGCGTGCCTCCAGTGACTACCAGTATACATGTCCCCCAATGCAGAGCTATGCGTGCGTGCCTCCAGTGCAGCCAGTGACCACCAGTATACATGTCCCCCAATGCAGAGCTATGCGTGCGTGCCTCCAGTGACCACCAGTATACATGTCCCCAATGCAGAGCTATGCGTGCGTGCCTCCAGTGCAGCCAGTGACCACCAGTATACATGTCCCCCAATGCAGAGCTATGCGTGCATGCCTCCAGTGACTACCAGTATACATGTCCCCCAATGCAGAGCTATGCGTGCTTGCTTTCAGTGACCACCAGTATACATGTCCCCCAATGCAGAGCTATGCGTGCGTGCCTCCAGTGCAGCCAGTGACCACCAGTATACATGTCCCCCAATGCAGAGCTATGCGTGCGTGCCTCCAGTGACCACCAGTATACATGTCCCCAATGCAGAGCTATGCGTGCGTGCCTCCAGTGCAGCCAGTAACCACCAGTATACATGTCCCCAATGCAGAGCTATGCGTGCGTGCCTCCAGTGACCACCAGTATACATGTCCCCCAATGCAGAGCTATGCGTGCGTGCCTCCAGTGCAGCCAGTGACCACCAGTATACATGTCCCCAATGCAGAGCTATGCGTGCGTGCCTCCAGTGACTACCAGTATACATGTCCCCCAATGCAGAGCTATGCGTGCGTGCCTCCAGTGCAGCCAGTGACCACCAGTATACATGTCCCCCAATGCAGAGCTATGCATGCGTGCCTCCAGTGACCACCAGTATACATGTCCCCAATGCAGAGCTATGCGTGCGTGCCTCCAGTGCAGCCAGTGACCACCAGTATACATGTCCCCCAATGCAGAGCTATGCGTGCATGCCTCCAGTGACTACCAGTATACATGTCCCCAATGCAGAGCTATGCGTGCGTGCCTCCAGTGACCACCAGTATACATGTCCCCCAATGCAGAGCTATGCGTGCGTGCCTCCAGTGCAGCCAGTGACCACCAGTATACATGTCCCCAATGCAGAGCTATGCGTGCGTGCCTCCAGTGACTACCAGTATACATGTCCCCCAATGCAGAGCTATGCGTGCGTGCCTCCAGTGCAGCCAGTGACCACCAGTATACATGTCCCCCAATGCAGAGCTATGCGTGCGTGCCTCCAGTGACCACCAGTATACATGTCCCCAATGCAGAGCTATGCGTGCGTGCCTCCAGTGCAGCCAGTGACCACCAGTATACATGTCCCCCAATGCAGAGCTATGCGTGCATGCCTCCAGTGACTACCAGTATACATGTCCCCCAATGCAGAGCTATGCGTGCTTGCTTTCAGTGACCACCAGTATACATGTCCCCCAATGCAGAGCTATGCGTGCGTGCCTCCAGTGCAGCCAGTGACCACCAGTATACATGTCCCCCAATGCAGAGCTATGCGTGCGTGCCTCCAGTGACCACCAGTATACATGTCCCCAATGCAGAGCTATGCGTGCGTGCCTCCAGTGCAGCCAGTAACCACCAGTATACATGTCCCCAATGCAGAGCTATGCGTGCGTGCCTCCAGTGACCACCAGTATACATGTCCCCCAATGCAGAGCTATGCGTGCGTGCCTCCAGTGCAGCCAGTGACCACCAGTATACATGTCCCCAATGCAGAGCTATGCGTGCGTGCCTCCAGTGACTACCAGTATACATGTCCCCCAATGCAGAGCTATGCGTGCGTGCCTCCAGTGCAGCCAGTGACCACCAGTATACATGTCCCCCAATGCAGAGCTATGCATGCGTGCCTCCAGTGACCACCAGTATACATGTCCCCAATGCAGAGCTATGCGTGCGTGCCTCCAGTGCAGCCAGTGACCACCAGTATACATGTCCCCCAATGCAGAGCTATGCGTGCATGCCTCCAGTGACTACCAGTATACATGTCCCCCAATGCAGAGCTATGCGTGCGTGCTTTCAGTGACCACCAGTATACATGTCCCCCAATGCAGAGCTATGCGTGCGTGCCTCCAGTGCAGCCAGTGACCACCAGTATACATGTCCCCCAATGCAGAGCTATGCGTGCGTGCCTCCAGTGCAGCCAGTGACCACCAGTATACATGTCCCCCAATGCAGAGCTATGCGTGCGTGCCTCCAGTGACCACCAGTATACATGTCCCCCAATGCAGAGCTATGCGTGCGTGCCCGACTGAGAGCAGTGCACTTACCTGTGAGTCACGGCGTCTTCTCCCTCTTCTCTTCTTCGTTCGGCGGCGGGAAGGTGAGCGGCGCTTCTCCCTCTCGGCCTCTTCTGCGGCGGATGACGGGCGGCGGGAAGGTGACCGGCACCGACTTCTTCTCCGGACTGGACTCCTCTTCGGCGGCGGGAAGCTGACCGGGCGGTGACGGTGAGTGACTGATGCACGCACCGGCACCGCCCCCATTGTGACGTCGGTGGCTTTACAATCGGATGTCCTGGATGATGATTGGTCCAGGCTGGAGACTGGACCAATCACAGCCAGGATATCACGAAATGGGGGGTGTCCTAGCACAATGACCTGCGCCCAGGTTACGCCCCCAGAAGGCGGCCAATCGGCGCCTCTTCTGGGTCGTAAACCCCACCCCCCCCATAGCCACCACAGGCCGGCGAACGCAATTTTTTTTTTTAAACTTTATTTGTTCTTTTTGTAATTTTTTTTCCTTTTTTTTAGGGGGGGGCGGCGACCTGGCGCCTCCTATGCACCAGCCGCCACTGGAGAATGGTGATCAAACGGTTCTACTATGTAGGACCGTTGATTACTTTTCTTACACATCAAGCCACAGCCAATCACAGTTAGAATCATGCCCCTAGGACACACTTAACCCCTCCCTCTCCAATACAGTTAACTCCTTCACTGCCAGTGTCATTTTTACAGTAATGGTGCATATGTATAGCACTGATTACTGTAGTAATGTCACTGGTAACCCCAAAAGTGTCAAAAATGTCAGTCAAGGGTCCGATCTGTCCGCCCCAATGTTGCAGTCCCGCAAAAAAAATCGCAGATCGCCGCCATTACGCGTTAAAAAAAAAAACAACAAAAATTACCAAAATCTTTCCCTTTGTGTGTAAACGCAATAACTTTTGCGCAAACCAATCAAAATATGCTTTTTGCGATTTTTTTTTACCAAACATATGGTAAAAAAAATTGGCCTAAAATGTTAAAAAATTTTGATTTTTAAATTTTTTTTTGGGAACTTCATATAAAAAAATTTGAAAAATATTGTTATTTTTGTAAAATTGACGCTTTTTTTTTGTTTATAGCGCATGATCAAAAAATCGCACAGGTTATCAAATACCACCAAAAGAAAGCTCTGTTTGTGGGAAAAAAAGGACGTCAAATTAGTTTAGGTACAGCGTTGCACAACCGTGCAATTGTCCGTTAAGGTCACACTGTGCCGAATCGCAAAATAGGCCCTGGTCAGGAAGGGGGTAAAATCTTCCGGGGCTTAAGTGGTTAACACACTGTTATGTTGTGAAGGAAGGGAAATGAATCATGTGCTCTAGAGGTACCAGGGACTTTTTTCATTCATGGGGGCCAACTGAAGTAGCAAAGAAATGTAGCGTAGGTAAGAATGTGCATTTTGTGGGCCCAACATTACAATGAACTTGTTACTTTGTATTAGCAAAGCACAGATTTGATCTGTATAGTAACTTGGTCCCCACTGAGTGATCAATGTACATTGCAAGGATTGTAACAAACTCTGTGGCAGATTCCCACCTGCTTTTGCCCTGATGAAAAAGTTGTTTGTCCTTTGGATATTGATTCTAAATGGGAGTTTTTTATTCAGCTGGTGCACTTTCAGATCTCTGATGAAAAAAAGTAGTAGTGCCTGCCTCTCTTTAGAAGACATTAAAGTGGACACTCTTGTGCCATTTTTACCTACAGGTTAGCTTAAAAAGCTAACCTGTAGGTAAAATAAATGTTTACTAAACGTGCACCGCTTAGGAGATATTCCAGCGAGCAGCAACCAGTGACATCACAAGCGCATGTGCCCTGCTGAAAATGCATACCTGGGCTGTACCTACAGAGCTCTGTGCCATGCCCGGAGCTCCTGCACATATGTGCAGAAGTGACGTCATTGCGGCTCCGACCAATCAGACGGCCGGAACTCGCAAACCCGGAAAAAGACTGGGTGAAGATGGAACCCCTGTCAGCAGTGACAGGGCGCCGCTGGAGGGATTCATTCTAAAGGTAAGTCTGACATAATCTGCAGGGGAGACCCTTTTTTTTTTTTTGGGTAACTTTACTACTGCTTTACCCTTAGGGAGTATCTCACCAAATCTGACATGTGTGTTGCACAGGATGCCTAAAGCCTGACTAGTGCAGAGTCCTTCACACAAGCAGGAAATTATATTTCTGGAGGGAGTTCTCTACACCAACTGTGTACAAAACATCTCCAGATTTCCATATTACATTGCATTTTGCAGGAAATTACAGTTTGAAAAAAAAGGTAATTTTGATAACATTCATTTACAATATGGTTTGTGTAGCAATTGTATTCACTATATTATTTTTCTTTATTTGCAATTTTTTTTTTCGATGGAAGTGAAGTTACTCTTTAGGTCTGTACAGCTTTATAAAGAACCCTTTCTGCCGTACTAGAAATATGCAATTTATTTAAACACAATAGAATGATCTATAGACAATATTCTATACTACTACTACACTGAACAAAATTATAAATGCAAAACTTTTGTTTTTGCCCTATTTTTCATGAGCTGAACTGAAAGATCTAAGACTTTTTCTATGTACACAAAAGGCCTATTTCTCTCAAATATTGTTCACAAATCTGTGTTAGTGAGCACTTCTCCTTTGCCGAGATAATCCATCCACCTCACAGGTGTGGCATATCAAGATGCCGATTAGAAAGCACGATTATTGCACAGGTGTGCCTTAGGCTGGCCACAACAAAAGGCCACTCTAAAATGTGCAGTTTTACTGTATTGGGGGTCTGGGGGGGGGGGGGGCGAAAACCAGCCAGTATCTGGACCATTTGTCTCAGGCAGTGCAACACATCTCCTTCACACAGAGCCGATCAGGTTGTTGATTGTGGCCCGTGGAATGTTGGTCCACTCCTCTTCAATGGCTGTGCGGAGTTGCTGGATATTGGGAGGACCTGGAACATGCTGTTGTATACGCCGATCCAGAGCATCCCAAACATGCTCAATGGATGACATGTCTGGTGTGGATCATTGTCCATAACATACGCCTGCCCATACCATAACCCCACCGCCACCATGGGCCACTCGATCCACAACATTTACATTAGCAAATCGCTCACCCACACAATGCCATACACTCTGTCTGCCATATGCCCTGTACAGTGAAAACGGGGATCCATCTGTGAAGAGAACACCTCTCCAAAGTGCCAGATGCCATAGAATGTGAGCATTTGCCTACACAAGTCGGTTACGACGACGAACTGCAGTCAGGTCGGGATCCCGATGAAGATGACGAGCATGCAGATGAGCTTCCCTGAGAAAGTTTCTGACAGTTTGTGCAGAAATTCTTTGATTGTGCAAACTGATTGTTGCAGCAGCTGTCCGGATGGCTGGTCTCAGACGATGTTGGAGGTGAAGATGCTGGATGTGGAGGTCCTGGACTGGTGTGGTTACACGTTGTATGTGGTTGTGAGGCCGGTTGGATATACTGCCAAATTCTTTAAAAAAGCCTTTGGAGATGGCTTATGGTAGAGAAATGAACATTCAATTCATGAGCAACAGCTCTGGTGGACATTCCTGCAGTCAGCATGCCAATTGCACACTCCCTCAAAACTTGCGACATCTGTGGCATTGTGCTGTGTGATAAAACTGCACATTTTAGAGTGGCCTTTCATTGTGGACAGCCTAAGGCACACCTGTGCAATAATCATTCTGTCTAATCAGCATCTTGATATGCCACACCTGTGAGGTGGATGGATTATCTCGGCAAAGGAGAAGTGCTCACTAACACATATTTAGACAGATTTGTGAACAATATTTGAGAGAAATAGGCCTTTTGTATACATAGAAAAAGTCTTAGATCTTTGAGTTCAGCTCATAAAAAATGGAGGAAAAAATAAAAGTGTTGCGTTTATAATTTTATTCAGTATATATTATCTATAGAATTTTCACAAAGACACATTATTGTTTTTATCTGCAGTTTTAACATAATAACAATCTTTGAACATTCTAACCTAGGCACAATGGAAACTTCAATGCCATGTACATTATGGAACAAAACAGATACAGAATACTGTTAATTATTTTACTGCTCTAGCAAGACAGGATACCACATTTTATCAGAAAAACTTAAAAAAGTAGACTAAAGCTGGCCATAGATGGACAGAATTTTGAACAAAAATTCTTAGGAAAATTTCCTTGAAAATTATCTTTTAAATGTTATTCCAAAGATTTAATTTGCCTTTAACATTTGGTTTTGGAATGAATGGGAAAGCGCATACACTGTTGAAAATTGGTGCAAACGAGGACAAATTTTCGACACCCTTGAATTTACTTGTCACTGCGGTCGAAAACGAATGCCGATTTGACCCCACTAAGGGTTAGAAAACCAAATGAACTCTTCTAGAACATTCTTTTCCTAAGAATTTGGAGTTTGCTCGTGATAGGTAGTCCCAAAAGTGTGCCACATCCCTGGATTAAAGTACAAAGAGAAAATTCCCCTATTGTTGGGACTTTTAAGGCACATAAATATACAGATTCAACGATCTATGCAAAAAATTATGAAGTTTATTAAAGTGACAAACATAAGAGCATAAATGTTAAAAACATTACAGGCGAAAATGTATGCATCAAGAATATAAAACCATAACCGTGAATGATGAAGGTTGTGGCCCAATATATTTCGGAAAATCAATTTCCTTCTTCAGGGGCAATTCACAGTAGAGGTATTCTGATAATAGAGATAACAATATAATTAGACCCACCACACATGCTAAGTAGGATCATCATATATAGTATAGCTATTACACTTCAAACACAATGGCCAGCAAGTACATTGTTAATATATGTTTTTTCTCTCCCCCCAAGAAAACAGTTGGAAAGAAAACACTTACATGATTATTCTTGTCATACATATGGAGCCTGTAGGGTAGCTAAAAGCAGAGCTGATTGACCGCATATGTAAATCCACTATCATTGATATCCATACATTCCAGGATTTTTTAGGGAACTGGTGTATCAAATTAGTGATTGTGGGGTAATTTGCATAGAAGCCCCCCAGGGTTTTCCAGTCTCTGTGGTCACCTGAAGTCCCAATGTTGGCTACAGCACACAGGAAGCCGACAATGGGGGCCAGCTATAAGGAAAAAGTATATAGACAGGATGTCTTGATTAGTTTTTTGGGCTTAATATAAGTCTCCAAAAATAGACATCTGGATCAATAGGGTATTCACCAGAGTGTCATGTATAGGGGCATAGAGGTTGTAGTTACCTGTGTATGATAGGACCCACCGATTCCACATACGAGATCGATCAGCACAAATTGGAGAGTGTGGATAAAAATGCTGGCAATGTGGGGTGTTAAAATATTACCTTAATTGGTCCTCAACTGCCGGCAGCTGGTGCTTAGCCTACGGGGCTTCCTGGATCACAAGCGCCAGGACCGCCCCGAATATAGAATTGTAAAAGGAGTAGCTAATTCCAGACCAGATATTACCGCATGATATTCTGCTACCTCAGTAAATCCTTCATTAGGTGTATTGACATATAACTTTTCAAACTTTTCATTATTTCTATTTTTTATGACTTGTCATCGTTCTATTTATACATACATGGGAACAACATCTAATAATTAGGAAAACTACTAATTTATCTAAAACTTGGGTAATCTAAGATTCCTATTTCCCCCACACTATTGTTCCCGATCTCTGTGACCACCCCGGCACGGGGAGACAGATCGCCTAGTGGCGTTCACTGTCCCTGGCTGGCCCTACCCATTGCAGTCTTCTGCACACATGGGCGGACCTAGCCAATCACAAACCGGAAGCAGTTCTCTGCTTCCGGTTACGTGACCCGTGCCGGTGGAACGCAAGCGCCACTTCCGGTTCCGCCTAGCGTCATGACGGTCTGTCATACGCACACAGATGACGGGGCGGTCCTGGCGCTTGTGATCCAGGAAGCCCCGTAGGCTAAGCACCAGCTGCCGGCAGTTGAGGACCAATTAAGGTAATATTTTAACACCCCACATTGCCAGCATTTTTATCCACACTCTCCAATTTGTGCTGATCGATCTCGTATGTGGAATCGGTGGGTCCTATCATACACAGGTAACTACAACCTCTATGCCCCTATACATGACACTCTGGTGAATACCCTATTGATCCAGATGTCTATTTTTGGAGACTTATATTAAGCCCAAAAAACTAATCAAGACATCCTGTCTATATACTTTTTCCTTATAGCTGGCCCCCATTGTCGGCTTCCTGTGTGCTGTAGCCAACATTGGGACTTCAGGTGACCACAGAGACTGGAAAACCCTGGGGGGCTTCTATGCAAATTACCCCACAATCACTAATTTGATACACCAGTTCCCTAAAAAATCCTGGAATGTATGGATATCAATGATAGTGGATTTACATATGCGGTCAATCAGCTCTGCTTTTAGCTACCCTACAGGCTCCATATGTATGACAAGAATAATCATGTAAGTGTTTTCTTTCCAACTGTTTTCTTGGGGGGAGAGAAAAAACATATATTAACAATGTACTTGCTGGCCATTGTGTTTGAAGTGTAATAGCTATACTATATATGATGATCCTACTTAGCATGTGTGGTGGGTCTAATTATATTGTTATCTCTATTATCAGAATACCTCTACTGTGAATTGCCCCTGAAGAAGGAAATTGATTTTCCGAAATATATTGGGCCACAACCTTCATCATTCACGGTTATGGTTTTATATTCTTGATGCATACATTTTCGCCTGTAATGTTTTTAACATTTATGCTCTTATGTTTGTCACTTTAATAAACTTCATAATTTTTTGCATAGATCGTTGAATCTGTATATTTATGTGCCTTAAAAGTCCCAACAATAGGGGAATTTTCTCTTTGTACTTTAATCCAGGGATGTGGCACACTTTTGGGACTACCTATCACGAGCAAACTCCATTTGTCTAATTGGGTAGAAAATACCCCTCCCCGCAGCTCGTGCTAGGTTATTCCTTTTATTTGAAATTATTTTTTTCATTTCAATTTTCATATATTCTTGAATGCAATAATTTTAAGAATAACTACACATCTATATCTTTGTGCAGTTTGGACAATAGACATTGTTTGTTTATTCACGTTCATAATCCTGTTGAAAAATGTCTGGTTTTGTAGGGGATGACTGGAATACCCTAATGGCCAATTATTTGGATGAATACGAACATAAAGAGTTCATCGAAACCGAATTGGCCTCACTGTTTTTTCAGCTATCCAAACTAGTTGAAAAAAAGTCAACCCTTTTTTGGCACTGCAAATCTTTCCAGGACCATATTCAAGAGGGTGTCACCCCTTTCGGCCTCAGAATACAGGTGTTTCCCTCCCTGGAGGATATAACGCCGAATTTCAGGGCAAAATGGGAGGACACCCTACAAGCATGTTCAGGATCTCTTATGGGACTCCTCATTGAGGAATACTCTATAAGAGCCAAAAAATTAGATATTGACATCGCTCAAACCTGCCAAAAAATACAAAAATTTAAAAATCACAAAACATACACCGAAAGAGAGAAAAAACTAAAAGATCATTTGGATGTATTCAACAAGAACATCTTAATGAAAAAACAAAAAATCCTAAATAGAAGTAGGAATATTTCACAACAGGGTAAAGCCTATTTTTGGGCACAAAATAGAAACATCTACAACAGTGATAAAAAGGACAATCCCTCTATTCCTACTCTAAAAGACATACCCATGAATGCCAAAACTAAAACAAATGACCGCACAAAGCGTCCATTTCAAGACGATCTATCTTTCCAACAAAAAACCAAAAAATCTAATCTACCTCTAAACAAAAAAGACAATGTTTCTTTATTTCCTGCACATACCTATTCACGTGAGGCACCACCACTTTTAGCTTCACAACAACCCCAGGATCCTAATATCCCACTTCCACCCACTAGCACTTCAACCAACATTAAGTTACAGGATTCCACTTTTTTAGACGTAATTCACCAGCGAGCACTTCAACTCACACCAGTCACAGACACTCTACTCTCATCCCCGATCCCAACACCATCACTGTAGATCACGCCTCTTCTTTAGTGCAGGATTTCTCTATTATCAACTTATCACACTATACTCTCACCCAAGCAGAAACAGAGATCCTTCATATGGGTCTCAGCTTCTGCCCCACATCCAATACCAATAAATTTGAGGTCATAAAAGACCTACATCTGTTTGCACGCAAACTTAACCTCAAATTGTTATTTCACAAAGGGAATAGCGAAAATATAAATAAAGATCCAGCCTTAGATATTCTAATTTCGTTATTAGAGGAAAATGAAAATCTAATCGATCGGATTGACATCGATGCGCTATTATCAGGTGCGGCATCAGACAAAACTAAAGACAATAAAGACAGCACGTTGCTAAAAAAGAAATCGGATATGTATCCCCCTATCCAAAACCAGAACATTAACACCTTTCTCAGGATTGTAACTAGTGAAATTGAAAAAATGAAAATTGACTCCACCCCCCATGCCAACATTTCCCCCCAACATCGAGAAGCCATAAAAAAACTTTCAAATAATAAAAATATAATTATTAAACAAGCCGATAAGGGGGGCAATATTGTCATAATGGACGACACACAGTATGTACAGATGTGTAGTCAGATCCTCATGAATACCAACTGGTATAGACGTATCACCTCCACCATTGTAGCAAAATTCTACCAGGAATTTTATCTCCTGGTAGATCAAGCCTACTTAAATAATGTCATCACCAAGGAAACTTGGGATTTTATTAGAACTAAATTCCCTAAAGTACCAACGTTCTATGGACTTCCCAAAGTCCATAAAAATCCCACTAACCCCCCTGGTAGACCCATCATATCAGGGAGAGGATCCATATCAGAAAATGCTAGTCGCTTGGTCGATACTTTTCTACAACCCTTCGTGCAGGAACTTCCTTCCTTCACGAAGGACACGATCCATTTCTTGAATAAGATTGAAGGCGTTCCTATGTCCTCCACAGCGGTACTTGTTACCATCGATGTAGAAGCTCTCTACAGCTCCATACCCCATGAAAAGGGTATAGCTGCAATTCAACACATTGTTTCTAAAAAAACCACAAACAATGCATACAGTGAGTTCATAATCAACCTCCTGCGCTTTATTCTTACACATAACATCTTCATGTTTAATGGCTCCCACTACCTCCAGATACAGGGCGTAGCGATGGGCACCTGTTGTGCCCCATCCTACGCCAATTTGTACCTGGGGGAGTGGGAGTCATCCTTCCTAGATGACGAGGCCTTATCTCTATACACGGACCACATTTCCCTGTGGACCCGGTATATAGATGATGTGTTCCTCATCTGGGAGGGTCCCCTTGAATTGTTATATACCTGTTTGGAAAGGATGAATAGGAACAAGTTTAACCTACTCTTCACGATGAATTGGGATCCTAATCGCGTGACATTCCTAGATGTTGAGATCTTTAGGGGAGAGGATGGCACTCTACAGAGTGAACTTTACCGTAAACCAACGGCTGGCAATACCATCCTCCATGGTTCAAGCTTCCACCCTGAGCCACTAATCCGATCAATTCCGATAAGTCAATACTTACGCCTACGGCGCAATTGTAGCGACCTACAGTCTTTCCAACTTGCGGCAAATGACCTACGTCAGAGATTGACACGAAGAGGTTATTCCAAAATGTCTCTTAAAAAGGCATATAAAAGAGCCCTCTTAAGTGATAGACAGGAACTTCTCAATCCATCTAAGCATAGTAATACCAATGATAGAAACAACATCAGGATAATCACCCCCTATATGTATCAACACAAAAAGATAAAACAAATAGTGACCAAACACTGGCACTTATTAACATCTGACCCAATATTAGGTCAATTTCTATCTAATACACCGGGTTTTACTTACAAAAGAGCCCCGGCACTTCGGGACAAACTTGTTAGAAGTGAGTTCAATAATGATGATACATCTTGTTGCAAATACAAGGGTACCTTTATCTGTGGTGCATGCCACTACTGTGGCTACATGCTGACAAGCAAATCCCCTAGTCTACCTAATGGTCAGATCTTTAGGGCAAGACATTTTGCAAATTGTCGCACGATCGGTGTCATCTATTTACTCCTATGTACATGCGGATGCTTCTACATAGGAAAAACTAAACAGGAGTTCTGGCGTCGCGCATACCGCCACATCCTCAGTATGCGCAAATCAGACCCCGAACTCCCCCTAGGGCGTCACGTCAAACTAGTCCATAAGGGCAAATTTCCAAAAATTAGGTTCCTTATTTTGGATCGTGTACACCCCAACCCGAGAGGAGGAGACTGGAACAAAAGTCTCCTCCAACTCGAGCTGAGGTGGATACATCTGTTAAAAGCGACGGAGTCTCCTGGCCTCAATGAAGCAATGTCGTTCAAACCCTTCCTTGAAGGGTTTTCATCAGGAGGGATGGAAAAATAATTGTATTTTATACCTTATAACATCCATAATATTTCTCTATGTCTTTACTCCTTTATGCACATGATGTCGATGTGTTTTGTATATAGAATTGTAAAAGGAGTAGCTAATTCCAGACCAGATATTACCGCATGATATTCTGCTACCTCAGTAAATCCTTCATTAGGTGTATTGACATATAACTTTTCAAACTTTTCATTATTTCTATTTTTTATGACTTGTCATCGTTCTATTTATACATACATGGGAACAACATCTAATAATTAGGAAAACTACTAATTTATCTAAAACTTGGGTAATCTAAGATTCCTATTTCCCCCACACTATTGTTCCCGATCTCTGTGACCACCCCGGCACGGGGAGACAGATCGCCTAGTGGCGTTCACTGTCCCTGGCTGGCCCTACCCATTGCAGTCTTCTGCACACATGGGCGGACCTAGCCAATCACAAACCGGAAGCAGTTCTCTGCTTCCGGTTACGTGACCCGTGCCGGTGGAACGCAAGCGCCACTTCCGGTTCCGCCTAGCGTCATGACGGTCTGTCATACGCACACAGATGACGGGGCGGTCCTGGCGCTTGTGATCCAGGAAGCCCCGTAGGCTAAGCACCAGCTGCCGGCAGTTGAGGACCAATTAAGGTAATATTTTAACACCCCACATTGCCAGCATTTTTATCCACACTCTCCAATTTGTGCTGATCGATCTCGTATGTGGAATCGGTGGGTCCTATCATACACAGGTAACTACAACCTCTATGCCCCTATACATGACACTCTGGTGAATACCCTATTGATCCAGATGTCTATTTTTGGAGACTTATATTAAGCCCAAAAAACTAATCAAGACATCCTGTCTATATACTTTTTCCTTATAGCTGGCCCCCATTGTCGGCTTCCTGTGTGCTGTAGCCAACATTGGGACTTCAGGTGACCACAGAGACTGGAAAACCCTGGGGGGCTTCTATGCAAATTACCCCACAATCACTAATTTGATACACCAGTTCCCTAAAAAATCCTGGAATGTATGGATATCAATGATAGTGGATTTACATATGCGGTCAATCAGCTCTGCTTTTAGCTACCCTACAGGCTCCATATGTATGACAAGAATAATCATGTAAGTGTTTTCTTTCCAACTGTTTTCTTGGGGGGAGAGAAAAAACATATATTAACAATGTACTTGCTGGCCATTGTGTTTGAAGTGTAATAGCTATACTATATATGATGATCCTACTTAGCATGTGTGGTGGGTCTAATTATATTGTTATCTCTATTATCAGAATACCTCTACTGTGAATTGCCCCTGAAGAAGGAAATTGATTTTCCGAAATATATTGGGCCACAACCTTCATCATTCACGGTTATGGTTTTATATTCTTGATGCATACATTTTCGCCTGTAATGTTTTTAACATTTATGCTCTTATGTTTGTCACTTTAATAAACTTCATAATTTTTTGCATAGATCGTTGAATCTGTATATTTATGTGCCTTAAAAGTCCCAACAATAGGGGAATTTTCTCTTTGTATTTCCTAAGAATTTCAACCACTTGCTGACCGCCTAACTGTAATATGTCATGTTTTTGACGTTAAATACTGGGGTTATGGCAGCAGCTAGCTTCCATAACCCCAGTATCTTTTTTTCAGTCAGGCATTCGGCTTTTAGATAAAAGTGATCCTGGCGGTGGATTCACCACAGGATCACTTTTATAGGCCGCGGTAGAGGTGCCCCCCTGTCGTTTCCCAGTGATTCCAGAGCTTACCGGAACCATCGGTAACCCGGGAACCAATCTGGTGTGGCCGATGGTTAGGCAGGAAGCTGAGTGAGGGCAAGATAGCTCCCACTCGGCTCTATGCCCTTGGAGGACCAGATCTTTCAATAAAGAGGACCTGTCATGCTTATTTCTATTACAAGGGATGTTTACATTTCTTGTAATAAGAATAAAAGTGATAAAAAAAAAAAAACGAAAAAAAAAGGACAGTGTAAAAATTAAAAAATAAAAAGTAAAATAAATAAGAAAAAAAAAATTTTAAGTGCTCTTTCCCTCCGTGCTCGTGCGTAGAAGCGAACGCATATGTAAACGGTGTTCAAGCCACACATGGGAGGTATTACTGCGATTATTAGGACAAGAGCAAAAATTCTAGCACTAAACCTCCTCTGTAAACAGGTAAACAGGTATCCTGTAAACAAATTTGAAAGCGTAGTTTATCATCATTCCATGAGCGTGTACAATTTTACAGTGTGAAATGGTATCTATTTACTCAGAGAAACATCATCTTTCACATGGTACAAAATTGTCCTAACTTTAATGTTTAATTTAATGTTTTTTTTTTAAATTAATTAAAGTGTATTATTTCCAAAACTATTTTTCAATCAAGCGTTTGAAACACCTCTGCACCAACACAGTGTGACATAAAATATTGCAATGACCGCCACATTATTATCTAGGGTCTCTGCTAAAAAAATACATACTTTTTGGTGGTTCTAAGTGATTTTCTAGCAAATAATACTCATTTTTACTTGTAAACAACAAATTTCAGAAAAAGCCAGGGAAAATTCCACCCATCAATGGCCAGCTTAAGGATGGCCATAGATTATTTGTTTGTTATTTTGTTTTTTTTTCAATCAGTCTTCTAAACCGGCTCAATTTCAATCCAGCTGTGGCCAGAGTTGTTCTTTAATAGAACTGTGTATAGATACTCCACTTATTCAAAGCTATATTTCCAAGACCTCATAACATTAACCAAACGTGCACAGATTAGCACTGCTTGTTCCTAATTGAAAATTAATATAAGGGGGCTAAATTACTGAATTGGTTAAGATTCCACACACAAACTTTTGTTTACTTATTTCATCTGCCCATGATTGGACAATTAGACTAATATTCAAAAATGTATTGTGTGAAGATTTTCCAATCCTTTAATAAACTAGTCCAAGCATACCTGTATATATACCTGTATATTATTTGGTGATGTTATTGTTAAAGTGGTCAAACCCCCCCCCCCCCCCAAAAAAAAAATGTATTATATTGCAGCTTACCAATCACTAGATGTGGTAGTTGCACTTGTTTTCTTTTTTTTTTTTTTTTTGGCCTTTTCCCTCTGTTTTTACCTGGTGATCTGTTCAGTAACACCCTTCCTGTATTAGTGAGACACAACTCTGAAGGAATGCGCAGAGGAGGCACTGCAGACAGCAGCATTGTCAATCTGGGGGGCCGGTAGTGTTAACTGTATTAGCAGAATTAGATACACTAACAAACTGAAGCCAAACTTCAGCTCACACTTTATAATCAGTTACTGCAAAGTGTTCTACCTTTTAGGATAAAGATTTTGCAGGAATAAATAAAAGCTGATCATTTTAATTAGTAAGTGTCTTATCCATGTAAACTGATTTTGCTCAGGAGCTTGTTCTTGTGAAAAATAGAAGAAAGAAACCCTAAAAAGTAGAATTGAATGCAGCCATCACATCTAAGAATTGGTAAGCTGCAATATAATGAAAATATTAGAAAACAGAGAAAATAGGATTTTTAAGGTGCCAAGAAAAGTCAGTTTGTATATATAAAAGAAACAAAATTTTATTGAAACAATTCATTTAAAACAGTTTTCCACATATAAAATCATAGCACAATAGTCATGTGATTATGGTACGCATGCAGTGACTCCCGCTCAACATGTTTCAACTATTGTGCTATGATTTTATATGTGGAAAACTGTTTTTAAATTAATTGTCTCAATAACATTTTGTTTGTTTTTTATATACAAACTGATCTTTCTTGGGACCTTAAAAATCCAATTTTCGAATATTTTTATTATGAAGGGATGTAGTGCCTGTGACTCTTTGACACTGAGCAACATATTCTTTTTTTTTTTTTTTAACAAATAAATTTTTATTATTTTCCAAGAATAAACATGTCAAAATATACAAACAATAAATCAAGCTCAATGTATTAAACAAGCTGATACACTTGAAGTTATAGTGGGGACAGGGGAACTCCCCTGCATGACTTCAGAGACATAAATACACATCTTTGCAGAAAATAGTTCACAATAGTACAAACAAGGCAACAATGCACCCACGTTGTCAAGCAACATATTCTTTCTATGTTGCAATATAATGAACTAGACATTAAGCCTGTTAAATTAACGGGCACTAGAACATATGTGGTCAAACATTTGTAAAAAAACAGACTTGTTCAAGTACAAAAAAAAGTGGACAACCATGCAGTTGATTTCTATCTTATCGTATTTATTCTTTAGAAATATTAAAGAAGAATAAAGTGAAAAATTTCACTTTTCTAATTTTTTTTTTGATGTAGTAAACAAAAACAATTAAGGTACGGTAAATGTTGCTTAAGTGCAAACCTTTTCATACAATTGTAAATATACAAAATCAGTAGAGTTTTTTTTTTAATATTTGTTCTTTTTTTTTGGGGGGAGGGGGGTTATGTTGAATTTCTATAAAATTTCTTTATAGACAACATTCCTTGTGAATATTCTGTCACAGTTTTCGACTTGCTCTCTTAGCTCTGCGTCTTTCTGTGTTTTTATTTCGCTCATTTTCTTTTTCTTTTTTTGCTCGTCTTTGTCTGTCACTTTCTGCATTTTGTTGTCGTAAAGATTGTAGTTATTCAGGAGTCAGATTTTTTCCTCTTTGTGATACATTTAACATTATTTTTTTATGTTCATTTTCCTGTTCTTCAATAGATCTATTTTCTATTCTTTGTCTTTTGGCCTTTGTACTGTTTAACTCATTTTGCTGAGTTGAACACTCTTCTTCTGAATTGTATATATGTATCTGTTTGGTTTAGTCCTATAGCCTCTGTCAGCTCTGCGTCCCTGTTGCCCTAGCAATGTCGGGGACATGCGCAGAGCTGACTGAGCGGCTCTCGCTTATCTCTTTTTTTTTTCTAACAACGCGAGAGCTGCATGACGTAGCCAGCTCTGCTCATAGCGTCCCTGTTGCCCTAGCAACATCGGGGAAAGAGCTGACCGAGCACACCCGCCGCTTCAACATTTTCGGCCGGCCGCCCGAAGTCTCTGCACTCCAAGTCCCAAAGGCTGTCCGTGGGGCACATGCGCAGTAGCGCAATCCCACGGACACAGGGACTGGACGCAGAGACACTTGTACTTTATATAGTAAGATGTTTGCTTTTGTATTTAATAGAGCTTTAAGCTTCATAACTTTATAGTAAATTATTTTAATGTATTCATCCTTTGCTTTTGTGTGACAATCTTTCAGTTATTTTTAAATTTCTTTATTAGGTGACAATGAACATTTTACCTAGTTATCTGTTTCCTTAGTTACTTTGCAATGATCCATCCTTTCTTTTATTCCCATCACCCCACTATCCCATATCCTGGTGACACCCTATTACACTTTTTCAAAAATAATGACATATAAATAACTAACTGTCTTCATACCTTAACCACTTCCCGACCACCCACCGCCTTTTTACTGCGGCAGGGTGGCTCTCCTGCGCAAACCGACGTAGCCTCGGCAGTGGGGAAGCCGATGCACGGGTCAGGTGGCTCCGATTGCCGCCTGACACCCGCAATCGCTCCTCACTGAGAGAGAAGGTCGGTCGGCTGTTGTAAACACAGTCGACCGTCCTTCTACCTGAAATGATCACAGAGCTCATGTGATCCTTCTATATACGTATGTCTCATTTCACAAGCCACGCCCCCCCCCACAGTTAGAATCATTCCCCTAGGCTCACATTTAACCCATTGGTCACCCATAGGGTTAACCCCTTCCCTGTCAGTGTCATTTTTCACAGTAACAGTGCATATTTTTAGCACTGATTACTGTAGTAATGTCACTGGTACCCCCAAAAGTGTCAAAAATGTCAGTTAGAGGTCTGATCTGTCTGCCGCAATGTCGCAGTCCTGTAAAAAAATCACAGATCGCCGCCATTACTAGTAAAAAAAAACAATAAAAATGACATAAATCTTTCCCGTAGTTAGTAGACGCAATAACTTTTGCGCAAACCAATCAAAATACGCTTATTGCGATTTTTTTTTACCAAGAATATAGCGCACAAAACAAATTGGCCTAAAATGTTAAAAAATGTTGATTTTTACATTTTTTTTTTTGAAAATGTCATGTAGCAGAATGTGAAAAATATTGTTTTTTTTTTTCTCAAAATTGTCGCTCTTTTTTTGTTTATAGCGCAAAAAATAAAAATCGCACAGGTGATCAAATACCACCAAAAGAAAGCTCTATTTGTGGAAAAAAAGGACATCAATTTTGTTTGGGTACAGCCTCGCACGATTGCGCAATTGTCTGTTAAAAATAACGCAGTGCCGAATCGCAAAATAGGGCCTAGTCATTAAGGGGCAAATCCTTCCAGTCTTAAAGTGGTTAAGGGCATGGCAGAACAACCACAGACCAAACAAATACATCTAGCAGCCATTGCTAAGGAAAAGTTAACTGTAAGGGTTAAGAAATATACCTAATATGTTGGGAATAGTGTAATATCCAATGCGTTTGTGTGTCAGGCAAGTTGGTGAACTTTCAGAATTTTCTCCACAGTGATCATTAATCCATGTATATGGATTTTCAGAGATTGCATAGAATTGTGGGAGTAAGCTTATCATTTTTATGAGAGCTGTTACAATGAGAGGTTTAATGCAAGCAGAGTATATAAAAACAGACCCTAGCAACAGCCTTGTACCACATGAAAAGGATCTGACCCATAAACATAACACATTCCCTTTGTACCCATTGCCTTTTGTTATTCAAACACAACAATGCAATATTGAGCCGTCGAAAAATAATAATAATAGTAACTGAATTCTTTTGCGAGCTGAAGAATGTTAAAAGCATTTGTTTCAGGTTGAAAATCTAGCATGGGAACTGGAGGGATTTCTGAAAGATATGCAAGGTACAATAAAAATGAATGAGATATTAAGACAGTGTGTGGCAATTTAACACCTGCCACACTATATTCAATATCCTATGTATTGTAGATATGGTATGCATTATTTGACTTTACATACCCCTACATTATTGGCTTTACATACTTCTACAGCAGAATAAATAGCTGCAGACATATGTTTTATACACAAAAAAAACAAAAAAACAAAAAAAAAAAACCAATAGCCTTAAAGTACCTTACCACATTTTCTACTGATTTTACTCTAAAGCTGGAATTCAGGAATTAAAAACCTTTACCCTTGCAGTGGGCCCTCCTTCCCACTTCAGGGGTAACTGCTTGTTTTGCCTAAGAGATTATAAATAGCTTACCTTTTTCATTGCTCCTAGCTAGACTTTCTCCTCTCCCAAACTCTATTCTCTTTGTTGCCTGGCTGATGGCTACTCTCTGATGTTATCCTGCACAATGCAAGACCAGTAGTCCTACATTGTATGCCAGGACGCCATGGGCCTACCCATGTTCTGGAGCATTAGACAGCAGAAAAAAGCTATGGCTGCTAGAGGAGTCAGAAATAACGTAAATATATCCCCTTATTTATCATCCTGTGAAGCAATTCATCCTTAAGGGCAACACTTTGTTTTCCTTGAAAATAAAAAAGATGTTATACTTACCTGCTTTGCGCGAGGGTGTTGCATACAGCAGTCCCTTACTTCCTCTTTGATGATCCCAGCCAATGCTGTCCACTTCGTCTTCCTTCGGGTGAACCCTTAGCAAGCCGCTTAATATGGGGACACCTGTGCAGGCACGCTCCTAATCTGGGCTGTGTCCATAGACACACCCAGCGCCAGTAAGCCACACCCCCGCTTCCTGCATACAGGAGTTTGACTGGCAGCAGCAAGAGCAGATGGCAACTGATGCTGCCTATGTCTCCTAAGAGACCAGGAAGTGGAGAAAAAGTGCTGCAGTCGGGACATCGCTAAAGCAATGACACAAGCAAGGTTAGGCTTTAGGGACTGAGGGGGAAGAAAAGATACTGAGGCATTTTTCAACCCTAATGTATACAATACATTAAAGTAAAAAATATTTTGACTTAAGAACCACAATAAAGTTCACAGCAGAAGCACTGATGTCCTTATCCCTCAGCAGATCATTTGTCCTCGTTCCCACATCCTTTAATTCTTTTTCCCAAAGCCCCATGGACTCCCACAAGCCCCTGGACTACTGGGCATGCAAGGGAATATAAGTTTTCCTGTCTCCTGCCTTCATGGGTTAGAGGGACCACACCTGATGAGGCAGACCTGGTTGGGCATGTGATCTGCTGCCAGGTATTTGATCCTCCACCATTAGTCCTAGTGTGCGGGCAGCTGAGCTGGAGCTTAATAGCAGTAGCTTCCATGGAACTACAGAAAGCACTGTGCCCACTGCTACCAAAGTAAAATGCTTCCTGGTTGTATGGTAACCCATCCTGGAATCTTGGCTCCTGATGTCCATCCATCCCATGGTGATACTGGGATAAAGTGCAGCCAGACCCCCATCTTAGGGTTAGAGTAGCTAGTAATCGGCTTGAGAGTTGGGTGTGCACTTTTGGGTGTGAAGATATTGCTAGTATCCACACTGAAATATGGATTTTTGTTGATACACAAGTATAAATGAACTTTTTGCACAAAAGCTTTTTAACAAAAGGACTTTACTGGATTATTTATGAATGTTTTTAACACATTCTCATTTACAGTTTTTGATATACATATATATGAGTGTTTTACGTGATTGATTAATTGGTATGAATTTATTGACTTTCTATTGATAGCGCAACACATTTTTTATTAATATTTATATGTATAATGTTTATGTGGACATTTTGTGAGTGCAGGTGTCACTGAGAAACTATTTTTTTACTGTTTGGTGACACTTTTTGTGCAACTTATTTTTTTGGTTCAGTTTCATAATCAGTTTAACATAGGTCTGATCTGTATGCATGCCCTTTGCCATTTTGTCCCTGTTTGCATTGATAATCCTACTCTGCAGCTGTTTAGTAAAGTTAAAGCTACCTTCTGTTAGATCATTTAGCTGATTCCCTTAACCTGTCATAGAACTTAAGTAAGTATATTTACTAACATTTTCCCTGGATTTTTTTTTCTACTACCTGCTGCTGTTTAGTTAGTGGGAAGGGGCTATACTGTATAGCTAGACCTGCAAGGCCTGCTTGAAAAATATATAAACATTGAAGGTCTATAGCTTGGCCACAGGTTTACTTTAAAGGATAAGTTCACCTATTTAAAAAAATAAAATAAAACAAATGCAGATCTTTTTGTAGGAAAATCTATTTTTTTTTTACTTGAAGCCTGGAAAGCATTACACCCGTGATGAGCAGATCCTGGGTGTCATGCAAGACTCCTGCAGACTTCTCAGTGTATCTGTCTGCTCATACCTCATATGGGCAGGCAGATACACACTGACAGGAAGAGACAATGAATTACCAGAGCACTCAACAGCGCTATGATAGTTCATTGAAAATATAGGTTGACAGCCGCAAAGGCTGTTGGGACTTGTAGTTTTCCATTCACAGAGGACTGTGAATGAAAGATGTGGCTGGGCGGGTAGAAGGCCCACATGGCCACATGGCCACTGACAGCAGCCGCCGGAAGAAGATGCCTGCCTGCTGTTACTGGGGAGGGAAGAGGGGGAGAAGCTGTTTGCTGGAACATGTTACATGTTCCTCCCTAGTCATAGGTGGTCTTACTTTGCAAAAGCAGTAAGTGTACAGGTTGCTGACATTAAACACTAAAGATTAAAAGATGTGTAAGCTACATTCACTGCATGTTTATCTGTATAAAGGTTTTTTTTCTTATATAATCAAGTTTATTTCATACTACAGCTGCCTTTTTAGGTAGGAATGCAACAAAATGTATCTTGAAAGAATAATCCTTTAGATTTGGAACTCTTGTAGACAGGACTTTCAGGCATCTAATGTGAGGCTGATTGTACTCAAGTCGATTGATTGATCCAGCATGTTGGATTTTCTAGCTACTAGCAATCATTACTGTGGGATTTATTTACTAAAGCTGGATAGTGCAAAATCAGCCACACTTCTGCATATAAACCAATCAGCTTCCAGGTTTTATTGTCAAAGCCAAATTGATCAAGCTGAGGTTAGAAGCTGATTGGTTTCTATGTAGAAGTGAGCCGGATTTTGCTCTCTCCAGCTTTAGTAAATCAACCCCTGTGTTTTCCCAGCGTGGTTGCAGAAAAGAAAATAACATCACCTATGGCCTACCTTATAATGTGTTTTGTCTACATAGGTAACATAGTAACATAGTAACTTAGTTAGTCAGGTTGAAAAAAGACACAAGTCCATCTAGCTCAAGCAATAAAAAAACAAAAATGAAAACACAACCATACACCCCCATATGCACAATCCTATACCCGCAGTTGATACAGAGGAAGGTGAAAAACCCCAGCAAAGCATGATCCAATTTGCTACAGCAGGGGAAAAAAATTCCTTCCTGATCCCCCCGGGGGGCAATTGGATATTCCATGGATCAACTTTACCTATAAATGTTAGTACCCAGTTGTATTATGTACACCTAGAAAAGATTTCAGGCCTTTTTAAAGCAATCTACTGAGGTGGCCAGAACCAGCCCTTGCGGGAGTCTATTCCACATTTTCACAGTTCTTATGGTGAAAAAACCTTTTCGTATTTGGAGGCAAAATCTTGTTTCCTCTAGACGTAAAGAATGCCCCCTTGTCCTCTGCGATAACCTTAACCTCCCTGGCGGTATGATTCTTTCGGATTTTAGGTGCTGAAAGCGGTACCATTATTTTGCATGTAATTCTTAAGAATGAGCAGCCCAAACCAACTATTTACATATGATTTTTTTTTTTCTGTGCATTCTTCTTTATAACATCTCGGGTATAATAAAGTTTGAAACACAAAATCATAAATTATAATATAATAAAAAACTATAAATATGTTAAAGTATGTATGTATACATATATATATATATATATATATATATATACTGTATATATACTGTATATATATATATATATATATATATATATATACACACACACACACACACACACACATATATATATATATATATATGTATATATATACACGTATATATATATATACACATATACGTATATATATATATATATATATATATATATATATATATATATATATATATATATATATACATATATAAGTGTGTGTATATATATATATATATATATATATATATATATATATATAAAAAGTACAGTAAAACTGCAGAAAAGGGCACTGGGGGGCACACTAATGTAACTATATTTTATTTTGCATTGTATCAGTGTGTTTGGTGTGTTTTACATTTGAATTTGCCGTCACGTCGCAGGAGACGGAAGCCGGGGCTCACAGAGGATCGGGAGGAAGCTCCGCCGCCGCACACCGCCAGGATACATCGCTGGATCCCGGTGACAAGGTAAGTAACCTCTCTACCAGGATCCAGCGATCTTCCTAGCAGTACCCCGAGTGTGGCTCGGGGTTACCACTTTTGGCACTGAGATTTAACCCCGAGCCATGCTCGGGAATACCGCTAGGAAGGTTAAAGTGAATAACTCAACACCAAGTTCACTATATGAGCACCGTATATATATATTTATACATGTTGATCATACCCCTCCCTTAATCTCCTCTTCTCAAGAGAGAATAAATTCAGTTCCTCTATTCTTTCCTCATAGCTGAGCTCCGCAATGCCTCTTATCAGTTTGGTTGGTCTTCTCTTCCCTTTCTCCAGTTCCCCGATAGGCCCTTTCAGTTGAAAAAATAAGTTAAAAAGAAGAAAATATTACACTGACTTTTCATGGTGTAACATTATTTTATAGCTTAAAGATTTATTTGTGAATATTTATAAAAAAAAATGCAAACCAATTTTTGCGTTTTCTATGCTTGTAGAGATGTTAGGTCTACGTGCACAGGAGCTATTTGATCTCAAGCACATCTCTTTGTTTTTATATGAGAGAATTTGTGTGCCAGCTGAATGACTCAATTGAATGTTTACAATTTGTATAGCAGATGATTAATATGTCATCTCTGTAGTGAGCAGCCTCATATTGTGCCTAGTAACCCTTATGTTGCAGAATGTGGTTTTAATACCTACTAATTCCAGAAGTGATACCTGTGTTTTATCGTTGCAAGATACACATTTTTTTTTCTCTGCACAATTTATGCAACAATGCCCTTCAAATAGCTGTGTCACTCCCTTTCCAAATATTATTTCACTGGCCTTTTAAAGTTTAGGAATCTGATAAAATGAGACAAAGCGTGAAAGTGGTTTAAACAGACCTTTAATGTTTTGTAAGTGGAAGATTCTCACCATTGCATATTTTTCTACAGCATACAATAATTGCCGCTAACATATTTTGTCATATGAAGATACACACTAAATTTAGAAGTCTGTCTCCCAACAGATTACTCTTGTCAGCTGGAACTTAGCGAATACGTCAGCTCTTTCTTGGCGTTATTACCTAGTGCTTTCGGCATTCAATAATGTCTTGGTAAATCATCATTGAATAGAAGCGTTTTCAGACTCCCTAGAAATCTGGATGATGCAGTGTTCATGTAAAAGGTCCCCTTTTTGACAATTTTAGAGAGTGTCAATTGTCTGACTCTGATGACTTTTTCGGGTTTAGAGATAAGCGCACATTTTAAAAACAAAAGCGTACAAATCATGTGAATGTGGTATCAAATATCCAGAGAATATGTATGGATTAAGAAAGTGAATAGGTTTTAAATTCTCTCCTCCTTGAGATAATGTGATATTTTTCTTGGAAACTATACGTCAAGTTTTTTTTTCCTTTCTTGGTTAAGTGATAAAAGACGTGTTTTCTTATCTGAGCACAATGACATCTTAAAAGGATTTCTTTGTTGTCTCTAAACTTGCCTGTCAAAAATTACATTCTCTATACAGTTTGCTGCATGTTTGCTTAACATTGGCTTACAGTAGTGTTGATATGAAGCTAGACAGCACACTTTTAACTTTTAAGTACATTGTTGGACAAGAGTTTTTAAATACCAGACTGAGCTTTTATGACAGACAGTACATTGGTGTGGTATGACAGTTTAATTCCAAGGTGGAATATGTTAAGCCATCCCCTGGCATTGTGATACATGTGTTTATATAGCCTTATATAAGACAAGAAAAGCACTGTTTCGGATGAAGTGTTGGGTGTCGCATGGCTTTTCATTTGTCAGTGAAAGTGTACGGTTTCGCGCATGTAAGTACACTGGAAAGAAAATGCGCATCTCCTGTGTTACACAAAACCATGAAAACCTAATGTCAGGCAGCACTTTGACAAATGGACTAAATCAATAAACCAGCTAAATGACAATTGGGATGTTTGAAGTGCAGTAACCTATTGCAGCTCATCATATTTCAGTTTGCTGTAATCTGCTTTGTCTAGAGATTAATTCTGATTGGTTGCTGCGGGTCACTGCATTGTACACATCACTAACAAACGTTGCACTACCTTGTTGGATAAGGTCAGTTAGACTATTCTTTTAATATTACATTGCTGTACTGAAGTTTGAAAGGGAAAACAGGATTGGTTGATATGGGCAAGAACCTTCCTTAAAATGATCCTGTAAGGCATGTGCTTACAAATTAACATGGTTGAAGAACAGCATGAAAAGTTTACCCTTTAACTCTGCTAAAACCTTTTCAGGGGTACAATGTACACAGGTACTGTAGGCTTAAGTTTTTTTCTGTTTAGGACTTAAAGTTAACCTAAAGGTTTTTTTTTTACATAAAATAAAAAAAAAAAATTTAGACTTACCTGCTCTGTGCAACTATATTTTGCCCAAAGTGGTCCCTTATCTCCTCCATGGCAGGCCCCCCCCCCCCCCCCGCTCGACGCTGTCTGCTTTTTCTTCTTCTGAGTGCCCCTTTAGCAAACTGGCTGCTAAAGGGGCACCAGTGTGAGCCCTCTCCTGAGCTGGACTTTGTGCATGCATAAATTCAGAGCCCTGTCAAGGCAACTCCCCTTCCTTCTCATAGGAATTTGACTGACAGCAGCAGAAGCCTATTTCTTCCCGTGCTCCCAGTGCTCTCGGTATCTCGGTGATACCATTAAGAGAGGATAGAAGCCAGTACAGTGGTGGATTGGCCAGAGGGGTCATGTGTTTAGGGCTAGGGGGATGGGGGGGCAGATAGTAGGGTGTTTTTACCTCATTGCAGGGAATTCTTTAGGTAAGAAACCATTTAGAACCACTTTAACCCTTAAGCCTGTAGGTGCTAAGATCTACAACCTATGTGGGAACTTCAGTGGGCAATAGTGGATCTAGTTTTGGAATGCTGAATGGCAGGTGGAAGGGGAAACTATGCTTTAAGGAGCAGAACCTAGGCCCAGCAGAAATCAAGCACTACAGTTTGTGAACCATTCCTAAGGACTTGCCCCTCCAAAACATTGGGTGTGTATAAAATGACATGCTCTACAAGTTTTCTCGTGTGAAGTGCCCACAATCTTAAATATATGATTACAGACTAACCGTTGTGGGTTTCCGCACATATCTGTTCTTTACACTATGTCATTAAAATATACAATTTGTAAATGTTTTGGACTAAATTAGTTGATGGAAACAGTAAAATGCAAAAAAAAAACATCTTTAGATTCAATGTGCACTTTTAGACACCAGTTCAGATCACTGGCTGTTGGTTTGGTAATCTTATCCTTGAGTGGGAGACATGAATCACATCTCTCACTAGGCAAGCTGCCCATCTGTATATACTTTACTACTTGTATTCTCCATGTTGGACTAGTTGCATTTTAACCCATTACATGTTATCAAAGCCTGTATTATATTGCATCTTCATATGTTACAAGACTGTTGTTCCAAGAAATAATGTTATTTTTAATATTAGCGTGACATAAAATTTATAGCTGTCCTGGATCTTATCTAGCGGCATAGCATTACATTCTGATTTATGATACACGTGTGGTATAAGGATCTAAGAAATATAGTACCATTGCATATATTGTTTCTTTAGATCATTTGGTAATATGTAATATATATGGCTCTATATTCTGGATATTTGCTAGACAATTTAAAGTAGGATTAAGCTTTATTTTTTTTCCAGCATTTTTTAGCTTAACACATTAAGCAAAATAAAATAAACTTTCCCCAATAAACTATTAGTTAATATTCCTACCCAGCACTTGCAGTATACAACTTTCAATGCTGCTGGCTCCTGCTCTCTCAGTGCTGCTTTCCAATCTTCACAGGAAAGGGTTAACAGTGGACAGTGGAGTCCCAGTCAGTCTGTTAGTTTAGAGAAGAGAGAAGTGAGGAGCAGGGGAGTGCCTTACTATCTTAGGCTATGGGACTGTGTGTTTCTATTAATGCACACAGTGTATAAAGACACACCTCTAGTCCCTGCATAAAAGGGTGACTTTGTAGGATACAACAAGAGAAAGGAGCCAGCCTGACACGAGAAACTGGGGCAGCTGTTATGTCACCAACTTAAAGGAAAAGTAAAGCCAAAGCTTGTTTGGCTGTACTTCTCCTGTGGTCAAAAGAATGCAGTTCGTTCTGAACTCCTGTGACCCGTTTTCAGCAGAAGTTTTCACTCTCTGCTGATGTCACAGAGCTGGTCCAGGCTTGGCATCATCACGACTATGGAGTGGGGATATGCCCACATGCCTGAACCGGCACCTGGCTCAGCCTCTCAGCGAGTCACTGAGAGCCTAAGCCAGCTGATCCCGCCCCCTCCACAGATCAGCGCTGCAGTGAGCGTGGGGGGGGGGGGAGGGGAGGGGAGGGGGTGTCAGAGCAGAGAGCCAGTGACTGACAGTCACCTGCTCTGTGCTCACAGACCTCTGAGAATCGAGGCGCCGGGGGACAGATGCTGCACCCACTTAGGTAAGAATGAATCTAAAAAAACAGAAACACATAAATCTCTTTTAAACATAGGCAAGCATTAAAAGATGAAAAATCTGCATACTCAGAAAGTGATTAAAGACATATGCTGAAAATACTTAAAAAACTAAGGGTTTTATATCACTTTAAGAAAAAGCAGAAAATAATTATAATACTAGGGAAATGTGGACAACTCCCTGAAGTAAGCTTACTGTTAAGGAGCCTATAGATAGGAGGTAGCAGTTGCCTGATCTTGGTGTTTGCAGCCAAATCAAGGGATTACCATAAGGTTAAGGTGGACCTTTGGAGAAAAGTGATTCAAGTAATTGAATATTCTTAACAAACAGTTCATGAGCTTTAAATAAAGCTTTTAAGCTCTTAATGACCTCCTTAACCGCAGGCACTGTGGCTCAATTAATCCTTAAATTCACTTTTTTGCTTGTTAAGATTATGTAAATTTAGGAATGGCCGCAACTAACCAGTTAACTGCTCTTTAGAAGTTGTAGTTGACAAAACAGTTTAAAAAACTTTCCTCACCACCCCCCTCCTCCCCTCCATATGATATTTACAATTTTTTACACAGTTTATCACAATATCTAATAAGTCCTTAAGTGCCATCAGTGTGTAAAAAGAATAGACATAAATATTTACATACACTGTTGGTATATAAGGGCTCGATGGTTAACCACTTGAGCACCGGAAGGTTTTACCCTCTTCAGGACAAGGCCATTTTTTGCTATTACCACTGCCCTACCTTTAACTGGTAGTTGCACTGACATGCAACAATATACCCATACAAAATGTATATCTTTTTTTCACATAGAGCTTTATTTTGGTGGTATTTGATCAGTACTTGTTTTTTTTATATATAAACGAAAAGAGACTAAAAATTTTGAAAAAAAAAAACAATATTTTTAATTCATGCTATAAAACATATGAGAAAAAAAATCAAATTTCTTCATAAATTTAGGCCAGAATGTATTTGGTACATGTCTTTGGTAAAAAAAAAAAAAAAGAAATCCCACTATGTGTATAATGATTGGTTTGTGTGAAAGTTAAAGTGTTTTTTACTAGTAATGGAGGTGATCAGCAACGTATAGTGGGACTGTGACAGTGCGGTGGGCAATCTGACACTGGGTGGGAACGGACTAACTGACACTGACATCACCAGTGACACTATTTCAGTGATTAGTGCTAATACTAAACACTGTCTCTGTACTAATGACACTGACTGGGAAGGGTTTAACATCTCAGGCTAATCAAGGTGTTTAGTGTGTGCCTAACAAGTATCAATGTGTATATTATGTTCTACTTTTTACTAAAAATCTATTTGTTGCTTCTCCCTGCTTTGCAGAGGTTATTCCTTCTATACAGAGCCCTGTGTGGGCTCTGGGCTGTTATTGGACACAGCCGATGAGCAGGTCCTGGTCATGAATGATAGCCTGGGACCTGCTGACAAAATCCCACTGTGTCTAATCACAGTGGGAGTTAACGGGGGGTGGGGTTGGCACACGTCCTGAACCCGAAAGAAGGCAGTGATGTACAGGTACGTCACTGTGCCAATAGGAGCCATCTGTATGCAGCACAATGCAGGCAGAGGGTCCTATAGTGGGTAATGTAATATGATAAAGTGTGTATTTAGAAACACTACTTTATAATATATATATATATATTTTTGGAAGTGATAATTGCACACGTGGGTGAACCCAATCAACTTCTACCAAGTGACTTCTGTACAACCATCCTGTTTGAAACTTTCCACTCGATTAGCGCCACTGGCTACAGCCATAAGTCTCTCCGCTATCTGAATACATTAGCTTAGAGGGGAGGATTCCTCCATCCAATTTGAATGTGTGGATGGGGAAAATGAATAATCTATGGGCTGCCATAGTGTCAAAAACTATATGTCACTTTCTAAAAAACTGCTGACAGCGCTAAGGCTCATAGCGCTGCTGGGGGAGAAAAGAGAGAAAATCAGGGAGGTAAGATACCATCCTTGTAAAGGCGGCCATACATGGATCAAAACCAAATCTTGATCCATGTATGGACACAGTGGCTGTACAGAAGCTGATCTACCATTTTTTCCTGATTGATCAGTGCCGCAAACTAAAGCCAGTAGCACCTGTCAGTGTATTCTGATGACTGGGAATTCTCCCCACTGTCAGAATACAATAGCTCAGTGGGGAGTGATTCCCTCATCCACTTTAGGTGTGTGAGGATGGGAGAATTGGATCATTTTTTATTTCAATCTGTTGGTTGAACAAAATAAGATGATTAGTGTATGACCAGCCTTAGTTTAACTCTTTTTCTCCTCCCTGGCAGCAGAGTTTGTCCTGTCACCTCTCCTGCCTTTATGTTTTCTCTCCCTAGTCTGTTTTCCCTTTCGCACAGTCTGTGTCATTCCTGTTGCTTCCTCCCCTCAGCAGCAGTAAATCTTGAGGCTGTCAGCTGATTGGCCTCTATAAACTCTGATTACCAGCAGAGTGCTGAGAATAGAGAGCAACTGATCCATGCAGAGCAGGATGAAAGAGTGCATTACGGGATTTTAAACACTATAGGCTCTTGCTTTTAATGTTTTAGGTAGCTAACCTGCAAAAGGGGCCAGTATTAAGTAATCTATTAGGAGTATAACTAAATGCAAACCTTTTTTAGTTTTGGATAGAGTGGAGAGACATATGAAGCTTTTAATGCTGTCTGTGCCCCCATTAGGGGGATTCGCCCTCTCTAGTTTTCCTGTTTACCATTATCATTAAAAGTGAAAGTAAAAGAAAAGCCCAATTGTTGGGTTGTCCCCTGAAAAGTAATAGAGGGGAAATCTTCCAATGGGGACACTAGGTCAGGTGACCTGAGGTCCCCAAGGAATTCCCTTAATTTGCAGAGATTTCCTCCCACTTCCTGTTTGGCTATGGGAAAGGAAGTGAATGGAAATCTCCACAAGGGGACGCAGATGGAGAAAAACTGATAGGGGTTATAACCCTCCTTTACTTTCGCCAAAACAAAAAAAAATTGCCTTTAGTTCTACTTAAATTTTTTGACTAAAGTTACACTTTAAACTCCAAGGTTCTTGCTGGTATTATACAATATTTATTATTATAACTTTGAGGACTGTTTAAAGGACCAGTTGACCCAAAATAAACTTGTTGGTGATGCTGCTCTGGAATTTGGGTGTTTCCGCCATGACAATTAAAAACTCCTCCTATTGCATTTTACTTAACGTGAGAGTAAGATTCCCTCATTATGGCCAATATATCTGGCTTTCAGAACTCAGTTCAGTAAATTTTCTTTATTATTGCAAAGAGCAGTCAGAAATCTTGCTGTATATTAACCAAAAAAAAAAAAAAAAAAAAAATATATATATATATATATATATATATATATATCTATATATATATATATACTGTATACAGTGGCAGCTGGTGCTCCATCAGTCGGGGTGGGGGGGGGCAGACGGACCCCCCCCAATCACTTCAGCCCACACCACCATCCCCCCGTGTCAGTTTACTTACCTTGCTCCACGGGACTGACAGGCGGCAGCTTCCCCCTCAGTCTCCATGTTCCCTCTCGGCGGCCGTCTACTCCCTCCTTCTTGGCCAATAGGATGCCTTCTCCTTTCGGCCAAACCGGAAACAGGTCTCAGGACCCGCTTCCTGAATGGCTGGGAGGAGAATTAGCGTGGCAATAGCGAATATTCATTCGCTATTGTCACACAACTGGGTGGGCTCAGTGCGCAGTGCTCTGCGCCCGAGCCCACCCTTTTTTTAAGCCTATTAGAGCCTCTGGCTCTAATCACATGCTTCAAAAAAAAATCCCCTATTGGAATCCATGCATCTGGTGCCCTGCATGTAGATTAGGGGGCCGGACACATGGATAGGGGGGGCAGCGCCCCCTGCGCCCCTAATGGACGGGTCGCCACTGACTGTATATATACAGTATCTCACAAAAGTGAGTACACCCCTCACATTTTTGTAAATATTTTCTTATACTTTCTTTATTTTATTTACTATTATTTTCATGTGAAAACACTATATAAATGACACTTTGCTACAATGTAAAGTAGTGAGTGTACAGCTTTTATAACAGTGTAACTTTGCTGTCCCTTCAAAATAACTCAACACACAGCCATTAATGTCTAAACCACTGGCAACAAAAGTGAGTACACCCCTAAGTGAAAATGTCCAAATTGGGCCCAATTAGCCCTTTTCCCCTCCCTGGTGTCATGTGACTTGTTAGCGCTACAAGGTCTCAGGTGTAAATGGGGAGCAGGTACGTTGAATTTGGTGTTACGCTCTTACTCTCTAATACTGGTCACGGGAAGTTCAACATGGCACCTCATGGCAAAGAACACTGTTGCTCTGCATAAAGATGGCCTAGGCTATAAGAAGATTGACAAGACCCAGAATCTGAGCAGCAGCATGGTGGCCAAGACCATACAGTGGTTTACCAGGACCGGTTCCACTCAGAACAGGCCTCGCCATGGTCGACCAAAGAAGTTGAGTGCACGTGCTCAGCGTCGTATCCAGAGGTTGTCTTTGAGAAATAGATGCATGAGTGCTTCCAGCATTGCTGCAGAGGTTGAAGGGGTGGGGGTCAGCCTGTCAGTGCTCAGACCATACGCCGCACACTGCATCAAATTGGTCTGCATGGCTGTCGTCCCAGAAGGAAGCCTCTTCTAAAGATGATGCACAAGAAAGCCCAAAAACAGTTTGCTGAAGACAAGCAGACTAAGGACATGGATTACTGGAGCCATGTCCTGTGGTCTGATGAGACCAAGATAAACGTATTAAAAATTCTTTGTCAGCTAAGTCAGTTCATGTACAGATTTTTAATTGAGCATTCCACTCTTTTCATGATTTTGAGCTTTGAGTAGTTTGATTCTCCAGAATCTATAAAAAGCTACATTTTTTGAGGGGACCAACCCTTTAAGTTAGAGGACAATACATAGAGCAATGCGATTTTTGTAGCTGTAGTCCTTTTACATTTTATATGAAGCATGCATAGAAGTGATAACTTTGAAATAAACATTTCAGTTACAATTGACATTGACCTCACTGGCACCTGTAAGGAAAAGATTTCGATTGTGCTGCAATTTATCTTTATGCTGACTTTGAGATCATCATTTTATCTATTCAATCACAGAGGAATGGCTTATCTTTAGAGGAAAATGTATCATTTTTCTTCATTTGTACACGCACACTGCCTTGACTTGTTATAAATGTTTATTCAAGCAAACCTATTTAGTCTATTACTGGCATGTTCTATGTATGCGATGTGTCACAAAGGATACATCAGAAATTCATGAAATGTGTATTGACATTGCTTTATATTACCGGCATTGACCTGTGCTAAGTGCAGAGAAGCAACTCGTGAGACAGAGAGCTGTTGAATCTTCCAATTCTGCCACTTAGTTAGGTTCTCTTTATCTACATTTTTCTGTCAATGTGTAAATAGGGTGAAGCATGTCTCCTGATTCTTTCCTTCTTTGTTCAATATCTTTCATTTGTTCTCTCGTTTTGTTTGTACAGTATATGTCAGAAGACAATTTGAAACCTTTATTTTTACCAACTGACTTTAGTGTGAACTCTCCTAAAACACACCTGTACTTTTGTTACTGGAAACAAATGCAAGATATTATCAAATGACATATTGCACTCACTTTGGTTTTAGGAATCTATCACAGGGTTATCTGCAGAATAATCATATGAACAGTAAATTAAAAACAATACATACAAATGGGATTAACAAAAAATGAAGTTGAGGTTTTTCAATATACACTGTATATATATATATATATATTTATTTAACCACTTTACCACCGGAGGATTTTGCTGTCTTCCGTCCAGGCCACTTTTTGCGATTCGGCGCTGTGCGACTTCAACTGACAATTGCGCGGTCGTGCGACGCCGTACCCAAACGAAATTTACGTCCTTTTTTTCCCACAAACAGAGCTTTCTTTTGGTGGTATTTGATCACCTGTGCGATTTTTACTTTTTGCGCTATAAACAAAAAAAGAGCGTTTATTTTGAAAAAATAACAATATTTTTAACATTTTTTTATATGAAATTCCCCCCAAAAAAGATGTAAAAACCAATTTTTTAAAAAATTTTTGGCCAATTTGTTTTCTGCTACCTATGTTTGGTAAAAAAAAATCGCAATGAGCGTATTTTGATTGGTTTGCGCAAAAGTTATTGCGTTTACTAACAAAGGGAAAGATTTCTGTCATTTTTGGTGTTTTTTTTTTTAACGCGTAATGGCGGCGATCTGCGATTTTTTTTGTGGGACTGCGACATTGCGGCGGACAGATCGGACCCTTGACTGACATTTTTGACACTTTTGGGGGTACCAGTGACATTACTGCAGTAATCAGTGCTATATATATGCACTGTTACTGTAAAAATGACACTGGCAGGGAAGGGGTTAATTTTATTGGAGAGGGAGGGGTTAATGTATGCCTGGTGCTTACTGACGTGTAGGGGGGGAGGTGACTGAGTGAGTCATGGACAGATCGGATGTCCAGCTATGCTGAACAGTCCGATCTGTCACTCCCTGTCACTATGGAGATCCGCCCGCCTGTGTAAACACACATCTCCACACTAGATCCCCGGCGATCCCCTGGCCCGACTCCCGCTGTGAATGAAAACAGCGGGAGCGAGCCTCCGGCGGCGCGCAAGCGCCGCCCAGAAGGGGGAGTGTCTGACGACGTTAATACTACGTCGTCAGACGATAACGAATCACTTTGCCGCAGTAGTATTACCGTACTCAGACGGCAAGTGGTTAAAGTCCAAATGTAGTATTACTGCATTTTTTCTTTATAGATCTTTAGCTCCAATCGTAATGACATTTTTTTTTTTTTGTTTTGAAAATTCATTTTATTGGTTTTAAAGAATTAAGTGGTACAAAAGAGAGCCTCTGGGTATTCCCCAAAGTGAAGAAATGTCATCAGCACACCAAGGATTCCTCAAAAGGGTCCATAGCTTTATTCCGTGGTCACATTTCGGTCAGCATTTGGGAGCCATGCAGGATCACTGGACAGCCGGTGATCTTAAATGTGTGTGTGGGGAATGTTGCGTTTGGATCTGGGCATTCCCCGACTCAAGGTAAGCAAAAAAACAAGCATCTCTAATAATCTCCACTCAGCTCAATAAGAAAGAGTACACAGTTAAGAAATATGTTTTGAAATATAGAAAAATGGAAGTGAAAGGTAATACCCCTTGGTAGGTATAATTCTGACGAGCGCTCGGAAATACAACATCTAGACAGGTTAGTGTTTCAATGGTGTATTCAAATATATTTATCCTTACGACAGCTTATATACAGTACAGAAGGGAGGTGACAATTAGTCTTCCCAGACCACTAAAAATACGTTATACAATTACTTCATCATGCATAGAAAGCAGGAAAGGTGTTCACATACAAATAATGTTTACATTCAGGAAGCAGCCCAGGAAAGACTGAGTCTGAAATAATACCCTTAGAAATCAGGACAGGCTTCTCTCAGTAAAACACAATCGAAGGAAACTTACAATGGAAAAGAATTGAAGGAAGCCCATAGCTTTGAGAATCAGCATCCTATAGAAAACCTAATTTCTTTAAAATAGTTACAGTTCATAAAGGGGGCCTCTGGATAAATGAATTTAAGCATGGCTAAATTAATATCACTTATATCAATCCTCTCATTTGTCATAAAATGACAATTATAAGTCTTGTTTCCAAAATGCATCATCTTGTGTTGCCTTCTTATAAATACATTGGCCCATTTTTAGAAGCAAATATATAAAAAGAAGAAGAAGCAATAAACAAAAGTAACATTCCAGCTTGTCTGATCCATGATAATACAGATCCAAAAAAATCTCCAAAACTTCTCATGATACCTCGGCCTTTAAGGTGGTAGATACAGTTAGTAACAGTCCATACAAGGGAAAACACTGAAAATGAAGTCAGGTATCAGCAACCACAGTTTGTCTGAGTCCGGTGAAACTGGAAAAGTCATTTTCTACAGGGTCAGGGCGGTCTGCCCCCGTTAGTACCCCCTTTTCTTGACTCTCCTGTTCAAGGTCAGGGCGGTCTGCCCCCGTTAGTACCTCCTTTCTTGCTTCTGGATCCTCCGGCTCAGGTCCTCTCCGCACCAACTTCACTCTAGTGGCATGGATCCAAGTAGGGCTGTGTTCGGTCAAAACAGCGGTCCTAGTAACTGCTACCACGGTGGTCTCTGGGCCGTAGGCGAAATCCTTTTGTTTCTTTCTTTTGGGCAGCAGCTTCATCACCACTACGTCTCCTCCTCTGAAAGGATGGGTATTTTCCTGTAAAGAGAAAAGAGAGGTGCGAGCAACTTTTTGTTCCGTACCACTTGATTCAAAGTTTCAATTACTCTTTTCTTAATTTGTCTTTATTTGTGCTATTCATTCTTTCCATTATACCTGATAATAATCCATCTTCAAGATTTTAACTAGTTCCTGGCATATTTTTGATATGAAAGCATGAGCAATATGAGAACTAATTCGAAGCAGGCACCCCCATCCAGGAATAATCTCCTGATTGAGAATGCACGCCACCGTGTGGGCATCTCCCTTTTTGTGGTCCTAAATGCTTCCACTCATCTGCTAAACACGTCCACTATTGACTAAAAGAACTCTTATTTCTTCTCTGCTTTGGGCCTATATGTGAAATCTATTTGTAGAAGTGTGAATGGGTTTGATGGGTATTGGAGATGCTCATGTTTGGCCTTATATGTTTGGATTGTTTGTTCCTAATACAGGTGATGCACCTAGCAACATATGCTTGCACTAAACTGTCAGTAATACTTCATATGTTCTTTCCCACCCCCTGTGTCCTATTCCATAATACTAGGCAATAAACAGTGGGGCGCTAGCTGCCGGGATACACACAAGAGCTCCCCTCTTTTAGAAAAAGGCTATTTCAACTTTTTCTAAAACATCACCTAAGTCCTTTAAAACCTGTTCTGTGGCATGCGTTTGTAGCATTAATAATGTGTGATCTTGTGGCCTGGAGCAGGAAATTATCTACAAAAACATCTTCTGCTCCTTCTATGGCTGCCTATATATCATGTTGTGGTGTAACACACCCTTTAATACCAGTAGCCCATTTAAAACTGGGGCCTACCTAGGGCAAATGATGTAGCCATTCCTATTACCATCTCACAAGATGCTATGTGCTATGTTCGGAGTCACTTCAGGCATGCCTTTAGGCCTGGACTGCGACCATCTTTGGACAAAAACTATAGGGCAAAGTCTACCACCATACTCCTGGGCAAGTACACCTGCCATGGTCTTACAATTGTCCCTTGCATAAACACAAAACATTTTTCCATGATTTGGGAGGCCCAGTGCAGGCGCTACAACCATAGCATTTTTCAGATACATAAACGTATTAAACATTTCTTGTGACATTTCTGGACCTGTGGTTTGTCTCAAAATGTTATTATAGATAGGAGCAGTCCGGATCCATAACAAGCAATGATCCTGTGGGCGGGCAAGACCCACTGTGGGCTGGCAAGACCCACTTCTTATGTGACTGACTCTACTATCACCCTCTGTGAGAAGAAAACCAAGGTAAACAACACTTTCCTGACACCACTGTCATAATTCCTGTGACACTTTGTTTCCACATACATGTACAATTCTTCAATAAACTCACTCGCTCTGACTGGCCTCCACAGAGTGACTACATATGTCATATACATATTGTAGCGGGACTGACCCATGAGCAGGTGTCCATCCCCTCTTGCGTGGTCTGGAGAACTATAGAACAGACAACCAAATTGTCTATTTAGCCCCTAAGGCATTTCTACACCAGGTCAGTTACCTGGACTGAAAAACAAGAAACAAAGATGGCTGTGTCTCCTCATCCAATAGGACGCTTAAAAAAACACATTACTTAAACCAATCACTGTAAAGTGGGTAGCATCGGATGGTATGGTTGTCAGTAGAGATGGCACATCAGATACTACTTGCATGCTATGATCAGATAAAGAACTAAAAAGTTTTTGGCTTAATGACAATTTTCTAAAAAAAAACGTTTTGGCTTCGTGCTACTCTAACAAAAATCTGGCTAGAGGTTCCCCTCTTTCAATAGAGGATAACCGTAAAAATATCATTCAAGAACTATAATCAGATAAAAGTTAATCTGATTTGAAACTTTTGGCTCTGTGCTAACAGGGTCCAATGGTCACACTAATTGCGGTAACTCTTTCTGTCCAAAAATAAATTCCATAACTATAAGAAACAAAGATATGACATTTGAACGCTTTCTTGGCAAATAGCCAATTTTCTAAATTTTGCAGGAAGGCTCCCCTTCACATAGGGGAACATTTGCAAAATATAATTTTATTCTATAATTCTATAATAAATTATCTCAAAATATCCTGCCGACAACGGCAATTAATGTTTTGCCTAATAAAATTGTGTTTTCTATTCACTATTATTACTCTTTCTAGAGGTTTCTATGTTTTATACACAATGTATAAATGGAAAACTCCAAAAAACTTGAAAAAAAAATAAAAAATAATTGCATATGTGTGGGAATGCTGGCACTGTTAGTCCTACAACTGTTCTGAATTAGGAAATGCTAGCTGCATTTCCAGAAGTGACCCCCCTCTTTTCCCCTCGCGTAAGGAAACGTAGTAGCTTAAAGCGTATACGATAAGGTCTTTAGAGAAGCAAAAATTTGTGCTTGTCTGACATTACGAAGAAAACTACACCTGCCTTGGAGAATGAAACTGTGGGGTGCAGGTGTGGTCAGGGGTATTTGTAAGGTAATATTATTATTGTAGGGGGGGCCTATGTTGAAAATGTCCTACTCTTTGATTTGCCTCTTCTGATAAGGCCTTTGGAAATGCGTGCTGACAGGCTGTTTTTCTTTAGACAGATCAAAAAGCCAGCCATATTGCTTTCTGTTATGGCTTTTTGAAAACCTTCCAAAGTTTTTTGTAGCCCAATCAGAAACTTGCTGTTTTACAATTAACATGTACTGTGACTTTAAATTAACAACAAATGTTTGAATTATAAGACTGTGCTATTCAGCAGTGACACTTAACTGCCCAAAACTCACCTGTCTCACCTGTATTCTGTCTATAGGCAATCGCTGTGGACTATATCTATGTGTTTAAAGACTTTCACTTTCACTTCTAATAGCTCTACATCGCTTTTTCCTATTCTATTGTACTAATACAGGGCATAAATAAACAAATTCTCCCCGCATGTTCCATGTACTTTACATTACAACTAAACATTTACTAAAATATTTACTTGTGTCCTAATATCTCTAAGGCTGGCCACACATGTCCGGACAACTCTTTATCATACAATTTTCTATTAGATCCACCACAAACCACATAATAAGAGGTCAAAATTAAACATATTCATTTGTATCCAATTAGGTAGGTGTTTGTACTACATAGCTGAAGGTAAATTTCAAGAAAATTGTAAGAAAATTGTATCGTGTATGGCCAGCATCAGAAATAAACCTTTAGTATAAATTCACAAAACCATAAAAGAAATATGTCTCTAAGATTTACAAATTCACTTAAATGTATCTGGGTCCTTAGACCCTCTTTATGGTTAAAAAACATTCCTGAAAAGCCACTTGGTGTATGTATATTAAACCTTAAAATTTTGACTCTGAATTTCCTATCTTGGAACAACCCAAAAAAAAAAAAACCCTTTCAGAGTCTTGACTGATACTCCCAGGTATTGTGGCTATCAAGAAGGTTTTCCTACCATTATAGACAAACAAACAATACACATAATAAACATTTATCTTGATTTGTCTGATAACCTACGATCGGTCAGTCAATTTTTACAGTACTAATGTGAGTGTCGCTATCAGGAACAGTGTGTTATGTTATCAGTCCGCAGGCGCAATTTTTACAAGTCATATATAATTATATATATACACAGTTTCCATATATGTCAAACCAGTAATCGTGACAAATAATTTCCTCTTATTAGACATAAAAGTAAATGAACTTAAATCTCTACACAAAAGTGACAAAACAGTTCATTTAACTTACCAACTGACATTTCATTCTTACAACAGCACAATAAGCAATATAATAAAAAGCACAAGAAGCAAAAAAACATGCATAGCACTCTTAGCAGGTTGAAGGGAGTATTCCTACCACTATTTAAATTTGCCTAGGCTAATAATCTGACTGTGAGCTACCTCAGCTCAAACAGCTAATAATCTATCTGTGAGCTACCTCAGCTCAAACAGCTAATAATCTGTGAGCTACCTCAGCTCAAACAGCTAATAATCTGTGAGCTACCTCAGCTCAAACAGACCTATTCTCCTGTGCTACCACAGCACTAGGGTTCTTAGAAATGTGCCTGCAATCAGGGTGTCATAAGACAGAATAGTCTCACTTACCTCTGATGGCAAAGTCACATCCCACTTCTCTGACACCAGTTCTGAAAGGTAATACCCCTTGGTAGGTATAATTCTGCCGGCCAGTCTCCCTTCAATCTGCAAAGAATATACGAGCGCTCGGAAATACAACATCTAGACAGGTTAGTGTTTCAATGGTGTATTCAAATATATTTATCCTTACGACAGCTTATATACAGTACAGAAGGGAGGTGACAATTAGTCTTCCCAGACCACTAAAAATACGTTATACAATTACTTCATCATGCATAGAAAGCAGGAAAGGTGTTCACATACAAATAATGTTTACATTCAGGAAGCAGCCCAGGAAAGACTGAGTCTGAAATAATACCCTTAGAAATCAGGACAGGCTTCTCTCAGTAAAACACAATCGAAGGAAACTTACAATGGAAAAGAATTGAAGGAAGCCCATAGCTTTGAGAATCAGCATCCTATAGAAAACCTAATTTCTTTAAAATAGTTACAGTTCATAAAGGGGGCCTCTGGATAAATGAATTTAAGCATGGCTAAATTAATATCACTTATATCAATGGATCTCTGAATTATCCCAATACCCATGGTGTAGCACATTACAAACATGAATATATTACATTTATTTCTCCAGATAGCCACTGAGATTTTGCAGATCACTCATGTCCTGATATCATAGAGCAGGGGTCTTCAAACTATGGCCTTCCAGTTGTTCAGGAACTACAATTCCCATCATGCCTAGTCATGTCTGTAAATCTCAGAGTTTTACAATGCCTCATGGGATGTGTAGTTCTGCAACAGCTGGAGGGCCGTAGTTTGAGGATCCCTGTCATAGAGGATGCAATTACCCAAAAACTTTATTAGATACTATGTGGCCATGGATGGAGAGTCTAGCCATAATTCCCACACCTTGTTCAACTTTTGAGAACACCCACGAGATTCATTAGTTGTTTTATAAAGGGGTATTTCCTTATTTACCTGGATTTTCCAAAATTATAAGCTCGGGGGGCCTCCTTAGACTTCCACTTCCAGGTAATGGCCTTATGGGCATAAAAAAGCAGCAGACTGACAACGGTTCCAACAGCCCAACAGGGGATCAATGCGCCCACCAGCTCAAGCAATCCTACATCAACACTGGGGGGTCTCAACAATGGTGAGCTGCATGACGAAAGCAGCAACCTCAGACCAAAAAATGTAAATATTTGGGCAGGTCCAGAAAATGTTGTGAAAATCTGCATAGTCACCCACACATCTCCAACACTGAGAGGAGAACCCAGGGTATATTCTATGCAATTTATACGGTGTATACTATGTATACTATGCACTATTTTGAATTGTATCAGTTTATCCCATCAGGCCACCATTCATTATGACTTTTAACTAATTTTAACCCTTTAAAATTCCTTGACATACCTTTTCTCTTAATGGTAATATGCTTCCTGCCAGACAGGCAGCTCTCCTGTCAGTTTCTCTGAAGATCGTTGGAGGCAATCGTGCCTGCTCCTCCTGCGGTCTGGCTCCCACTGTGTCTAGTCACAGTGGGAGCGTGGCTCCGGCAACGCGTGCTCGCCACCGAGACCGCATGCACATTATTACGTAGATCTATTTACCTAGATTACGTGCAGCAAATCTGCGTGACGCGGTCGCAAGTGGTTAATTAAACAATCTAAAGTGAGAAGCTGATTGGCTACCATGGACAGCTGTACCAAGTTCTTCACCCCACTAAGCAACTGCTAATATAGGGTAGGATGGGTGAGACTGAAAATGGGGGTTGTTAATAGAAAATATAACAAACAAGGAGTCACTGCTCAAGGTGGTGTAATTGCCTGATGACTCACACAGGTGCATGCCCCGGCTCGCCTCCGTGAAAACTTGATAAAAGAAAAGGAATTGGCAGCACTCCAGGTTGAGTCAAAATCCAGGTTTATTAACTGGACATCCAAATATGACAATCGTGACAAGGTAGACGCGTTTCACACACTGACTGTGTGCTTAATCATTACAAAGAAAAATGGATATAACATCTCAATATATACACACACAAAAATTCAATCATCAATTAAAAAACAGGTGATACAAATAAGGGGTAAACCATTTTCCTAATTACCGAGGACACTGATAGACCCATAAAACATCTATGTGAAACCAGTGAAAAATCAAATGTGAATGCTGTGACACAATTGTGTATGAAAAAATATATAAGTGCAAAGAAATCTGATGAAATCTAAATATGTATAAACTATATGTGAAAATTAAATGTATTGTGATTAAAGATATGGATAAAATTACCATTGTTTAATAATATGTGTCAATTATAAAATGAGAATAAAAGCTCAAAAAAAATGCACAAAAAATATACAAGAATACAAGGAATAGTGAATATATATTGATATCTGTATAATCCGATTATGTAAATATAAAACTATGAAATAGTTTGTTATTAAAATTTTAAAAATGTTTTTTATCAAATATATAAATCTATTCGTGCATATTAGTTGTATGGGTCAGAAGAAAATCGATCGTATGACATACACAGACCAAACAATATATGTACAATAAAAACAATTTTGAACAATATCGTTTTTAAAACAAAATAAACACATATGATCCTGTGTATATATGCATCAACCGGTCACCCATAAAAACAATTACAATCATATCGGGGTGACCGGAGAGAGATATATAGTTTGAGGAGATCAAGACTACATACATCAGATTATAACATTAGATACTGAACAAGATAGAGGATCCATACATGGTAAGATCTAATTGTAGAGAATCCATGATTGGAAGGATATATGGAGGGATAGGGGATCCATACATGGTAAGATCTAATTGTAAAGAATCCATAATTGGAAGGATAAGGGATCCACACATGGTAAGATCTGATTGTAGAGAATCCATAATTGGAAGGATATATGGAGGAATATAGGCCTGGAAGATGAACAACTACACAGAGTATATTTGATATTATGCAGGATGATGGCCAAACATTTAAGCTCATTATATAAATAGAATATAAAGTATATGTAATAATATAAACTCTGCAGTGTTGGCCATATCATGCTATAACTCTTAGGGACGGACGTCGAGATCTAGTCAGAGTTCAAAGGATCCGAGGGACAAAGCTAAATACACCAGACTACAACACTAGATATCGTGCAAGACAGGGGGTCCATACATGGTAAGATCCAGCTGCGCAGAATCCGCACATAAAATGACATAAATATGGGAGATAATTAACTATGCAAATTATCGTTAATATTATGTAGGATGATGGCCCAACCTCTAAGCTCATTATATAAATAAAATGTAAAGTGAAAGTAATATAATATGAACTCTTTAGTGTTGGCCACGTCATGCTATGAACTCCCAGGAATGGATATCGAGATCCAGCCAGAATTCAAAGGATCTGAGGAACAAAGGATCAGTTAATCAAAAGATCCAGAGATCCTGGCCCCCAATTGTGAAAAAAACATGCGGCTATGTATATGGGCAATTCCTGTTGTAATTGAATGTGGAAATGCAACAAGTTTGGAGGCAATTATGTATCTGGATTTATTACCCGATGTCAACATCCAATCCCAAGCAATGTGTGAAATAAATCATATAGTATACAGTATATTTATTGTTATATCGTATCAACACTATTAGCAGATTGACATGGGAACTGTAACAACAATGGAGATGAATTCTCCAATGTGTTACATTGGACGGACACTGGATATGGAGGATTCCAATCATAAATGGTTTAAATCCATTTTATGCGAAGGAGAAAAATACCCTCAATATTTGTGAATATCCATATGAACCATTTTCTATATAACATACTGAACACACATACGTAGTCTGCGAATAGGGCCAGAAATTATATATAATATCATGAAGATATATGTTTCCACAAGACCTAATGGATGTTGTATCTACAAATAAGGAAATTATGGTTTGGCCCGACCCATTGTGCCATATGTGTGCAGATCCAAATGAATCATGTCAATGATCGCCGACATCTCCTTATGTATGAACAAAAGAGATTATAATGGTAAATCGTTGGTTTATTGTACATAAGGATACAGAATACTGACTTCCTAGATATAGGTCGCTATGGATCATTATCTTTTGGATATGCACACATGTAGCTGATGTTTGGAGATGTAAGAAGGCACCTATTCATAAAAATGGGTTACATCCCATTCAAAGTTCATGCCTTGTGGCAACCTAGTTCGCAAGTGGAAGATCCAAAAGACCTCTCTCTTGCATAGAAGCCGAAATATGTCACCCCCCCCCCCCCCCGTGGTGGTGTTTTAATTTTTTCAATAACTTGTATGTTCATAGCTGTGGTGTCTCCATTGTGGCACAAGTTAAAGTGTTTGGCTACATTCGTTTTTGATTTTTTATTGACGCTATATAGGTGTTCATTGAAGCGATCTCGTAGTCGCCTAATCGTTCTACCCACATATTGTACATGGCAGATTTTACATGTTAACAAATATATGATATAGTTGGTGTTACAGTTAAAGAATTCACTTATGTTATATCGTTTGCCTGTACATGTGGAGACAAATTGGTCTCCCCTGAGTATGTGGCTACAACATGGGCATCCAGTACTGCCACATCTATAGTTCCCTTTAAAATGTAGCCAAGTAGGGGTTTTTGGAGTATTTCTACAAAAAAAACTAGGGGAGAGTGATTGGCCAAGGGTAGGGGCACGTCTTGGGACTACATTAATGCCTCCCTTAAGTAATTTTGCACAGGTTTCATCGGTACCTAACATAGGGAGGTGTCGATTAATAATGTCCCGAATTTCTCTAAATTCAGAACTGTATGGGGTAGAAAAGGTAAGTTTGGTTTGGTGCATGCTCCTGCTGTGTGATCTTTTTAACCCTATAAGATCTGATCTATTTTTGTTTTTCACTATATTCCAAGCCCTATTGATCATCCACTTTGGGTAGCCTCTGTCTAAAAACCTATGAAAAAGGGAGGAGGCTTCTCTGTCAAAGTCGGCATCATTTTTACATATCCGTCTAACACGTGTAAATTGTCCAACCGGAATGCCTTTTATCGTGTGTTTGGGGTGTCCAGATTGTGCTGACAGGAGTGAATTACCTGACAGGGGTTTTCTGTATAGTGTAGTTATGATTTGTCCATCAATACCTTTTAACAACACATCCAAATAGTGTATTTCTCTAGCGTTGGCTTCTCCTGTAAATTTTAAGTTTTTATTGTTACAATTTAGGAAGTCAAGGAATGAGTTTAACCTTTCAACTCCATCCTCCATGATAAACAGTAGGTCATCTATAAATCGAAAGTAAAATTTAATAAAAGGTCTGAAGGGGTTCTCACCCCCAAAGATGCGGGGCCTCTCCCACCAGCCCATGTATAGGTTGGCGAGTGAGGGCGATTTTTTTGCACTTATATATTTTTTCATACACAATTGTGTCACAGCATTCACATTTGATTTTTCACTGGTTTCACATAGATGTTTTATGGGTCTATCAGTGTCCTCGGTAATTAGGAAAATGGTTTACCCCTTATTTGTATCACCTGTTTTTTAATTGATGATTGAATTTTTGTGTGTGTATATATTGAGATGTTATATCCATTTTTCTTTGTAATGATTAAGCACACAGTCAGTGTGTGAAACGCGTCTACCTTGTCACGATTGTCATATTTGGATGTCCAGTTAATAAACCTGGATTTTGACTCAACCTGGAGTGCTGCCAATTCCTTTTCTTTTATCAATAGAAAATATATCTGGGAGAATTTCTTAGAAACCATTGAGAAAACCACTGAGAAAATAAATAATTTTATATTTGCAATCAAGTTCCCAATCCAACATTTGGCCTACTCTCAGGCAAGGATTGAATCATTAAGGGCTATCCCAAATGGTAGAAACACACACGCTTCCAGCTTGAAAACCTTTGGGCAAGCCTTTGGTTCTTCCCTTTCCTCCTGCGTGTTGGGTAAGCTGCACAGGATGTGGGTTCTGGCACTATGAAGCAGACAGATGTTTTCCCACATGTCATTCTTGAGCAGACATCTGCCCTTTGATGACCGTCTCTAACCTGCAACTTATCTATCTTTAGTTGTATGTTTATTTCTGTCTCCTTTTCATTATTTAAAGTTTTTATAATATATTTTTAATGCTTTGATAGAATGTGATCTCACTATTAGGGATAAGCTATGCAGGTGATTTTAATGTGATGCTTCTAAGAGATTTGACACTTGCTGGTAGTCACCTAGATAGGATAGAGATGCACAGGAATCCTTTTGAATAGTGTTGCTATTGAAATAGCTAGCAATTAATCACTAGGCTTAGAAAATGATTGCTAAAGCAATTAGACCCATCACTCCCTATAGAGTAAGCTACACATGTATCACACAATACCAACTTTTAGCGATAAATGACACATGAATAGAGCATTATGCAATCACATGAGATTGAATGCTACTACATGCTACTTGTGTAGCCACTTGTTCTTTTTGCTTAGTGATTATTTATTACAGTCTGTTAGCAAATTTAGTTGCAGAATTGCACTAATAAAATCTCAAGCCTATTTATGTGACAGCCAGCAAGTCATAACATAATTTAGTAGTGTAGTGCAGTGCCCATTTGCTCAATGCAGGCAGAGACCCCTTTTCTTATTTTTCCACAATTCCCTGGGCTCTTGGACATGCCCAGGGAAGATAACTTTCCCTACTTCCCTCCTTCAGCAGATCAGAGGCCACACCTGATGAGGCAAAGGTAACTGGGCAAGGGATCTGCAGCCAGGTGACAGGCCCTCCAATGTCAGAACCAGAGTGCAGGCAGCTGGGCAAGAACTTAATAGCATGCAGCTTCTACTGAGGACCAGGCTTCTGTTGGAAGGCCAATTGCTATCAGTATTCTACAGTTCAGTTGAGTGGTGCCTCATGCTTGGATTCAACTATGCTACCAAAGCTAGCCTGGACATTACTGTGAGAGATATTATTTATGAGGATAATCACCAGTAGCTGTGTTCTGAACTGTTTTACTGAAATAGAGTTTCTCAGCTTGACTCTAATTTTAAGGAGCCTTAAAGAGACTATTCTATGCAGCTACATGTTACCCTGAATGAGTAGCAGAGGCAGTGAAGAGGCCACGTTTGTACAACTTTCAAATATTTATGCAACTGTCATTATTCTGCAGTGTATGAATGTTTTATTTTTTTATTTTTTTGCATCCTGAACCTGTTTTGCATTATTGCTTCTAACTTTGGACTTAAACCGCAAGTTACATCTTCTCTCTGTCTGATCATTCCGTCAACTTCTCATTCTGTGAAAATAGCAGGAAATTAGAATCACCCTTGTAGCCCAGCTCTGAAGCAGTTCAAAGATTATGCAATTTTCTTTCCTTCCACAGAAAGAAAATTGCTTGATTGACTGACTGACTGTGTTGATGGGGAAATCCTTTGTGCAGCGCTATTGTGTTTTGCTGGTGGGGAGTGCAGTGAGCATGAAAAAAAAATCCGACAGGCTGGTTGACTGAAGTCAATCGATGGACGACATTAGTACAACCAGCTGGCCCTTAGATAGATCAAATCTCGGCTCGTCCCTGCTGAACTGGTTGAGATTCGATCCTTCTATGGTGGGCTTTATTCTTGTTTGATGATGTAGTGTAAAGAGCAGAGCCAAACTGCAGTAGCCTACAGAAACCAGTTGGATTTCGCTGTACTGGAGTCTGCTTCTCAGAAATAGAGTTTAAAATTCTAGCCATGGGTTCCCCCATTGGGCTTACTAAATCATTTTAAATTTGTGTCTCTAGTGGTGGTACTCACTAAAATCAATTAGCTACAGAACCTGTATATGTTAGGTTGCTTGAAGATATCTGAGGGTATTCAGATGTGCATGCATGAAATGACTACCCTTAGGCAAAATGAAGGGGTGATAGGTACATAAGCAAGGCATTCTCATCATTTTTGATATAGAGGGGGACGGCAGAGAAGTTGAGAGCTGCCAGTGCTGCTTATTTAGTAGAAAAACAATAGTTTGTGGGCCAATTCAAATAGATTTTGGCCTTCAAGTTAATTGCAGTTGATTTACTTCGTTCTGTGCAGTTGTATTCACTCCAATAATTCAATTATATGCAAAAAAAAAACCTACACTTGGGTAAGTGTTAAAAGTGAGAATAGATTTACTTGATTGTGTTCAGTGATGTAGGAAGAGAGACAAGAGAGATTGTGGTTCAAACAGGGCCCCAGCACTAAGAGACCTTTGGGGCCTAAATAGCCATTTGCAAATGCTTTCTTCAATACTAACCTCTTGAGCAAGTAAACACTAACCAATTTCTGTGGGAGGAGAGGGGACTTAATGTACAGGTTCGATAGTGTAGGAGTTGGCTGGGTTATGTGCAGTGGATGGTTTCTGAGGGGTCATTGGAAAGTAGGTAATACACTATATTACCAAAAGTATTGGGACATCTGCCTTTATACCCACAAGAACTTTAATAGCATCTCAGTCTTAGTCCTTAGGGTTCAATATTTAGTTGGCCCACCCTTTGCAGCTATAACAGCTTCAACTCTTCTGGGAAGGCCTCTCCACAAGATTTAGTAGGAATGTGTCTATGGGAATATTTGACCATTCTTCCAGAAGCACATTTTTGAGGTTAGGCACTGATGTTGGAGAGAAGGCCTGGCTCACAGTCTGCGCTCTAATTCATCCCAAAGGTGTTCTATCGCTCATTCATGTCTTTATTGGTAATATAGTGTATGTATACATGTTAGCTGCAGAAGGAAGATGGGTATGTTAGGTAGTTGGTAGGAGACTGAAACTTATGGGCCCTTGTTTTTTAACTTTCAGTGGAACCCAGGTATATTATACTTTGCCAGTGGTTGCACTACTTTAGTAAATCACCCTACTTTCTCTTTGAAGTGGTCTTTTAATAATATACCTTTGTGGTTACATTTTCATCAAGTGTCTAGGATCCTGTTGTGCCAAGCAGGTTCTCACACTAAGGGCCCATAAGTGGTCACTCTCCTTTAAATCAGTTCAAAACTTTCACTACCCCTACCACCTCTATCATGGGATGTGTATTCTTCATTTAACTTTACATTGCTCATTTCAACTTTTTTGATGAATTTAGATTAAGTTTAAATTGCATATGCAGTTGATTTCTGCAGTAATCAGCTCCTGACAGCCCAGTGACAAAGAACCCATATTAATCTGTCAAAATGCAGATCGCCTTCTATATGTAAGGAAAAATACTTACTCTCCTGCTGTGAGCTGCTCTGATTTAACTTGTTGGCAAAGATAGTGTCACGTTCACACACGGCATGTTTCCTATTTGCTTAAAAATGTGAGTGTGCCAAGCTTCTCATATGTTAAGGTGTAGTACTGAATCTCCAAGCCTAAGCCACAGTTGCCTTTTTTCAAGCACAAATAAATATTCTTTGTATATGCATAGACATATTTATTATACTGACAAGTACATTTAAAAACTCATGACCAAAGCTTTTTGCATTTTTCTTTTTCTTTTATCTACACAATTTAAAGATAATTCATATTTTACTCTAGTGAATCTTTAAACATGTTTATATTAATAAGGTACACTAACAATATTCTCAGAAACAATATTCATCACCTCCCTCTGTATTGAATGACTTTGGGGAACTATCCACACTTAAGCACATGAGGCAATCCCTAGAACAACATAGCAGGTGCATGCACAGTATTATCGGCCAGGATCCCTTGGAATCAGCAAGAGGGCTTGCTATAGTAAGGCTGGTTGCCAGAAAGGGAGGTTAGAGACAACCAACCTGAACTACAGAACATGATTTGAAAAAAAGGGCTCTAAAAGTTACCATCGGGGAACTTAAGTAGAAGAGGATTATTTTAACATGAGGCTAGAGGTTCCTCTTTTTAATAATAATTTTACTGTATTACTGAGGGTCCTCCTTAACTAAACATCAGCTATGAATAGCGTCTAAATATTTTATGAATATTTAAAGCATTTGTATTCTCCCTGTTGGTGTTTATATATTTATTGACACAAATAAAATGGTTTTATATAAATTACATATTGCAAATAGATGAAATGTACCTGGGGTTCTGTATATGGTGGGTAATTAAACTCTAATGAAGTAGATGTCTGAATTATTTAGTTCTGTCCAGTTATGGACATCCCTGCTCTTCACTGTTATTAAGCAAGTCCATTAGTATTCATAATTACGTATATCCAGTCAAATTTTTTGCAATAAATTTGGATAAAATGGGGAAGAGTTAGAACCCCTAATTATTCTTTTTGCTTTTCACTACTCCATTAAAGATATTTATGACCACTCTTGTTCTGACAAAGGTTTCAAAGAGGGAAAATCTGAGAGGGGAAATCTGCAATAGAGACACAAAGAAAATCTGACAGAGGTTGTAGACATCCACTACCCTGCTACAAAAATGTTTTATTATTATTATTATACAGGATTTATATAGCGTCAACAGTTTTGCCTTTATAACGTTAGCGCAAACAGTCCAATTACAATACAATTCAAAACAGGAGGAAACAGAGGGCTCTGCTTGTTAGAGCTTACTTCTTTATGAGCTAGTCTTGGAGATTAACCTTCATTCCGTCTCTGATAATACTATTGTCAGTAGAACAGGAAATTAAGGGAAATCCCTCTAATACAGTACCAGATAGCAGTAAATCTCAACAGGGGCGCCAACCCTACTCCATTATATTAAAAACTAAATAAAATAAAAAAAGAACTCCAGGTATGGATATGTTTGCATTGTTACATTGGTCCAGCTTGATCCAGCTTTTTACAGTAGAGCAATAGAAGTCTACAATCTCTGTAAGATTTTCACTGGTGGAGAGGCATGGTGGTGATGTTGCAATCTTCACATCGTCCAGTCAGAGAGTGCTTTATATTATTGACCCCTGTGGTTACTATGCAGCAGAGCAGCCTCTTGGCATGGGAACCATAAGACAGTGAGGAACACTGCAGTAGCAGGGTCTACAACAGTAAATCTCCACTTCAAAGATGATCAGCCAGGTATGGCATATGCATACTTATATTAGTCCAAGCTGGATCAATACAACTGTGCAAAAATATTCATACCTGGAATTCAGCTTTAACAGTTGAGTTGGTATTAATATTTTCCTCTATGTGTTTTAAATGAGATAGCTGTATATTGGAGATAAGGGAATGAATCACTCAAAAATGTAAAATAAAAGGGCAATGTTAGCCAAGGTATGATCTGTTGTAGAAATTTCTGGTTGAGACTCTAAATAAAAGTTACCTCTGCAAGTGCAGGAACAGATTCACAGGACGCAATCTCTGTGTTTAAAATGTCCGTTCATGACAAAATGTATTATTACATTTTATTTTATTCATAGATAAGAAAGGGATGGTGTGAGATGTTATTAAAAACTAACAAACAGAAATATGTTATTAAAGACTAGCGAATAGAAATAATATCATAACACTTGCAAAAGAAAAACCTTCAGATGGGAGGAGGGGTAAGAGAGAGAGAGCTTCTAGCAGAAGTTGCGTCTGTGTGTTAAGTGAAGGTTACAGAACACATTTCAACATTGAGAACAAGATGGAGTCTCTTGTGCTTAAATGAAATGCAATATCTCTGCCCTCCTTTTGTAATTCTCCTATCTTAGCAAGAAGCCCTTTGACAATGTCCTTATTATGAGAAATGTATATACAACAGTCAGTGTGAATTACCTTACACATACCACCTTGAGCTGCAGTGAGTTAATTTAAAGTTAATCTATGCTCTAATATATTTTTTTTTTTTAAGCTGAGCTATTTCTTTATAAACCTATATCAGTGGTAGTAAGGTTAATAATCTCATCTACAATTCTAGTGTAATTATTTATTATTTTCATTGCTTCAATTCCTATCCTGTCCTGGAAGGGAACCATGACCATGTCATGTCACCTTCAGTGAACAACTCTCTTTTAAACACTAAAGGGTATTCCAGACTTTGACCTGGTTGCACTGTATCTTTGCGAATAGCCAAAGCCGGTAATAACTTCCCAATATAACATATACCTGTCACATTAATAGGAAGCCAGGTGTAAGCTTTATCTCCACATATAAAATGTAACCCTCTACGTATGGATGGTATTCTTGCTCCTAAAAAACTAGATGCAATATCATAGAATCTCCGGTAACCAATATTTCTACATATTGGGAACTGTGAGCAATTTGTATGATAAAAGGTTCTATTTAGTTCTGGATCTGGGATATAATAATAACTAGAAAATGTACAATTTCCGGGGAAAAAGTGTTCTTGCTATGTGTGTGTGTGTGTGTGTGTGTGTGTGAGGGGGTGGGGTGGGCTGTGTGTGGGGGGTGTGGGGTGTGTGTGGTGTGTGTGTGTGTGTGTGGTGTGGTGTGTGTGTGGTATGTGTGGTCTGGGGTGTGTGTGTGGGGTGTAGTGTGTGTGGTGTGTGTGTGTGTGTGTGGTGTGTGTGTGTGGTGTGTGTGTGGTGTGTGTGTGTGGGAGTGGCAGCAGTTAAGAAATTTTGAAAACTATCAGAACTATGGCTTAGCCGCGGACATTTTTAGTGGCACCATGGATAGCTGAACGTTTTGATATAAGATTTGTGTAGGTGGGATGAAAATTAGAGAGTGGTGGCAGTTTAGAAATCATGTCCTGATTTTTCAGCTCCCACTCTATCTTTTGTCAGCTCCCACTCTAGTTTTGAAAATTCCGCCATTCATTCCTATGGGACCAATTTTGCCACAAAAATGCTGATATTTCGTGAACCATTCGGTGAAACGTTCCACAAAGTAATAGCACACCCATCGGAAACAATCTGCACGTTTTGGAATATTACTGTCTATGTAGTGTAAAAACTGTGGGAGGAGTTAGGGTGGTAAATTTGGCTATAATATTAAGAATATATATGTGAGATAACAGTAAATGGTCTTGCCATGCAAGAACACTTAATGAACATAGTTTCCTCCATAAACTGAAATCTTTGCTCTAGTACAATCCGAATTGCCCAAATGTGTACATTTAGTGTTCAATGGGCATGTAATGTTTAGACAAATCTGTGGAGTGTCAATGTGTTTTGAAACCATAAAAGTTACTGAGCCATTTACTCTGGTCCTGTTTAGATCAGTGAAGTAGAAACGCATTGCTATCATGGGTATTGTTCCTGTTTGGGGATGTAAGTGAGAACACACCCAGCAGTTACTAGCATTGCTATGGGTTGCATACAATTTTAATATTTGGATGAAAGGGTTATTTTTCCATGTCTCAGTTCTCACTTACAACAGGAAAATAAACATTTTTATCTCAAAGGATATCATCACTTAAGGATTTTCTTGCAATGACTGGCGTGAATCCAGATGGGCTTTCCTTCCAACTTGACAGTGGAACCTGTTAGCAAAAGCACCAAATGTGGTCCATCAAATTTTGGTTCTAGTGGCTTTTTGATGTGTCACTTGACCACCACCCAGTCACCTGCTTGGATTCTATGAACACCTGAAACAGAATCTGGGTCGGGGATAGAGTTATAAACACCTTCATGTACTTTATTCAACGTTCTTTGCAAAATCTGAACATATTCTTACAGACTAGAAAGAGAAGCCTGCAACTGTTGGGGAAAATTTTGCCCTGTTTTGGGTGGCCCTCCAAATAAGATCTCATAGGGGGACAGCCCATGTGGTTATTTAGGAGTAGTTCATACCTAATATAGGGCTATTGGCAAAGCTTCCACCCATCATTTTTCTGTATCTGCTTTAATTTTGCCACATCTGTTTTTCAAAATGCCATTGAGTCTCTCAATTTTACCACTACTTTGTGGATGATAAGGTGTATGGAAAGCTTGCTTTATGTAAGAGAAGCCATAAGTGCTGATATTTGGAATCCAGTCCCTACAATATCCCACTCACCCCTGGAAGGCACATGGTTGCTGTACATTTCTTGGCTTTTCAAATTTTTGTAGAGTTTTAACTCGATCTGGGGTTAGGTGACGGATTCCATGTGAAAAGCAGTGACCCAGGAAGATCACTTTCTCTTTGCAGTATTGTAGCTTATCTTTGCTAATGTTGTTGTTACTGTTGTAGAGAAACATGAGAAGGTTTACTGTTTCTCTGCTACAAATGTCCTTTGTATCTGAACAAACAAGCAAATCATCTATGTACTGAAGCAAAACTGTGTTTGGGTGTGAGGGGGACCAGCGGTCCAATACTTGGTTTAACACAGTATTATATTCAGAGGGGCTACTCACACAGCCTTGAGACAATCTTGTCCATGCTAACTTTTGGGCATCATTGGTAAATGAAAAAAGGTGCCAGCAATCTGGGTGTAGGGGAACCAAAAAAAAGGATTTGCAAGAACAGTCACTGTAAAGCAGGTGCTGGAGGCAGGTATTCCACTTAGTAAAGTGCGGGGGTTGGGCAAGAGTGGGGTTTCTGTCTCAATTATATTGTTAATCGCTCTCAAATCAAGCACCATGCAGTATGTCACTTGCCCACCCTTCTGGCTTCTTTGCAATTAGGAACAGGGGTGTATTGGCTTGGGACTTAATTGGTACAACAACTCCTGCTGCTTTATCCCCTCAGTCTGAGCAATGCTCAGTGGGTAACTGTTTAATCTGTGGGAGTTGGGCCCCTGGTTTAATTTTTATCTTAACTGGGGTGCAGTCCAACAGACCTACATCATATTTTCTGGTGGCCCATAAATCAGCAGGAATCCCTTGCAATTCTGGTGGAAAAGGCGGAGTGAAGTCTTGAATTAAAAATACTCCACTGGCAGAATTTAAAACTTCTCCTGACAGACTACTGACCACTTGGACTCCTGTAGGAGTGTAGTCAATGTTTGCTAAAATTTGTATCACAATGTTGGCTCCTAAAAGATTAGTAGGAACTGTGTCTGAAACAAACACTTTAGTGACACTTTGTGTTTGCTGTCTTAGCCTGAGTTTAAGTAGCTTGGACTCAACCAAATCAGTAGAGGTCCTGGTTAGGCCAACACTAGAGATAAGATTTTCAGATAATAATCCTAAAGGTAAGTCCTCTATATTAAAAAGGGATCGGATTGCACCAGTATCAGATAAACAGGATAATTCTGTTTCTCCTCCAGCATAGGGGAGTTCTTGTTAAAAATACATTTACCCTGGCCTCGGGACCATTGTCTCCCCTATTTAACATGATTGACACTGGCATGCCATTTTCCTAGGCCTGATACACTGCTTTTGGCAGAGAACTGGGATCAGCATCGAGTGCCTCTTAGTTCCTTTCCAGTCTACGGTCAGGAAGATGACAGGATTTGCCTATATGTCCTTCCCTATTACAATTGTAGCATATGATTGATCCCCGATTGACATGATTTCTGAAATTGTCTCTTCCTCTTCCTTTTCTCCTCTGCTTTCCCATGTACATAATTTTGGGTTTGCTCTCTTTCTGGTTAATCCTGTTTTCTATGGATAACAATATAGGCAGGAGGTCTTGAATAGACATATTGCCTGCCTCAGGTCTTGCCATGAATAACTTTTCTTTCAACTGGGGTATTAAACCATGAAGAAACCATTGTTTCACCAGTTGTGTAGATGGACTTGCAGTTTCTCCCTTCTTTTCCTCCTCGATTTTAAGATCTGATTCCATATCACTTAGCCTCCTCCAGTATGCACCTGCAGCTTCCTCTTTCCCTAGCTTAGCATTCATGAATTCAGCATGTATGGTTTGTCCATATATTTGGGGCAGTTTTTCCTTTAATTTTTCACAAACCCCTTGTCCACTGACCATCTTATCTATCTTTTGATGTATATATTACATTCTTTAAGTATATACCCTGACATGTTGCTTCCCACTGCTTTAATAAGGAGCTGATGAATGTCAGTAGCAGAAGCCTCATATGCTTCCTGTGCAGCACTAAGTTTGTTTGCAAACCCAATTGGATTCTTTTTAGGATCCCCCAGTCCCTCTAATATGGCTCTCATTTTTTGGGGACTAACATGTACATGCCATTTAATTTGAGAGGGTTACTGTCAACTCAATTTCCTTCAAAAACTAATTGGGTTCTGACAGGATAAACTGCAACAAGTTGCTCTGTGACGGGCAGAAGGGGTGGCTTCTCCCTTCCTTCTCTCTTTATCTTGCTGCCACAATTTGGAAATTATGGTTTGCTCCGGAAGTTCAGACTCTATCTCTCTTTCTCTGGCCACAGCCTTAAGTTCAGAGAGATCGAGATTTGCATATGCCTTTTGATTTATGTCAATCATCTGTTTCTAAGATGCGAGCCAAATCCCTCTTAGTAGGTTGATATGGGGCTGTTAAACCTCTGCTCGCTATTATATTGCCCAGCTCCTCTTTTGAGTGTTTTCACATAATCTCATTCTTGTGCTTTTGTGGATGGATTTTTTAAAGCCAAACTGGTGGCCACATTAGGTGGGGGGGGGGGGGGGGTCCTCCTCTATAGAGTCTTCTGGCCAAACATAGTAAATTTGGCAGTATTTGTATTAAACATCTCTGTCAAGCCAGTTTCATTTGCTAATTTAGCTTCTGTCTCCCTTGTTCAAGCTATTTTCCACATTCCTTCACTGCACAGTAGAGGCCATAATCGTGCAGAAAAGTTTGCCATACTTGTAAATCAAAAGTCCCTTCAGAATTGAAAGGTTTAGCTGTTCCTTTTGTCCATTCTACCCATTTATCTAAGGGCTCAATATAGGCGGAATGGTACCTTCGGGTCATAGATTCCCTAGCGCTCATCTTGCACTGGGCATTTTCACCCTTCATTCCCTTATTTAATTTAATGTCCATAATGACTGGCCAGTCTTTTCTCTTCTCTACTTGTGCATATACCCTCTTGCCTCTAAAACAAATAGTACAGAAAATCTGCAGATTTACAAGACTAGTCTCCAATTATCTACGTGGATAGAAGGGGTTTATGACAATAGACAAAACACTCACTAAGAGACCCTCCTCATCTCTTCTCTGTGAGCTTTATCTGACCCTACCATGCGCCTCTGACCCAGGTCGCCCACAAGGAGTCAATGCAGGGAAATGCAGAGGATTCTCCCTATCCACACACAGTCCAACGTGTGAAGGGGGACACAAACACACACACACGTTACCCAACCAGAAAGGTCCAAGAGTGGGTCTGGTTTCCTTGAGAACCAACAGATAGGACACATAGGAAAGGCAGAAAATATAAACAAGCTTACCTAGCCGGTGAGGTGGCAAGATGGCTGCTTAGAACAAAATGGCTTTCTTAAATGAGAATATTAATCTGAGTCTATTTCTTTATTTTACATGCACACTTGCAAAAAGCCAAAAATAAATCTGATGACTGCTGAAAAATTTGATCTACAATTGGGTAACCTGTCTGAAAAGAGCCCAGATGGCATGTCTGCAAAATAACCGTAAGACATAAATATCTTTGATGGAGACCCCCTGGAACAATCACAAGACTATTAACTAATAACTCTGAGCTTGCAGTAGTTTCTACTAACCTTTGATTGGTCAAACAATATTTTTGATACAATCTATCTTATACAAGTCATGTTGTGTGTTTACTCTGAAACGTGGAAAAATAAAATTCAGATTGCTCTGGTTCCAACTTCTTGATACTGTCTGGTCTCCCTATGTAGCTACATATGTATTGTTTTAGAATTTGGTATCACTGACTAACAGGTTGCCAGGTATCTGTACCTGAGAGTAAAAGATTCCACGACACCGGCATTTAGAGGTCTGCATTCCCGATGATCCCTGATTAAAGCACAGTTCCTTCTGGAGACTCTGCCCACTCCTGATATCTGACTCACCACGATTGTTGTAAAATTTTCTGGTTGAGACTCTAAATAAAAGTTAACTCTGCAATTGCAGGAACAGATTCACAGGACGCAATCTCTGTGTTTAAAAATGTCCGTTTATGATAAAAATGTATTATTACATGTTATTTTATACATAGATAAGAAAGGGGTGGTGTGAGATGTTATTAAAAACTAACAAATAGAAATATGTTAAGTTAGAAAAATGAAAAAAGTGAAGACGGTTATTTTGGATGGCTGCTGATGAGAAGGTATGAAGATATATACTTTTATTACAGGAGAGGGTCTGCAAGGTCTTGCACAGTAATGACAGCACTGAAGAGTCAGTAAAATAAAGTTCATAGTGATCACTGGAGGTAACTGGTTTTTCATAGCTAGCGTGGGAGCTGAAAAGTGCAAATAAAAGACAATTTAGTCTGTCAACTGACAGTATGAGCTCACATGTTCTTGAAAAACAATGACATTCTTTTATTATAATCTATTACTTAGCCCGTTTGCAAAAAATATGATACATGATACATACATCGTTTGTAGAGTAATGGTAAAATAGCAATTTTTATTATCATTATATGCTACTCTAAACTTTCTAAAAGTATATATTAAAGTGCTACATCATGCACATATTTTATATTCTATTATCTGTGTTCTATGCATGTATTCCTCAAGTTCTGTATAATTTCCCTTTATTCTTCTATGAACTTAACAATTATGGATTGGGAGGTGGGAGTAGACTGCAGCCCTTGCAAGTCATTTAGTTGGGAACCTTTCTGTCATGGATTGGAGAATAATGTACACTGAAATGAGTATAATTTATATATATTCACCAATCTCATTGTCACAAATCATATTAAAACAGTGCCGTGTAATATCTATTACTCAGAAAAACCTTTTGTGACATGTGTGATGCTCTATTATGAAAAAATAAACCTAAACATAAAGTAAATCACATCTTCCACGATTATGACATAATATACTGTACACATATAATATTCATTTCAAATATTTGTCATAAATTATGTCAGTCCACCAAGTGCTTGTGTCTTATTTTTCATCTCCCAATTCCCCTTTTAAGTAATAAACCATATATTTTTCTTTCCCATGCAATTTTGTGCCTTCTGATCACTTTACACCATGCAATCCTGTCACCAAAAATCTGATGCTCTCACCTCCTTGACCTGACCCAAAATGCGCTTTCCCTTATAAAAAAAAAGGGATATATTAGTTACAACAGGTTTCCTCCTTTGCAGATGCCTGGAAATTTATTCAATCTCCATCCTAATGTCTTCCCACCATTATTGTTAATAAAAATTGTTTAAAACCATTTGCATGTGCACTAATCTGGTGCACTTCAGAATAACAGCATGTGTATCCCTTTAAGTTGTGTAGCCTGTTGGTACTACACAAAATGGCAGAATGCTAACTTCCAGTTGTGGCTTAATGTCATCAGGTCTTCCCTATTTATTACGTCACTGTGTCACATGACTATCCAACCCCATACAAAACTTTTTTTTTTTTCATTTTGGACAGGATGTACAGTAGATGGCTAAGAAACTATCATAGGTTCTTATTGCTGGCAAATAAAGACTTGACAAAGATTTTGACCCTTCACTCCTCTAACCAAAAGCAAAAATAGCAGTTTCGAACACCAGACCTTTCAGCCTGGAAGCAGTTTGCATCTTCTGTCCTAGGAAAACAACAACTAGAGGGAGCTAAAGGAAAGAAGGGAGTCTTTGCATTCTGGAAAATGGGTTTTTCATCCCACTGCTGCTGAAAAAATTAATGTAAGCAAGCCTCTTCCAGGCTGTGGTCTCTTCCAGGCTGTGGCTCAAGTCTTGAGCTCCTGGTTATGAAAACAAGTTCCCCTTACAACCGACTTACCTGAAAAAGCTGCAGGGACAAGTAAAAAAATTTAATGTTGAAATTTGCTTACTCAATTTTCAGTTGAGTAATTCAGCTCCATGGGGCCTTCTCAAAAATGTAAGAATCCCCATCCCAGCAAAGTATGATTAAAATAAAATGTAAGCTTGAAGACACCACTGATTTGCAGTTAGGAACTAGAACACCTTCTGATGGCATTGGGGCCAGGAACCTGATGGCTGCAGTTTCAAAGTTCACCAACTGGTATATCCCAGCAGTCACAAGATCCCAGTAATTAGTCTTCACCTGGTGCTGGCTGCTAGGAGGGTAATACGCTCCTTTTCAGAAGAATCACAGTGCCACAGTATATTATTACCTGAGTGTGTGTTTTCACTGATCCACTGCTCATGAACCTGCTACCTGTACCCGTTACTGTTGTACCTGTAGGGCGCCTCTAGCAGCTGGAGGTACACATGACATTTCCTTGGGCTAGGGCCCCATTGTGGGGGAACTGACTCATGTTTACAGGTAACACTGGAACCAGGCTGCAAAACAGAAATCCGGTCCATTGGCCTTTTGCATGTCAGAAGGGGAATTACCAAGCCCAAACCCTTCCAACAGACCACTTGCCTGGCCCCTGGGCATGGCCCTGCACCATGACCAAGGAAAGGCTGGCAGCAGCCTGGTGGCCCAGTAAGGGTGCGTCAGACTGTCCTACCACTAGGACTTACCGTCCCCTTGCCACCACAGACCCTGTTCCATGCTAGTTGCTGCCATTTCTTCATCTCCCAGATATTACATATAGAGTGTATCATGGCCTACAGATGCCCAATTCCCAAATACTGTGTGACACAAGGGTGAGGCGGTTTATGGCGGTATGCTTCTTTACTAAAGTTACAGATATCTGTGGTATAGTTCCACATACTGGCATTGTCTTGCTTTCTTAACTAATTAAGATGGTGTGCTGTGGTGCTATAGACTCTTTACCCAGGAGCGAGAGATTCGTCTACTTATCAGATGTTGAAGTCCAGAGTAAAGTCCTTAATGTATTAAAGGCCCGTAAAAGAAATGTCAACAAAAGGGGTGAAAGTCCAGTCCAGAGCTCACATGTTCTCCCGACAAGCCTCTTTCCAATCCTTCACAACTTCCCCAGCTCTACCCACCATTAATATACTCTAATAGCAAGGGGCAGAGCACCATACCAAAGGGGAGGTTAAGCATCCAGCACAGTGAATTAGCAACTGTATCAAACTCTTTCTTACACACCTGCTACCTGCTGTGACCCTGTTCCTGATCTACCTTTTGCTACCTCGAGAACCTGCTACCTCTACCAGTTGCCTGCCATCCGCTCCAGGCCTCCATTCCTGACATATATTGCTCTCTGTTCCCTGTACCCCCACCTCTCTCTGCTTTACCTGATTTACCCCTTCCTCTCTGTGCATAAATAGTTAATTTTATCATACTAGCACTGAGAATAAGCAGCAGGTGGTGGCACTGCAGAATATCAGCAGGTGGTGGCCTAATATTGGCATAAGATCAAGTTAGATTTGTTATGGGTATAATTTAGAGGTAAATGTGGGTTACTGTATTTGATTTCTCAGTTAGGATCTCTGTATTATTTTAGAAGCCAGTAGGTGATCACAGCCACAGGCAGCAAAAAAAAAAAAATTCTCCTTACCCCAACTGGTTGTTCTGACAAACTTTTTGCAAATGACTCCTTTGAAATGAAAAACTGACACCTATAATATAAAACACAATTATCCTTGTGTTAATTCTAAGCAGCAAGGCTTTTAGAGTAAGCTTGTTATTTGACCACTCCCTACATAATGTATGGAACCTGAACAGTGTTTTAAAGTCTGGCACTATAGGAGTTACTGAAAAATGCATTTTACACAAATTTCCATCTAAAGAAACTGATAAAAAAAGCTTCTCAAACATCACTCATATTTCTTAGACCTGCACAAAGTACATCATAAAATGACAAGCTCCTTTGTGTAACATTTAACTGGCTTGCACTGAAGCAGAAACTTGTCAGCAAATGAGTTTACATCATTGGTTGTGGTATTTGGTTTTGTAGAATACAGCCTCGACTGACAATAAAAAATAAAATAAAGTAAGAAAGTTGAGGTTTTCATAGAATGTTGAAACAGCAATGCAAACAAGAGAAGAGAACAGGCAAACAACATAAGCTCTGAAGGGGTTGTCTATTGACATTCAGGAGGGACCTGCCATGGGACTAGAAAGTTTTTTTTTTTTAATGTTATGGAAAATGAAAATGAAAATAATGTTGTAGGGGACAAAATAATCCTAAGAGGATAATTGTTGATGCACAGCATTATATAATTCTTTATTTAGGCAGTACATGAATTCTGCCAAGTGAAAAATGAATTCTAGTTTGCCTTTATACATACTGCTTTATATGTGGATAAAAACAAAATAGATGATTTACTGAATGATAAAAAATATTGACTTAGCTTACTAAAAAAGGTGAAGATGTGCCCAATGCAATCATCCAGTCATCTGCAAGTCAGTCTATTGTATTCACAACTTCACTGAATCCACTAAGCAAGGTGAACATTTACTTTGAAAGATGAACATTTGGTGCTTATTTAGCAAATCAACCCAAAGGTTAAACAATTTAGAGGTTAAGCAGTTACGTGTGTACAGTTGGCATATATTTTCAATAGCAGTGTTGTAATATTAGGGAAATGGTAATCTTTTGGCTGGAATAATCTGACCCTGCCAAAATCAGCACAATTTATGAATTCTGTAAAATAGGCTATTCGCTAAATAAATCAGTATATATGTATGGAAGAAGGAGTCTCTGCTTTGGGGTCTGGTGATACAAGCTATACATGGCAATAGGGCACAGCCACTAGGTGAAATGTCCAACATATACTGTGTTGAATACTGATTGGATAGAAACATAGAAGTATTACAGCATAAAAATGACAAAGTAGTCCATTAGGTCTGCCCCCTTTTATATGTATTTATTTTAACTTTTTTGCATAGCTTGTTTGTCCCAAGCATGTTTGAATCTACCTACTATTGACTGACTAACTACTTCTGCTGGAAGTACTGAATGCTGCATACTATTTTGTTGTTTAGCTACCATTAGCACCTTTTTTGCCTAGGCCTGTAAATTGACGTGGAGTCAAAGGTTGAGATTCAGTAATTAGTGCTTCAGGCTTTAAAGTAATGTTCTATCTGCAAGTATGACATGGAAAACTCATCTCTCCTGCTGTCTTCCCTGCAGCTCTCTGCGGTATTGAAAGGAAATTGCTGCCTAAAGTTCCTTCAAAAGCCAACACTTTTGGGAGTGTTGATTTCCTGATTCCCACAACTTGCTGTGGTTTCTCCTTCGGCCCCTACATCACTAGGGGACACAGTAGTGCTACAAGGGTTGGCAAATCAAACCTACGGGATCAGGAATTTTACGCCCCCCCCCTGGAGTGTCGAATTCTCAAGATACTTCAGCCAGCAGTCTCTCTTTACTATTGCACAGATTAGTAGAGTAGGATTAATATTAAACATCTTCTTTTCAGGAGGAACATTATTGTAGTGCTTTATTTTATTGACAGATTTGCTTTATGTAGTGTGAAATTGTAGATGACTTCTACTAAAACATCTAGAACCAGGTATCACAAATCTTCCACTGAAAACCAGGTATCACAGATCTCCAGCTGTGAACCAAGTACAACGAGTCTCCCATTGTATTCTAGGTATAAAAGTTTTGCCACTATGAACAACTTACTAAAGATCTCGCACTAAGAATACAAGAGATCTCCCACTTAGAACCAAGTAAAGGAAACCTCAATGTGATCCCTGTACCCGACATGGCCTAGTGAGAAGCAAGAACTAAAGGTCTTCCACTGAGAACAAGGTTCTATAGATCTCCCAGTGAGAGCCAAGTACAAAATATCTCCAAATGAGAACCAGAGATCTCCAACTGAGAACCAAGTACCAACGATTTCTCTGCTGGGAACCTTGAAACAGAGATCAAGCTGCATGCTTGGATAAGGGTCTGGGATGGATTTTTTGATGGACTTTACTCTTTTTTTTTTTTTTTTAGGGTCCTCACTGACATCCTGACCATTTTTTTTGTAGGAGTGCCTCATTAACCTCTTTATATAACCCTAATCTGAGATAAGGGTCTGGTAGAGATGAAGGGAATCTCCAGTTGTTTGTTTACAATTAGAATCAAAGTGACTGGGAACTATAAGTAGCTGGCAATTTTTTTTTTTTTTAATTCCAGTTTTGCTCTAATAGGTTGTATATCATACAGATGTGTCACTGATTAAGGGCATGTTCTATATCCACCAATGTAAGAAGCCATTGTTCATAGAGTATATTTCCTATCTCCAGAGTTTCTCCAGAGATGGCTGCAGTCACTAGAGACATTTTACATGTATAGCTGATTTATCCAATATCCTCTCTTCTAACAGACAAAATCAAATTTTTGAGCAGTGTTGTGCAAAAGGCAAATATAATGTGTAAAGAACAGTAACCTACATCAACCAATCAGATTTCAGATGACTGATTTTAGATCATATTGCTCACTTTACACTTTGGAGTTTATTCTTTCTAGAGTAGAATGTTCACACAGCTCAAAGCAACTTTACTTTAAACACTAAATCATGTGCAGAGTAACGTAATAAATAAGCATTTCCCGTTGCACATGATTGGATTATTAAAGTGAACAGAGCTTCATGTACTAACTAAAAAGTCTTCTCCTCATCAAATCAACCATGTAAATCTTTGCTTTATTGAATAAACCTAATTGTCAGAAAATTTGGCATCAATCCAAAATGATGGTTATTGATAGCAGACCTTGGAGAAAGTACACTGAACCTTGAGATACTAAATTATAATGTGAGTTATTAGGGAAGACAAACATATTACTTTAAGTTATAACATGTAAAGCACTGTATAAAATGTAACATTTACAATGTTATACATTAGGGCAGGTGTGTCTGCTAACAAAAAGAGACTTTGAAAATATATAAAACTAGAAAATGAGTTAACGTGACAAGTTCAATACAGTCTAACTCAACACACCCCTGAGTTGGGGATTTAAACGCAGGCTGGTGTGCTGGAAAGCTTACCAGAAATTATCTTATATTAGTTATATATCTAGACCAGTCTTTGTCAACCTTTTTAAATGGTAACTCCACTTTTGTGGGGAAAAAAAATCAGCAAATAAAGAAAAAACAATATAGCATATACAATTGCAACACAAATCATATTGTAATTGCATGTTAGTAAAAATGTCCTTTCCTTTTCAATCTGCAGCTGTTGTAATTTTCTGAAAATGCAATGCAATATGGCTACCTGGAGCTGTTCTGTACACAGAATGTGTACTGACCACACCCCAGAAACATAATGTGATTGGCTCACCAATTTTCCCAGAAGTCTGCCTAAGATACAAGTCAGATTTTTTGCATCCCCTGCAACAAAAATGTCATTTTTTGTGAGATACTCCCAATAGGAACACGTCTAAAGTGATGCAGGCCCAGCAAATTTCCTCCTTAGAGCCCTGCAGCTGCCACAGCTGATAGATAATTATGAAACCACTCCCATTTGACCCACTCAGCACAGAGGCAAAGAGGAACAAACAATGATTTCTTCAGAATAACAAAAGGTAGTGTAACGGACTAAGGACACCCCGACTGGGTATCTCTGCCAAGAAGCTGCTTCCTAAGCTCTGGAACATGAGATCCTTGAATCTGGCTATAGTTACCCCAAGAACTCGACAGTACAAGTTTTGAAGTGAACCAGAATCAAACTGTTTATTCAAACACAGGCACAAAGAGATATACATTTTGGGACACCTCTCCCCCCCCCCATCCCCCTTAGCAGCCAATCCACATGCACATATACATCCCATAATAGGTTAATCTTAAGGCAGACAGAAACAATAGAACAATGGGATACAGGCACTTAACAATAACAAACCCCACCCCACCTCACTATCTAGCAAGGGTCTATGAGACACTCCTGCAATATGCTTGCAATCTGAAAAAACAAACCATTCATCTTCATATATTTCCTGAGGGACACTGTTCAGAAATATTATTTTCCCAAGTGAAAGAGCCCCTCACTCTTACAAACCACACATACAGAACCCAGGATAACCGGGGTAACACGAAAGGCTGAGTCCAGTGTGGTTGTACAGTGAGTCTGACTAGTGCAGACCCAACTAGGGTTCTTGGTCACCCTGTGACCCTAATAGACACAGGGGGACTTACACATAAGAGGGGCCGGGGAAGCTGGACAAGGAGTCTCCCAACCTCCCTAAAGCAATCTGGGTTCCACAAGCCCCCTAACCAAAGTGACTCATGTCACAGGTCGGAATCTGCAACAAAGTTGGTTAAAATCAATGCAATGTACTTAGATCACCCAGAGGGGAATGTTTTTTTTCTCAACAAAAGTGGAGTCACGCTTTACCATCGAGAAACCCTTAAAGTGTAACTAAACCCAGGATCCTGCATTTACTATATGTGGTCTTCCACAGTACACAGAACATGGAAATGCAATCAATTTAGTAAATATAAACTGCTAAATACCTTTTCTCATCTGTATATATAACAATCTGTGACTTCTATCGGTGTCTGGGTACAGCTTGTAGGAGGAGTTTTCATACTGCACTGGCGGTCCTATCAGGATGCGGGACCCCTGAGACTCTGTCTAGACAGTGCTGATTGGCCCTGTGCTGATCACATGCACTCTTCCAAGAAAAAAAAAAAAAAAAAACATTCTCTACCAATATACATCAAACTGAGCATATGCAGTGTGACTCCAGTAACTCTGTCTTATCTGGACATGTTATGGGGACAATGTAGGAAGAGGAGGATCTGTGCATACAGAATCAAACCTTTTTACACAATGCACAGAATAAACCCCTTAGGTACCACAATAAGTATAACAAGCATGCTTTACTACATGTACGTACAGACTGATTTTACTGTTGTGGGTTTAGTAACACTTTAAAACAAGTTTATGGAGGCAGAGAAAGTCTTTGACTTGGTCGAGTGGACATTTCTCTGGGAGGTGCTGCGTAGATTTGGCTTTGGTCCTTGGTTTCTTCAGTGGTTGGGTGTGCTGTATAGTGCCCCTTGAGCTAGAGTGTGGACCAATAGTAGAATATCTGCACCGTTTTCTTTGGAAAGGGGGACTCGCCAGGAATTTTCGCTCTCCCCGAGCCTATTTGCTTTAGCCCAAGAACCTCTGGCTATTTTGATTCATGACTCCTGGCTCATTGAGGGTTGGCGGGTAGGTTCCCTGGAGGAAAAAATCTCTCTCTATGCGGACAACACCCTATTATACTTACATGATGCGCATTCCTCCTTGCAGGCTGCCCTTGCCTTCTTCGATGAGTTTGGTAGATATTCAGGTATCTGTATAAATTATAACAAATCGGTTCTTTTCCCACTTGATCCTGGTGTAAGGGATTCTGCAGGATTTGCTCCACTGCTATGGACAGATGAGTTTAAATACTTGGGCATTAGGATTGCAAAAGACTTTTGCAGTTTTTTTCACTTTAAATCTTTCCCCTATGCTCCAGCATTTAAAGGACTAGTGTACTGCTTGGTTCTCCTTACCCCTCAACCTTATGGGCTGCATTATTATCCCCAAGATTTTAATTTCTAAATTCAATTTTTTTTTTTAGAAATTACCCTATTTGGTTAGGAGGGAATTTTTTTTCGGGAAGCTGATTGTTATGTGGGCTTATTTCTGTGGCATGGTGTTGCCCCTCGTCAAGCGAAGTCCACTCTTCAACTACCTATTAGATGTGGTGGCTTGGCTCTTCCTAATTTCCAGGTATACTATTCTGGTCACAGTTAAATTGTGGTTTGCAAGATCCAGGGCAAACGCAGCAGTCTGTTTGGAACCTGCCATAGTGGGTTCCCTCACGGAATTGGCCAATTCCGGTTTATCAAGGTCCTAGAGCTTATGTTTTCCTTCCACCCCCCAGAATCACACTTAGAATTTGGGCTGTGGCTAGGAAACGTTTCCTACGACCCATCCAATTAACCCTTATAGCCCTTTATGGAGTAATCAATCACTGGGTCATTTCAGGTCAATCCCCGATCCTCAACTTTGGGCCAGATATGGCATTAAAATGCTTCATGACGTTATGCCGGGGGTACTCTGTTGTCCTTTCATGATCTCTCTCTCAAATTTGGTTTACCCCTCTGGAGGCACTTTTGCTACTGCCAGTTGTGACATGCAGCTCGATCACAGTTCTTTTTCTCTCTCATTTTAGTTTCAGACCCGGTTGAGGATCTTTTCACAGTAATAACTCTCTTAACCTCTCTCGGCATCAGTGGCGGCTGGTGAAGTTTTAAGATGGGGGGGCGCAAGACCCCGCCCTTCCATTTTGACTCCTCCCATTTCTCAGAAGCCCCACCCCTTATAGACCCCACCCATTTTGTCCCCTGTATTTTGCTTGCATGAACAAATTCTCCCAATATATCACATATTAAGGGGTCCATCAGTACTAGTATATCCCATAATAGGGAGCAGGGGCCCTATTATGGGATATACTGTGAGAGACACCCTATTATGGGATACACTGACTGAGAGTGGCACAAACCCCACAGTACAGACCCCCCTAGCACAAACCCCACAGTACAGACCCCCTAGCACAAACCCCACAGTACAGGCCCCCTAGCACTAATCCCACAGTACAGACCCCCTAGCACAAACCCCACAGTACAGACCCCCTTTCAATGCAGTGACCAGTATATATGCCCCCAATGCAGTGACACTAACCAGTATACATGCCCCCAATGCAGTGACCAGTATATATGCCCCCAATGCAGTGACACTGACCAGTATACATGCCCCCAATGCAGTGACCAGTATATATGCCCCCAATGCAGTGACCAGTATATATGCCTCCAATGCAATGACCAGTATATATGCCCCCAATGCAATGACCAGTATATATGCCCCCAATGCAATGACCAGTATATATGCCCCCAATGCAGTGACACTGACCAGTATACATGCCCCCAATGCGGTGACCAGTATATATGCCCCCAATGGAGTGACACTGACCAGTGTACATGCCCCCAATGCAGTGACCAGTATATATGCCCCCAATGCAGTGACCAGTATACATGCCCCCAATGCAGTGACACTGACCAGTATACATGCCCCCACCCTGTTTCCCTGAAAATAAGCCCTACCCTGAAAATAAGACCTAGCGTTAATTTTGGGGATGGCTGCAATATAAGCCCTACCCCAAAAATAAGCCCTAGTTAAAGTCCTTCTAAAAACATTTAATCCATTTTGTAAAAAGATTATATAATGTGCAGTGTGTCTCCTTTTGTAACTTAATTGTGGAATATAGATTATTTACAGCGTGCTGGGTGCTCATATGACCTTAGGTAGATCACATCTCCTCGCGGTTTACGTCAGTGGCCCCTCACTCTGCAGTGCTGAAAGCGGGGAAGAAGAGCTCTGGCGGGTCATGTGAGCACCCAATGGCACTGTAAATAAGGTATTTTCTACTATAAAGTTACAAAAAGAGACACACTGCACTCTATAATCTTTTTACAAAACGGATTATATAATTTTATAATGCCTTTAATCAAGGTTTATTTTTTGGATTACTGAATGTCCTAATGCTGACTCCTGAGTAGAGTTGAGCGGACACCTGGATGTCCGTGTTCGGCGGGTTCGGCCGAACTTGAAAAAAAAGTCCGGGTCCGTGTCCCGGACTTTTTCCGAACTTTACCCGGACACCAAACCCCATTGAAGTCAATGGGGACCCGAACTTTCAGGCACTAAAATGGCTCTAAAACACCAATGGAAAGGGCTAGAGTGCTGCAAATGGCAGCAAAACGTAGTTAAGAGCATGGCAAGTGCTCTGCAAACAAATGTGGATAGGGAAATAACTTAAAACAACAAAAAAATAAATAAAAATAAAACAATTTTCTTCATCTGTGAAAGACGAGGCCCATATGGAGTAGGAGGGAGGTTGAGGTGGCGGTGGATGTGGCGGTGTAGGTGGAAGCGGCGGTGGAGGGGGACGAGGTAGCCAACACTGCTTTTTTTCAGTCATTTTAAATTAGGGTACACCCCAAAAGAGTGAGAAAGATCAAAAATATAACAATGGCTGGGTAAGGTCGGTATCCATCTCTATTCTGCACAAGGTACGGAAAAGTCCTGTGGGATCCATGCCTGGTTCATTTTAATGAACGTGAGCTTGTCCACATTGTCTCTGGACAGGCGGCTGCGCTTGTCTGTGATAATGCCCCCAGCCGTGCTAAATACACGTTCAGATAATACACTGGCTGCAGGGCACGCCAGCACCTCCAAGGCGTAAAGGGCAAGCTCAGGCCATGTGCCCAATTTGGAAACCCAGAAGTTGAAGCGGGCAGACCCGTCATTCACTACATGTAGGCGTGTGCACACATACTGCTCCACCATGTTGGTGAAATGCTGCCTCCTGCTAAGACGTTCCATATGAGCTGCTGGTGCTGCTGTTTGTTGTGGCGTGCTGACAAAGCTTTTCCACATTTCGGCCATGCTAACCCTGCCTTCTGAGGTGCTGGCGGTGCCCTGGTTGCGTTGGCAACCTCTTCCTCCTCCTCCTCTGCCTTGGCCTTGTGCTTCCACTGTGGCCCTGCTGTCAGGTGGGAATACCAGCAGCATCGCGTCTACCAGCGTGCGCTTGTACTCGCGCATCTTGCGATCACGCTCAAGTGAGTGAATTAATGACGGTACGTTGTCCTTGTAACGGGGATCCAGCAGCGTGGCCACCCAGTAATCAGCACAAGTTAGAATGTGGGCAACTCGGCGGTCGTTGTGGAGACACTGCAGCATGTAATCGCTCATGTGTGCCAGGCTGCCCAGAGGCAACGAAAGGCTGTCCTCTGTGGGAGGTGCATCGTCTGTGTCCTCTGTATCCCCCCAGCCACGCACCAGTGATGGCCATGAGCTGGCCTGGGTGCCACCCTGCTGTGAACATGGTTCCATCTCCTCCTCCATCTCCTCCTCCTCATCCTCCTCATCCTCATCCTCCTCATCTTCCAGAACTGTGCCCCTGCTGGACAATTGTATCCCTGGCGTTTGTGTGTGCAGGAACCCATCCTCGGAGCCACTTGCGAATTACTGCCCTGAAAGCCTTGGAAATGTTACCTCTTCCTCCTCCTCCTCCTCCTCATCCTGTTCCACATCCTCTTCCATCATCGCCCAAATCGTTTTTTGAAGGAGGCATAGAAGTGGGATAATTAAGCTGACAACGGCGTCATCGGCACTGGCCATGTTGGTGGAGTACTCAAAACAGGGCAACAAGGCACACACGTCTCGCATGGAGGCCCAGTTATTGGTGGTGAAGTGGTGCTGTTCCGCAGAGCGACTTACGCGTGTGTGCTGCAGCTGAAACTCCACTATGGCCTGCTGCTGCTCGCACAGTCTTTCCAGCATGTGCAAGGTGGAGTTCCACCTTGTGGGCACGTCACATATGAGGCGGTGAGCGGGAAGGCCGAAGTTACGCTGCATCGCTGACAGGTGAGCAGCAGCAGGGTGAGAACGCCGAAAGTGCGCACAGACGGCCCACACTTTCTGCAGCAGCTCTGACATATCAGGGTAATTTTTAAGGAACCTCTGCACCACCAAATTCAGCACATGCGCAAGGCAAGGGATGTGCGTCAAACCGGCTAGGCCCAGAGCTGCTATGAGATTTCGCCCGTTATCGCACACCACCAGGCCGGGCTTGAGGCTCGTTTGCAGCAACCACTCATTTGTCTGTTGTTCCATGCTCCTCCACAACTCCTGCGCGGTGTGTGGTTTTTCCCCCAAACAGGCAAGTTTTAAAACTGCCTGCTGTCGTTTACCCCTGGCTGTGCTGAAGTTGGTGGTGAAGGTGTTACGCTGACCGGATGAGGAGGCGGTAGAGGATGAGGAAGCGGAGAAGGAGGAGTTAGGAACAGGAGGCAAACTGAAGCGCCCTGCAATCCTCGGTGGTGGAAGGATATGCGCCAAATTGCTATCCGCCTCAGGCCCATCCGCCACTGCATTTACCCAGTGTGCTGTTAGGGAGATATAACGCCCCTGACCGTGCTTACTGGTCCACGTATCAGTAGTTAGGTGGACCTTGGCACAGATGGCATTGCGCAGTGCACACCTGATTTTTTACCCCACTTGGTTGTGCAGGGAAGGGATGGCTTGCCTGGAAAAGTAGTGGCGGCTGGGCACGACGTACTGTGGGACAGCCACCGACATAAGGCTTTTAAAACTGTGCGTCTCCACCAGATGGAATGACAGCATTTCAAAGGCCAAGAATTTTGAAATGCTGGCATTCAGAGCCAGGGATCGCGGGTGGGTAGGGGGGTACTTCCTCTTCCTCTGAAGTGTTTGGGAGATGGAAAGCTGAACGCTTCCACGGGACATTGTGGAGATGGTTGGTGACCCAGGTGGTGGTGTTGCTGACAGATCGTCTGTTTGCGGGGTGGCAGGTGCCGGTATCACTACAGAGGTGGATGAAGAGGCCGAGACTGCAGCAGAAGAGGAAGCAGGAGGAGCCAGAGACCTTTCTTGGTTTTGAAGGTGTCTACTCCACTGCAGCTCGTGCTTTGCACTTAGATGCCTGATCGTGCAGGTTGTGCTCAGGTTGAGAAGGTTTATGCCTCGGTTCAGGCTCTGATTGCACAGGGTGCAAACCACTCGTGTCCTGTCATCAGCACATTTTCTGAAGAACTTCCACGCTAGAGAACTCCTTTTAGCTGGCTTTGGTGCGCTTGGTCCCTTGCTGCGTTGGGCAGTAGCAGGCGTAGTGTCTAGGGCACGGCCGCTCCGCTTCTGCACCCTGCTCCCTCTTCTGCTGTGCTGGTGGCTCTGTGCGACCACCACCTCTTCCTCCAAACTACTCAGGTCACCTGCATGACCTTCATTCCATGTGGGGTTGAGGACCTCATCGTCCTCCACATCATCTTCCACCCAGTCTTCACCCCTGCCCTCCTTGTCGGTCTCCACAATTCTGAGTGCCGCAGCAGTTGGCACCTGCGTTTCGTCATCATCGGAGACGTGCTGCGATGGTCCTTCCATGTACTCATCTTAAGAAATAAGTGGTTGGGCATCGCTGCACTCAATCTCTTCCACTTCTGGGGCAGGGCTAGGTGGATGGCCCTGGGAAACCCTGCTGACAGAGTCCTCAAAAAGAAGAAGAGACTGCTGCATGACTTGGGGCTCAGACTGCTTGCCTGATTTGCAAGGGGGTGAGGTGAAAGACGGTTGGACACCAGCTGCAGGTGCCAACTCTGACCATTCTGCAGTAGACTGGGTGGGAGACAATGTGAAGGAACTGGAGGCACTGTCAGCAGCAAACCAATCTACTATCGCCTCTACTTGTTCTGGCCTCAACACTTGTAGAGGCGCATGATTGTAATGTTCTGGTACCTCTGGTACCCTTGTCTCCATATTTCTCCTCTGCTAATTGCGTCCCATCTTGTGTAACAAGGGACGCATATACCTTTAAGACCGGATGACATCATTGCCGAGCGCCGCTATGAGCGGCTATTTCAATCGCCGGTTTGCTCTCACTCATCGCTCGTTCAACCGCCATGGTTGGAGCGTCCCGCTCTCTGAAGTCAGCATACCAGATCTACACGTTCCTGTATCTCGCTACCTGAACCTGTTTTCGGATCCTGTGTCTCGCCACCCGATCACCCCTGGCATGCTGTTTTCACCTTCACCACATGTTCACCGCACCTACTCCTGTGAAGTCGGAGCTGCTGACATTCTCCCTTGCTGAACTGAAGCCGGAAACCTCGCTGGTGATCCGTATCTCGCTACGGGATCACCTCTCTCCAATGGACACTGTTACTACTAACCTATCTAAGTGATAAGTACCCCACAGGGGATTCTTACTAACCAATCTCCTACTGTCATCTACTGCAATTACCAAGACTATCTGTATCTATCTATTCACTATCATCTGCATAGACTGTTAGCTCTTGGGACTACCTTCAACTATCCTTGCACTAGGTTACTCTGTCTAAGTATACTCCATCTGTGTCCTCTTACCATCTGCACTATACTTGACATCAGAACCTATCTGCTTTACCATCACCTGCAACTCTCCTAATACTACTTCTAGTGCTCACCATACAATAGCCTGTCTCTCATCTATACATCCTCATATATTCTATCCCTCCATTAAACATCTATTAATATATATATGGTATATAACAGGCTGTACACGGTGATGAAGTCCTGAGAGTTGGATATGTTTGTTCAACAGATTCTCTACAAGGCTACTGAGTGTAATAATTCTGCAGCTGTAAATCCATCCACTAACAAAAACGCATGAACGTTACAGATTGAACGAGCCTTTAAAAAAAATATGGATTCAGCAGAATTATCCACTCATGTACTACAATTAAAACAGCAAGTAGATGCATTGATCCTTGCGCTTACAGAGGTACAAAATGAAAATCAGAGCTTGAGACAGCAGCTTGGCCGTCTCACACAGCCTCCTGCTGCTCAGCCCCGTGAGCCTAAGATAAACCCTCCTATAGTGTTTTCTGGTGATCGGAGAAAATTCCGTGAATTTAAAAACGCATGTCGATTGTTTTTTTTGTTAAAACCTCTAACCTACACCACTGACCAAATTAAGGTTTGTACCATCATCTCCTATTTAACGGGTGAACCCCGGGCCTGGGCAGATGCTCTCTTTGAAAAGGATGATCCACTCCTTAATTCTTATCCCTTATTTCTAGCACAACTTGCTAGTTTATATGAAGACCCCAACAAGCAGAGTACCGCTGATACCCAATTACGGGCCTTAAAACAAGGAAGGAGACCTGTTGAAGATTTCGTGGCGAATTTTAAAAGATGGTCCCCTGATTCAGGGTGGAACGACACATCTTTGTGAACGCAGTTTAGACTCGGCCTATCTGAGGCCGTTAAAGACGAGCTCTCCCGAGCGGATTTACCTGGCACTCTAGAGGGACTGATACAGACCAGTATCAATATTGGCAGATGACAACGAGAAAGAAAGGCTGAGAAGATGGGCTCACCATTTTCCAGTCCTTCTCGGATGTTGCCTGCTGACCCTACTCCTATGGAAGTAGGAATGATACGCCCACCTCTGACCCTTTCTGAACGTGCCAGGAGGAAAACCGAACATCTTTGCATGTACTGCGCATCCCCGAATCATTTGGTAAACGGCTGTCCTCTTGTCCGCAGAAAAGAGGGTGAGTGTTCAAATGTCTTGCTAGGGGGACTCACAACTTCCTTTTCTAATCCTTATCTTTTTGTTCAATTAACATTGCAGTGGGACCAAACTAGGATCACCACCAAGGCTATGATTGACACCGGATCTTGTGGAAACTACATTGACATTTGTTTTGTCTCCCTTAATAAAATACCTATTGTTTCAAAACCCAAACCTGTCTCCGTTAGTTTTATTAACGGTACCCCTTTATCCTCTGGTCCTATCACCAGTCAGACACAGGCACTCCTTGTAACTGCTGACGAGTCTCATGTGGAGACCACCACCTTTGATGTATTAACTTCACCACATTTTCCAATCATTTTGGGACTTCCCTGGTTACACATACATCAACCAATCATCGATTGGAAAACAAGAACGTTAGCCTTCTCTTCTCACTATTGTGAGATGACGTGTAACCTCCCCACACATGATAGGATCCTGTCTGTACTGCCGGATGACATTATTCCCAAGTGTTATCAGGATTTATCGGAGGTTTTCCTTGAGAAAAACGCTCAAATGCTACCTCCCCATAGGGACTATGATTGTTGTATTGATCTACTCCCTAATAGCAAGTTGCCTTTCGGACATGTTTATCCTCTCTCACAGGATGAACTCTCTCATCTTAAGGAGTATCTGGATGAGAACTTGGCAAAAGGATTCATCCGACCTTCTACTTCCTCCACTGCTGCTGGGCTCTTCTTCGTCTGCAATAAGGACTCTAGCCTTAGGCCGATCATTGATTTCAGACAATTAAATGCCATCACAATAAAGGATCGTTATCCTTTACCTATTATTCCTGAACTTATCGAACAGGTGCGTGGGGCTTCTTTCTTTTCAAAATTGGACCTAAAAGGGGCATACAATTTAATTCGAATCCGTAAAGGGGATGAATGGAAGACGGCATTCAGAACCAGATACGGACTGTTTGAGTACCTTGTAATGCCATTTGGGCTATGTAATGCTCCCGCAGCCTTCCAACGGTTTATAAATGAGATATTCCGAGACTTGCTTGATGTTTGTGTGGTAGTATATTTGGACGATATACTTATCTATTCTCATTCCTTACCTGAGCACATAAAACATGTGAGACTTGTGTTGTCAAGACTACTTGCACATAACTTATATGTTAAATCAAAGAAATGTTTGTTTTATAAAGAGGAAGTACTATTCCTAGGATATATTATATCTAAAAGTGGAATCAAAATGGACATGAGCAAAATATCCTGCATTCTGGATTGGCCTGTGCCAACCACTCGCAAAGCATTACAAAGGTTCCTAGGATTCTCTAACTACTATAGGAAATTCATTAAGAACTTCTCTGCGATTGTGAAACCTCTCACACAACTTACAAGCACGAAGAAACCATTTAATTGGTCAAAAGAAGCAAATGGAGCATTCTCTCTGCTGAAATCAAGCTTTACTACTGCCCCCATACTATGCCATCCAGACCCATCCCTTCAATACATCTTGGAGGTAGATGCGTCTAATATGGCAGTAGGAGCAGTTCTCTCACAACGACCAACAAACACCTCACCTCTTCACCCAGTTGCTTTCTTCTCAAAGTCATTAAGTAGCCCCGAGGTGAACTACCCAGTAGGTGAGAAGGAGTTATTAGCCATAAAACTGGCGTTAGAGAATTGGCGACATCTACTTGAGGGCACTCAATTGCCAATTCTGATATATACTGATCACAAAAACCTTCAATACCTTCAAACTAATAGAACTCTTTCCCACCGGCAGGTACGGTGGTCGTTATTCTTTCTGAGATTTAATTTTTTAGTGACTTACACGCCCGCAGACAAAAATAAAAAAGCGGATGCACTCTCACGACTAGCCGAGAAAGATTGTACTGAGGTTCCCTCAGTTCCTATAATACCACTTGAACGTATTATCGGAGTCGTTCGCTCCCTGAAGGGGAGATTTTGCACAGCATAGGATTGGACTCACCTCCACCACAACTAACTACTGACGCAGAAGGCTTCCTCTACTACAACGATAAATTATACATACCCCCTACTATGCGAACCAAGATCTTAGAATTGTCGCATGATGTACCTATGGCAGGACATATGGGTATGACTAAAACTCTCAATCTACTCACTAGGCAATTTTGGTGGCCAGACATGAAGACAACCGTAAAAAAGTTAGTTTCATCTTGTGATATCTGTGCAAGGTCTAAAATTGACAATACGAAACCATCGGGGTTACTTTGTAGTTTACCGATACCCCAGGTTCCGTGGGAAGTGGTATCCTTAGACTTCATAGTGGAACTACCACCTTCCAAAGGATTCAACACCATCTTGGTGTCAGTGGACCATCTGACCAAGATGGCACATTTCACTCCTATCCGAAAACTACCTTCATCCAAACAAACAGTGGAATTACTTGTGAAACATGTCTTTAAGTTACATGGTATTCCAAAAACACTGCTGTCTGACCGTGGTTCACAATTCATCTCAAAGTTTTGGCTAGCTCTATGTCAGATACTGCGAATAGAGCGTAACCTTACTTCTCCCTACCACCCTCAGACCAACGGACAGACAGAGAGAGTTAACCAGTGCATTGAACAGTACCTGCTTTGCTTTACTTCATATCTACAGGACGATTGGGCAGATCTCCTCCCGCTGGCGGAATTCGCCTATAACAACGCGACTCTACTAAGCAAAGTCCGTTTTACCTGAATTATGGGTTTCATCCCACACTCCTTCCTCCACGTATCTTGCCATCAAGCAATCCAGTGGCATCTGATTATCTTGCCCAGATAAAGGATTCTCTGGGATTACTCAACAATACCATATCCCATGCTCATAGCCAACAAAAGAAGTACTACGACCTCCGTAGGAAACCCTCTCCCCAATATGCCATTGGGGATCTTGTTTGGCTTTCTACAAAAAATCTGAGACTAAAAATCCCTAGTAAAAAACTTGGACCTCTATTTCTGGGACCTTTTCCAATAGAGAAGCTTATTGGAAAAGCTGCAGTACAACTCACATTGCCAGTAGACCTCAAGATACATCCTGTCTTCCATGTGTCTCTACTGAAGCCCCATGTTCCTAACCAAGGAATAAGGCCTACTATCTCACCTCCACCTCCTGTACAAGTGGAAGGTGGAGAAGAATTTGAGACAAAAGAAATTTTGGATTCCCGTTTCAATAGAAGAAGACTCCAGTATCTTGTACGATGAAAGAACTATGGGCCCCAAGATGACACCTGGCTGGATACCTCCGATATACATGCCCCTAGACTGATTCGCAATTTCCACTCGAAATATCCGGAAAAAACAGTTCTAGAGGCCTTCCGGGGGCCGGCCTTAAGGGGGGGGTACTGTAATGTTCTGGTACCTCTGGTACCCTTGTCTCCATATTTCTCCTCTGCTAATTGCGTCCCATCTTGTGTAACAAGGGACGCATATACCTTTAAGACCGGATGACATCATTGCCGAGCGCCGCTATGAGCGGCTATTTCAATCGCCGGTTTGCTCTCACTCATCGCTCTGTAATGTTCTGGTACCTTTGGGTACCCTAATTACTCTTTCATAAGTGTATGCGCCCCACCATTCTCTTTTGGTAAGGTGCGCATACACCTTTAAGACTGATGCTGTCATCACTGAGTGCCGGACTGGATGGCTATTTAGATCGCCGGCTCTCACTCACATGTGTTCGTTCAAACTGCTTTGTGCCTTGATGCTAACCTGTCTTGAAGCTCTCATGCTTGCAAGCATACCTCGCTGTCGGAACCACGCTGCGCTGATCCCTGTATCCCGCTACCGGATCATCCGCTCTTGCCGAACCTCTCCTCTGCTACATTGCTATTAGTGATAAGTACCCCACAGGGGAAACCTCTATAACCTTCATACTAAAGCTTACACTATCTAGCTCTGCATACTAAGTGTAACGCTGAGCGATCCGGTCCCTGCTTCTGGACCGGAGCGCTTGCAGCGTTCATTCCAGATCCACTCACCTGTGCCCGCTCCGGCTCCCTCCTCCGCTCCCCGCTCACATGGTTCCCGGAGTGCGCGCCCCTGCACCATAGGGCGCGCGCGCGCAGGTCGTTTGAAATTTAAGGGGCCTGTGCACCAGTAATTGGTGCCTGGTCCAAACCTCCCTTCCTGTTTCCTGTGACCTGTTTCCTGTTTCCTGTGACCTGTGACCTGTGACCTGTTTCCTGTTTCCTGTGACCTGTTTCCTGTGACCTGTTTCCTGTGACCTGTTTCCTGTTTCCTGTTTCCTATATAAGTGACCTGCCCCTTCCAGCCATTGCCGGATCTTTGTTGCCTTGTTGCCTTAGTGAAAGCGTTATTTGTGTAATCCTTTGCCTGTTGCTGAACCCTTTGCTAACGACTATCGCCTCTGAACCTGTGCTGCCTGCCCTGACCTTTGCTACGTCTGACTACGCCTCTGCCTGTCCCTTTTGTACTACGCCTATATCAGCAGTCAGTGAGGTTGAGCCGCTACCAGAGGACACGACCTGGTAGTTACCGCCGCAGCAAGCCCATCCCGCCTTGCGGCGGGCTCTGGTGAAAACCAGTAACTACTTAGAACCGATCCTCCGGTACGGTCCACGCCAATCCCTCACTGACACAGCGGATCCACTCCCTGCACCGCTCCTGCTACCAGTCCGGACCCTGACACTAAGGACTATTACTACATCTGCATTATCTAAGATTGCTAGCTCTTGAGCCTACTACCACCTGTTCTTGCACTGGGTTGATCTCTCCTGTATGTCCACCTGCTACTCTGTCATCTGCTACCATACATGATTGCTAAACCTATCTGCATCCCATCTGCTACTATCTTACTTTCAAGAACATTTCCTTTCAAGTGTCTGTCATCTACCATCTCTACCCAACCTGTCTCTTCAGCCTATCATCACTGTGTTACTATATACATAAGTCACTCTAGGAAACATCTTATTGAGTGTGTGTATTTACTTGCTGAATTGAGATCATCCACACATGATGAGTCATTGGGAGTTGGGATTGGTGTCTCAGCGTTTCTCTACATGACTACTGAAGTGGAATATTTCTGCAGCTGAAAATCCACATCATACATAAAACGCAGGAGCCTTACAGATTGAACGAACCACAAATGGATTCAGCAGAAATAACCACTCAGATGACACAATTAAAACAGCAAGTAACTGCGTTAATACACGCACTTGCTGAATTAAAAGAAGACAATCAGGCTCTGTCGCAGCAGGTAATTAGACTGACACAACTTACCACTGCTCAGTCCCCTGAACCCAAAATAAATCCTCCTTTGGTATTTACAGGCGATCGCAAAAAATTTAGCGAATTTAAAAACGCATGTGAGTTACTTTTCTTGCTAAAACCCCGTACCTACCTTACTGATCACATTAAGGTTTGTACTGTTATTTCTTACCTAACAGGCGATCCTCGGGCCTGGGCAGACTCTCTTTTTGAGAAAAGCGATCAGCTTCTCAACTCCTATGCCTTGTTCCTAGCAGAACTCACTAGCCTATATGATGATCCCAATAGGCAGAGTACTGCCGATCTTCAATTAAGATCCTTGAAACAAGGTGGGAGACCTGTAGAAGACTTTGTCGCAGAATTCAAGAGATGGACCCTTGATTCAGAATGGAATGATGCATCTCTGAAAACCCAATTTAGGCTTGGCCTATCAGAGGCCGTTAAAGACGAGCTCGCCCGAGCGGATCTGCCAAAAACCCTGGATGCATTGATACAACTCAGTATCACCATAGATAGAAGACTACGAGAAAGAAAGGCTGAGAAAATGGGAATGCCATTATCCAGTTCTTCTCGGATTTCGGCCGTTGACCCCGTTCCTATGGAGGTAGGAACCATACGCCCACCTCTATCAACTATGGAAAGAGCCAAAAGATGATCTGGTAATCTCTGCTTGTACTGTGCATCCCCGGATCACAAGATAAACGTCTGTCCCCTAGTCTACAAAAAGAAGGGTGAGTGTTCACATGTCCTCCTAGGGGGATTGACAACTTCAATCACTAACCCTTACCTTTTTGTTTGCTTAACATTACAGTGGGACCAGAACAGGATTACTACTAAGGCCATGATTGACACAGGATCTTGTGGAAATTATATTGACATACGTTTTGCTGCTTTAAATAAAGTTCCTATTATTTCTAAACTTAAACCTGTCTCAGTGAGTCTTATTAACGGTCTTCCTTTATCCTCTGGTCCGATCACTGATCAGACACAGGCACTCCTAGTCACTACTAACGGGTCTCATATGGAGACCACCACCTTCGATCTAATACCTTCACCCCACTTTCCCATTGTTTTGGGACTTCCCTGGTTGCACACACATCAACCAACCATAGATTGGAAGGAACGGACCCTGACCTTCCTCTCTTGCTATTGCGAGGGTACGTGTAACCTCCCGTCTTTCGGGAAGATCCTGTCTGTGGTGACAGATGAGATTGCACCACTATGTTATCAGGATCTCTCTGAGGTTTTTCTTGAGAAAAATGCTCAAGCACTACCTCCCCATCGAGACTATGATTGTAGCATTGATCTACTCCCAAATAGCAAATTGCCGTTCGGTCATGTTTATCCTCTTTCACAGGATGAACTTTCCCATCTCAAAGACTATTTGGATGAGAATTTGGAAAAAGGTTTTATTAGACCTTCCACTTCTTCCACAGCAGCAGGACTCTCTTTTTTGTCCGCAATAAGGACTCAAGTCTCAGGCCTATCATCGACTATAGGCAATTGAATGCTATTACAATAAAAGATCGCTATCCTCTACCGCTTATCCCTGAGCTCATTGAGCAGGTGCGTGGAGCTACCTATTTTTCAAAATTGGACCTGAAAGGAGCATACAATCTCATTCGAATCCGTGATGGACACGAGTGGAAGACTGCATTCAGAACCAGATACGGATTGTTCGAATATCTTGTAATGCCATTCGGGCTATGCAACGCCCCTGCAGTTTTTCAACGATTTATAAACGATATTTTCAGAGACTTACTAGATGTCTGTGTTGTGGTATATCTGGACGATATACTTATATATTCACGATCCCTGTCTGAACACATAAGACATGTAAGACTAGTATTATCGAGATTGCTTGCACACAACCTTTATGTGAAACTGAAAAAATGCTTGTTTCATAAAGAAGAGGTACTGTTTCTAAGCTACATCATATCCAAAACAGGAATCGAGATGGACATGAGTAAGATATCCTGCATTCAGGATTGGTCTACACCAACCACACGCAAGGCGCTACAGCGATTCCTTGGATTTTCGAATTTCTACAGGAAGTTCATTAGAAACTTCTCTGCCATTGTGAGACCCCTCACACAGCTCACTAGCATTAAAAAAACATTCAAATGGTCAGATGAAGCAAATAAAGCTTTTCACCTGTTAAAGACAAGGTTTACTTCTGCTCCCATACTACGCCATCCAGACCCATCCCTCCAATACATTCTGGAAGTAGATGCGTCAAACATGGCAGTAGGAGCAATACTCTCCCAACGACCAACTCACACTTCACCACTTCATCCAGTCGCCTTTTTTTCTAAATCCCTAAGCAGTCCAGAGATAAATTACCCCGTGGGTGAAAAGGAACTGCTTGCTATAAAATTGGCTCTGGAGAATTGGCGACATCTACTCGAAGGCACCCAATTACCAATACTTATATACACGGACCATAAAAATCTCCAATATCTTCAGACTAACAAAACTCTCTCGCACCGACAGGTACGATGGTCACTATTCTTTTTAAGGTTTAACTTCCTAGTGACCTACACACCTGCAGATAGAACAAAAAGGCGGATGCACTATCACGACTAACTGAAGAAAACTACTTCGAAATCCCTTCCGTTCCTATAATACCTCACAAACGCATTATTGGAGTTGTCCGTTCCTTGAAGGAAGAGGTTTTGCATGGTATAAGTTTGGATTCACCCCCACCACAACTAAATACTGATGCAGAAGGCTTCCTCTACTACAACCACAAACTTTACATACCACCTACCATACGCACCAAGATCTTGGAATTATCGCATGATGTGCCTATGGCAGGACATATGGGTATGACAAAGACTCTTAATCTGATTACCAGGCAATTCTGGTGGCCTGACATGAAAACATCTATACAAAAATTCGTCTCTTCATGCAATGTCTGTGCCAGGTCCAAAATTGACACTACGAGACCATCCGGTCTACTATGCAGTCTACCAATACCCCAAACTCCATGGGAAATTGTGTCCTTGGACTTTATAGTGGAATTGCCTCCTTCCAAAGGATTTAATACCATCTTAGTGTCAGTGGACCATCTGACAAAAATGGCACATTTCATTGCTATTCGCAGACTACCTTCGTCCAAACAAACGGCAGAACTCCTGATGAAACATGTCTTTAAGTTACATGGTATCCCAAAAACTCTTCTGTCTGACCGTGGATCACAATTTATTTCCAAGTTCTGGCAAGAACTATGTCACATACTACGGATCGAGCGGAAGCTCACTTCTCCTTACCATCCGCAGACCAACGGACAGACTGAAAGAGTCAACCAATGCATCGAGCAATATTTACGTTGTTACACTTCTTACCAACAGGATGATTGGGTGGATCTTCTCCCTCTGGCAGAATTTGCCTACAACAACGCAACCCACAGTACGACCAAGCAGAGTCCGTTCTACTTGAACTATGGGTTTCATCCCTCTATTCTTCCACCACGCATCCTTCCTTCAAATAACCCAGTAGCTTCAGACTATCTTACCCAAATAAAGGACTCTCTGGGTTTGCTTAATACTACCATTGCACACGCTCATAGTCAACAAAAGAAGTACTATGATCTTCGCAGAAGACCTTCTCCTCAGTACGCTATCGGGGACCTTGTTTGGCTCTCAACAAAAAATTTAAGACTGAAAATCCCTAGCAAAAAGCTTGGACCTCTGTTCTTGGGACCTTTCCCAATCAAGAAACTTATTGGAAAAGCTGCAGTACAGCTTACATTGCCAATAGACCTCAAAATACATCCCATTTTCCATGTGTCGCTACTGAAGCCCCATGTTCCTGACCAAGGAATAAGGCCTAGTATCCCACCTCCTCCTCCTGTACAATTTGAAGGTGGAGAAGAATATGAGATAAAAGAGATTCTGGATTCTCGTATCCACAGAGGAAGACTTCAGTAGTTTGTTCGATGGAAGAACTATGGGCCCCAAGACGACACCTGGCTAAACACCTCTGACATACATGCCTCTAGATTAATCCGCAATTTTCATGCGAAGTACCCAGACAAACCAGCTCCAGAGGCCTTCAGGAGCCGGCCTTAAGGGGGGGGGGGTACTGTAATGTTCTGGTACCTTTGGGTACCCTAATTACTCTTTCATAAGTGTATGCGCCCCACCATTCTCTTTTGGTAAGGTGCGCATACACCTTTAAGACTGATGCTGTCATCACTGAGCGCCGGACTGGATGGCTATTTAGATTGCCGGCTCTCAGTCACATGTGTTCGTTCAAACTGTTTTGTGCCTTGATGCTAACCTGTCTTGAAGCTCTCATGCTTGCAAGCATACCTCGCTGTCGGAACCACGCTGCGCTGATCCCTGTATCCCGCTACCGGATCATCCGCTCTTGCCGAACCTCTCCTCTGCTACATTGCTATTAGTGATAAGTACCCCACAGGGGAAACCTCTATAACCTTCATACTAAAGCTTACACTATCTAGCTCTGCATACTAAGGACTATTACTACATCTGCATTATCTAAGATTGCTAGCTCTTGAGCCTACTACCACCTGTTCTTGCACTGGGTTGATCTCTCCTGTATGTCCACCTGCTACTCTGTCATCTGCTACCATACATGATTGCTAAACCTATCTGCATCCCATCTGCTACTATCTTACTTTCAAGAACATTTCCTTTCAAGTGTCTGTCATCTACCATCTCTACCCAACCTGTCTCTTCAGCCTATCATCACTGTGTTACTATATACATAAGTCACTCTAGGAAACATCTTATTGAGTGTGTGTATTTACTTGCTGAATTGAGATCATCCACACATGATGAGTCATTGGGAGTTGGGATTGGTGTCTCAGCATTTCTCTACATGACTACTGAAGTGGAATATTTCTGCAGCTGAAAATCCACATCATACATAAAACGCAGGAGCGTTACACGCTCGTTCAACCGCCATGGTTGGAGCGTCCCGCTCTCTGAAGTCAGCATACCAGATCTACACGTTCCTGTATCTCGCTACCTGAACCTGTTTTCGGATCCTGTGTCTCGCCACCCGATCACCCCTGGCATGCTGTTTTCACCTTCACCACATGTTCACCGCACCTACTCCTGTGAAGTCGGAGCTGCTGACATTCTCCCTTGCTGAACTGAAGCCGGAAACCTCGCTGGTGATCCGTATCTCGCTACGGGATCACCTCTCTCCAATGGACACTGTTACTACTAACCTATCTAAGTAATAAGTACCCCACAGGGGATTCTTACTAACCAATCTCCTACTGTCATCTACTGCAATTACCAAGACTATCTGTATCTATCTATTCACTATCATCTGCATAGACTGTTAGCTCTTGGGACTACCTTCAACTATCCTTGCACTAGGTTACTCTGTCTAAGTATACTCCATCTGTGTCCTCTTACCATCTGCACTATACTTGACATCAGAACCTATCTGCTTTACCATCACCTGCAACTCTCCTAATACTACTTCTAGTGCTCACCATACAATAGCCTGTCTCTCATCTATACATCCTCATATATTCTATCCCTCCATTAAACATCTATTGATATATATATGGTATATAACAGGCTGTACACGGTGATGAAGTCCTGAGAGTTGGATATGTTTGTTCAACAGATTCTCTACAAGGCTACTGAGTGTAATAATTCTGCAGCTGTAAATCCATCCACTAACAAAAACGCATGAACGTTACAATGATGCCCTACCAAATACTGCTGCAGGTTCTGTCGCCTACTCACACTTGAGGAAGGTGTTTCACTTGTGCGTGTAGCTGGCACAGATCGACCACGTCCTCCCCTTGCAACAGGAGCTCTACCAGCAGCACCACGACCCAGGCCACGGCCCCTATTTGACGGTCTCCTCATATTTCTGTAATTTATGATCTTGCCCTAGAAAGGTGTTTATTGAATAGCGGAACAAAACAACAACAGTATTGCACGGGTGTATCTCACAGTCAAATATGCAAACTATGCCGCAATTTAATTTTTTTTACCCCAAAAGGGTGTTTATTAAATAGCGGAATAGAAAAACAGTATACAAATACAACGGGTGTATCTCACAGTCAAATATGCAAAGTATGCCGCAATTTAATTTTTTTCACCCCAAAAGGGTGTATATTTAATAGCGGAATAGAAAAAAGGATATAAAACGGTGTATCTCACACGTACAAACACAGAATAGGCCCCCGATTACAATTTTTTGTACCCTAAAGGGAGGATGAGGAAGAGGAGTAGGAGGAGTTCGGAACAGGAGGCAAACTGAAGCGCCCTGCAATCCTTGGCAGTGGAAGGAGATGCGCCAAACAAATTTAAAAGGTGTATCTCACACGTACCGATACAGACTATGCCGTAATTTAATTGTTTTCACCCCAAAATGGTGTATATTGAATAGCGGAATAGAAAAAAATGTATAAAACGGTGTATCTCACACGTACAAACACAGACTAGGCCCCGATTACAATTTTTTGTACCCTAAAGGGAGGATGAGGATGAAGAAGAGGAGTAGGAGGAGTTCGGAACAGGAGGCAAACTGAAGCGCCCTGCAATCCTCGGCGGTGGAAGGAGATGCGCCAAACAAATTTAAAAGGTGTATCTCACACGTACCGATACAGACTATGCCGTAATTTAATTTTTTTACACTCCAAAAGGGTGTATATTGAATAGCAGAATAGAAAATTTTTAATAAAATGGTGTATCTCACACGTACAAACACAGACTAGGCCCCGATTACAATTTTTTGTACCCTAAAGGGAGGATGAGGAAGAGGAGTAGGAGGAGTTTGGAACAGGAGCCAAACTGAAGCGCCCTGCAATCCTCGGCGGTGGAAGGAGATGCGCCAAACAAATTTAAAAGGTGTATGTCACACGTACCGATACAAACTATGCCGCAATTTATTTTTTACACTCCAAAAGGGTGTATATTGAATAGCGGAATAGGAAAAATTTTATAAAACGGTGTATCTCACACGTACAAACACAGACTAGGCCCCGATTACAATTTTTTGTACCCTAAAGGCAGGATGAGGATGAGGAAGAGGAGTAGGAGGAGTTCGGAACAGGAGGCAAACTGAAGCGCCCTGCATTCCTCGGCGGTGGAAGGAGATGCGCCAAACAAATTTAAAAAGGTGTATCTCACACGTACCGATACAGACTATGCCATAATTTAATTTTTTACACTCCAAAAGGGTGTATATTGAATAGCGGAATAGAAAAAATGTTATAAAACGGTGTATCTCACACGTACAAACACAAACTAGGCCCCGATTACAATTTTTTGTACCCTAAAGGCAGGATGAGGATGAGGAGTAGGAGGAGTTCGGAACAGGAGGCAAACTGAAGCACCCTGCAATCCTCGGCGGTGGAAGATGCGCCCCAAAAATTTGGAAGGTGTATCTCACACGTACCGATACAGACTATGCCGCAATTTAATTCTTTTTACCCCAACGGGTGTAGATTGAATAGCGGAATAGAAAATATGATATCAAAAGGTGTATCTATTTCACACGTACAGACCCAGACTAGGCCCCAATTACAATTTTTTGTACCCTAAAGGCAGGATGAGGAGTAGGAGGAGTTCGGAACAGGAGACAAACTGAAGCACCCTGCAATCCTCGGCGGTGGAAGATGCGCCCAAAAATTTGGAAGGTGTATCTCACACGCACCAATACAGACTATGCCGCAATTTAATTCTTTTTACCCCAAAGGGTGTAGATTGAATAGCGGAATAGAAAATATGATATCAAAAGGTGTATCTATCTCACACGTACAGACCCAGACTAGGCCCCGATTACAATTTTTTGTACCCTAAAGGCAGGATGAGGAGTAGGAGGAGTTCGGAACAGGAGGCAAACTGAAGCACCCTGCAATCCCTGGCGGTGGAAGATGCGCCCCAAAAATTTGGAAGGTGTATCTCACACGTACCGATACAGACTATGCCGCAATTTAATTCTTTTTACCCCAAAGGGTGTAGATTGAATAGCGGAATAGAAAATATGATATCAAAAGGTGTATCTATCTCACACGTACAGACCCAGACTAGGCCCTGATTACAATTTTTTGTACTCTAAAGGCAGGATGAGGAGTAGGAGGAGTTCGGAACAGGAGGCAAACTGAAGCACCCTGCAATCCTCGGCGGTGGAAGATGCGCCCCAAAAATTTGGAAGGTGTATCTCACACGTACCGATACAGACTATGCCGCAATTTAATTCTTTTTACCCCAAAGGGTGTAGTTTGAATAGCGGAATAGAAAATATGATATCAAAAGGTGTATCTATCTCACACGTACAGACCCAGACTTGGCCCCGATTACAATTTTTTGTACCCTAAAGGCAGGATGAGGAGTAGGAGGAGTTCGGAACAGGAGGCAAACTGAAGCACCATGCAATCCTCGGCGGTGGAAGATGCGCCCCAAAAATTTGGAAGGTGTATCTCACACGTACCGATACAGACTATGCCGCAATTTAATTCTTTTTACCCCAAAGGGTGTAGATTGAATAGCGGAATAGAAAGTATGATATCAAAAGGTGTATCTATCTCACACGTACAGACCAGGCTAGACCCTGATTACAATTTTTTGTACCCTAAAGGCAGGATGAGGAGTAGGAGGAGTTCGGAACAGGAGGCAAACTGAAGCACCCTGCAATCCTCGGTGGTGGAAGATGCGCCCCAAAAATTTGGAAGGTGTATCTCACACATACCGATACAGACTATGCCGCAATTTAATTCTTTTTACCCCAAAGGGTGTAGATTGAATAGCGGAATAGAAAATATGATATCAAAAGGTGTATCTATCTCACACGTACAGACCCAGACTAGGCCCCGATTACAATTTTTTGTACCCTAAAGGCAGGATGAGGAGTAGGAGGAGTTCGGAACAGGAGGCAAACTGAAGCACCCTGCAATCCTCGGCGGTGGAAGATGCGCCCCAAAAATTTGGAAGGTGTATCTCACACGTACCGATACAGACTATGCCGCAATTTAATTCTTTTTACCCCAAAGGGTGTAGATTGAATAGCGGAATAGAAAATATGATATCAAAAGGTGTATCTATCTCACACGTACAGACCCAGACTAGGCCCCAATTACAATTTTTTGTACCCTAAAGGCAGGATGAGGAGTAGGAGGAGTTCGGAACAGGAGGCAAACTGAAGCACCCTGCAATCCTCGGCGGCGGAAGATGCGCCCCAAAAATTTGGAAGGTGTATCTCACACGTACCGATACAGACTATGCCGCAATTCAATTCTTTTTACCCCAAAGGGTGTAGATTGAATAGCGGAATAGAAAATATGATATAAAATTGGTCATTTTTCAATAGCACATGTGAACACAGCAGTGTCTTATGTTTTATGTCACGGTCAGCTCTGCAGCAGGCTATGAAGGGGAAAAAAAAAAAATTCCCCTTTAAGTTTGTAATTTTTAAATAGCAGATTAGTACAGACTACGCCACAATTTATTTATTTTTTAACCCAAAAGGGTGTATATTGAATAGTGGAATAGAAAAAAGTGTATAAAATTGAAAATCACTCAATAGCACATGTGAACACAGCAGTGTCCTATGTCACGGTCAGCTCAGCTCAGCAGCAAGCAGGCTATGAAGGGGAAAAATAAAAAAATTCCCCTTTAACTTGATTTTTTAATAGCAGATTAGAACAGCAATCTGTAGTGAAATATAGCTGAACGCTGCACACAACAGACTGATAAAAATAGATTTTTTTCTCCCTCCTTCTCCTCAGTGGGCTCAAGTGAGGGCAAACAGAGCGTTCACTGCACCACCCCCCACACAGCAAAATCGATGTAGACTGTCCCTGCCTAATCTCTCCAGCCTGTCCCTAAAATGCTCAAAAAGATCGTTCACTGCACCACCCCCCACACAGCAAAATCGATGTAGACTGTCCCTGCCTAATCTCTCCAGCTTGTCCCTAAAATGCTCAAATAACTGTCCCTGCCTACACTCTGACCTGTCCCTGCATTCTTTTCGGGCACAATTTTTCACTGTCTGTCCCTAATCAGCAGCCAGCACGTATGATGTGTGCTCTCTCCCTAAACTACAGCAGAATGACGCGCCGCGTTGTGGCTCTTGAACTTATAAAGACATGGGTCACATGCTTCAGATGGCCAATCACAGCTACTAATACATTAGTAGGCATGGCTGGGATGGCTTAAGGCACACCAGTTAAACGCTTGTTGATTGGCTGTTGAAAGCCCGCCATTAAAAGCGCGCCATTACATACAAAACAGGAAATAAAATTACTGAACACGGATTTTAAACCCGAACATACAGTAAAGTTTTCGGGTCCGTGTTCGGGTAACAAAAATCCAATTATTCATTACGAACCCGAATAATACAGTCCGTGTTCGCTCAACACTAGTCCTGAGAAGACAGGGGACACAGGAACTTTTTTTAAAAACATTTTATTGTTTTATTCCAGGTCTTTTAGAACAAAGAGAGGGGTAAATGACACAATACAAGCACTGTGCTGTCTATCATGCCTTAAAGAATCAGGATTTGTTTTTTGTTAGGGTTACAACCACTTTAAGATCGTCATGGTGACATGACTGTTTTTGAATAAATGTAAATTATTGTACATGCCGTAATTAAATAAGACATCACCTGAAAATAAGCCCTAGTGTGTTTTTTGTAGCCAAAATTAATATAAGACCCCGTCTTATTTTCGGGGAAACACAGGTATGTAGCAAGGTTTCCAGGCCTGTGGCCTGATGTGGGTCTGCCATTAGTACCGGTACTCTCTCCAGCCCATGTGAGCTGTGACCCTGGGTGTGATAACTGAAGCAGCGACAACTCCGGCATCTTTGTTTGTGGTTTTTATTTGATTTAAAGGGGATGGGAGAAGGGAATGAGTGGGATACTCCTTGAGGCTTGAACTAATTACATGTGGGACTTTACTCCTGAAAAATGCCCATTGGCGCTTCCTTGACACCAGCCGGCGCCAGCCAACGCTCACTAACGCTGTGAATATCCTGTAGAACACAGAAGTGCTGTATCCTCAACTATTAGTCCAGAAGATCCAGGACTGAGAACTGTAGAACTCCTGACACTGTTGTGCTGTAGAAGTCACTGAATAATGTCCCCCGCTTTGACCAGCTTGAGGTAGTATGAAGTAGAACTCTGTATAGCTATACTTGCAACTGACACACTCTACACAGTTCAGGGCCCAACTGCAGGTGTCTGTTTAACTGGAACTTTTCAGGGTCCTCAACCTAGGTACCCCCTTTACAACTAGCTGGCACTGGATCCCAGAACCTCTTCCCGAGCGGTACCCGCTAACTTCAGGCAGACCCCCAGGGGCAATCCTCAGTACTCATGACCTGTGTAGGCTTTCCTGGGACTGGATCCCTCTCTCTCTCCGCAGGCTCTCAGCACACTGGATCCCCTCAGTTCACTGAGCATGCTCTGGACACTCAGGCGACACCCCGAGAAATCCGCTTTCCTCAGACAGGAGGAGAGACAGCCGCACTCTCCTCCTGGGATTCTGCTCCTGCCAAAGACCGCTGAGTCATGCACTCCCCTCAGACTTATACCCACTCCCAGAATCCTTTGTGGCCAAATCTGCCTTCTGGGGTAGTTACAAGCCTGAATGTGCCCCTGATTGGGTTTCCTTCACTGCCCAATGAGAAGCCTCTCACAGGGCCAGTGAGGAGACTCCCCTCACAGCAGGCACTCTTGGTAGCCATGACAACCTACATCACAAAAGAAAACATGGCTCTGCTGTTAGGCAGACAAAGCCCACTATATTTTACCTAGCACCTACCTGTAGGGTGCTACACCTAGTTACACAAAACTTTTGGTTTTCGTCCTACTTTACTACACTAAGAAAGAAATTCTTCTTAGATTGACCTCTCCCTCCTCCCCTCCTCCTTAGCCTTGTGGGAAGCTACTCATTAATGTGGTTCTACCTATGTATAAATTTACCTATATTAGTAAAAATTTCCTTAAGAAATTTGACAAGATTTGGCAGGCATGGCTGTCGTTGTAATTGTTCTTAGTTGTATTTGTTCTTAGTCTCACTTTTAAATGATTTGTATTTTTAATCTTTCTGTTGTTTTTTCTTTTGGCATTGATTTACCTTTGCTGGCTCCATCAGACAGCAACGTCTGTCTTTTCCCATTTGTATATGCATTGTGTTTTTTTGTTTTTTCCACCTTATATGATGCTATTCTCCTATGCTCTGTTTTTGTATTTGCTATTGTTGTTCCACATATATGTTCAATAGAAAGCAATCATTGTTTAAAAAAAAAAAAAAAAACGCTGCTAATAACTATTATCTACAGCCTATGGTACGTTAGCACAAAGGTCATTGCTCAAGGAAACCCTAGCAATCTCTACAGAACCCAGACTGAAAATGGCTGATCTAAACTAATGGAAGTTGACCTATAACTGGTTGCTATGGGTTACTACACACTATTTCCCACTAGCAATTGCAAAATTCTGACATTTCATCAATGACATTCAAGTGGTAAAAAAAAAAAAAAGAAAAACAGGTTTCATAATAGCTAAAACATTTATTTTAAAGTTTACTAGGAAAATGGTAAAAGCTCCTCCATGTGTAGGGGTCAGCTTCAAACACAGGGCTCACAGAGAGGTAGTCTATTTTTTTAAAGTGTGTAAAGGGCTTCCTGTCTTTTTTATTTATTCATCACCCTTGCATCAAACACAAAGCAAACAGGATTTCCCTCAAAGGGGCCCGTGAGAGCAGAATCCAGTAAACGCCAAAAAAAATTCAGCTTACCGGCTAGTTATAATACCGTTTGGGCCAGCTTAGATCTGCAGACTGTTCTAGCATATCCTGCATTTAATCTCTCTTTCTAAGGCAGTGTTTCTCAACTCTGGTCCTCAGGGCACACTAACAGGCCAGATTTTAAGTATTACCTTGGGGAGATGCAGACTAGAATACTGCAATCACTGAGCAGCAAATGATATCACCTGTGATGGATTTCAGTTTTCTTACAAACTGGCCTGTTAGTGTGCCCTGAGGACCGGAGTTGAGAAACACTGTTCTAAGGCCATACACGGTTCGAATCTTAGTGGGTTCCACAGGAAATTAATAGGCAGGCTGAATGTACCAAGTTGATTGATCGATCAACTTGGGTACAACCAGCCTGATGGATTCACTTTCAATTATTGCAAGCGGCTGCTATAGTCCCTAGCGATAATCACTGTCTTCCCCACAAATAGAGCTTCCCCTGACCACTCCCGCCCCCCTGTCGGGAGAAGACAATTGCTCGGCAGGAGGGATTCCCCTGTCAACACTGTCTGTGTTCATGGAAGAATGGTGCAAATGTATTTCCTGCAACCCATGGTTGCAGGAAATACATTTGCACCATCTATAGGCTGCCTAACACACCAGGCACTGATCATCCCAGAGAAAATGTAAAATATGCCCCAAGTGGGGGAAAGGGTGTGGCCACTGATTAACGTGGTACTTCAGGGTTGGTATATTTTGCATATTTTTCATCAAGTCACTGCCCCTCCTCTCCACCTCTTTTAACCAGAGAAACCTTTGCATTCATTAGGAAAAATGCAAATCATTCTCTGAATGATGGCCAAAAGATCTTGGCCAACATTGTAGTAGCTTAAGCCCCGTACACATGCACAGATTGTTGGCCAACTGATCGGCCAACTTTTGTCCAGTGTTTGTTGGTTGAAATGTGCTCTTGACTTGCACTGGACTTTTGTTGGCCAACAAAAACCAACTTCAGAAGTGATGTCATGTGATGGTTGACTTTCCCTGTGTTTTTTCTTCTCTGAGCATGCCCAGTCTTGCTCATCTTATTTTTGTCTGCCGAAATCTGTACTGACTGAGGAACAATCGGCCGTTCTTTGTTGGCCAACAAAAATTTTATAGTATGCACACCAGATTTTTTTTGGCCGAAAATTCGCAGTTGGTTGTCGGAAGCATCATACTGACAAGCCTACAATCGGCAGATCGGACGTTGGCCAACAATTTATGGCCAACAATCTGTGCGTGTGTACGGGGCTTTAATCTTCCACAGTGACTTACAGCCTCCACAAAGGCCAGTATGGTATCACATATGCAAAATATATCATTGCTGGATTTCAACTTTCACTTTCTGCATACTGCTAGACTGACCTACACTAGCTCATCTGATAAAACACCACAATCTAGGAGGCAGGTAAACCCTTCGTAATGGCTCTGCCATGGACCCAAAGGGGCTGTTTGTCACATTAATCATAGTAAGTTCCCTATGCACCATGCCAGATATATCTTTATTGTATAATATGTTTTAATATTTGAGATATGCTATATGGGAATAAAGAAATCAATAGTCATAAACTAATTATAAAAGAACAAAAACTCTCCAGCAATTGTGTAGTTAACCTAAACATTAAGTAGCATTGAACTATAAATGTTTTAGAAAAGATATAGCAGTCAAACCTTGTTTATTGCATAAATATTATGTGAAGATTCTGACCTTGTGTTTTATTTAGTCAAGGTTTCAGGTCTTCAGAAAGCAGTGAAGTGGGTGATATGTAAATGTGTTACTCACGTCTCACAGTTAATGATTTTCTGCACATTTTACACATAATACTGTAAAAATATTGGCAAGCGTGGAAGATTTATATACATTCCAATCTCTTATAATATATATAGTATAGTATAGTATAGTATAGTATAGTATAGTATAGTATAGTATAGTATAGTATAGTATAAACAATACCATTAAAGACATATATTCATAAATGTTTTTATTAAGTTAGTAATATCAAAGTTCTGGAACCCAAACCAACCTATGAAACTTCACCAATTGTAACAATTAAATGGTATTTAGATGAAACAGCTTGCAGAGTTAACAATGACATTGTTAAAATTAAAAAATAAATAAATAAAATAATATTTTTTAGTTTATAGCAGTCAAAAAAAAAAATGATTACAAATTGAATACTTAGATTTATTATACAGTGTGTCATGGTCTGTGCACTGCATTTATACACTATCTATCTATCTATCTATCTATCTATCTATCTATCTATCTATCTATCTATCTATCTATCTATCTATCTATCTATCTATCTATCTATCTATCTATCTATCTATCTATCTATCTATCTATCTATCTATCTATCTATCTATCTATCTATCTATCTATCTATCTATCTATCTATCTATCTATCTATCTATCTATCTATCTATCTATCTATCTATCTATCTATCTATCTATCTATCTATCTATCTATCTCTCCCTCTCCACCATTATACTTACTCTTTAGAATTTATTTGACCTTATTGTCTGCCAAAATAATTATGTGAATAGTATAATAAGTAATGCAAAATGATTTTCTGCTTTATGTCTCCTACACTGAAATAAAGTATTTTTTCAGCTCAAAAATAATATTAATGGGCCTGTACGCAGTCTGGAAACACACTCAGAGTAAGAGAATAAATAAGATCACAGGTCATTTCAATTCCTATAATAAATAATATAAAGCGCATTAAGTAAAATACGCTTATTTTCACAATTCAAAGACGTCTGCAGATGAAATCAAAATAAATCTCCATGTTTTATATGCCAAATACACAGGCAATGTTGCAATCCTTCTTATCATTTAACTATCTACGTCAAAGTGTAAAAAAAAAAGATAAAGAAGGCCTATAAAGCAGATTCTTGTCTTTAGTTTATGTGAAACATATAGTTGTTTGCAAAAAGAATATAACGACATTCCAGTGTTGTTTCTATAAGAAAAAACACTGGCAATGCTAACATAAGAAAGTTTTACAGGATGTTTCCATTGTTGCTGCCCACAAGTAATTTGTTTGATTACGGATTTTATGTTGCACAGAAGAGTGTTCTTGAGCAAAGTCCTACACAGCAAATAGTATTTGCCAAATGGACAAATCCATCAATGATATGATCTTTATGTATTCAGGTCTTCATTCAGTTGTGTGCCAGAACATGGAACTGAATTGAAACTGCTGGGAACAGGATTTATTTCCGCAGTGCCTCATAGTCTTTCCCCTATACATATAAGATTACATCAATGAGGCTCATAACTTTAAGGAAGTATCTTTTTTAATTAGCAGTACTTCTTAGATGTATTCCACCTCTTGTGTCTTTAAGTGTCCATTACAACACCATATGAGTGTCCCCACTGTTGCCCCGCTTGGCTTAAAAGGTGAAATCCAAAGGCAATCTGCTGGACCCGTCACCACACCGCGTGAGACCTCTCCCTTAGCTAATAAACACTCACCAGAACACTGATAGTAAATGCCTTGGATAAACTTTTGTCCAGCATGGATAAGGAAGGACCCTCTAAGCTTTCAAACCTCGTCCCAAGGAGTCCCCATGTCATCAGAGCCATCTCTGGAGGCACGTGAAGAGACTGAGAAGAAATCCATCGACTGGCAAAGGAATCTAACTACAATATTTGGGATCAAAAGGCCCCATCCTCATGAAGGGGTGACAACTTGAGGAGATGAGGTTTGAGAGCTTAGAGGATCCTTCCTTATCCACGCTTGACAAAAGTTTATCCAAGGCGTTTACTATCAGTGTTCTGGTGAGTGTTTATTACCTAAGCGAGTGGTCTCACATGGTGTGGTGACGGGTCCAGCAGATTAGGTTTGGATTTCACCTTTTAACCCAAGTGGAGCAACAGTTTGGACATTCATATGGTGTTATAATGGACACAAGAAGGCACAAGAAGTGGAATACATCCAAGAAGGGCTTCTAATGCTGATAGATTTTCTATGAAGATTGAAGGCATATAATTATATGATTGATGTTATTTACAGTGGCTGCTGTTAGCGCCAGGGATTGTGTGTATACATTGATATATTGATATAACAATTGATAATTGGTTTTACATGTTTTTTTAATTAGTGCTTATCTTTAAAGTTTGGTGTGCAGAGGGAAAAACTGTGTACAGCTTTGTGCGTACAGCTTTGTGCGTACAGCACAGTGACAGTGTTGCTTGGTATCATTTTCAGTGCTATCATGTGTAGGTAAACTTTTGAATAATTTTTTTTCCTAAAATCCATAATACATAATCAAGCAGTGGCACAACAGACGCATCATAATAAAACACAGTTCCTAGAATTCATAAAGACTGGCGCAGGCAGATTTTGCAAAAGTGTCTCTCGTGCATTCTAAAAATGGCTGCAGTATGAGCCAAATTTAAGTACAAGTCCTGGACAGGTATATGATTTTGGCGCAGTCTTTACCACTTTTAGAATGCATGAGAAGCACTTTCACACAATCTGCCTGCACCAGTCTTTATGAATTCCAGGAGCTGTGTTTTATTATGATGCAGTCTGTTGTGCCACTGCTTGACAATGTATTCTGGATTTTAGGAAAAAATTGTTCAAAAGTTTACCTACATATGATATCACTGAAAATCATACCAAGCAACACTGTCACTGTGCTGTACACACACCCAAAGAGGTCTGGATTCTGTTTTGTCTTACGCACACACTTTTCACATTGACTGCTGGCAAAGCAGAGGCCAGATCCAGTCACACCTTTGAAAAACTCAGCCCGACATTTTAAAACAAATTTATCTTGCAAAGAGCTCTATACACTTACACACATTCACCAAGCGGCCAAGTCAATATATTCAACAGATATTTGGAATAGAGCAGTTCTAAACCATATAGAGCAAGAATTATGAAATGTTGCAGAAATAGTTTATGTTACACTGATCAGAAGCATATATCATTTGACCACTGCATATTTCTTTTGTGTGATAACCGTTTCATATGTGTCATTATTTTTGGTTCACTGTAAGCTCGTGAAGATAAGTGTAGTATGCTGGCTGTTTGTTTAGACTTGCTTTAAACCCAATGATTAATATCCACTTTTCAAACCATATGGAAATAGTGTGCTTGAGAGTGACCCAAAGCACCTGTGACACTTGCAGGAAACACTATTAAAAATAGCAATTCAGCATAATTTGATCCTCTGTTATACTTAAATGGTGTATATCATTTAACAGCTCTCTGGAAAGTATTTTAGCGTTATCAACAATTTTAGAAACTGAAGCCTTCTTTCGAAAATATCTCTGCCAAAAAAATCAAGGAACTGGAGAAAAGTGATTATATGCAAGAGTACAATTTATACCCCCGTCTGTTCCATTTCTCACCTTTCTTGCTTCCACTCATTGCTTTATGTCTCCACAACTTCTTTAGCCAGAAGTCTATTCTATGGGGGCTATTTGTCAAGGTGCAGAGTTGTTAGTAAGGACAGAAGGTCATGCATCTTTGCTTCTTGAAGTGCTTGCTTGTACTACTGCCTGAATTTCTTGGATAGAGGAGGCCTAATTGCACAGATGTAAAAGTAACTTATAAACATTTGTTCTAAGTATTGCATAAGTATTAAACCTAACGTATTGTTTAAGTATTGAAGCTAACCCAATATGAGAATCATTTACCCCTTAATTTGTATACTGTTATAAGAGCTGGTATTTCACTGGTCATCTGCCTATTGTTAAATAAGCATAATATGTTTCAGGAGTTATATACTGTATATTAAAACAAGAGGGTCAAATTAGAAGAATAAGCAAGTTTTAAAATCTATATTTAGGCACTTATTTTAATTGTATTTAAAAGGGAAAAAAATGACAATGTTAAACATATTACATACTGTATTTTATTAAACAAAGAAAACCTGCTTTTAGGGAAATAATGAGGTGGTCCTTGCTGACCTCATTCTAAACATACTAGCTGATATGCTGATATCTTGACCTACTGTCTTCAATACCTTTGGAGCCGCTAACCTACAATAAGTATGGAGCTTGACAGGCCTAGGAGCATTCCATACACTGGTGCTAGACTAGGTCCACCAGCAAATATAGCTGCTCATAGATGGGCAGATATTTCCTTGAAAATAAAAGTTGCGGAGATGCCTGCCTGTCCTTTGTCAACTATACCAGCCACTGGGAACTGGTGTGGTTTTCGGTCAAAGAACTACATATGTGGGGAATGTGTAGTGCTTTATTCATCTCATTTTTTTAAGAAAAGATAAGAATCAAGATATGTCCATGGGATACATTTTTGAAAAAAACCTCCTGTGTGTTAATACCAGACAGCCAAAAGGACCCTTTTAATACAATTATGTCCAAAGTCCAATAGTCCATAACAACGACCAATACATCAACTTTAAACTTTTATGAAAGCAGTAAATTTAAATTTCATTGGTTGCTGTAGTCAAACATCATGGTTATTGCTTGAACCCTCTTCTTAAAAAGACGCAGTACACAATGGATTAGATAAACCCAGCATGCAAGTGAGTTTCAATATCAGAAACGGTCCGCACACCATCTTAGTATACATCCTTCACACTGTTATCAGAATATTTCTAAGCAAAAGAGACTGAGATTGTTGAAAGCAGAAACAGATTGTCATTTTATGTTTACTGAGCCTCAGTTGCCCATACCTTGGCAAGACTTAGTTTCATTATGCAGCCATCATTGAAACTGTACCTGTAAAAATGTATAAGTGTATTTTCAAAGCTTGTCTGGGACTATCGAAACAACATATGTCAGATGCTACATTTTCTAATACTGAGCGTCCCAAGGTCCCATGGGAACAATGCTTGCAACTGTTCAAGATTAATTTGTTTTATTTTCCAATTGATGTGGGTTATATAAAAACACTAATAACAGCACCAGCCAAGGAAGCACACTGATTTCTTTGTGGTTAGGAAAACACCAGTGGTATTTGTCATAATTATGAAGTTAAGCCATGGGTGAAATGACTGGAGAAACTTGAGGATTTATTTCTTGTGGGGTGAATACCATCAGCACATATTAAATGCAGTGATTGCAGATAAGTGCACAGTGAGAAGTGCTACTGAAATGTATTCCTTCATTTCCTTGACAGCAACGGAAGCAATGAATACATTAAATCACTAAAAATATTTATAATATCAAAGATAAATGGAGGTCACATTTATACCATGCCGCATGTGAAATAGCCAATATTTTATAAGGTCACCTGGAGTTTGAAGGAAATTACTCTATTACTCTTCTGAAGAGCTGTAGCTTGTCTGGAATTACTGCAACAGTTTTCTAACTCATGAGTGACAATAATGACAATTATAAATTAAGTTAGTCAACTGGGGATGTTTTGGGTGGTTTATTTGTCACTTAAGTTTAGCTAGGAGGTGTGCAGAAAAAAAACATCATATATATATATATATATGGAAATCTATCTATCTATCTATCTATCTATCTATCTATCTATCTATCTATCTATCTATCTATCTATCTATCTATCTATCTATCTATCTATCTATCTATCTATCTATCTATCTATCTATCTATCTATCTATCTATCTATCTATCTATCTATCTATCTATCTATCTATCTATCTATCTATCTATCTATCTATCTATCTATCTATCTATCTATCTATCTATCTATCTATCTATCTATCTATCTATCTATCTATCTATCTATCTATCTATCTATCTATCTATCTATCTATCTATCTATCTATCTATCTATCTATCTATCTATCTATCTATCTATCTATCTATCTATCTATCTATCTATCTATCTATCTATCTATCTATCTATCTATCTATCTTGAATGTACTGTGTCCTGCCATGGTGTCACCCAGGGTTAATGGGCTCCAGGGTACTTGTCTCATACCGAAGATTTTCAGTTTCCTCAAAAGTTGGTAGCACCTGGTTTGGAACCTGGAGGAAATAAAGTCTCCAACCCTGGGTACAGGTTTTGCAGACAACCAGCACGCCTATTTTGAATGGTTTTCATTAGATCGTAGTTATAGTTCAGGTTTAACCACTTTACGTCTGCTCACAGTAATACTACTGCGGCAGAGTGGCTCGTTATCGTCTGACGACGTAGTATTAACGTCGTCAGACACTCCCCCTTCTGGGCGGCGCTTGCGCGCCGCCGGAGGCTCGCTCCCGCTGTTTTCATTCACAGCGGGAGTCGGGCCAGGGGAGGAGCAGCGGCGATCGCCGCTGCTCTGCCCCGATCGCCGGGGATCTAGTGTGGAGATCCGCCCGCCTGTGTAAACACAAGTGGACGGATCTCCATAGTGACAGGGAGTGACAGATCGGACTGTTCAGCATAGCTGGACATCCGATCTGTCCATGACTCACTCAGTCACCTCCCCCCTACACGTCAGTAAGCACCAGGCATACATTAACCCCTCCCTCTCCAATAAAATTAACCCCTTCCCTGCCAGTGTCATTTTTACAGTAACAGTGCATATATATAGCACTGATTACTGCAGTAATGTCACTGGTACTCCCAAAAGTGTAAAAAATGTCAGTCAAGGGTCCGATCTGTCCGCCGCAATGTCGCAGTCCTGCAAAAAAAATCGCAGATCGCCGCCATTACGCGTTAAAAAAAAACACCAAAAATGACAGAAATCTTTCCCTTTGCTAGTAAACGCAATAACTTTTGCGCAAACCAATCAAAATATGCTTATTGCGATTTTTTTTTACCAAACATAGGTAGCAGAAAACAAATTGGCCAAAAATTTTTTAAAAAATTGGTTTTTACATCTTTTTTGGGGGGAATTTCATATAAAAAAATGTTAAAAATATTGTTATTTTTTCAAAATAAACGCTCTTTTTTTGTTTATAGCGCAAAAAGTAAAAATCGCACAGGTGATCAAATACCACCAAAAGAAAGCTCTGTTTGTGGGAAAAAAAGGACGTAAATTTCGTTTGGGTACGGTGTCGCACGACCGCGCAATTGTCAGTTGAAGTCGCACAGCGCCGAATCGCAAAAAGTGGCCTGGACGGAAGACAGCAAAATCCTCCGGTGGAAAAGTGGTTAAACCCTGCATACAGAGGAGGTCTCAGCCCAGGAGTCAGGTGGGCTTAACGTATGAAACAGGTGGGAGCAAGTGCAGCAGGGAGCTGCTAGGGTGCATGCAAGAGCTTGTGTAAGAAAACTACCTGTAGGAGAAACACAAGGTCCTGCGGATTAGGCCAGAATGAGAGTGCTGCAAATGTAAGCCAAGAGTCTAATGAACATTTGTTTTGTGTCAGAAAAATGCTGAAAAAACCCTGGGAGGGAAACCTGTATGATGTCCTGAACTCTGTTATAAAAGTGGGCAAGAAAAGATTTTAAAAAGAAGACTTAAGAGAGTGGCTGCATCCCTAATGTTCTACTGTGTAAAGCTGATTCTTACATATGATGGAGTTTGCATTCTCTCATCTCTTTGATGTAGTTCTTTTTCTTTGCTTTTTTTCTTTAGCTGCACAGACCACAGCTCTTTTTGCACAGTTCAGAAAAATGGAGCACTGTCTTCTTAAGGGCTTCAAGTTTCTCTTCTGCAGGTTCTTCTCACCTGCACACACCAATTGTGTGGTCTCATGCCCAGAAACAGAAACATTCATAGAGTTTACTTTTCAGAAGGCACTCCAAATTCGCCCAATGCAAACTCCACCATGTATAAGAACCAGCTTCAAATGGTAGAACATCTGGTGCTGTGAGATAGCTCCTGGCTGTCTAGACTCAGGACATGTGTGATGTTGCCCCTGACAATGCTGGTGCAAGAGGACTAGCTGTATTGTACGGAGATATGTAAGTGTGCCACAGTATGCAACTGTGCTGTTTGCATTGCAGTTAGTGTGGGAATGCTGTTTCCAAGTGCCCCTTTTTATAGCTTACAGCGCAAAGTAACACGTTCGGGCAGAGATCTGTGACCCCAGTTACTGCAGTTTGGAAGCTCCCTCTGGGTTCCAGGAGAGAGACAGAGGCTGACCAAAAGTTTAAGAGGAGTATGGTTGCTGGTAGAAACGATGGCTGACTGTATGATGAAGAAGTTGCCTACAGCTGAAGGTGGTAAGGTAAAGATGTGAAGAGAGGGAATTCAGCATGTCTGGGAGAGACCATGAGCTTCAGCAGAAAGTATGTCATCACCCATAGCAACGGGAGAAAGTGTGTCAACAGAAAGAGTTAAAGATGTTGGTGCAAACATAATGTTTAGTACTGATTATAAAAATTTGCCTCATTAACCACTTAAGCCCCAGGCCTATTTCGGACACTTTGTGTTTACAAGTTAAAATCATTATTTTTTCCTAGAAAACTACTTAGAACCCCCAAACATTATATATATTTTTTTAGCGAAGACTCTGGAGAACAAAATGGCGGTCATTGCAATATTTTTTGTCACGCCGTATTTGCGCAGCGGTCTTTAAAAAGCCATTTTTTTTGGAAAAATTACGAAAAATCACATTTCACTGCATTTAACCACTTGCCGACTGCCGCATGACTATTTACGGCGGCAGTCCGCCCCTCACAGGCAAAGTGATGTAGGACTACGTCGCTAGCCTGTGAGCCTCTAGGGGACGAGCGCGCGCTGTCAGAGGCGCGCTCCCGCCCCCGCTCGCTCCCTAACATGTCCGCGCGTGTGACCGGTGGACCCGATGTCTGCCGGTCACTTGCAATCGTCTGGTACAGAGGGAGAAAGGCAGGCAGCTAATGTAAACAAAGCCGCTTGTCATTCTCCCTTGTGTAAGTGCAGAGATCATACGGTCCTGCTATGTAGGATCGTATTTCTCTGTAGTTACACAAACAGCCACATCCCTTTACAGTTAGAATCACGCCCCTAGGGACACACTTAACCCCTCCTTCTCCAATAAAGTTAACCCCTTCCCTGCCAGTGCCATTTTTACAGTAACAGTGCATATGTATAGCACTGATTACTGTAGTAATGTCACTGGTACCCCCAAAAGTGTCAAAAATATCCGCCACAATGTCGCAGTCCCGCAAAAAAATCGCAGATCGCCGCCATTATTCGTTAAAAAAACAATAAAAATTAGAAAAATATTTCCCTTAGTTAGTAAACGCAATAACTTTTGCGCAAACCAATCAAAATACGCTTATTGAGATTTTTTTTACCAAACATATGTAGCAGAAAACAAATTGGCCTAAAATGTTAAAAAAATTTGATTTTTACAATTTTTTTGGGGGGGGAATTTCATATAAGAAAATGTGAAAAATATTGTTATTTTTTCAAAATTGTCGCTCATTTTTTGTTTATAGCGCATGATCAAAAAATCGCACAGCTTATCAAATACCACCAAAAGAAAGCTCTGTTTGTGGGAAAAAAAGGACGTCAATTTAATTTGGGTACAGTGTCGCACGACCACGCAATTGTCCATTAAAATCACGCAATGCCGAATCGCAAAATAGGCCCTGGTCAGGAAGGGGGTAAAATCTTCTGGGGCTTAAGTGGTTAAAAAAGACTAAACAGTAAAGTTAGCCCATTTTTTTGTATATTGTGAAAGATGATGTCACGCCGAGTAAATAGATACCCAACATGTTACGGTTTAAAATTGCGCACACCCGTGGGATGGCGACAAACTATGGTCAATAGAAATCTCAATAGGCGACGCTTTACATTTTTTTAACGGTTACCAGTTTAGAGTTAGAGTGTAGCTCTTTTTTTTAAATTATTTCTCACTCTCTGGCGATCGCGGCAATACCTCACATGTGTGGTTTGAACAGCGATTTCATTTGCGGCTCGACTTCCATATGCGTTTTCTTTCGTGCACGAGCTAACGGCGATGGGGGCGGCTAAAAAATTTTTTTTTCTATTTATTTTTATTTTTTTTTAACTTTATCACAGTTTAACCACTTTACCACCAGAGGATTTTGCTGTCTTACGTCCAGGCCACTTTTTGCGATTCGGCGCTGTGCGACTTTAACTGACAATTAAATGGTCGTGCGATGCTGTACCCAAACGAAATTTACATCCTTTTTTCCCACAAACAGAGCTTTCTTTTGGTGGTATTTGATCACCTGTGCGATTTTAACTTTTTGCGCTATAAACAAAAAAAGAGCATTTATTTAGAAAAAAATAACAATATTTTTAACATTTTTTTATATGAAATCCCCCCCCCCCCCCAAAAAATGTAAAAATCAAAATTTTTTTAAATTTTTGGCCAATTTGTTTTCTGCTACCTATGTTTGGTAAAAAAAATCACAATAAGCGTATTTTGATTGGTTTGCGCAAAAGTTATTGCGTTTATTAACTAAGGGAATGATTTCTGTCATTTTTGGTGGGTTTTTTTAACGAGTAATGGCGGCGATCTGCGATTTTTTTTGCGGGACTGCGACATTGCGGCGGACAGATCGGACCACAGATCGGACCCTTGACTGACATTTTTGACACTTTTGGGGGTACCAGTAACATTACTGCAGTAATCAGTGCTATAAATATGCACTGTTACTGTAAAAATGACACTGGCAGGGAAGGGGTTCATTTTATTGGAGAGGGAGGGGTTAATGTATGCCTGGTGCTTACTAACGTGTGTGGGGGAAGGTGACTGTGTGACACAAGGACAGATCGCATGTTCAGCTATGCTGAACCCTGCAATCTGTCACTGTTTGTCACTTAAGAGATCTGCCCGCTCTGTTTACATAAGCGGGCGGATCTCCAAACTCGATTCCCAAACTCGAATCGCTGCCGCTCCTCCCATGGCCCGACTCCTGCTGTGACTGAAAACAGCAGGAGCGCACCTCCGGCGGCAGGGGGAGGAGTCCAGCGACGTAGGTCTACGTCGCTGGACGGAATCGAGCCACTTTGCCGCAGTACAGTCAACGTGACTGGTCGGCAAGTGGTTAGAGAAAAAAAAAAATCTGATCACTTTTTTGCTGTCACAAGCAATGTAAACATCCCTTTTGACAGCAATATGCAGTGACAGGTACTCTTTATGGAGGGAACGAGGGTCTAAAAGACCCTCGACACCCCTCCACTACACTTCCATGTATTCAAAACGCCTAAAACTGCATTTTTGAATACATTCGTTTTTTAAATTTGCCACCTTTAGCAGCAGAGTAACTCGGATGTGACGTCATGGATGCCGCCTCCGGGTTACGTCATCGGAGACCCGATTGAAGCCGCTTTTGGCTTTGATCGGGACTCCATCCAGCCGGCGAACGTGCTGGCTGGGTGCTCAGGTCTCCCAGTGGGACGGGAGACCCAGGCAAAGCCGCAGAAGGTGGCGGGAGGGGGGTAGGGCGCTCGCCGGGGTAACGACCGAGCAGCTCCCGAGCCACATCAGTCATTACCGCTGGAAAGCCGACCGCCGGCTCTAAACAACGGTACCGGGGTGATGCTAGAGGCATCACCCCAGTATAACACCGCAAAGTTAGCCGACGTAGCCCTACGTCACTTTGCGGTAAGTGGTTAAATGAATGGACTCTCAGAATCGTAAATAGCTGAGATGGAAGAACTAATCTACATAGCGCATGGCACACCCACAAAATATGGGACCAAATGGGCCTGTTGGATACATTTACAGTTGACACCGGAATACTCCCATATGCATGTAGAAAGAAAGAAAGTGGCACTTCCAGTCTCAGGAAAGTAGAAACTTGAGTTTTATTTCTTCAAATCAAAAAGTCCAACATCGACATGTGCAAGACAAACAGGATAGCAGCAATGAATAAGCACATGGTGTGAAACGCGTTTGCTGCTATCCTGTTTGTCTTGCACATGTCGATGTTGGACTTTTTGATTTGAAGAAATAAAACTCAAGTTCCTACTTTCCTGAGACTGGAAGTGCCACTTTCTTTCTACATGCATATGGACTTCTTAGGTTGCGGACCTTGGTGAGCAACCAGTGTTGCAGGACCACTACAGTTTACTTGGGAATCCTACTGGCCCAGCTGTCAGCCCTTTGAGCGGTGATTTGTTTCTTTGCTTTACCAGAATACTCCCAACTACACAGTTTGCCTATCTAATCATGGGATTGCCTTTTCCAGAGACACAACTTTTTTTACTAGAATTACACACAATTTCACACCCAATTTTCGATCTGTAGATCTCCCCCTCTATACTTGTCATCATTCTCCCACACTCTGGATTGAGTCACATATTTCTTCCCTAATACCTGGAAGGGAAGTAAGAGATGGCATCCCCTCAAATAGAGCTTTCTTTGGTGGTATTTGATCACCTGTGCGATTTTTACTTTTGGCGCTATAAACAAAAAAAGATCACTGATTACTGTAGAAATGTCACTGGTAACCCCAAAAGTGTCAAAAATGTCAGTCAAGGGTCCGATCTGTCCGCCAAAATGTCGCAGTACCGCAAAAAAAAAAAACGCAGATCGCCGCCATTACGCGATAAGAAAAAAAACAACAAAAATGACAAAAATCTTTCCCTTTGTTAGTAAACGCGATAACTTTTGCGCAAACCAATCAAAATACGTTTTTTGCGATTTTTTTTACCAAACATAGGTAGCATAAAACAAATTGGCTGAAAATGTTAAAAAATTTTGATTTTTACATTTTTTTGGGGGGGGAATTTCATATAAAAATATGTGAAAAATATTGTTATTTTTGCAAAATTTACGCTCTTTTTTTGTTTATAGCGCATGATCAAAAAATCGCACAGGTGATCAAATACCACCAAAAGAAAGCTCTGTTTGTGGGAAAATAAGGACGTCAAATTTAACGTTTAGGTACAGCGTTGCATGACCGCGCAATTGTCCGTTAAAGTCACGCAGTGCCGAATCGCAAAATACCCCCTGGTCAGGAAGGGGGTAAAATCTTCCGGGGCTTAAGTGGTTAAGAATATCTATCTATCTATCTATCTATCTATCTATCTATCTATCTATCTATCTATCTATCTATCTATCTATCTATCTATCTATCTATCTATCTATCTATCTATCTATCTATCTATCTATCTATCTATCTATCTATCTATCTATCTATCTATCTATCTATCTATCTATCTATCTATCTATCTATCTATCTATCTATCTATCTATCTATCTATCTATCTATCTATCTATCTATCTATCTATCTATCTATCTATCTATCTATCTATCTATCTATCTATCTATCTATCTATCTATCTATCTATCTATCTATCTATCTATCTATCTATCTATCTATCTATCTATCTATCTATCTATCTATCTATCTATCTATCTATCTATCTATCTATCTATCTATCTATCTATCTATCTATCTATCTATCTATCTATCTATCTATCTATCTATCTATCTATCTATCTATCTATCTATCTATCTATCTATCTATCTATCTATCTATCTATCTATCTATCTATCTATCTATCTATCTATCTATCTATCTATGTATATATATATAATGCTTGTGGGTCTTACCCAAACTTTAGGCCTAGAGTGATTTTTTTCAACATGTTTGCAAAAAATATAAACATGGCTGTGGCAAAAGGGGGCCCCCAGATACCACCCCCTATGTGAAGGAGGAACACTGCAGGTGATTTCAACTCCATACACCACTGAGACAGAATCAGGTGCCTCCTGTAACTTTCTGATAGAAAGTAAGCAGAATGGTGTTTAGTGGCTACCAAGATAATACAGAGTCTCTGAATTTTAGTAGTGATTGAATCTCATTTAGTACTACCTGATGAGTTCTTGATTCAAGGGCTTTGTAAACCTTCAGAGTAACAAACTGGGTAATATCCTAATTCCCACAGGGAACCTGTTCAAGTCTTTTTTTCCCCTCAGCATGGGGTTAAGTAATTGTCTGCAGGGAGCAATTAACATCTGTTGCAATGCTTACTTCTAACACCTCAGCTGAAAGAGAGACTTGAACATAGCAAGTGCTGCTAAGCTAGTTAACAAAAAGTAATGAGGGTTAAATAAGAGGTCAGTAAGGGTAAACATGTGTTTGCAAACAGTTCAGGATAAAAGAAGACAGTAGCAGACCATGCTGCTTTTAACAACGAATAATGCAATTAACTAATGTATAGTATAGTATAGTATAGTATAAACATTACCATTACTGAGCATATGTTCGTAAATGGTCTTCATTAGGTTAGTAATATCAAAGTTCTGGTACCCAAACTAACCTATAAAACACCACCATTTTTAACAATTAAATGGCATTTAGATGAAATAGCTTGCAGAGTTAACAATGACATGGTTAATATTTTGTAAAATAAATAAAATAACCATTTTTAATTTATAGCGGCCAAAAATAAAAGAAATGATTACTAACTGATTACTTAGATTTATTATATGTCATGGTTTGTGTACTGCATTGATACACTATCTATCTATCTATCTATCTATCTATCTATCTATCTATCTATCTATCTATCTATCTATCTATCTATCTATCTATCTATCTATCTATCTATCTATCTATCTATCTATCTATCTATCTATCTATCTATCTATCTATCTATCTATCTATCTATCTATCACCACAAACAAGGTTGCTGTGATAGAATACAACAGGCATCACTAAATGGCGGACCGCAGGCCAAATGCGGACAGCGTCACTCTCCCATTCGGATGGCCGCGGTCTCGCCATTTATGAGTCTTTTCTTCCCCCTGCTATCACTCTGTAATCCTCACAGAGCCTACAGAGGGAGACGGGACAGTTCTGGATGGAGCATGGAGCTCCCCGAGGTTAAGAAGCAGGTGATTGGCTGCTAGGATGAAGGTCAGTTCTAGCAGCCAATCACTATCTTGCAACAGCAGCCTCTATCCAGACAGCACAGCATGTCTCCCTCCGATCTGTCTGTGTAAGGTAGGACAGTGAGGGAGATGAATTTAAACAGGGCTAAGGACTGAATGTGGGGGAGCTAAAGACTGGAATGGGAGGGAGCTGAGGACTGGAATGTGGGAGAGCTGAGGACTGGAATGTTGGGGGACTGAGGACTGGAATATGGGGGAGCTGAGGTCTTGAATTTGGGCGGTCTGATGACTGGAATGTGGGGGAGCTGAGGCCTGGAATGTGGGGGGACTGAGTACTGGAATGTGGGAGAGCTGTGGACTAGAATGTGGGTGGACTAAGGACTGGAATGTGGGGGAGTTGGAGCCTGGAATGTGGGGGGGCTGAGGACTGGAATGTGGGGGAGCTGAGGCCTGGAATGTGGGGGGGGGGACTGAGGACTGGAATGTGGGGGAGCTGAGGACTGGAATGTGGGGGAGCTGAGGACTGGAATGTGGGGGAGCTGAGGACTGGAATGTGGGGGGACTGAGCACTAGAATGTGGGGGAGCTGAGGACTGGAATGTGAGGGAGCTAAGGACTGGAATGCGAGGGAGCTGAGCACTGGAATGTGGGGGGACCATGGACTTGAATGTGGGAGAGCTGAGAACTGGAATGTGGGGGATATGAGGACTGGAACGGGGGACTGAGGACTGGAATGTGGGGGAGCTGAGGACTGGAATGTGGGGGAGCTGAGCAATGGAATGTGGGGGGGGGGACTATGGATTGGAATGTGGGGGAGTTGAGGATTTTAATGTGGGGGAGCTGAGGACTGGAATGGGGGACTGAGGACTGGAATGTGAGGGGGAGCTGAGGACTGAAATGTGGAGGGAGCTGAGGACTAGAATGTGGGGGGCCTGAGGACTGAAATGTGGGGAAATGGTGTATATAGGGGCAGAGGACATTACTGTTAATGGGGGTTGATGTCAAGGAAGTGTGAGAACACTACTATGAAAGAAGTGGAGGGGGGTGATGTAAAAGGGGAGCTGAGGACACTCATCAAGAAGGGATTGTGATATGAAGGGGGAGGGGGGTCTGTGATGTACAGTGGGGACTGAGGATGCTAATGTAAGAATGGGTTAAGATCTGTGCATGTGCTTTAGGTGCACACGTCATGGGCTGCACTACAGAAATACAGAAAGTCAATTAAAACTGCTTTCTTTTCTGAGAGACTTTGCTAATGGTCATCCTTTGTATTTATTAATCTGCTATTTTGATGCTGTTGAAATAGAGTAAAAATGAAGCAGAATAGAAAAGCTGTAAACAATAAAGTGCTGTAAAGAAAACTGGCAATCTAAAAGTTATAACGAAGATTGAAGAGAATATTGGGTTGAAGGAGCTGTTCGCTAGATTCTGACACAATCTCCTGAATAAGCTCAAAATTGGAAGAGGGGCTGTCCCATAACTCCCCATGTGGGGAGATTATGGGAGATAGGGATTTTTGTGTGCCTGACAGAACAGATGATCAAAAACCGCATCAGACAAAATCAGTACATTATTCATACAAAATTATTAAAAGCAAAGAGGCAATAGGTTTCTTAAAACATAAATTGTGTTTTATTCATTGACATACAGTACCTGGAGAGGGTATGCAACTAAACTATGGGGTTGATTTACTAAAACTGGAGAGTGAAAAATCTGTTGGAGCTGTGCATGGTAGCCAATCAGCTCCGAACTTCAGCTTGTTCAGTTAAGATCTGAAAAAAAAAAAATCTAGAGGCTGATTGGTTTCTTTACAAAGCGGCACCAGGTTTCGCATTCTCCAGTTTTAGTAAATCATCCCCTATGTCTGCCCATTTGAGTGCTGTCTAATTGCCTGGCCCACCCAACACCAATATACATAATATAACATCAAAAGAACTGTGGTTAGGAGAGATGGAAAACATAAATATTATCTGTCCTTTTTTCCCCTTTAAGAGGTTAGTGCAGTAGCTTTGACTGCTTTATTTGAAATTTCAGCTGATGTACAGAGAACGATAGGAGCATATGGTAAAGAAAGATTATACCTAATTCACATAGCATTTTATTATCATTGCATTAGTAAATGAAATGCCAATTTCACCCAAGCAGTTATTTCCATTTGTTTAGTTAGTTGCTGGTTTGTTATGTGTATCAGGTGTTCCAGTACTGAAATATCACCACTATAATTCTTTATAATAGTCCACTACCATGGCCAATTGATTCTTCATAGTGATGGATATAGAATCAACTAGAAGAACTTCATGAAATTTTGTAGAAGATTGTAAATGTGCAAATTAATGCAGAGAAATCATAACACTGGAGTCGCTGAGAGCTGTTCCACAATCCAACATGCTGGTAGATTAATAGGTTTCTCCCATACTGACCATAGTGTGAGTGTGTATTTGTGCTTAAATGTGGTAGTACATTAGAATATAAGCTGTTTTGCTGGTAGAGACTGGTGTAAATGGTTTAAAGTTTTACGTTGTTTAAAAAGTGTTACATAATAACAATTCCTCTTAAGATATTGATATAAAATAAGATCAGAACCCTTCTCTCATTAGGGAGAGATGCTGTCTTGTTTGTTTCACACCCTGTCCATGGTCCTGATGTAGGAACTTTCTACCACTACTATGATGCAATGGAAAATATTTACTAAAAATGAAGGAAGGATATGGGTCTGTGTTGTAATCCAATTTTTCTTATAGTGCAAATTACCAAAATTCTCATTGATAGCTGCCTCATATGTAAAGAACAATTATATCCCTTGCTTTTTTTATTTTGAGCCTCTGTAGAGTATATAACTTAAGTCAATACTGTCACTGGATTTTTAATGCACTTTGTGCCTATATTTGTACACTATCATAAATGTCATACAGTATATGTACATACAGTATTTTATATATATTTCTGTAGCACTACCCCCCGTATCAACCACTATATAGAATGAGTCCTCTCAGAGGCGTAACTAGAACCTTCAGGGCCCAGTGCAAGATACCATGAAGGGCCCCAGGGACCAGAGGTTCTTCCCTCAAATCCCGGGGCCCTTCCCACTGATCTCGGAGGCCTTTACTCCCATTGTAAAGCCCTTCATTATGGTTATGCAGTGGGGCCCTTTCACATGTTCTGCAGCGGGCCCCCTTCCTGCTGTCTTGGGTAGGGTTGCCACCTTTTCTTCAAGCCGATTCCAAACACTTTAGCGGAGCAAAGCAATTTTTTTTGTAGTATTATATTTTCTACCTATATTTTGTGATTAACCCTTTTACTGCCAGGTCCATATGGCATAGAGACCTACAGCACTGCCTGCAGCTGGTCAGGTCTGTACGCTGTTCGGACCTCATTTATCCCTCTCCTATAAGGTCATGGTCACGTCAATGACCATGAACTTATAACAGAATTGTTAAACAGACTCCGCTGAACAATTCTGTAACTCTGATCAGTGGATTACAATCTGCTGATCAGTGTTATTAACCTAAAATATGACTGCCCGCCCCCCTCCCCCATGCTGCCACTTTCCTGTCCCCAGCCTCTCCACCTCCCACCCGCTCCCTGTCACCTAAAACTACTTCCCCCACTCTCCTTTCCTATTCCATTTATCCCCCTTTATTCCCCTCAGCACTAATTACCTCCCCCACACCCGATCCGAACCCCCCCCCCCCCACAAACCCCGAAACCCTTTAGCTACCTTTAGAAGCTGTCATCACTTTTCTGCTACCCCCGCCAGCTTCAGGTGCTGCTGGGGCTTGGAGGGGATCTCAGCATGTCTCCCCCGCCTGTCTGATCACCCCTCATACCGGCCCCCACACCCCTGATCCATCCCTGCTCTGGCTGCATTCCTCCTTCCCCTCCCGCCACCTGCAGCTGCTGACAGGCACTCTGTCCGGTGAGCTGTCAGTCTGAGAGCGGGGGGGGGGGGGGGGGGGTGCCATTGCTGTGTCGCTACCAATGCCTCCTTTGTCCACTGACAGCTGATCATAGTAAACCAAGAGTTTACTTTGTATCAGACTGTCAGTTTATGAATAGATAAAGAGTCTCTATACGGACTCCTTATTTCATTCATGAAAAGGGACTTTCTGCTGATCCCCGTTGTGCAGGCGGATAACAGTTCCGTGTCCGCTCCGCTCATGCCCGCTGTTCTCAATGGGGCGGTCGGATGGAAACAGGCCGCCTGTCCATTTACATCCCATACCATCCGATTCCGATCTACTACATGGATGGGGAATGGGATCCCCATCTGTCAGTTTTTTGTGGATAAGATAGGATGCAGGCGGTATAAACAGACACATGTCCATTTACATCAGCCTCTCCATAGAAAACAATGGGTGGTTCGATTGGGCCCCCTGAAAAATGAATAGGCAGACCTGATTGGTCTGTTTGTGTTAAAGGGGCCTAGGGCCTTGTTCACACAGGGCATACACAGCATACCTTTACAGGGATGCACAGGTGTTCCATGCATCTCTGTGCAAGCAGTACCATTGATGTCATTTGGGATGTAGCAACTGCACGAACAGCCGTTGCTTCCAATTTGACATCCATGTAGGTCCACGTGCATGTCCCTGAGCTCATAATGTCTACATTCGGGGTCGTGCAGCCACACCCACACAGCTGTCAGTTTGGGAACAGCACCTATGCCTTTGCAGCCGTTGCATCCCAATTACCATAAATGGGACTGCCTGTACAGGGATACATGGAACACTTGTGCATCCCTGTGTGGGTATACATGGCCCTCCGTGGGCGTACACTTTAGTATGCCGCATGTGAACGATGCTTTAATAGTAATTTAGCAGTAATTTTGTAAGTTATTTTGTGTTTATGTGCACTATTAATGATTTTAGTGTATTTTTAGCGAAAATAGCGACATGATGAACATTTGCACAATTATTGCAGGGCCCAAAAAATCAGTAGCATGTTTTTTATTCTACAGGTTATACAGGTCATGTGCTTTCAGAAAATGTATAGTTTGAGGGGTCTTTTCAAATTCTGAAAGCTGTAAGTAAAAAATGGTAACCTCCGGAGTAAATTGTTTTTATTAAGTTTTGCGTACCTTCAGTTTTCATCATTTCACTAAAAGGTGCCATTTAAAATGTACAAATATTTGTTATTTATTAACTCAATATAGGTTTAACTTTTATATTTAGTAGGAATTTAGCAGGAACTTTGTACATTGTGCCATGTATGAATCCATCCAAATAATGATTTTAGTGTATTTTTAGGGAAAATATTGGCTTGACAAACATTTGCGCAAATATCGGGGTGCTTTAAAAATTAGTAGCACCTTCTTTTTATTGTACTGGCCATGTGCTTTCAGAAAATATATAGTTTGGGGGGTCTTTTACAAACTCTGAAAGCTGTAAGTGAAAAAGGAAAACCTCCAGATTTTAAGAGAAATTTTTGCGTACGTCTGATTTTCACTATTTCTCAAAAAGGCGCAATTTAAAATTTACAAATATTTGTTATTTATTAACTCAACACAGCATTAGCTTTTATATTAAGAAAGAACTTAGCAAGAATTTTAGAAAATTTGCTGTTTGTATCTGCTAATAATGATTTTAGTGCATTTTTAGCGAACATATTGTTTTGGTAAACATTTGCGCAAATATCACTAGCACCAAAAAAAAAAAAAATCACTGGCACCTTCCATTTATTCTACCGGCTCTTTGCTTTCACAAAATGTATAGTTTGGGGGGTCTTTTAAAAACTCTGAAAGCTGAAAGTGAAAAATAAAATCCTCCAGATTTTTAGAAAAATGTGGTTATTTATAGTCTAGTGTACGTTAAGTTTTCACCATTTTCCAAAAAGGCGTAATTTGAAAATTAAAAATATTTGTTTTTTATTAACTCAATACAGGTTAAGCTTTTATAATTAGTAGGAATTTAGTAGGAAATTTATAAAATTTGCTTTGTTTATATCTGCTAAAAATTATTTTGGAGAATTTTTTGCGAATATATTGTATTGATAAACATTTGCACAAATATCGCAGGGTGTTAAAATCAGTAGCACCTTATTTTTATTCTACAGGCCACGTGCTTTCAGAAAATATATGGTTTGAGGGGTCTTAAGCAAACATTGAAAGCTGTAAGGAAACAATGAATACCTCTGGATTTTTAGAGAAATTTGGATATTTCCATTTTTGCATATGTTCGATTTTCACCATTTAAAAAAAAGGCGCAATCTAAAATTTACAAATAGTGGTTATTTATTAACTCAATACAGGTTAGCTTTTATATTAAGTAGGAATTTTGTAAAATGGACTGTTTTTTTATCTGCTTACAGGTTTTAGTGTATTTTAGCAAAAATAATGTTTTGATAAACATTTGCGCAAATATCTTTGTGTCCTAAAAAACAGTAGCACCTTATTTGTATTCTACTGGTCATGTGCTTTCAGAAAATATATGGTTTGGGCTTTAATAAACTCTGAAAGCTGTAAGGGAAAAATAAAAAAGCAATGGAAAAATTGCAAAAATGGCCTGGCCAGCTAAGTTTAAAAGTGGAGCAAAGGGCCTGGCAGCGTTAGGTTTCAATAATATTTAAAATCATATGGATTTAATTACAAGAGTTCCCCCTTACATCTGAACTTGCAGAATTCCCCCTTTAATGTAAACCTGCAGGGATCCCTCTTTACATCTAAACCCACTGAGTTCCCCTTTACATTTGAACTTGCAGAGCTCCCCTTTTCATTTGAACTCGCAGAGTTCCCTTACACTGTAAGGGGGGGATCTGCTGACTCTGGTATAAGGGAGAATGCTGGGGAATCTGATTTAAGGAGGAGCACTGAGAACTCTTAAGTAAGGAGGGGACTCTGATGTAAGGGGGAACACTTTAGACTCTAGTGTAAAAGTTAACTTTGATATAAGGGGGTTTATGGTAACCAGAACCCCAGCCTACATCATAGTTTCCAGCATCCCCCTTTAATCAGGCTTCCCAGAGCCCCCCTCTACATGAGAGTCCAGAGAGCCCCACTTACATCAGAATCTGCAAAATTTCACTATCAGTGGAAGCTCTGTAAACTCTAATGTAAAGGGGAACACTGATGTAAGGGGTGCTTTGAGAACCATAATTTAAGGGGGGGCTCCGATGTAAGGGGGAATGCTGAGCTCACCACAGAGATCCCCTTACCTCCGAGTCCCCATTACATTAGTTTACTCAGTGGCAGGAAAGAAAAGGGAGGGACACCTCTGTCACCATGGACAGTGAGCTCAGGAAGGAAGGAGGCTCATGCAGTCTACATATCCTCCATGATGTAGTTGCAGCTGCTGGGCTTTCCAGCCCACTCTTCCCCTTTCTGAGCACAGTGCTGCAGGGGAATGGAATGTGGGGGGGGGGGCATGAGCACACACAGAAGGAGAGGGGTGAGGAAGGAGCAGATCCAGCTCTTGCTCTTTTCTCCTGTCCATTCAAGGGGGGGGGGCTGTCAGTGCTGGTCTGGGCAGTGTAAGACAGAGTGTGACAGACACTCACTGCTTACATCTGCAATTGCAGCCGTGGAGCCACAGTGCGGGCTCTTGGGGCCCCCCACAGTGGCGGAACAGCAGGGCCTGGTCGCAAATGTGACCTTTGTGACCCTGGTGGTTCCGCCACTTGGTCCTCTGTTCTTTATCTTGAGCTTCTCAAAAACCTCAGCCGCTCTGACACACCAGGTTGAGTGTACAAACATACAATATCACAGGGAATCACTGAAAGCAATGCTTAGTGTCCAAGAGTAGTTCTATATAAAAGAAAACAGGAATCAAGCAGGTAGTAAAGGCAAACTGAATATATTGTCCACCAATTTGGCTGGTAACTAGGTAAGCATAAAATGGATTAACAATGGTAATACCACAATTTAGCATACAAAGTGATTAATAGTAGGGACTAGGCATAAGATGACATTTGAAGTCCAGATCACCATAAACAGTAGCAAGGCCATCTCAAGTGCAGCAGTGACCAGTAGTAAAGCTTAATCTACTGAGTGCTGAATCTATACTGCCAGAGTGCATTTATGGTGATCATGCTAGTCCTACACTGACTGGGTATGCCCTGTCCAAAATAAAAGGAGGATAGTAGTGGAGGGGGATAAAGGGGGCTTGGAGAATAATTATTGGGAGGGGCAGTCCTTTGAAATGCTCTTTTGTCTTCTAGCGCTGGGCCTTTTTAAGAACATTGGTGCACTAAACGACAGTTCCAGTTAACCTGCATGAAGTATAGGTACAGTATAGGTACGGTATAGTCTCAACACAGATGCAAGGTAGATGTGGTTTAGATGCAGTAAAGGTTCCATATAATGCAGTATATGTTTGGTATAGGTGGAATCTAGGTTTACAAAAAGTGCAGTATAGAGTTCAATATGGGTACAGTTTGAATTTCGTACACTTGGTGTCCTGCTCTAAGTGGCTCAGTCCCCTGCTAGTAGTATCAGCAATGGGCAAATAGCCCTCTCACCAGTCCCCGGGATGCTGCAGTAACCTCTTGCTGTAGAATGGGGCCCCCTCAGTCTCTCCCGGTGATCAGCTGTGAGAAGCATAGGGTAAGTTGATGCTCCAGTCTCTCTACGGCAGTGTTGCAGGTGCTGTGATGTGGGCAGTGCTGCTCTACCCCCAGGTGTCCTCACTCCCAGTCTAAGGCTCTGCACTGGTTTGGTCTCCAGCTGGCAGGCAAATATTCAGACAGAGGTGCTCTCTCTATCTGATTCCATTTTCATGGGCAGTTTAATAAAAAAAAGCCTACTGCACCTACTGTACAGTGCCTATTGGGATCTGAAATGTAACCATTATAATGTAGCCATTATATGTATACAGTAAAGTGTATGGGCTTGTTTTGGCTTTAGCAGTATTTCAGTAGAGGGAGAGAAGGATAAAGGGCAATGTCTCCATTCCATATTGCTGTAGCCCAGCACATGGCTACAAGGCATTATGTGTATACATATGCAATGGCTGTACATATGTCACATGGGGATAAGGCAAATTAAGGAAATGTCCCTTGTAGGTTTAAGGAGATAAGAAAAACATTATGAATTGTCTGACCAGAGTAAAGGTGGGATGATTGCAAAAAAAAAACAAACCAAAAAAAAATAAAAAACAGTGTACATAAATAGAATAGTATGTTATAGCATTCTGCAATCTCCTGTGGCTGTATGTCAATTTATACTAAAACTATATATGCAAAGATTGAGACATGACCCTGTGTATAGTGGTAGTGCCACATCCAAAAAATGTATAGAAAGAACAAGAGGAAAGAAAAAACACTCGGGGTAATGGGACTTTACAGGCACCCACTGTTAACCACTTAACCCCCGGAGGATTTGGCTGCTCAAAGACCAGGGCCTATTTTGCGATTCGGCACTGCGTGATTTTAATGGACAATTGCGCGGTCGTGCAACGCTGTACCCAAATTAAATTGACGTCCTTTTTTTTTCCCACAAACAGAGCTTTCTTTTGGTGGTATTTGATCACCTGTGCGATTTTTACTTTTTGCACTATAAACAAAAAAAGAGCCACAATTTTGAAAAAATAACAATATTTTTCAAATTTTTTTTATATGAAATTCCCCCCCAAAAATTTAAAAATCTAAATTTTTTTAACATTTCAGGCCAATTTGTTTTCTGCTACATATTTTTGGTGAAAAAAGGGCAATAAGCGTATTTTGATTGGTTTGCGCAAAAGTAATTGCGTTTACTAACTACGGGAAAGATTTATGTAATTTTTATTGTTTTTTTTTTAACTAGTAATGGCAGAAATCTGCCATTTTTTTTGCGGGACTGCGACATTGCGGCGGACAGATCGGACCCTTGACTGACATTTATGACACTTTTGGGGGTACCAGTGACATTACTACAGTAATCAGTGCTATATATATATGCACTGTTACTGTAAAAATGACACTGGCAGGGAAGGGGTTAACTTTATTGGTAAACAGTGGGTTAAATGTATCCCTAGGGGCGTGATTCTAACTGTGGGGGGCGTGGCTTGTGATGTAACCACAGAGACATATGATCCTACATAGCCGGATCGTGTAGTCTTTGCAGTTACACCAGGGAGAATGACAGGCGGCTTTGATTACATCAGCCGCCTGCCTTTCTCCCTCTCCAGCAGGAGATCGGGAGTAAACGGTGGACATAGGAGCCGCCGGTCACTCGCGCGGGCATGTTAGTGAACGAGCGGGGGCGGGAGCCCTCCTAGAGGCTCGTGGGCGAGTGACGTACCCCTAGGTCACTTTGCCCAGGAGGGGCTGACTGCCACAGTAAATATACTGATGGCGGTCAGCAAGTGGTTAATCTCATGAAGAAATATACGATACTCGAGTATATAAAAACATATTGTGTTTATTGTCTTAACATAAATAAAAAGTTTAAATTCTTAAAAACCAACACATAAATGGGTATGCACAAAGTGCTAGACAGCATGCTCCTGAACCAAAAGAACCCATAAAAGGCCCGACATATGCCAGGATATGATCTCTGTGGGTCACAGGGACAAACGGCCTCCTATGTCTGGGTCAAAGGGTTCAGATGTGTAGATGCCAATGGATCGCTATGCGTTTTGCTATACAGCTTCCACAGGAGATCCTATTGGTGCTAGGAGACATGGCATAATGAACATACAGTATATGATATACAAAAATAGTCTTAGCGATAGGGACAATGTACTATATTTCACAATTAGTTCAAAAATATTTCATACAAACATTGTATATGATTAATTTCAATTTTGGCTAGATACTGGTGTATGTTCCCACCCCAGGTCCAAGGGGAAAACACAAAACACTCACATAGGGTCACGGTGGGAAAGATGGGGGGGGGGTAGGGGATGGGGGGAAGGGAAGGGGGGAGGGGAGAGAGAGAAAGGAGAAAGAGAGGGGAAGAGGACACCCGCGCAAGACCACTGAGGAGGAAAACGTGGTGACAGCAGCCATATTAAAGGGAGATTGATCTAGGGGCCATGTAATCCAATAAAAAAGTGATATATCTCTCCCAGCAAGTGTCTACCTCAAAGCGAAATGAGGAGATTAGATTTACCCACATGTGTCATGATTTAACCTTGCGGGTATAGGAGTGTCTAGCTTAATGACATTCCTGATTAAATTTATAATTATATAGATTTTTTAGGACCAGGGAACCAATAAGTCAAAAATATAATAATTATATATATATATATATATATATATATATATATATATATATATATATATATATATATATATATATAAAAAGAAAAGAATTATAGAACCCACTTTGGGTAATAGACATAGAGCACCTAGTGCCCTCTTAAATTAGAAATGTATATTGATGATGGTAGCAAGATTATTACTGCTTGGAACTGTCCACCATGTAGACGTATCCTTTCAAAATATAAAAATCAAAAAATAGCTGTAAGTTACCAGAATAAGTAAAGCATTAGGTCCCCGTGTGTCTGGTATAAAAACTAACCTTCTTGTTTGGGAGCCATAGCTCCTCCAAGTGCTGATCCAATATTGTGGGAAAGCTCCTCCCACAGGGAGGCAATAGAGATGTATCCTAAGACCATCTCCATCAGGCCAGGGGCGTGGGTGGGTATGCCTCCGGGCATGCGTGTAGCGATCCATTGGCATCTACACATCTGAACCCTTTGACCTGTACAGTTGCCTTCTCCTTGTCATCTGTAACCAACTTACCTTCACCATCCTTTATGGGGCCGATATGCTCTGACCTTAAATATTTACTGTTAATACATTTAAAAACTGTATTGGGATTTTTTTCACTCTCCTCCTCTATGTGTCTTTCATAGTCTTTTTTAGCCTCCCTCATTGCGTTCTTACACTTCTTATTGCACAATCTAGTGTTAGAATGCTGAAAATGACCCCTTCGCTTTATATTTTTTAAAGGCCATTTTTTTTGTCCTTAATTTGACTTTTTACATTACATTTAGCCACCCAGGTTTAACCTTCGTTCACCTACATTTATTGCCCATTGGAATGCACTCATTGATATCATTAATTAATAAGTTCATTAGCACTCCCATTTTTCCACTGTGTTCAATGTATCTAGGATTTGGTCCTATTTAATATCTTGTAGTATTGAGCACAGTTTTGAAAAGTTGGCTCGCTTGAAATTTTGTGTTCTTGTACTACCCTCGTGCCTCCCTTTCCTATAATTTGTGCTGCATGTAGTTATCCTGTGGTTGCTGGTTCCCAAGTTGTCCTGTATTTCCACATCTGTGACCAGATCTGATTTATTTGTAATAATAGATCTAACAATGCATAATTTCTAGTTAGGGAATCAACCAATTGGTACATTAAGTTGTCTTGCAAAACATTTAAGAAATGGCAGGCCTTTAATGAGTGAGCTGTCCCTTCTGTCCAGTCAATATCTGGGTAGTTGAAGTCCCCCATCACAATGACATTTCCCTGGCTCGCCGCTATTTCTAACTGTGAAAGGAGATCCAACTCCTCATTCTTCCTAGGTTAGTGGGCCTGTAACATACCTCCACTATTAATTTCCCATTTGCTTCTTCCCTTTGGAGTTTCACCCACACGGATTCCACCTCCCCTTGTCCCAACCCTGATGTCATTCCTCTCTTCCACCCGTAAACCATTCTTGATATATAGGCACACCCCTCCCCCTCTTCCGCCCTCCCTGTCCCACCGATACAAGAAATACCCCTAGATATTTGCCAGCCAGGGTTGATTTACTAATAGACTGTGCACTTTACAAGTGCAGTTGCTCCAGAGCTTAGTAAATGCGGTAAAGCTTCACTTTGTATAGAATATCCAATCATATGCTAGGAAAACTGGATTTTTGCTTGCACATGATTGGGTGGTGGAAGCCATCAGAGCTTCTCTCTATTTACTAAGCTCTGGAGCAACTGCACTTGCAGAGTGCAACTGAACTTGCAAAGTGCACAACATATCTGCCTTTCAACAGCATACGCATGAAATTTGCATTTGACATTTTAAAGCAACCCATTAATTTCACTGGGCCGCCCTATGCTTGAAAAATGCAAGAAGTAGTGCATGACCTTTTTTTTTTTTATTCTTTTTTTTTGGTGCACAGTGTGCCATAGTACTGCCACACACTTGCAAAAGGAATGTGCATTTTTGTGCTCTGGGGTTGCGCACAATTTTGCGACATATGTGAACCTAGCCTTAAAGGTGAAGATGTATGAAATTACTGTTAATATAATAATTCATCGTTTTTGGATACGTAATTAGAATTGCAGGAAGATGGCAAAAAAACATATAAAGCAAAGGCGATGATTTGAATAACATGGCAATATCAGAAAAATCTTATACGGTAACATATAATTGTAACGCAGAGCACTTCAATATCACAAACTGCCTTAAGGCACCCTATTCCCTTTTTTGCACAGTGCAGTTGTACAATGCACTTCTTCACCATGCTTACACAGAGAAAATGAATTATTTTTCCCCAAGGTAGGCCATGTCTCCTCAGTTAGTGCTGTGCGTTATTTTTCACTTCTATGCTTAAAAATAAGCATTGTGAGCAAAGATGAATGAAAACTCATGGACTGAAGTGTATGTAAAAAAAAGCTCAGAATTGAACAGAATGCTGGGATAATTCACACAGTCTAATCAAAATTGGTCCTTCTAAAGGAACATTTCACAGCTTTTAAATATTTTTTTTCTATCAATTCTGTTCATCCTAGTTTTGATAAATGGCTGAGAAAAGGGCCAATAAACTTTAAAACTGTAAAAAACCCTTGTAAGCAGTCCAACTGAGTGCTTCGTAACTTGGTAAATATGACAAAAAAGCTTTACTCATATGGTGTCTGGTTAGTTTTTATTTTCTGTTAAAGTGTGTTATAGGCATGTTTTCCAATATTTATATGTGGGATGTTGAAATGTATTTTTTACAAGATAGTAGAAACTTTTGGACTGAGGAATTGAGCTTTTACACAGTAAATTCTGTAAATAGTCACTTCAATTATTCAATCATGTGAAAAAGCAAATTCCTGTTCACTTTGAATATCATGTGCAGATAAAACCTGTAGGAATTTGCTTTTTACATGATTTGAATAAGTGAATATCCACACAATTTTTTGTTTAAAGATTGTAAACTTTTTTTATTAACTGAGCCTCATTAAACATAGAATAGTTTACTTGAAGCAGAAAGTGCTGATCAGAGATTTGAAAAGCTGGTATAAACATTAAACATAAACAGTATGGTTAAAATCAGTGGCTACAGCACCATAAAAGCTACCGCGGCTTTGATAAGGAGGTTCATTAAATACTTCTGGTAAAACTATTTTAACTACTGTGTAAGAGAAAATTTGAGATATGCTCCGAAAGTAGAACTAAAGACAAAACTTTTTTTCATTTTGGAAAGAGTAAGGTAGTGATATAACTCTAGTAATTTTTTTGCAATTTGTTTCCTATTGTGAAGATTTCAGCAATTCAATTCAAAAAGTGAAACTCATATATTTTATATAGATGCGTTACACACAGAGTGATATATTTCAAGCATTGCTTTCTTTTAATTTTGATGATTATGGATTACAGCTAGTGAAAATCCAAAATTCTGTATTTTAGAAAATTAGAATATTACATAAGACCAATTTAAAAAAAAAGGATTTTTAATACAGAAATGTTGGCTTACTGAAAAGTATGTCCATGTACAGTATAGTATGCACAATACTTGGTCAGGGGTCCTTTTGCATAAATTACTGCATCAATGCATGGAGGCGATCAGCCCGTGGCACTGCTGAGGTGTTATGGAAGCCCAGATTGCTTTAACAGCGGCCTTCAGCTCATCTGCATTGTTGGGTCTGGGGTCTCTCATCTTCCTCTTGACAATACCCCACAGATTCTCTATGGGGTTTAGGTCAGACGAGTTTGCTGGCCAATCAAGCACAGTGATACCATGATCTTTAAAACAGGTATTGGTACTTTCGGCAGTGTGGGCAGGTGCCAAGTCCTGCTAGAAAATGAAATCAGCATCTCCATAAAGCAGAGGGAAGCATGAAATGCACTAGAATTTCTTGGTAGAGGACTGCACTGACTTTGGACTTGATAAAACACAGTGGGCCAACACCAGCAGATGCAATGGCTCCCCAAAGCATCACGGGCTGTGAAAACTTCACACTGGACCTCCTGCAACTGGGATTCCTTGCCTCTCCACTGTTCCTCCAGACTCTGGGACCTTGATTTCCAAAAGAAATGCAACATTTTCCACAGTCCGTGATGATTTGGGGAACGATACCCTTAACGATAACAACATACAGGGATATATAATTTACTATTGACATTAACACACATACCACAGGTTGAACTGGATGGACTGGTGTCTTTTTTCAACCTTAAGCACCTTTGCATCTGTGCTGGTCTTCACCCTGCCCTACATGCCCTGAATCTGTTTTAATACTTTACAGACAAAACAATTCATCACCTTCTAGGTTGTCTCAACTTGGCTCAATTTTATTTGCCAATTTTAAAATCCTGTGCCAGATAGCTCCAATTTCCATTTTAGCATCCTGGTCAGAAGATTTCCCCACCTTTAGGCACACAGTCTATACATTAGGTTGCACACAATAAAGTGCTTCTGGTCTGTAAGATTGTAGTAATGAATACTTTCACCTTTTATTCATGCATTTCCCGTTTTAATTAAAACTCATTAATTAAGTTCTTCAACATATTTTACAGAACAAAAATACGATATTTAATTCAGTGTTTCATTTCTTAAATGTATTTTTATCAATCAACTAAATTACAGAGTTAAATTAATTATATAGTATAATTCAATGTTTGTATTTATCTACTTTAGACAAAACAAGAATATTAAATTAGACTAAAAGTGCACATGTGCAATTGCAGTTTAAAGTGAAATATTAGCCGAAACATTTTTTTGAGCAATGGGCAGCTTTGTCAGTTTGTAATTGCTATCTGTGTCTATCCCCTTTAGAAAAGTTTGTCCCTCACTTCGTGTCTTGGTGATCACACAAATATGAGGGGAAAACTCCTCAAAGGGGTTCAGTAACATAGATTTGACATGGGTCTTATGTTTACCTAACTTATTTAAAAAAAATAAAAAAAAAACCTAAGCTAGTTCACTTTAATGTACTAATACAGGTTAGTCTGTCTAAATGTTTCTAATGTTAGAAATTTATTAAATATAATTTATTTTCCTGGGCCACATTTTTTTAAAGTGAAAGTATTGCCATTTCTAACTGCAGTATATTTGCTAATATGTTGTATATTAATGACAGGATGACAGCTAATTCTGTTATAATCGAAACATAATTGTGCTTTGCAAAAACACAGATAAAGAAAAAAAATAAGGTAACAAAAAGAAAGAAAGAAAAAAAAGAAAAACACAGATAAAGGAAATTATGTATACCAAATAAGTTAGAACTTCATATGTTTTAATGCATAATTTATGTTGACAGTATTTGTAGCCTATGAGGAATCACAATGAGAATAAACCTGTGACAATATTCAAAGTCATATCTTTCATAGAGAGTGTATTATCTACTCCTAACATGTCCCATAGCATAGGATTGATGTAATGTTTTTTTAAATATCTAGCTTTGTGCTGGTGATTTATCATACTGTAGGACCCCTGTTTCCAAAAACCATCTGGATATAAAAGTGGGAGAACGCAGTTCTCATTAGGAGAAGACTGATGTTTAAAGAATGGACTTCCCAGATAAAAATCTCACAGAAAATGCATGTCTCATAAGTTTTATGGGTAAAAATCATCATGCACTAAGAATTATTTTGATGACTTAATAAATGACTCTTGTAAAAGATCAGGCATCAAGTTCCAAGCCTATGATGTCACCTAGACATTGAAATGTCTCCATTCCATAGGCTGACCAGAAATCACTTGTACACTAACACACTATAGCCACATGCCCTGGACATTCCATGTCTTAGCCTTTCTTGCTTTCTTTTTTCATTATTTATTGTTAATGTTTGCGGGGCTAAGAAAGGAGGAAATATCCAGAGCTGACTTAGCAATTAAAAACACATGTCTGCCCTAATGTATTGTAAAAGGACAACACACAGACGTTTAGGAGATCTGGGTGTATGGTGTTAAGAAAAAGGGAATCCTAGTATAAATGTACAATCCATACTCTTCAACAACATACCATCAAAGCTTACAAAATTATTAAAATGGCAGTCAAGGTAATCCTGAAGAATACACTAGCCAACCAAAGCTATAAATTGTTGAAACAGAAGGGGTATAATAATTTTAAAGAAAAACATTATTGCAGCAACTATGTTTTCCAAGAGACTGACAAGTTATCGGAGAAGACAACATGAAAATCACCTGTGATTCTCAGTATCATTTATAAGACCTAAATCACTATTGAGTAAGTCAGTTTCTGGCTTCATGCCACAGGGTATATCCATTGTCAGTGATTACCCAATGTTAAGCCCTGATACGGTTGACAGGAGGAAAAACCCAGAATAAGAGATAGAAGATCAGAGGACCACCCAGGGATTTTGTTTTTGTTGATAATAATAAAGTGGTGAATGAAGGGACTGAGATTGATTTACTAAAGGAGTACATGCTGTACACTAAGCAAAGTGTATGTTCACTTAGCTTAGTTAAAAAAAGGGAATATGTGTTTACTTTAAATACCCATGTGCAGGAAAAAGCACAAAAAAAAAGATTAGATGTTAAGTTAACACAAAGTAAGCATATACTTTGCAAAGTAAACATGCTTTATGTCTTAAAGCAGAACCAACGTGCATCCAAACACCGCAAAATAAAAATATAATTAATTAATAATTATTGAAAGCAAATTCCTCCATCCATCCATCCATCCATCCATGTCTCCGTGCTTTATTTTGTCCCCCCTCCCACATTACTAGCTGTGGCCACCTTGAGTAAGGTCAGATGATTCCTGTAGAATTTACTTCCTGGAATACATCTGCCCTTAACTCAGGCATGCAGGCAGGAGGGTGTTTTATCTATGAAATCCACTCCTCCTAGTGAAAAAAAACATGAAGACTCATAGGATGTATGACATCATTTTAGCTAGGTCAAAAATCAGGAAACAACTGGAGAAATTTAAAAAAAAAGTTTTTGTAAATACAATATACCTTCCTATCTATCTACTAATGCTAACATCAAAATGATTCAAAACAATTCATTTTGATTGAGAGATTTTACTTCCCTTTCAGTAAATAAACCCTTTTGTATTTTTATTTGAATGAAAAATCAGTTCCTATTTAGTTCAAACAGCTAAAACCTAATTTTACCTTGCCATCGCTTTCTTTTTGTATTGTAAATTCATACTGGAAAGCTACTGAAAAATAGTGTTGGGCAAACGGTTCAGGCCGAGCAAAAGTTCGGCCCACACATCGCCCATTCGGTTGTTCACTGAACACTCAAATTTTCTGTGCGCTCGGCGGGATATTATCTTTTGGATTACATGTATCTAATACTTTGCTGGGCACCCAGACCTATTTTCTCTTGGACCACTGGATTATTTATCCAATAATATATATATAGTATATAAGGTAAAATTTACCCCTACATTTAGCCTTTTGAAATGCTTTGGCAAAGAAAGTTTTTACTATACAAGGTATTTATGCCTTAAACATTTGTATACACTTTTCATTGCTTGCAACGTCTTCAGAAGTGCTGCGTCTGAAGATGTCACATATTGATGATGAAACTCATGAAGCAGAACTTCCGTTGCGTGATTTCTGATCCGGGTGGAACACAAGGCAGAGAGCCAGGCGGCTTCCTTATTGTTTCGTATTACCAGACCATTGCCTTTGAATGTTAGCAGCTTTTTTAAGGTGACTTTTAATGAAGTATTAAGCGTTTTTCACACTATGAGAGGACTCCTCTCCTTCTTCTTTTGAACCTTCTAGCTTAATGGCGATAAAGGGACATGTACTCAAGCATCCTGATAGAAAGGATATCCATAGAAGAGGCCAATTAGGAGATCCAAACAGGTCCTAGGGTGACAAAGAGCAGTTGACTTCTCTTGTTGTATAACAAGGGGGTCATCAGATTCTGGTGAGTGCGGATTGTTACACAAGTGCACAAAATTGGAGGAGGTTGCACGCAAGTGGCTTGCCCATGGTGCGGTGTGATTACATTGATGTACATAGCATAGTAGTGCACAGACAACTGAGAGTGTGCATGCATGGAAAAAGAGTCATGCTACAATCACAAAGGGAAACGGGCAACAAGGACAGTACTGAACTGGATGAAGGACTATGTTTTATATAGAAAGAGAAGCAATACAATCAGCTTTTGAACTGGTATAGAAAATGATAGGGCATGTATTACCAGTCTGGACCACACCTTCTTCATTACAATACCACCACCTACTTCTTCCCCTAAGGACCATTACCATTACAATCTTACTGTACAATCTCCTTTAAATCTACCATCAGCTATGTAGTGCAAGGACCTACCTGATTTGATACAAATTGAACGGATTGTTCAGGTGTGTCATCCTGTTCCCTAGTTCTAGTAAATCTAAAGGAAATTGTACAGAGATTGCAAATTCAGATTGTATATTCTATGGCCATCTTTATACAAGTCCATCGGAAGGAGTGGATAGAAAAACTTGGCTGTCAGGCCCCATTCACATCTTCACATAGTCAGAACTCACATTCCCACGTGAATTTATTTTTTTCCGCTCTTCACATATAGGCAGCCCTTTCACTTGAATGGGCTGTCCTTTGCTTAACAATCACCCCAAAGAAGCACCAGGACTTTTTTTTTAATAGCAAAGCATGGTGTGCTTTTGCCGTGTGTTTTGCTGCGTTTCCAGCGTCTTTCTGAAACGCACGGCAAAGTATGCTTTTTCTGAGTGGTATGCCAACATAGCAGTTGTGGCAGTCTACATTGGCAAGCTAGGCAAATTCATGCGTGGAGGGATGCCATGCAAACATAGTTGATGGGTGCAGGGTGTGTGTGTGTGCTAATGAGGTCAGATGGTAAACTCCTTCCTGTGTCTTACTGGTTTCGCCATCCCAAATTTACATAACAGGAAGTCTCTAAAGCTTTCTAAAAAATACAACAAGGGCTAAGCTAAGGCCTTATTCTCAAAAACAAAGAACGGTTTTATTTGCAACAATGATGATGGTATATTGGTACCTAGGGGTGCTGGAATTTGGGGGAAAAAAGGTGATCTTACCCTTTAACCACTTAAGCCCCGGAAGATTTTACCCCCATTCCGACCAGGGGGTATTTTGCGATTCGGCACTGCGTGAATTTAACGCACAATTGCGCGGTCGTGCGACGCTGTACCTAAACGAATTTGACGTCCTTTTTTTCCCACAAACAGAGCTTTCTTTTGGTGGTATTTGATCACCTGTGCGATTTTTTGATCACGCGCTATAAACAAAAAAAGAGCGTCAATTTTGCAAAAATAGCAATATTTTTCACATTTTTTTATATGAAATTCCCCCAAAAAAAAATGTAAAAATCAAAATTTTTAAAAATTTTCGGCCAATTTATTTTATGCTACCTATGTTTGGTAAAAAAAATCGCAAAAAGCGTATTTTGATTGGTTTGCGCAAAAGTTATCGCGTTTACTAACAAAGGGAAAGATTTTTGTCATTTTTGTTGTTTTTTTTTTAACGCGTAATGGCAGCGATCTGCGATTTTTTTTGCGGTACTGCGACATTGCGGCGGACAGATCGGACCCTTGACTGACATTTTTGACACTTTTGGGGTTACCAGTGACATTTCTACAGTAATCAGTGCTATACATATGCACTGTTACTGTAAAAATACACTGGTAGTGAAGGGGTTAACTTTATTTGGAAGGGAGGGGCTGTGTGTGTCCCTAGGGGCGTGGTTTCTACTGTGATTGGCTGTGGCTCTAGCTGTAAGGACACTGATCAATGGATCTACATACCAGATCCGTTTTATCAGTGTCTTTGCAGCGAGGAGAATGACAGGCAGTTTGTTTACACAAGCTGCCTGACATTCTCCCTCTCCCCCGCCGATCGCCGAGTGACCGGCGGACATCGGGTCCGCTGGTCACACGCGCGGGGGGGTCCGTGACCACGCGGGAGCGGGAGCGCGCCCCGGGGGGCGCGCGCTCACTCCCTAGACCCTCACAAGCAAGCAACGTAGCCCTACGTTAGTTTGCCTGTGAGGGGCTGACCGCCGACGTAGATAGTCGTGCGGCGGTCGGCAAGTGGTTAAAGTGTTTCTAAACCCCAGACCCTGAATTCACTAAATCTGGTCTTCCACAGTACACAGCACATGGAAATGCAATCGTTTTAGTAAATATAAATACCTTTTCCTATCAGCAGTTAGAGCATTCTTGTGACATGTATCCGTGTCTGGTTAAAGCTTGTTGTGGACAGTGGTGATTGGCCCTGTGCTGATCACATGCCATCTGTCAAGAAAAAAATAAAAACTCTCTAGAAATACACACCAAACATGTGCAGCATGTGCAGCCTGTCCCCTAATGCTCTGTTCTATCAAGATGGGTTGAAGTCAGTTAAAGAAACAGAGGAATAGAAAGACAGGAGCCTTTAACCACTTTCAGATCTGAGGATTTTCCTGCTTAATGACCAGGCCACTTTTTTCAACTTGGCACTGTGTGAATTTAACTGACAATTGTGCGGTCATGCAATGCTGTACCCAAACAAAATTCACGTCCTTTTTTTCCCACAAACAGAGCATTCTTTTGGTGGTATTTGATCACTCCTGCGCTTTTTATTTTTTTGTGATATTAATAAAAAAAGAAAAAAAAATTTGCAAAAAATTTACATTTTCTACTTTGTCTTTTAAAAAAATATCCAATATATTCAATTGTTGTCATATATTTAGGCCACAATGTAACAATGTATTTAGCTACATGTCTTTGAAAAAAAACATCTCAATAAGCATATTTTTATTGGTTTGCGCAAAAGTTATAGCGTCTGCAAACTATGGTGTAAATATTGGATATGCAGCTTTTACTTTCTGACTGCCTATCTCATTTCTTGAAGTGCTACAATGGCAGGGCAGTAAACCCCCCCCCCCCCCAAATTACCAGCACATTAAATATTTAATTTTTTTGTCACAGGTGTTTTAAAAATAACTAAAAAAATATATATTTTTTTACACAAAGTTGTCATTAAAATTATATATTGCTCACGCATGCCATGGGTATATGTGTAATTACACCCCAAAATATATTCTGCTGCTTCTCCTGAGTATAGGGATACCACATGTGTGAGACTTTTTGGGAGCCTAGCTGTGTACGGGACCCCGAAAACCAATCCCCACCTTCAGAATTTCAAAGGGCGTAAACTTCTCATTGCACTTTCTCGCTACCCATCACGGTTTTGGAGGCCTTGAAATGTCAAGATAGCACAAAACCCCCCCAAATGACCCCATTTTGGAAAGTAGACACCCAAAGCTATTTGCTGAGAGGTATTTTGAGTCCATGGAATTTTTTATATTTTTCCCTAAGTTTTAGGAATATGACACTTTGTTTTTCTTTTGTTTTTTTTTTACGCAAAGTTGTCACCAAAAGATATATTGCTCACACATGACATGGGTATATGTTGAATGACAAAATGTATAGTAACCGCGCTAGTGCAAATAAAAATAGAAAATAAGCAGCAACTTCAAGTGTGACCGCACCCAAAACAATATACAAATAAAAAAGTTGCGCTAAATGTTAAATAAAGTAAGACAAATATCAAACGTCCTTTAGTGAGTCCATAAAAATTATGACGTGAAGATATAAAAAGTTTTAAGGTGAAGATTCCTGATGGTATTGTGCTTACCAGAAAGCCATATATAAATAACAGGAAATCAAGGTCAGGAAATCTTGAGAGCCCTTATGATGTAGTAATGGAGACTCCCAAGAGGTTCAGATGCATAGAATTCATAAAATGAGAAAAAAGAACACCATAGTGTAAAACCAAACAACAAAGGAAAATATATGGAAAGATGATGCACTCACAAATAAAGTACAATGCCTTCACCAGTAAGTATACACCAATAAGTGAATCAAGCACGTGCAGGTACTCCTTACCGTATTAAAAAAGTAAGTGCTCATTAAATAGTGCCAAGAGGTTGCTGATAGAAAAGGGCTACTGAATCCACCACCAATCTCAGCGCTTCTTACCAGATCCTCGGAGGTTATACAGATATAACATATGTTCTGATGTTGGACCTAAAACTCCGGAGAACATAGGAAATTCAGCTGTCTCCAGAGGTGCGTTTAAGATATTGACAACCCAGGCGTAAATCAGCAATATAAAACAAAAGAGGGGAACGTCATAGCGTAAAATCCAACAGACGTTTTTTTGTAAAAACAGAATAACACTCACAAGCATGATGATAAAGCTCGCATAAGTATGGAAGCCACCGGCTGGTCGGCTATGCTCGCCCGCACTTCCTGGACGCTGGGGGGGGGGGTGCCACAGCACGCTGTGACCCTATGCGTTTCGTCACAGATGACGTTTTCAAAGGTGCGGGCGGCGTGCTGACGCCACCTATTTATAGGAACAATAATATTACAATGCCCTGACTTGAAAACCGGAACTTCCGCAACGGCCATCTTGCTATTGGGAAAGTGACCACAACTGATGGGAAAATGGAAAGCTCACTGTATTCAAGCCGGAAATACTAATTCAGCCATTTTACTAAGGGGAAGTGCCCAAGGACAACAGGAAACTGATAAGTACATGCTATCTGCGGAAAATAACCCCAAATAGCATAAATAAATAAACAAGATACAAACACAAAGGTTTGCACTTGTATAGAAAAATTGTGGAATTAGGTATCCAAGACCATATATGCACTGTGATGAGACCAATCTCGCCACTGGGCATTGGAGAAGCCTGGTTGCTCGCCTCCTGCAATGTGACTATGGACCCTCTCACCAGCCCATGCTAAACGTAAACCCCATGGCGATTTGACTGTGTTTGCGGCATCTGAGCGCTGTTTGGATATGTTGAGCGCTCAGATCCAGGCTATCTGGGGATGGGTTAAATGTGGGGGTTCTGTTCAGTAGACTGGGAGTTATGCATTTTTGTGTCTTTTTGTGTTTCTTTAACCATGTGGCTAATGGAGTCTTGCCTCTATCCTGGAAGCTAAACCTTATTCCTGTAAACTGTAAGGCACAGGAAGTGCACTCCTAATATGGTCATTCCAGGAAGTTCAATGAGGAGACAGACTGTCTGAGGTGGCTCTCCATTCACCTATTGTCGGGTGTGCTAATGAACTTGCCTGCTGTCTGCTAAGAAATGTATTGACACTCAGAGTAATGTGTATTGAGGGCTCGTTAGGGAACCATTGTTCTGTGTCTGGCTATTGTGTACATTGATTACCCCCTGGGGGCTTCTGTCTCCTTGCACATGGCAGTCCTTCTGGTCAAGCTATCTGACCAATCACTGCTGACTCATTTTCAAGCCCTCATTTGCATGGCTGGAGAGGACCTTATGGGGAACTGCAGATACTGTGCAATTTACCAATGGGAAAGCGGTTGTTGGGGGAAGGATGTTCCAAATTCTGTATAAAAGTGTGCTGTGTTCTTCCAATAAATGTTGTTCCTATTTTACCCTCAACTCGGAGCTTTGTCTCGTTATTGGGGGGGATTTATTGTATGCTGTTCCAGTTTGACTGCTAGGAGTGTAAACCCTTCATAGGGTTTTTCCTATTCAGCTGTATGCAGCATTCATAAGGTTCCAGCTACACTGTTCGCGTCATTCCTTGGTTTCCAGTTCGGGAGTTTGGTGTCCTGCAAGTAGCTGTGCCTGTCGCTCTGGAAGGGGAAGATCTCGTAAACGGTTTTAACCCTTTTGTGTCTGGGGTGCCGTAACAATTGGTGGCAAGCGGCGGGATCGTTCTCACAGCCAGAAGGACAGCTACAGGAGGCACCATTCTGTGGATTTACAAGTTGGGGGCAACGCATGTCTCAGTACAGCGACCCTTAAAGCAACAGGATGGAACCAGCAGTGGAGTACAGATACTCTCTGAGAGAATATGACCGTATGGTGTGGTTACGGCTGAGCTTCTTCGGACCCAATCCAGTGGAGAGATCCAAGCGGTTCGTGAAGAACTTAGTGTTCAGGACTCTGCTAGACAGGGCAGAGAGAGAGGGCCAGCTGGCACGTTGGGAGGAACTCCAGCGGCAGGTACAGTTAAGGGAAGAGGAGAGCCCAGTCTCCATTCTCCAGCGGCAGGCTGAGTTACAGGGGGCAGAGACAGTCAGTCCTGTCGCCCAGCAGCAGATTGATTTGTTGGGAATTGGGAGCTCAGTCTCCATCCCACAGCAGCAGAGTGTCCTGCAGGGAACAGAGAGCCCAGTCTCCTTTCCCCAGCAACAGGACACTGTATTGGGAGCAGAGACAGTCGGTCTCCCTCCCCAGGGGCTGGAAGTATATTTGGGAGAGGAGCTTGTTACCCCCTCTCCCTATTGGCAGAGTGATATCCAGGTAATTGGGAGCGCAGTCTTCATCCCTCAGCGGCAGATTGAGTTACAGGGGGCAGACACAGTTGGTCCTGTCCCCCAGCGGCAGATTGAGCTATTGGGAATTGGGAGCCCAGTCTCCATCCCACAGCAGCAGCTTAACGTACCAGGGGGAGACAGTAAGCCCCCCAACAGTGCAGATGGGACCGTGGTCTCTGCACTCACAGCACAGGGGGTAGGGACAGTCGGTCCTGACCCCCAGCAACAGGGCTGTTTAGCCAAAGGGAAGACAGTCGGTCTTCCCCCACAGCAGCATGGTGGTGTATTTAAAGGGGAGACAGTCGGTCTCCCCCTCCAACAACCCGTCTCCAACCAGGCTACTTCTGTGGTAGTGCTGGCACCAGGGAAGAGTACCGCTGGTCTCTGCCCACTCAGCAACCCACCAAGGCAGTCTACCAGTCCCCCACACAGCCAAGGTGAGGCACCTGGACATGGACAAATTTCTCTTCTACCCAGGTGTAGTAACCAGTTTTTTTGGGTGGGCTGTACTGCTGTTTCTGTTTTGTGGGTGGGCTGCTGGACTAACAAGGGCACTGACCGGCAGAAGGTCAGATACCCTGTTAGTCTGTTTGGAAAAGGGGAGAAATGTGACCAGACCAATCTCACCACTGGGCATTGGAGAAGCCTGGTTGCTCGTCTCCTGCAATGTGACTATGGACCCTCTCATCAGCCCATGCTAAACGTAAACCCCATGGCGATTTGACTGTGTTTGTGGCATCTGAGCGCTGTTTGGATATGTTGAGCGCTCAGATCCAGGCTATCTGGGGATGGGTTGAATGTGGGGGTTCTGTTCAGTAGACTGGGAGTTATGCATTTTTGTGTCTTTTTGTGTTTCTTTAACCATGTGGCTAATGGAGTCTTGCCTCTATCCTGGAAGCTAAACCTTATTCCTGTAAACTGTAAGGCACAGGAAGTGCACTCCTAATATGGTCATTCCAGGAAGTTCAATGAGGAGACAGACTGTCTGAGGTGGCTCTCCATTCACCTATTGTCGGGTGTGCTAATGAACTTGCCTGCTGTCTGCTAAGAGATGTATTGACACTCAGAGTAATGTGTATTGAGGGCTCGTTAGGGAACCATTGTTCTGTGTTTGGCTATTGTGTACATTGATTACCCCCTGGGGGCTTCTGTCTCCTTGCACATGGCAGTCCTTCTGGTCAAGCTATCTGACCAATCACTGCTGACTCATTTTCAAGCCCTCATTTGCATGGCTGGAGAGGACCTTATGGGGAACTGCAGGTACTGTGCAATTGACCAATGGGAAAGCGGTTGTTGGGGGAAGGATGTTCCAAATTCTGTATAAAAGTGTGCTGTGTTCTTCCAAAAAATGTTGTTCCTATTTTACCCTCAACTCGGAGCTTTGTCTCGTTATTGGGGGGGATTTATTGTATGCTGTTCCAGTTTGACTGCTAGGAGTGTAAACCCTTCACAGGGTTTTTCCTATTCAGCTATATGCAGCATTCATAAGGTTCCAGCTACACTGTTCGCATCATTCCTTGGTTTCCAGTTCGGGAGTTTGGTGTCCTGCAAGTAGCTGTGCCTGTAGCTCTGGAAGGGGAAGATCTCCTAAACGGTTTTAACCCTTTTGTGTCTGGGGTGCCGTAACATGCGCTAAAAAGTTAAATTATTACATTCAGATTGTCAAGTCCGGTCATATAAGTGGATATATAGTAATACCAACAATTGTGGAATTAGGTATCCAAAAACAAATATGCGCTAAAAAGGTAAATTATTACATTCAGATTGTCAAGTCTGGGTATATAAACGGATATATAATAATAACAATATATAAATTTATAAGTGAAAAATAGATATATAAATATAAAATAAATAAAAATAAATAAAAAGTAACAATGATGATGAATCAAGCATTATCAATAAAAGCATTCAACTCAACATCAATGTTAGACCAAAGGGCGTATATGTTTTGGCCTGATAGATCCAAGACATTTTGAGTTTGGACAAACCCCTGATAAAGGGTTGTCCCCTCCAATGTGGTGTAAACTTATCTATACCGAGAAATAAAGTATTTTTAGGATCTTTATTATGAACAGATGCATAATGTTTCTATACAGAGTGATGTTGGAATCCCTTCCTAATATTCACTATATGCTCGTTCAATCTTACATGTAAGGGACGCTTGGTTCTCCCAATATACTGGTGCCCACATGAGCACTGGAGCAGATATACTACCCCAGTGCTCATGCAGGAAATGAAGGGCTCAATTATGTGGGTCCTTCCTGTACGAGCAGCAACAAAATCTCTTACATTCCTCTGTTTGTTGGAATTTATAGAACAGATCTGGCATCTGTTGCACCTATAAAATCCTGTCAGCTGGTGTAAGAAACTAGGTCTAGATTGTGGTGGCTCTAGAACGTTAGGAGCTATACTATTCCTCAAAATAGGGGCCCCTTTGAAGACCACCCGCAATCGGTCAGGAAGAGTCTTTCGAAGGACTGGGTCGTTGTTAAGAATATGCCAATGGTGACATATTAAATTCTTTATACATATATGCTGACTGGAGAAAGAGGTAATGAATGGTAAAGTAGGGGGGGACGTATCACTGCCAACATGACCATGGGCATTTAATAGTTGTGCTCTATCTAATTGACTAACTTCCAATAAAGTTTTTTGGAGAAATTCATCATTATAACCTTTATCAAGGAATCTCTTAGTCAAAGTATGGGCCTGTGACATAAATTCCTGTAAATCTGTGCAATTATGCCTGATGGTATTGGCCCTTAGGTATTGCACGCAGCCAAGGAGCATAATGGCAACTATCAACGGGAATGTAGGAATTTCTGTCCGTTGCTTTGAAATATGTGGAAGTAGTAAATTGGCCATCTTTAATGGCTATCACCAAATCCAGAAAATTAATACCAGATTGGCTACACTCATAATTGAATTGTATGCCCCTAGAGTTAGAATTGAGATGTTCCAAGAATGAAATCAAATCGTGATGATTGCCATCCCAGAGGAGGAGGACGTCATCTATATACCTAGCCCACAGCAGTATCTGGGGTCTGTGGTGGGCATAGATGACGTCCTCCTCCCACTGGGCCATAAACAGATTGGCAAGAGACGGGACATATTTCGCGCCCATGGCCACACCAGTGACCTGGCGGAAAAATTGCCTGTTAAACCAAAAATAATTGTGATGGGTCGCATATTCCAACAACTCCATAATAAAGGAAATCTGAGTTTTAGGGATATCTTTTAGGGATATATGAGTCCCTAGTGAGAAACATATTTACAGCATCCAAACTTACATCATGTGGGATAATGGTGTACAGTGAGGACACATCTGCTTTCACCATTCACAGATGCTCAGTAGGTGTCAAATCACATAATAGATTAATGACATGTCTAGTGTCCTTGATGTAAGAAGGTGTGTTTTGAACTAAGGGTTGCAAATAAGAATCAATGTACTTCTCCACCCGGAACGTCACAGAATCAATTCCACTGACGATGGGGCGACCCGGGGGGGGAAGTCAGACTCTTATGCAATTTAAGAAGGTAATATATAACAGGAGTATGAGGGCATTTGGGGATCAAAAACGCCCTTTCTTTTTTGTTAAGTATATTGAGCATGTAACCCCTATTAACAATACCTTCTAATGTCTTTTTGTATAGAAATTTGGGATCTCTGGGTAGCAGGGTACAAGTCTGTCTATCCCCCAAAATCCATTGCATTTCAGCCATGTAGTTGCTTCTGTCGAGTACCACAATTCCCCCCCCCCCCCCCTTATCGGCTGGCCGAATCACCAGATCTTTATTGGTGCACAAGAAATCCAGCCCTTTTTGTAAATCATTAGACAAGGAGGTTTTATGTATTTGGATTTTCTCCAGGTCTCTAAGCACAACATCCCTAAAAACTTTAAGGGACGATGCTAGAGCCCCTGGTGGGTTAAACAAGGACACATTAGATAACCCGGAATGATGAAATTACGTAGGTCCAATGCGATTGTCCTTAATGGGATTGCTCATTATGTATCTTTTAATGTTCATTTTCCTTATGAACTTATGGACGTCCATGTAAGTCTGAAACTTGTTTAAACGCTTGGGGAGAGCCAACTTAAGACCCTTGTCCAAAACTCGTTTCTCGGATTCATTTAACACCACCTTACTCAAATTAAACACACCAGCACCCACTACATTTTGACTTTTTTTAAGTTTGATACGCCTCCCTCCCCTGTTCCCTCTTGAGGGTTGGCGGGGCGTTTGATTCCCTGTCCGGCCTTGGGAAAACCTCAACCTGGATAGCTTTGTTTAGTTGGCTGTTGAGGATTGGAGCTTTCCGGTGCCACTTCCCTGGAGGGATGGATAGCTGTATAATTTTGTGGCGACTGAACACTACTAGGGCCTTCACTATCTCTAAGTGGATAAAATTGATTTTCAACCGGAACATTATATTGATAGTTTTGGTTCTCCTGTCTATTACCAGAGGAGTCCCTTCCATACCAACGGTATTCCCTCTCAGGGCCTTGCGGAAAATCACCTGGGGGGTCATACCATTGGTGGTTGGATCTGGATGGACTATAATCCTGTCGCCATTGAGTAGGCCGATGGTAACCAAATTCAGGACCCTGGTTCCTCTGTTGGGGATAACCTGGTTCAGAATAGTTCCCAGGCCCTCGTCTCCATTGCAGAGTGTTTGAATAATTACCCCGATGTGTATGACAACCATAATGCTGTACATAACCACTTTGTTGTTCTCAATTTCTACCCCGCTGCCAATCATTATGTTGGCCCTGCATTATATAATTACCGTTAGGTTTATATTGATTGGGGTTTTTTTTCCCCTTACTGGGATTAGGTCCCCTAGAGGGTGATTTAAATGAAGGACGTCGGCCCTTTTTTAGATTTATTACCATTACCTGATGATTGTGGCGGGCCCGATGGAGCTCCACCAAACATGTTAGTGGAAACTTCCATCATCTCATCCCCAGGGCTGGTATTACCAAGTCATTTCTTTTGCCATTCAAAAACAGCACTACAATGGTATTTGCTGAGAGGCATTTTGAGTCCATGGAATATTTTATATTTTGCCCTAAGGGCTCTTTCACACGGGCGATCCGATCAGATCCGCCTGTCAGTTTTTTAGGCGGATCTGATCGGATCCTCCATGCAGCTCTATGGGGCAGCGGGTGTCAGCGGAGACACCTCCGCTGACACCCGCTGCCATCCGCATCCGATCCTGTGCTTGAAATCTGGACGGATGGAAACCCTATTTTTCCATCCGTTCAGTAATCGGATCGGATCTGATGAGAGCGGACAAGCGGTCCGCTCTCATCCGATCCCCCATAGAGGGCAGCAGGGGCTGTGACACCTCCCTCTCCGCACTGCAAGCGGAGACGGAGCTGTCATCCGCCCGGCTCAGCGGGGATCGCAGATCGATTCCCGCTGAGCAACACGGATCCGCCTACGAAGGCGGACCGTGTGAAAGAGCCCTTAGTTTCAGGAATATGACACTTTGTTTTTTTTTGTTTTTCTTTTACACAAAGTTGTCACCAAAAGATATATTGACACGTCATGGGTATATTTGGAATGACACCCCAAAATACATTCTGCTGCTTCTCCTGAGTACAGGGATACCATATGTTTGAGACTTTTTTGTACCAGCGTCTGGCTTTACGGCAACTAAGTACGGCGCCAAAAGATGGTCATTGAGGTCCACCCCTCCCATATTAAGGTTGTAGTCGTGGACACAGAGGGGCTTCTTCAAAACACTAGTTGCCGTATGAATTTGGACCGTCGTGAATGGAGGTCAGAACGAAAACATTCTGTATATCCCTCCACTTCACTGCAAGCAATTTGCAAGCAATTTGTCAGTTTTCAAGCAGGCTCTCGCCCCCCAACTAAGACGGGAATCTACAAGCCATTGGGGGAAGCCCTGGTGATTAGGTCGTATGGTGCCACATGCGCCAATTTGTAATTCAAGCAGGTGACTAAAAAGTGGCACGCTTGAAAAAAAATTGTCCATGTACAAATGGTACCCCTTTCCGATTAAGGGTGAAACCAAGTCCCAAACTATCTTGCCGCTGTCCCCTATGTAGTCTGGGCAGTTGGGGGGCTCCACAGTGCTATCTTTTCCCTTACTGTATAGCCTGTGGCCCTGTCACACAGGTTATACAGCTTGCCCCCGTATCTGGCACGCTTGCTGGGGAGAATCTGCTTGAAAGCAAGGCGGCCAGTAAACTTAATCAGGGACTTATCAATGCAGACAACTTGTTGGGGGGTAAACAAGGCTGCGAACTGCTGATTGAAGTGGTTTAGGAGGGGCCGAATTATAGTTCTGTTCAGATCAAAGATATTGATCCGTTCAGATACTATACTAGTAATGGAGGTGTATGTATGTGTGTGTATGTGTGTGTTACTGGTAATCAAAGGATTAAATTAATTTCTAACTATGCGCCGGGGATCTGCGCTGTCCTAGACTGACGCTAACTAGCGTTAATGCTAACTAATGTCACCTGTGACACTAATAATAGTGATCAGAAAAAAAACTGTACACTATAAAAGTGACACTGTGACAGGACAACGAAGGGGTTAACTGGTGGTGATCAGGGGGGGATCAGGGGGTTAAATCTTTATGGGGGGGTGGCGGGTACCCTAAACCTACTTAGGACAGAAACTAACTCACTATCGCTAACTGAAGTCACAAGCACACTATTACAGAAATACAAATCTTTATTAGGGGGGGGGGCAAGTATCCTAAGCCTAAAAGTAATGGTCGTTAGTGCTAAACCAAGTCACAAGGCACACTAATACAGAAATATAGAAAACTGCTACATACTGTCTATAGTGTGCAATTTGACAGGGGGTGTAGGGATTAACTGGGGGGGGGGGGTGATCGGGGGTTAAATGTGCCCTATCTAGGTGTGTGGAAGTGTGCTTGGTGCAGTACTCATGTTTGATCCTCTCTCCTCTCACGCTGGAATCCAAAAAGGATTTTGGGAGGGGAGAGAGGGTCATTTCTGTGACTGTGTTTATATTACACAGGCACAGCTAGGTCTGTGATTGGTCAGGACTGATCAGCAGGTCCAGGCCAAAAATCTTTGGCCTGGACCTGATGACTGATCAGTTCTGTACCGAATCAGACCATCGGCGGGAGCGGGGGCACACGGGAGCCGTATCGGTACGTATCGGTACATGACTCTGTCTGTTCGTGCCACTTTGCCGACGTTTATATACAGTAAGCGCTCGGCAAGTGGTTAAACACATAGCAGAGGATTAACCCCTTAGGTTCCACACTGAGTATAACAAGCATGCTTTACTGCATATACGAACTGATTATCACAGAGAGGGAAGAGTGGTTTTTACAGTCACACACTTTTCTTCATGTTCTATGAACTTTTCTTTCTTGGGACTATGCAGGAATTGCATGTTTAATTGGACTGAGCATAATAATTCAACACATTTTTTATATATTGGGTTTATAATGAATTACATTATTTAAAGTGGCACTACAATAACTTTTTAGCACAATTTTTATATACATATTGTTAGTATTAGCAAGCACTGTTTAATAGCTATATTAATATGTATTTAGGCCTGTAGGTAAGATATACTGTAGCAGCTGCATCATTAGATTATCACTAAGTGGATTGTTTGGGTGCGGGTGATGTTTATATATATATTTATATACATTATATTACTAAAAGTTTTGGGACACCTGCCTTTACATGCACATGAACTTTGATGGCATCCCAGTCTTAGTCTGTAAGGTTCAATATTGAGTTGGCCCACCCTTTGCAGCTATAACAGCTTCAACTCTTCTGGGAGGGCTGTCCACAAGGTTTAGGAGTGTCTATGGGAATGTTTGACCATTCTTCAAGAAGCGCATTTGTGAGCTGCCATCCATATCTTCACTCCTTATTGACCTCTGGCTTGTTCCTCAACTACACTTCTGTTTGATCTCAACCTGCAACCACTTGTTACCAATCTTTGACTTGTTTCTCAACTACTCTTTTGCTTCATCCCAACCTGTAACCACTAGTTACCAACCTTTCGGCTTGTTTATTGAATTTGCTTCTGCTTGATCTCTACCTGCTATATCTGATACTGGACCCTGGCTTTCTCACCTCTTGGTGGGCGATCAGGAGCTCTGGTGAATACTGATTAGAGCTTAGACCCCAAACGCCAAGTGAGCCTGCGTCAACTATGAGGGCTGCTTCTATACTTATCCTGCTGATCGGTGGGAGCCTCTCTACTGCTGTAGCTACTGATCTCCGAGCCTGTCCCCTTATCATGACCCTGTGACTGGTGAACACATTGTGACTGATGATGACACTTAACCTTCCTAGCGGTATTCCCGAGCGTGACTCGGGGTTAGATTTTAGAGCCAAAAGTGGTAACCCAGAGCCACACTCGGGGTACTGCTAGGAAGATCGCTGGATCCTGGTAGAGGTTTTACTTACCTTTTCTCCGGGATCCAGCGAAGAATGCGGGCGGTATGCGAATGCGGAGCATCCTCCGGATCGTCTGCGAGCCCCGGCTTCCGTCTCCGGCGACGTGACGTCCGCCGGGGGGTGGAACCGGCGGCAAATTCAAATGTAAAACACACCAAACACACTGATACCATTCAAAATAAAAAAAAATTCACATTACATTGCCCCCCAGTGCCCTTTGCTGCAGTTTTACTGTACTTTTTATGTAAATATATGTGTATATATATATATATATATATATATATATATATACACACAGTATATATATATATATATATATATAAATATATGTATACATATATATATATATATATATATATATATATATATATATATACAGTATATATATATATATATATATATATATATATATATACGTAATTCTTGTGAATGAGCAGCCCAAACCAACTGTATACATTTTATATATATATATATATATATATATATATATATATATATAATATATGTATACATACATACATATATATAATAAATGTATACAGTTGGTTTGGGCTGCTCATTCACAAGAATTACATGCAAAATAATGGTACCGCTTTCAGCACCTAAAATCCAAAAGAATCATACCGCCAGGGAGGTTAACAGTGATTATAATTACTGACAATTTCTAGGCACCTAAATAAAAGGATCAGTTGTGTTCATTCAGTTTGTTTTTTAAATGGTTTTACCCGATGGTGTATCTGATGATGTAGGCTGTGGGAAGTTGCAGACACACAAAGGGCTATGCAAAGCTTGTAAGGAACATACTTCCCATAGGAATGCCCTATGGGAAACCTGATGAACAGCACCAGAATTTTAAAGATGTGCAAACGCTTATTAAACAAACCACTCACATTTTTTTTTTAAACATTATTTTTTATTAAGATTTTTAGAAACACAAGAAAAAAATGTGCAAAGTCATGTTGTACATTTCAAATCACTCACATTTTTGGTTTTCGGTACAAATCCCACCTAGCCAGAATTGGTTGGCTTGTCTGTTCTTATAACAAAGAAGTGTTCCATTATGACCTTGTTTTTTTTTTTTTTTTTGTATTTTCAAACATGTCTACCTCACATCATTTATATTTTGAAAATATGCCTAATGTACTGTCTGTGTTTAGGATAAATATTCCGCATGATTTGAAAAACAACCACAAGAATAGACTTTCAGCTGTGAAAACTAGGCCGGGATCACTTTTTCTTTATTTGTTGTCTTCAAATGTCCTGAACCATCTGTGTGCAGTTTTTTTTTTTTTTTTTTCTTTTGAGGTTTGTTAAATAAAAAGTTTAATTGTGGTGTAACATACAACACAGCTGTATTTCAATGATAGATAATTTGGATGATGAAGTAAAAAATACAGGAATTGAACATGACTCAGAACTTATACTAGGTGCACACAAACAGCAGATGGAAATCTTTTATTCCAAATGTAATTCAATAATTGACACATAACTGCTTAACAATGCACAATAAAGCAATACAACATATAAAACATGTGAATAAAACATTACACATTGCTCTTTCACTTTCTCAATTAACCAAGTTGTGTCAACCAAATTTATTCTGATACAGATAAAAATATTTCCGATGCTGCAATAAACCAAGAAGCATTTTTACTGTTTAAACATTTCATCGGGACACAATACAAAACCTTTCGTTTTCACATCTTGTTGCAGAAATTTCTCCTAATTTCCTTTGCTGATAACATTCAGGACATCCTATGGAGATCTACTAGACCAGGGATCTCCAAACTTTCTAAACAAAGGGCCAGTTTTAATTTCCTTCAGACTTTAGGGGCCTGGACTAGGGCGAGTGGGAGTAGAAAATGTCCTGGCATCCAGTGGGAATAAACAATGACCAATCTTTGGTGCTTGTGGGTGAAGGAACGGTCATTGTTGATGTCAGTGGAAGGAATACTGCCCGATTGTTGGTGTCAGTTGCAGGAATAGTGCCCCATTGTTGGTGTCAATGGAAGGATTTTTGCCCCATCATTGTCAGTGGGAGGAATTGTGCCCTCTTGTTAGTGTAAGTTAGAGGAATTGTGCCCTTTTGATGGTGTCATTTGGAGAACTAGTGCCCCATCATAGGTGTCAATGGAAGGAATTGTGCCCCATCATTGGTGTAAGTGGTAGGAATAGTACCACATTGTTGGTGTCAATGGAAGGAATTTTGCCCTTTCGTTGGTGTCAGTTGGAGGAATTGGGCCCTTTTGATGGCCAGTGGGAGGAATAGTGCCCCAAGGTTGGTGTCAGATACAGGAATTATGCCCCATTGTTGGTGTCAGTTGATGAAATGATGCCCCAAGGGCTGAATAAAGGCAAGTAAAGGGCTGCATCCAGCCCCTGGGCTGCAGTTTGGAGACCGCTGTACTAGACTAAAAAATAATAACGATAAGAAATAACACTGCAGTTCTTTATTTAAAACACTGTTTTCCAACAATATAAACTAAAACCACATAGAAATGTAATACAGATACTTCTGAGAAGCAGGTAATACCCTTGACTGTAGACCTAGAAACTAAGCAGGAAATATTCCTGGATGAACCAGTCATTGGCTCCCGAAGGCTAAATCCTCTCATATACAGTACATGGTCTCTAAGAACCCCCCCCCCCCCTTTAAAGAGTCTCATCAATCTGTTGGATATGGTGACACAAAAATGCAATTTAGCAACCAACACATTACCTACAAAAACATCACTGGAAGAGAAGTTTATCAAAGTAATAAACCGAAAACAAATGAATACATTGCCTACAAAAACATCACTGGAAGAGGAATTTATCAATGTAATAAACCTAAACCAAATGATTACCTAATGTTTTACCAGATTGGAGAGTCTCCAGCACAATTCTCATTTTCCAGCTTCACTGGATACAGTTTTTCAATGAGCATTTTAATGTGCTTGAATTTAGTTTATGCTAAAGCAAGTTGGCTAACCAAATCAGTGGCTTCACAATAATAAGATACTCATTTATTGTCATGATTATTTATCATGACTTAAAAGTGAATTTCAAAAGAAAGTAGTGAGCCAGAAGTAGGTTTTGAACCTCTTCAGCCCCGGAAGGGTTACCCCCCTTCATGACCAGGCCATTTGTTGCAATATGGCACTGCGGGACTTTAACTGGTAATTGCACAGTCATGCAATGCTGAACCCAAACAAAATTAATGTCCTTGTTTTCCCACAAATATAGCTTTCTATTGGTTGTATTACCTCTGCATTTTTTTTGCGCTATAAACAAAAAAAGACCAACAATTAAAAAAAAACAAAACAAAAAGAAACCTATATTCTTTACTTTATGCTATAAAACATTCCCAATAAAAAATTGTAAAAAAATCAAATTTGTTCATCAATTTAGGCCACTATGTATTCTGCTACATGTTTTTGGTAAAAAAAAAAAAAAAAAATCCCAAAAAGGGTATATTGATTGGTTTGCGTAAAAGCTATAGCATCTACAAACTATGGGATATTTTTATGGATTTTTTATTTATTTATTTTTTTATTTTTTTTACTTGTAATAGCGGTGTCAGCGTTTTTTAGTGGGACTGTGACATTGCGGCGGACAAATCGGACACTAACTGACACTTTTGACACTCTTTTGGGGAGCAGTGACACTAACACAGTGATCCGTGCTAAAAAATATGCACTGTCACTGTACTAATGACACTGGCAGGGAAGGGGTTAACATCAGGGATGATCAAAGGGTTAAATGTGCTCCTAAGGAGTGCTTTCTAAGGGGGGGGGGTGCTTTAACTTGGGGAAAACAGGGATCTGTGTCCCTGCTTAGCAGAAACACAAGATCTCCATTTTCCCCTCTCACAGAATGGCGGTCTGCTTTGTTTTCATAGGCATACCGCCATTCTGCCTCTCCTGAGAACGATCGTGGGGTGCCAACGAACATTGGGTCCACCAGACCCGCTGATTGTCTCCCGCTGTGTCCAATCACAACAGGAGTTGGCAACCCCAGACCCAGTGCATGAAATCATGTACAGGTATGTGATTTCATGCAGGAGGGCCGCCCTGCCGCAGTATATGTGCGTGGGGAGGTCCAGAAGAAGTTAAGATATATTTAAAACAAATTTCAGAAGGAAAGCTGTCATCCTAATCCAATTTGAATTTAAAGTGAATGTAAAGCTTCAGTGTTTTTTATTTTTTTTTATTAAAATAATCAACATGTTATACTTACCTGTTCTGTGCAATGGTTTTGTACAGAGTGGCTTTGAACCTTCTCTTCTACGAGTGGCCTTATAGCAAGCTGCTTGCTATGGAGACATGCATGTGAGCTCGCTCCCAAGCTAGGCTGTAGGGACAGCGCTGGATCAAGAGTGGTGTCAGGTAAGTGTATGGGGAGGGGGAGGAAGCACAGAAATTGGAATACAGAGATGCCATTGAGGTATGTTAGAACAGAGGCTCTGACTGGATGATGTGTTCTAGGCTTTAGGATGGAGATGGCTAATATTTTTACTTCCCTGTGCACTCTTAAAGGCTGCTGATTCTCCACAGGATGCAACCAATAGCCACACCTGAAAAGGCCAGGCAGTGAAGAACCTGCATTGATCTGCATATAAGGTAAGTACTTATTCTGATTATTTACAAGGAATGCATGGCGGGGATGGACTGGCAGTTTTTCATCTAAAAATTCACATACGGGTAAATTCACTAGCTTTCCCAATAGAAGTGTACCATAATGTCCATGGGTTCTAGTAAAAATAAAAAGTGACACTTTTACACATTAACAATTACAATGTCCTGTGTTTTGAATACCTCTTTAGCCCTACTCAATGTCATTCAAGCAAATATGTAAGTTATAAACTGTTTATAACTTCTGTTTTGTTGCATTGACAGAACCTGTGTTTATGGATAGACATAGTTAAATATACAGTACTGTAGAACAAAAGGTTATGCTGTTTAAAAGGAAATATGTTACGTACTTTTACTTTGGTATCGGAGTAACTAAGAAATGGTCTTTTTTTACCCTAGTATTTCTCTACTTATTGCCAACCAGGTAATACGATTCACTTTTAATTTGGCATGTCTAAGCATGCTACCCATGCCACTGCAGGAGGTTTAAATGAAAGAAAGCTGTACTTGACACAACCGTTATGATGGGAAGACTGATGACCCAGTTAGGAAGAAAGCTAGAGAGGCAACCTGATATTAGCACTGTTGATTGATGTAAGTGCTGGTGTCTCCCCCCACGTTTTTCTTTCTGTAGCTTTTTCTCTCTTCTTTACTGTCAAAGGACATGACTGGAGTTGACATCTAACCTCCCATAACCTACCACCTTTATATGACATGCTAGCAGGCTGCATGGCAACAAATAGTAATAATATGTAACACAAGTCAATGGTTTAAAACAAACTTATGACTTGCTTTATTTCAAAGCTTGGACTTCATCTGAGATTTGATCTGGGTTGCTACATATTTATATTTGGGCAACTCACAGTGGCACTGCTGGCAAGCCTGTGCCAGGCCACTCTCACTCTGTTGCTGGTCTCACTATAGGCTTTCAAATCAAAATGACAAGCAGAGAGATTTTTAGCCTCGATTGAACCTTGAAATACTCAATCTGGGAACTAGTGGAGGAGATTCAGAACTTTGTGCTATTGGTCCCCATCAGCAGGACCATATTAGGACAAAATAGACCTTGGGTGAAACTTAAAGGGGGGTCTTACATGACATTTTGTACTGTGTCAACAGAAAGTGTGCATATATGGAAGATGTGCCAGACCAAAAGATAAGAGTCCAAAATAATTTAGTGATATCTTGTTAAAAGACAGCCAACATGTTTCGGGGGTAAAAGGAACTCCCCCTTTATAAAGGCTTCAGATAAAAATGAGCACCATGAGTGTACTCAATGTAAGACTTTCCTGCTTGAATCTGTGCAGGGAAGCTGATTGCTGGATTAGGATTCATGGCCAGCAGTATATGCATCAGTAGTCAAAATAAGAAGTTCTTACTTTGAGTCCACTTAAAAGTCTCATTTTTTTTTGGGAAATTCTTTAATTAATTTTTGAAAAGGTAAAATATAAAATAGAGCCTCGGGGCATACCCCAGCCCAAGACAATCAAAACAAAAACAATAAAAGAAAAATCATAAAGATTACATAACATAATCTAACATAATATCTGCTCAGCACTGAATGCAGGAATATGTAGGAAATTAACATACGGTACAGAACATATCCAAGGTTCTACTGGTTAATAGGGATGATCGAACTTTTGAAAAGTTCGGTTCGACCAGAACACCCGAACTTCACGAAAGTTCGGCCCGGATTTCAGAACCCCATTGAAATCAATGGGACCCGAACTTCTGTAATCAAAAAACACCATTTTTAAGCCCTAAAACCCAATAAATGCCCCTAAAAAGTGCCTAGGGTTCTGGGTCATGCCCCATTAACTATTAATCACACAAAAAAAAGTTCTTAAAAATTGCCATTTTTGATAAAAAAGCCAATTATTGAAAAATTAAAAAAAAAAAAAAAAAAGAGATTTTGGGGGGTCTAAAAAGTGTACCTGTGAAGTTTCAGGTCTGTAGCATGTCCAGAACCAGAAAAAAAAAGATCGTTTGTATTAGAAAACTTTAAGCACAGGAATATGGCTTCTCTGCTGTAACACCTTGCCGGTTTAATAGCAGGCATTTTTTTGGGTTCTTTGCAGTCAGGAAAAACATCTGAACTTGTGTATAGTGGTACTGTGCACAAGTTCTGATGTTTTGCCTGCCTCCAAAACCCTCCAAAAAATGCCAGCAAAAACACACCTGGGCATTTTTTTTTTTGACGCTAGCGTTTTTTTGGCATTTTTTGGGGTTCTTTTGAGGCAGGCAAAACATCTGAACATGTGTATAGGGGGGATATATAGACATATATGTCTGAATATATACCCCTAGACATATATAGGTGTGATAGTAGCAGAAATAAATGCTTGCGCTAATGAAATCATTTACAGTAATATATTTCTGCTACTATCACACCTATATATGTTTTGGGGGTATATATTCAGACATATATGCCTATATATACACCCTATACACATGTTCAGATGTTTTGCCTGCCTCAAAAGAACCCCAAAAAATGCCAAAAAAACGCTAGCGTCAAAAAAAAAAAATGCCCAGGTGTGTTTTTGCTGGCATTTTTTGGGGGGTTTTGGAGGCAGGCAAAACATCAGAACTTGTGCACAGTACCACTATACACAAGTTCAGATGTTTTGCCTGCCTCAAAAGAACCCCAAAAAATGCCAAAAAAAAACGATAGCGTCAAAAAAAAAAATGCCCAGGTGTGTTTTTGCTGGCATTTTTTGGGGAATTTTGGAGGCAGGCAAAACATCAGAACTTGTGCACAGTACTACTATACACAAGTTCAGATGTTTTTCCTGACTGCAAAGAACCCAAAAAAATGCCTGCTATTAAACCGGCAAGGTGTTACAGCAGAGAAGCCATATTCCTGTGCTTAAAGTTTTCTAATACAAACGATCTTTTTTTTATGGTTCTGGACATGCTACAGAGCTGAAACTTCACATGTACACTTTTTAGACCCCCCAGACACTAAATCCAAAGTAAAAATCAAAAAATCTCTTTTTTTTTTTTTTTTTTTTAATTTTTCAATAATTGGCTTTTTTATCAAAAATGACAATTTTTAAGAACTTTTTTTGTGTGATTTTGTGTCTGGGAGGTCTAAAAGGTGTACCTGTGAAGTTTCAGCTCTGTAGCATGTCCAGAACCCCAAAAAAACCTCATATAAGTGTAAAAGAGGGGTCCCACCATCCCTGCTCTACTGAAAAATTATCTTTTTTCTGGTTCTGGACATGCTACAGAGCTGAAACTTCACAGGTACACTTTTTAGACCCCCCAGACACTAAATCCAAAAAAAGTCATGCCTGCCTCCAAAAATGCCCAATAAATGCAAGAAAAAGCGCCGTAGAGAAGCCGTATACCTGTTCTAATAAAAATTATAAGAAAATGCTAATTTTTGGGGGGTTCTGGACATGCTACAGAGCTGAAACTTCACATGTACACTTTTTAGACCCCCCAGATACTAAATCCAAAGTAAAAATCAAAAAAATCTCTCTTTTTTTTTTTTTAATTTTTCAATAATTGGCTTTTTTATCAAAAATGACAATTTTTAAGAACTTTCTTTTGTGTGATTTTGTGTCTGGGGGGTCTAAAAGGTGTACCTGTGAAGTTTCAGCTCTGTTGCATGTCCAGAACCATAAAAAAAAAGATCGTTTGTATTAGAAAACTTTAAGCACAGGAATATGGCTTCTCTGCTGTAACACCTTGCCGGTTTAATAGCAGGCATTTTTTTGGGTTCTTTGCAGTCAGGAAAAACATCTGAACTTGTGTATAGTGGTACTGTGCACAAGTTCTAATGTTTTGCCTGCCTCCAAAACCCCCCAAAAAATGCCAGCAAAAACACACCTGGGCATTTTTTTTTTGACGCTAGCGTTTTTTTTGGCATTTTTTGGGGTTCTTTTGAGGCAGGCAAAACATCTGAACATGTGTATAGTGGTACTGTGCACAAGTTCTGATGTTTTGCCTGCCTCCAAAACCCCCCAAAAAATGCCAGCAAAAACACACCTGGGCATCTTTTTTTTTTGACGCTAGCGTTTTTTTGGCATTTTTTGGGGTTCTTTTGAGGCAGGCAAAACATCTGAACATGTGTATAGGGGGTATATATAGGCATATATGTCTGAATATATACACCTAGACATATATAGGTGTGATAGTAGCAGAAATATATTACTGTAAATGATTTCATTAGCGCAAGCATTTATTTCTGCTACTATCACACCTATATATGTCTAGGGGTATATATTCAGACATATATGTCTATATATTCCCCCTATACACATATTCAGATGTCATGTCTGACATCAAACATGTCCTCAAAAAAGCACTGGCAGTGGCAGCCCCTGCAGCATTAAAAAATGCTTGCTGGTGAGAAGCCACATGCCTGTGCCGAAGCAACACAGAGAAATGATAATTTCTCTATAGCGGTCACCCTGCTATGGAAGGGTTTTGTCACCCTGCCATAGCAGTCACTGTCAGTTAACCCTACACTACACTACGGTCCCCTGACACTTAACACTTTCCCTACAGAAACTAAATTTTTGAAGCTAACTTAAGTGTAAAGGAGCACTCTAACTACACTAGATATCCCTTTCCTCACACTAAAAATAGCTAAATGACACTTTTAAAGTAAAATTAACAGAACTGCTTCCACTCTCTTCCATGTCCAGTATAACAATGCTGGGAATATGGCGGGGGCGATCTTATATACTGGGGGGCGTATTCACTAATGATTGGTCTAGGGACCCCCTAGTCACTCCAATCACATTCCTAGCATTCTCCTGCCCCCTCAATTGGCTTTTGCTAATGGTTCTGGTCCAATCACGGGCTTTTAAAGCCCATTTCCTGAAGCATTGCATTCTGGGCGGTTCTGGTTGCCGAATTCCGAACTTTTTGGGCAAAAAGTTCTAAATTCGGCCGAACCTCGAACACCCAATGTTCGGGCCGAACCGATGGTGGACCCGAACCGTTCGATCATCCCTACTGGTTAAGACTAAATGCTCCCTCAAAATTCAGTACTCATATTCAAATTACAATGTCCCCAAAGAATAAATGCCCACATACACATATTTTCAGAGAATCTCATTGTTTCAGGATATGGTAGCCGAGGGAGAATCAAGCCAGATATCCCACACTTTAGAGAACCTATGAGGACAAAAACAAGAGAAGTAAGTAGCCTTTTATAACGGTGTCACAGCAATAATCAAGGATTGCCAGAAAGTTATAGTACAGGCCTCCTTTGTCTTCCATTTTAGTGTGATCGCTTTACGGGCCTTAAAATAGGAGTAGGCTAAGAAGAGTTCTAAGTGCCCTATGAGGGGCTAGAGAGCTCACCAGGCTAAGTATACAAACCTCCATGCTCAGAGGAACCCTCACAGTGGTCAATGTAGCAATAAATTGGTTAACCTCAGCCCAAAAGGTTTGTATTTTTGAACATGTTCAGAATATATGTTTAAAATCGGCATGTTCCTCCAGGCATCTCAAGCATTGGGAAGAGAGGCCCGAGTACATCTTATTCAACCTGTGACATGCCAGATATATTCTATGTACAAATTTTAATTGAATCAGTTTGTCTCTACAAGCAAGCAATTGAGAAAAGGGGTAGTACCACATGTCTTCCCAATCCTCATTGTCGATACCTGAAGCATTCGCCTGCCACTTAGAATGAAGAGTCTCCATGCCAGTAACAACTGAACCTTGTACAACACTGAGAGCGTGTCAATGTGTCATCACGAAGTATGTTTTCAATATCTGATATGAATAAGTCAATTGGGGTGTGCAAAATTGAGTATTATAGGTGTGGCAGAGCTACAGGTACCTAAAAAGCAGAGGGTTAGGTAGATTAAATGGTGATTTTAGATTTGTCAAAAGGTGCTAAAACACCTTCAGGGCAATTATGACCAAGTATTTGATGCCTCTTGACACCCAGACAGTGGGTTTTGGAATTAACTGGAATTCAGGGAGAAGTGGAATACACCACAAAGGTGTGTTTGGGGGGGCATAGGTGAGTATTGGCAACACATTTAGGCACCATCAAACACCAGGCTTTGAGAGTGTAATTGAGAATGGTGCTTGCTGGCCCCTGTACAGTAGGAGGCATAGGGACTCATAGGTGCCCAAGTATGCTGCTTTTAAAACCACTGAGAAATTAGTGTCATCAGAGATGACCCAATTATGGGCATGGGTGAGAAAATGTCCTAATTTTTACCTGAAGCCCTGATGAAGGGCTTTGACCCCCGAAACATGTTGGCTGTCTTTTAACAGAATATCATGAATTTGAACTCTTTTATCTTTTTGTCTGGTGCTCTTCCATATATGCACGTCTTTTTCTGGTAACCTGATGGAGTGCCCACTGGAGGGTAGCCTTGTCTGTTGTGAGCAGCCTAACTTTAGCCAGCAGGCTCTTCAAAAGTTTTTCGCCCTCTCACTACCTTGTTTAAACTCATATCAAAGTCCCAACACCTCTTGGGTGTCCTTTTTTTTTTTTTTTTTTACAGAAAGTGTGGCCTAAAACAAATATAAAAGTAAGGGCTAAAGTAATCTGAGAGGTTCAGTGGGAAGCAATGCCTACAGTGGCATATCCAGGGTATGGCACATATGGCACACACCCTTGGTGCCATTTGAAGGAGGACACCACATAAGGGTGGTGCCAGGGAGTGCTTGGGTGTTCTATTGCACCCCTAAGACACCCCTGTCAAATTAGCAGATTAAAACCCCTTTATTTTATTGTCCCAGGTTTCTCTAATTAATAGCGCCGCACAGCATCACGTGTTTCCATGGTGCAAGTGTGCATGCCTGCCAAAACTATGGAAAAGCATGATGCTGATCCAGGGTGGATGGTATCCAGCACTGCTACCAGCATTTAGAAGAGGATAAAAGTCTGCCTTAATCCAAACCTGCTTTGCCTCCCACCCTCTGCCGTCCTGCAGCTGCTGTACTATTTATAAGGTAGGACACTGATATAAAGGGGGTTCTGTGGACTCTCTGAGGACGATAATGTGAGGAAGGCTAAAAACACTGATGTTATTACATTCATGTGAAGGAGCTCTAAGGACACTAATGTAAAGGGACCTCTGAGGGCACAAATGTGAGGGGCTTTCAGGACTCTGATGTGAGGGGCATCTGAGGACAATAATGTAAGGGAGGACTCCGAGAGCACTGATGTGAGGAGGCTCTAAGGAAACATATTTTGGGACAGCTCTGAGGACACTGATGTTAGGAAGGCTCTGAGTGCAACTATGTGAGGGAACTTCAATGTAAATGGGAATCTGAGGGCACAAATTTAAGTGGGGTCTGATGTGAGGGAGGCTCTGATGATTTTTATGTAAGGGGGGTTCTGAGGACACTGATGTAATGGGGGGGGCTCTTAGGACACTAATGTCAGAGGGCTCTGTGGACTCTGAAGTAAAGGGGAACTGCTAAAGTGAAGGAGGGACCCTGATGTGATGGGGGCTCTTGATGTGAGGAGGGGGGAAACTGATGTAAGGAGGCTGCTAATGTGAATGGGGCTTCTGATGTGAAAGGGGGAACTATGATATGAAAGTTCATTGAGTCATGGAAAGCTGCAGAGACAGGGGGAGCGACGCTCAAACCAACACAGCATGAGTATTGCCAAGGCAACCAGCTGAAGCCTAGAGTGACTATACTGTCACAAAATGCAGAGGTGGATTAGATTGCCCTTAAAGTACGCTGGATCAAAATCTCTCTTTTATGAATATATTTTTATTTCAAAGATTTACCAGTTTGAGTTGCATTTTGTGTGGAAATCATGGCAAAGTTATCTAAAATATAGATCTAAGATTCTTGAACAGGGGCATAATTTCCGTGCTTATCAAAGGCACTATTTTCTGTAAATATGCCCTTGATTGCGGGGGGGACCCCTCAGCCATCAGGTTATTAAGCTTAGTACACACTATGAGTTTTTTTTTTGATGGACTGGCTGGCATACACATTGGCTGAATGTCAGTCGTTTGTTTTTTGAACCGGCTGATGTCTCCCAACATCCAGCCCGTGCGGCTTTACAGAGCTATCACAATGATTCCTCAGGGTTTTATTAGAAAATGTAAAGGCTACTTTGTAACTTCAAATGGGAATGTTTTCTTTAGGCAGCTGAACAGAAACTTTTGAACCTACCACATTTTCAGCTAATTACTGTGAATGAACAAGTTTAGCTTCCTTTACCTACTGTCCTGCACTCACGTTGAGAAAGCATTTGGTTTATTATACAGTATTTCATAAGAGAAGCTGCTCTGTATGTTAGAAACCTTGGGAACACATCATGAATAAAAAAGACTGGTTACATGTAGCAACGCACTAGAGTTTCAGTAGTTATACAACCAATGATTCAGTAATTGTTTTCTTTTGATTTCCTAACAGCTGTTCTTGTAAAACATCATTGCTTCCGTTTCAGTGCCTTTTATTAGTTTTTCCACTACAATAATTTTGAGATTAGAAACTATCTTCCATGTATACCTTCTAATAGGCTAGAAGGTCCATTTACTATTTTATGCCTGTCTGAGGCTTCTTGCTTGGTTCAAAGAAATAACTTCTAACAAGAAATAAATAAAATAGGAGAAAAATAAAAACCAGAGAATAACATACTGAAAAAAAAACTTTAAACTCATTTATACTCCCCTTCCCTGCAGGTCCCCACTGCTTTGTTTGCCTGTCAAAGCTGTACTTGGTACTTCCAGGTATGGGGGGGGTGGGGGGGGGGCATGCGACCCTTTCCTCTGCCTCTCAGAATGCAGTGCTCAGACTTTAGTGGCCAATCACAAAGTGAATATTCATTTTCTAAAGTAAATGATGGTAAATAAGAGGATGCTGTGTTGACTTTAAATCAATTAAAATAAAAAGAAAAGCTTTTTTTTTCTAGACATGATCAGTTGATTGAGGTAAATATGGCTTCATCCTATTTATTAAACTGACTGAGTAAGCATCACTTCGCTGAGTGAATAGTCCTTAGTCCTTTAATAAATCAACCCCAATGGTTGCATCTTTCTACTCTTTCTCAAATTGCATCTTTAAGTCTGCCAACTGAGAACATAAAAAACAGTAGCCTCTCTGCGTGGCTATCCTATTCTATCTGAGCTGAGCTGCTGAGAGCTCCATCTAGTGGTTAATCTTATAACCTATGCTGAGACAATTTGCACTGCCCTAAATGGCCAGTGTGAATGTAGCCTTAGCCCCGTATACACAGGCCAAATGTCGGGAGACAACGGCAAGTTAAAAAAAAAATGGTCAATATTCGGCCTGTGTGTATGTCGGTCTGTCCGACGAAAGCTGGCCTTCTGCCGGAGGTGCATGCTGGAAAACCAGCATCTGACTGACTCCCGATCAGCACTCTCAGCCAGTGGCAGAGAGCGCTGATGGGAGTGTTCTGGTGGAGGGGGGGGGGGCATGGTTAGTACAGCAGCACTGACGGGAGGTGACAGTTTTTTGTTCATTCAACTCCGAGGTTGCACGAAAAAAAAATGAATAACAGTGTGTGCCCGGCTTTAGACTAAGGCACATTTATTAATCAATGATGTGTCCATGACCATAGCAATTCTGCCACTTTAAACACAAATTAAAATAAAACCCGGGGCATTCGTAAAGCAGTAATCTGCTTTACAAATGTGCATTATGCTAAATTTAATTTGTGAGTCTGAAGAAAATAAAGCTCAATTCATTTAAATGAATGGAAGAAAGGGCCAAGAAGAGAAGAGCTCAGTCATATGACCTGCCAAAGTCAATGACATTTGGCAGGGAACACTCCAAGGCACACCACAGCCTCTACACCAAAGCCTGCACTTTATGAATGGCAAAAAATTGCAGGTCACAGTGTGGTGTACACACTAAACTGTCCTGGAAAGAGCAAATAGTGGTCTCTGCTCTTTTTAATGTAGCCTGGCCTGTGGCTCCTTTAACCTACCTGTAAAACATCCTTATCTTGTTTCAGTTTATTGTTCCCTTTCTTCAGTTTGGACAGTGCTGAACTGGGAAGTGCACCCAGTACGAGCTTGAGCTGTGCAGGAGGGACAATTTATGTAAGGTAGGCCATACATGATTTTTTTTTTTTTTCATTCAACCAGCGGGTTGACTGTACATTTTGAATAACTGGAGATTTTGACAATTTGGTGTTTGCACAGAACAGGGACAGCATATACACTATGGTACACGCTATATTGAGTGGACATGTACTATTGAGTGTTTATCCGTCCACTAGTAACCAAACACATGGCCGCCTCCAAGGCAGCGACAATTAGCGGGCGGACTAACAATTGCCACTCATTATAGCATGTATCGGATTGTAAAGGCTGCCGGTGTTCTGTGAAAGTGGTCGAAATCTCCAATTATTTCTGGTGTACACTCACTGGAAGTAACGTCGCTTGAGTTCTCGGCAAGTTGGAGTTTTCGGCAGAACACCGGCTATAGTCGTGGTGCTGATCATTCAGGAAAAACCAGACAAGCTCTGATGTGTGGGGGATCTGAGGACAATGATGCAAGGGAGGACTTTGAGGGCACTGATGCGAGGGGGCTCTAAGGAAACAGATGTAGGACAGCTCTGAGGAGGCTCTGAGTGCATTCATGTGAGGGAACTCAAAGGAATCAAAGGTCTTCTGTGCATCCTTGTGCAAGGCAGTCCCATTCAGGTCAACTGGGCCGTAGTGACTGCACAGACACAGCACCCACACGGCTTTTGAATTTGGAGCAGCGGCTATGCCCCTGCACCTGCTGAGTCCCAATTGACATGAACAGAACACCTGTGCACCCCCATGCACGCAAACATGGCTCTCACCTGGGTGTACGCTGTAGTACGCTGTAAGAATGAGGCCTTAGAGATCTGTATTTTAACAGATCTGCTGCTGCAGAGACTTTCCAGAGACTTGCTTTTACAGCAGTGCTGCTGCAAGGCTGTGCTTTTGGCAACTCTGAGTACAACAGTTACTGTGTAATACTCATCTGAGACTGTGTATGGATGAAGTGCTGCCAATAAAGATCGCCTGCACAGACTAGGAGCTATGTTGCACTGTGGGGAATGAGTTACAGCAGGAGCAATGTGGTGTAACAGCACTCTGTGAGGGGAGGACTGTTGTTGTTGATGCTGATGTGTCACCAGGAGTGGTGAGAGGCCTATGGCCATTTGTTTCTTTTTACATAGATAACACTGGGATTGCAAATACTTCCAGTGGGGAGTGAGTGCTACCCCATGGCAGGACTGAGTTGTACAGTATATTCCACTAGCCAGTGTTCTAGTTAGTGACTTTGCATTTAGATAGCTATCTGTTCACCTATTGCCTGTTTCATAGACTGTGCTAGTAATGACCTCTAGAGGGAACATTTTCAAATCTATAAGTGGAATAGCAAAAGTATAAAACCTCAAGCCGGTAGAAATCTGAAAGTCATCAAAAAATGTTTAGATAATACAACAGTAACTAAACATGTATTATTATTTGAAAAATGTAAAAGTATATATTGCGCTCAGCGATTATTATTCACAAAAAAAGTGCATTGGTGCAAATAAATAAATAAATACAAGTAAATATAAAAAGTCCTCTGTGCTTCAAAGTATCCAAAGTGATTAATTAATAACCACAACAATTGATAAAAGCACAGGCTTGATATAAATATGTGAATAAATAAAGTCCTTAGTGCTTAAAAACATCAAAGGTGATTAAATGGTTAACCGCAGCAGTTGTTAAAAGCACAGACTTGATAGAAGTGGGATCTAAAACCTTCACCTCCACACCTTCACCCAGTGCTCTTAATAAATACTCCTTACAAGAAGGATATGACCCCTTGATTATAGGGGGTCACAATAAGCATTGGTATCTACAATGAATCCAGACCATCCACATCGCTTTCCTCTCACCAGCAAGGATATATGATCAGGTATTTGTGGAACTTCAAATTACAGGACATATAAGGATAGCAAAAGAAGGCTCTCATTGTGCAGTATGTCAGCAAAATTAAACATTTTATTAGTACATATTGCACTTACTACATTTCAAAAGAAATTCCGCCTTGAATACAATCTCAATTCTCGGAGTGATGAATGTCGCTCCACGCTTGCGTTCCGCCAACCCGGAAGTCTACGTTCTCACGTTCCTGACGCACGTTTCGTCAGGCCGTGCTGACGTCATCAGGGGATCATCTCCCCTGACTGACATTTTTGACACTTTTGGGTGTACCAGTGACATTACTACAGTAATCAGTGCTAAAAATATGCACTGTTACTGTAACAATGACACTGGCAGGGAAAGGGGTTAACAGTATAGGTGATCAAGGGGTTAAATGTGACCCTAGGGGAATGATTCTAACTGTGGGGGGCGTGGCTTCTGAGATGACCATAGAGACATGTGATCCTATATAGAAGGATCACATAAGCTCTGGGATCATTTCAGGGAGTAGGACGGTCGGCTGTGTTTGATCTCTAGGGATGGGCGAATTGTTCGGCCCGAGCAGTCACTGCATTGAAGGGGGCATGTACGCTGGTCACTGCATTGAAGGGGGCATGTATGCTGGTCACTGCATTGAAAGGGGGCATGTACGCTGGTCACTGCATTGAAAGTGGGCATGCTGGTCACTGTGCATTGAAAGGGGGCACGCTGGTCACTGTGCATTGAAAGGGGGCACGCTGGTCACTGTGCATTGAAAGGGGGCATGCTTGTCTCTCTGCATTGAAAGGGGGCACGCTGGTCTCTCTGCATTGAAAGGGGGCACGCTGGTCACTCTGCATTGAAAGGGGGCACACTGGTCTCTCTGCATTGAAAGGGGGCACACTACACCTTATTTACTGAGGGCCCCTTTCACACTTTTGCAACCTCAAAGTCATGCAATTTTTTCCAGTGTTTTTTGCCGCAAAGCAATGCCTATTACATTTTTCTGTTTGCGCCCCCCAAAAAATTTTGAGCACCAGCCGCAACTGGCATGCACTGCCCCCTTTGCAAGGCTGAAACCTGCCAGTGTCATGAACTGTTCTCAATCATGGTCTGGGAAGACCAGGTGATGTCAATCTCAAACCAGTTGTCTAGAAAACTCAAACTGGAGAAGGCTATAAGAAGATAGCAAAGCGTTTTCAGATGTCAATATCCTCTGTTCGGAATGTAATTAAGAAATGGCAGTCATCAGGAACAGTGGAAGTTAAAGCAAGATCTGGAAGACCAAGAAAAATATCAGACAGAACAGCTCACAGGATTGTGAGAAAAACAATTCAAAACCCACGTTTGACTGCACGATCCCTCCAGAAAGATCTGGCAGACACTGAAGTTGTGGTACACTATTCCACTATAAAGAGATACTTGTAAAAATATGTTCTTCATGGAAGAGTCATCAGAAGAAAACCTCTTCTACATCCTCACCACAAAAATCAGTGTTTGAACTTTGCAAATGAACATATAGACAATATAGACATATAGATGCATTTTGGAAACAAGTTCTGTGGACCGATGAGGTTAAAATTAAACTTTTTGGCCGGAATGAGCAAAGGTACGTTTGGAGAAGAAGGGGCACAGAATTTAATGAAAAGAACCTCTGTCCAACTGTTAAGCATGGGGGTGGATCAATCATGCTTTGGGGTTGTATTGCAGCCAGTGGCACAGGGAACATCTCACGAGTAGAAGGAAAAATGGATTCAGTAAAATTTCAGCAAATTTTGGATGGTAACTTGATGCCATCTGTGAAAAAGCTGAAGTTAAAGAGAGCATGGCTTCTACAAATGGATAATAATCCTAAACACACCTCGAAATCCACGGGGGATTACATCAAGAGGCGTAAACTGAAGGTTTTGCCATGGCCTTCACAATCTCCTGACCTCAACACAATTGAAAATCTATGGATAGACCTTAAAAGAGCAGTGCATGACAGACAGCCCAAAAATCTCAAAGAACTGGAAGACTTTTGTAAGGAAGAATGGGCAAAGATACCTCAAACAAGAATTGAAAGACTCTTGGCTGGCTACAAAAGCGTTTACAAGCTGTGATACTTGCCAAAGGGGGCAGTACAAGATATTAACTCTGCAGGGTGCCCAAACTTTTGCGGACGCCATTTTTTTGTTTTCTGTAATTTTGAAAGTGTAAATGATGGAAATAAAATGTAACTTTTGTTGACATATTATAAGAATGTCGAATCTGTAATTTTGATGCCTTTTGGAGATTTTTCCATCTTTCCTTGGCTTCTTTATGCACATTAACACAAATGTTTACCTGGGGTGCCCAAACTTTCGATCACCACTGTAAGTCTCAAAAATGTTCACTTATGATTTTTGCAGTTCGGGTCCCATTGACTTCAACGGGGTTCATTATTTGGTCCCAATATTTCGCAATGTTCTAAGTAGAAATTGACCGATTATTGACAACACCGATATATCGGGGGCCGATATGCACTTTACCCGATATATCGGAATCGGCCTTTTGATTTACCAATATTGCCGATATTTTTGTGATGTCATCACGTATGTTGCGCCACGTGCCTCTGTGCAGTGGACAGCTCTTAGGCCACCTCCCTCTGCCTCCTACAGTGTCTTACCCCCCGCTGCCACACTGGAGTCTGCATGCGGCACAGACGGTCGGTCTTGAGAGTCGGGACAAGAAGAATTCCGCTACATCTAGTAAGTGGAGTGACCAACAGTGTGACACACATTCTGTATTCTATCTGTTCTTTGATAAATGATAACAGTGACCAACAAAACACTCTGACACATGTTCTGTATCTCTCTGTTCTGTTCTGTAACACAGCCGCCGCGGCCACCCACAGCTGCCCAGTGCCAGCCATCAACCCAGTCCCACACAGTCCAACCAGCCAGCCAGCCACAGGCCCTTCCTGAGTCCTCCTCCGTCCTGACTGTACCAGCTCTCCAGCCACAGGCCCTGGGCCTGTACGTGCCAGGCCAGCCACCACACAGGGTGCCAGCCAGACAGCCACTACAGGGTGCCAGCCAGACAGCCACCCACCACAGGGTGCAAGCCAGCCACCCACCCAACACACAGGGTGCCAGCCAGCCACCCACCCACCACGCGGTGCCTGCCAGCCAGACAGTCACCTACAACAGGGTGCCAGCCACCACAGGGTGCCAGCCAGCCTCCCACCCACCACATGGTGCCTGCCAGCCAGATAGCCACCCACAACAGGGTACCAGCCATCGCAGGGTGCCAGCCAGCCACCCACCCACCCACGACATGGTGCCTACCAGCCAGACAGCCACCCACAACAGGGTGCCAGCCACCACAGGGTGCCAGCCAGCCACCCACCCACCCACCACACAGTGCCTGCCAGCCAGACAGTCACCCACCACAGGGTGCCAGCCAGCCACCACAGGGTGCCAGGCAGCCAGCCAGTCACCACAGGGTGCCAGCCAGCCATTTTGTGTAAGCCTAAATTAGTGTCTGACTCTGACTGACTCTTTCTTGTTTCAATGGAGATGGATGGAGATAGAAAAATTAAAAGTGTGGTCTGGGAGTAGTTCTCTTCTCCATCGCCAGGAAAATCAGTAGCACTGTGCAAAACATGCAGAAAAAAAGGTGAGCATGGGATCAATAACTGCAAAAACCAAAATACGTTGAATCTTTGGGCCCATCTAAGAGTTCATGATCTTGAATTGTATCATGCAGGACAGAAAAAACAAAATGAATCAGAAGGTGAATCGTCCCTATCCCAGGCAACCATAATAGCTATGTTTCAGAAAAAAACCAGGTGGCAAAAATCTGATGGAAGATCACAGATGCTGGACAGAGTAATCACTGAGATGATGGTCACTGATAACCAGCCATTTTCAATAGTGTCTGACTCTGGATTTAAGCAGTTGATGTCCATAGTTGAGCCAAGATACACACTGAAGAGTGACAAGTTTTATCGAACTGAAATGCTGCAAAAGATTCACCAAAAGGTCGCAACCAAGGAATGCTGGCAACAAACTCTCATTCACGGCGGACTCCTGGTCAGGACAAACAGAATTACTAATGAGTCTTACATGCCACTACATTGACAGCAGATGGACAAGAAGGCATTTGTTGTTGAATACAAAAGTGATGCAAGGATCCTACACTGGGGAGTACATTAAAGAAATTATTCTAGGCATGCTAGAAGAATGGGGAATCAGCAAAGACCAAGTGATGCTTGTGCTGCGAGACAGTGGAGCGAACATGGTTAAGGGTATAAGACTTGCTGAAGTGTCAGGCCTCAGTTGCATGGCACACACCCTCCAACTGGTGGTAAATGATGGTCTGTCACACCAGAAAGCTTTGCTGGACATTATTACCATGCTGAAGAAGTGCGCAGGCCATTTCCACCATTCTGTTCTTGCCAAGCAGCGACTGAGGTGCATTCAGGACAACCTTGGCCTACCCAAAAACAACCTGATACAGGCTGTTCCAACACGATGGAACTCAACGCTACACATGTTACAGAGGGTGCTGGAGCAGGTGAATATGGGCTTGGAGGACATTCTTGCCCTACTGCAGATCAGTGGGACATAGTAGGCAACATTATAGAGACACTCGTACCCATTGAGGAAGTGACACTGGAGGTGAGTCATTACGACTCATTTGTTTCCTCTGTGATCCCATGTGTGAGAGTCCTGAAGATGCTTCTTCCACAGAATGAAGGACCCAACACACGTGGCATCAAAGCATGTAGGCAGGCCATGAGGGACAGCCTCGCCAAAAGATTTGAGAAGCATGAGGAGAATAAAACTGTTGTGCTTGCATGTCTTTTGGATCCTCGATACAAGAACCATCCTTTCTCCTCTGATGATGTATTGGCCAAGGCAAAGCAATGGCTGACAGTAGATATTCAACAGAAGGTGCAGGAGGTTCCTCCTGACTAAAAGAAAAGTCAAGGACAAGAAGAGAAGGTTTCTGATGTGGAAGATCAGGATGCAGGAGAAAAATGTTCCAAAAAGACAACGGACAGACGAGAAAATTAATTGTGGTCAAATAGATGCAATGTTCAGCGTTTTATTGGTGCCTCATGCAGAGCATTCATCAGAATCAGCAATAATAAGCCTGGATGATAAACTTCACCTCTATTTGATGGAACCAGTAATTGACAGAAGAAGTTATCCTCTTCAGCGGTGGAAAGAAAATGAGGCACGCTACAAAAGACTTGCTTCTCATGCTAGAAGATACCCTTCTGCTCCTCCTTCCTCAGTACCAAGTGAGCGTGTTTTTAGTGAAGTGGCAGCAATTTATCAAAAGAAAAGAAGCCGTTTAACTGGTGAACATGCTGAAATGTTATGCTTTCTGCACTATAATATTGTTCTACTTAACTGGGAGTATTGATTTGAAAGTGTAGCTAGTCTATAGTGTAGTGTCTGTCCACCAGTCCACTGAGTCTGTCCAATCCACTATCTAGCTGGTGTCTATCTATTTTTTTCTAACAGTTTTGCACCGACTGCGCTGCACTTTTGGGAGTACCAGTGACATTACTACAGTAATCTGTGCTATAAATATGCACTGTTACTGTAAAAATGACACTGGCAGGGAAGGTGTTAACTTTACTGGTGATCAAGGGGTTAAGTGTGTCCCTAGGGGCGTGATTCTAACTGTGGAGAGGCGTGGCTTGTGATGTAATCACAGAGACATGCGATCCTACATAGCAGGATCGCATAGCCTCTGGGATTACTTTAGTGAGAATGACAGACGTGTCTGTTTACATCAGCCGTCTGTCCTTCTCTCACTGCAGTAAGAGATCGCGAGTGGCCGGCAGCTCACACGCACTGACTCCCCAACCGACGAGTGGCGCGTGATCGCCCCCCTTGCTCCTCCCAGGCTAGCGCCGTACATGTACGGCACTTTGCCTGGGAGCACCAGACTGCCGCCGTACAACTGCAGCGGGCGGCGCTGCAGTCAGTGCAAAAGTGATAGAAAAAATACTAGATATAGACAGTGGATTGGAGTCAGTGCCAGTGGACTACTGCTGCAGTAGAACGCCATTCACTGCTGCAATAGTTTTAAATCACTACTGCAGTATTGCAGTAGTGATTTAAAATTATTCCAATGAGTGAGTGCCCTACTGCAGTGGTAGTAAACACAGTCCAATCCACTGTGTAGCTGTTGCCTTGCTTTTCTTCTAGCACTATTGCACTAACTGCAGTAGTTGCAGTGAGTGCCATACTGCAGTGCAGTTAGTCCTCCACTGACTCCAGTCCAATCCACTCTGACATGTGTAGCTGTTGCCTACTTGCCTTACTTTTCTTCTAGAAGTATTGCACTGACTGCACTGCAGTAGTTGCAGTGAGTGCCATACTACACACAGAGGTAGTCCTCCACTGACTCAGAGTCCAGTCCAATCCACTGTGACACGTGTAGCTGTTGCCTTGCTCTTTTTATAGCAGTGTGTATGTGTATTTTATTGTGTAGCTGTTGTTGTTGCCTAGTTTTGTTTTCTAGCAGTTTTGCACTGACTGCACTGCAGTAGTGAATTAAAATTTGTATATTGCAGTGAGTTAGTCCACTACTGCAGCACTTTATTATACATCACAATCACATGATGTGAAATGCTAATGTCCAACCTTGCAATTGAAGTTTTCCTATCAGTTTTTATGCAGTTAAGGTGTGAAGAACGAGCACTTAATGTTACCCACTTTAGCCCCGGAAGATTTGGCTGCTCAAAGACCAGGCCCTATTTTGTGATTCGGCACTGCGTGAATTTAACAGACAATTGTGCGGTCGTGCAACACTGTACCCAAATGAAATTGACGTACTTTTTTTCCCCACAAACAGAGCTTTCTTTTGGTGGTATTTGATCACCTGTGTGATTTTTATTTTTTGCGCTATAAACAAAAAAAGAGCGACAATTTTGAAAAAATAAAAATATTTTTCAAATTTTTGTATATGAAATTCTCAAAAAAAAATGTAAAAATCAAAATTTTTAACATTTTAGGCCAATTTGTTTTCTGCTACATATTTTTGGTAAAAAAAATCAAAACAAGCGTATTTTGATTGGTTTGCGCAAAAGTTATTGCGTTTACTAACTACAGGAAAGATTTATGTCATTTTTATTGTTTTTTTTTAACTAGTAATGGCGGCTATCTGCGATTTTTTTGCGGGACTGCGACATTGGGGCAGACAGATCGGACCCCTGACTGCCATTTTTGACACTTTTGGGAGTACCAGTGACATTACTACAGTAATCTGTGCTATACATATGCACTGTTACTGTAAAAGTGACACTGGCAGGGAAGGTGTTAACTTTACTGGTGATCAAGGGGTTAAGTGTGTCCTTAGGGGCGTGATTCTAACTGTGGAGGGGCGTGGCTTGTGATGTAATCACAGAGACATGCAATCCTACATAGCAGGATCGCATAGCCTCTGGATTTACTTTAGTGAGAATGACAGACGTGTCTGTTTACATCAGCCGTCTGTCCTTCTCTCACTGCAGTAGGAGATCGCGAGTGGCCGGCAGCTCACACGCACTGACTCCCCAACCAACGAGTGACGCGCGATCGCCCCCCTTGCTCCTCCCAGGCTAGCGCCGTACATGTACGGCACTTTGCCTGGGAGCACCAGACTGCCGCCGTACAACTGCAGCGGGCGGTCGGCAAGTAGTTAAAAATGTTAATAAATAAAGGGTAATGGGGTAATTTTGGGTAATTTTTACATGTGTGAAAATATCGGCCAATATCTGCCGATACCGATATGGGATCGGCAAAATATCTGTATCAGTATCGGCAATGAAAAAACGATATGGTTGATCACTAGTTCTAAAGTTCTGGTGCAAACCGAGCAGGGGGTCGTTCGGCCCATCCCTACTGATCCCTACTGATCTCATCCAATGACTCCTCAGAGCCACCAGTCGACTCCAAGTGCTCCAGAGCCCTAAGCAATGGGCCAGCCAGAATGTTGCCATGCCGTTTTGCAGCTGGTAATCCTGAGAGAAAGGAGCCATGCTTTCGTTGTTTCAGAATAGAATACATTTTGGCCTAAATGTGTGAATAAATTACATTAATACATTATTTTTTTTTTTAAATTGGATATGTTTTATAACAGTAAGTAGAAAAAAAAAATATATATATATATATATATTTATTTATATATAATTAAATATAAAAAAACCCAGTGGTGGTCACCAATATAAAGTTCTAAGAGTGAATGGAGGGAGCCCCCCCCCCTTAAAGGAGCAGGATCACACTGAAAACCCAACCCAAAATTGCACAATGGCAGCAATCCATCAGAACACGTGCTCTCACTGTGGAGACTCTTTAAAGCTAGGGTTAGGTTCTGCAGATATCAGGGTGACTTGCCGGGGCCTGCAGGTTACGCATGTATTTGCAAATTTGTCCAACTAAACCCCTCTTTTTAACGCATACTGTTAGACAGGTTATTCGGTTGGTCACAGGCTGGTTGGTAAGTTGTGACTGGAAATTCCTTGGCTTTTTTGACATGCGTTTGCCTTTCCAGTGCTCCTTGCAGTTAGGACCAGTTATAGGTGGGGGAAGTGACCATTTTTTGTATTGTTGTTATATTGGTCAGTCAACCCACTGACACCTTTGCTGCCATTGTGCAATGTGCTGGGTGTTCAGTGTTACCCTGCACCTTTAAGGAGGGGTGGGCTCCCTCCAGTCACCTGTCCTCCATCTATCTAATCAGAATGCATGTGCTCCCACTGTGGAGACTCTTTAAAGGTAGAGTTAGGGTCTGCAGATATCAGGGTGCCTTGCCGGGGCCTGCAGCTTATGCATATATTCGCAAATGTGTGCAACTAAAGCCCTGTTTTTAACGCATACTGTTAGACAGGTTAATTCGGTTTGTTGCAGGCTGGTTGGTAAATTGTGACTGGAAACTTCTTGGCTTTTTTGATATGAAGGATCATGTTGCTCATTCAATGTGATAGCGCTGGGCCAATCGGGAAAAGCTTTTTCCCCATAAGCAATAATTCCAGCAACTTGTAGCAGGACTCTCCTTTCTCTCCTAGCGGATTGACGGAGTGTGTTTTCCTGAAATACCACCATCAGGAAAATACTGCATTATGGCTATTAGATGGAACAGTTTATCAAAGTAAATACAGTACACATATTAAAAAACGCGAAGAAAATTATTCATGACAGGTGTGCGAATGCTATGGCATCTGCATGGCAGTTTATTTTTATAAATAGACCCGTATGACACAGCATATATATTTTGATGTACATTTTGTTTTTCTTCTCTCTTTGCCTGGGAATATACAGGGTAACTTTAGATTTAGAGCTGCATAGACCTTTAGAGCTGCATAGACCTTTAGGAGGGGTCAGAATACTCTCTGTAGCTTATGGCTCCACATACCAGTGGTAGGTCTGCCAGACAGCATTCTCACTGCATAGTGTATAATTTATTTGCTGAATAATAATGTACCGTAGTTGGGTACAATAGGGGTGGACTCTTTAGAAAGGGATGTCGTCATACACATTTGCCTAGGGCAGCGTGTACTGTAAATATAGCCCTGTTAATCAGGGTTCCCATGGGTAAACTTACCAGAAGGAAAAGTTCTGCATTGTAACTTTTGAGGTCTTCGTTAAACAATAAGCTATAATTTGTGAAGCATGTCGAATCTTCCCTTGGAAGGTTTTAGCATGATAATGTGAATTGGTATGATGAGCTGTCAACGTGAAAAAATGGCTTAGGTTGGGTTTCTGTCTAATTGTATAAAGGAAGCTATTTTTTTAATCCACACTGCGCTGAAACTGAAGAACAGTGATTGTGTGGGATATGCTTTTAATAACTGCAGACATACTTTGGTGTCTGTGGGTGTTATATCTTTCTTGCTGCTCTACGTTCTGGCACGCTGTGTAAGGACACCTGTATGACAAATTAGTGGAAATAATTTTTCACAGGAGGAAAATACAGAACATAATGCTGTAAAAAGGTCTTGAATTAATATTGATAGATTAACTTAAGGCTCAGCTGAAATAATAATTCAGCTGTCAAGTAGATATTTTCACATTCATAATGGATATGCACAGTGTTAGTGTTTTTCATCAGAACTGTGCCACCTTTGAGAAAATGTGTTCCCTAGTATATAATTACAAAAGTAGCAAGAAATGATTTACTAAAGGAGTAGATGTTACTCACCTAACAAAATGAATGTTAGTAAATTAGGTGAATTAGTTTCACATTGAACACCCAATCATGGACTAGTAAAAATCATGTTATTTTAATTTTCTCTCTGATTATTCAAAGTCAAAACAGGCTCACCTTTTTTTTTTAGCAGGAATCACTTTGCAAGTTAAATAGCCTACTCCTTAGTAAATCAACCTCGCTGTCTACAGAAACAGCAGTACTTATCAGAGAATGTGTTCTCTGTAGTAACCAATCGGATTGCACTTTTTCAGTGCTCCTAAGGATAGAAAAAAGCCTGTACCTAAAATGCCAACATGACATTAGCCTACAACATGACATTAGCCTACTACAAAGGTAGAAGGTACCTGTTGTGCTAAGGAAACATAACTTTTTAGATATTTTCATGCTAAGAATGTTTGTGTGCATATCCAAAAAATGATTGGCTCTGTGTGTCTCACTGTTTTTTTTTCTCAGTTTGTTATGGCTCAATAGGTCTGAGCCAGTAGTATAAAAGCTGAGTGCCACAATTTGCATTAAGTGGGGTGAGATCGGGAGTCACAATGCTAGTGATATGGTCATGTCCAAATATAGTCAATAATGTCACCCCAGAGACCCTACTTTTTCATTTCTATCTGCTGTCATCCACAGGAACTGTCAGAAGCAGGCAAGCAGTTGTCAGGGTAAGATCCCGACAGCAGGCAAAAGGTTTTTTCCTTTTGGTCCATCAGTGGGCATCATGAATGACATAGATCTACATCACAGGATAAAACTAAAGTTGAATGTACTGCAGGGGACCTTTTTTGTGCCTGTGTGTGTGTTTGTTTAACTGTTTTTTTTTTTTTTGGGGGAATGAGTAGTAGTAGTAGAGCACAGATGGCAAACACAAGGCCTGCGGGCTGAATCCGGCCCACCAGGCCTTGTCCGGCCCACCAGGCCACTGGCCACCACCTCCTGTTCTCCCCAGCTGCTTTTTGCTGTCATGGAACAGTTCTTCTTTGCAACAGGAGTAAAACCTTCCTGCGCTCTCCTCTCCAGTCTCCCCAGCGATGCCGGCTGTGTGTGTAGTTGAGCACAGGTATAGCCTGTCAGTGGCAGAGGTACCTGACAGCTCCGGAGGCTGTGTGTTCTAATCTACATTCAGAGGCTGCATCTTGAGGGTGGGCTTTTGAGGACTTGTAGCAGTAGTGGCCATGAAAGCATTCTTGTAAATGTCATCTTACATCAGGTAGGAGAGAGCACAGATGTGAAGTTTGCTTTGGAAGGTGGAAGGGGGGGGGGGGGAGGAGCGCTGTAGAGGTGTGTAGGAAGATATTTTTAGAGGTGGGGGAATGGGGGGAGTGCTGAGTGCAAAAGTCAGAATCCAGGAGAAGGGGTGGAAATGAGATGTTGCACATTGTGCACAGCGCACCCCTTAACCCTGCACTATGTACGTAGCATATGAACTCTGCACTCTGTGCGTAGTGTGACCCAGATACAACCGGCCCTTGAGGACAACCTCACTGCTGATTGCGCCTGGAAAAAAAATGGGGTTTGACACCTCTGTAGTAGAGAGAAGACCATTATTAGGGTTTATTTAAACCTTAACATTCAAGAAAGGACAATAAAGAAGTACATAACAAACTGACGCTTCTGCCAAAATATCTCTTGTATATAAAATGTTTGAAAACCTCTTAATTTCTTTTAACAAAATTTAAAGAATTGCTTCATACAAAATAAAGTTCACAAATTGAAGTAAGAGACTGACTTGACCAAGAATAACGGATGTGCAAATATCACAATATCCTGTATACTCTAATCTCTCTCTGTATTAAACCAAAAATATGAAAGACAATTCTTTTTTAGAGAAACCAAAAGAAAAAGGGAAAATAGTTAACTCATTAAGCATCAGATATAAAAATAAAATTTTCTTGAACTAGCAATATTAAAGGATGCTTCTGTCATTTTACAGTTCTATACTGTCATTGTCCCCCGCCGATCCCACCACCTTACTGCTGCACTATAGGCTTATAAAGTAGTGGGCATTAAATGCATATGCTGGATGAAAGAGATAACAAGGAAGCAGCAGGACAAATGCAGGGACTCTTCCTCACTCAGTCCCTGTGACACTTCATTTTGAGTGTTGTATGTATGTTAGGGGCCTGTTTAAGATAAATGTATATAGATTGGCAAAATAGTTACTTATGCTTCACTGCACTTAAAGTGATTGTAAATGTATATATATATATTTTTTTTTTTAAATCATAAACATGTTATAATTACCTGCTCTGTACAATGGTTTGACAATGTACAATGGAGCAGCCTAATCCTCCTCTTCTGTGGGTGCCCACCAGTGCTCCTGGCTTCTACTCCCTACAGCTTGCTATGGGGGGTACTTATGCAGGCTCAATCCTGAGCAATGCTCTGTGTGTCCATTAACAGGCAAGGCTTGATCCTGCCCCCTGATCTCTCCTCACAGGCTGTGCTTGGCAGCAGCAGGAGTCAATGATTCTCACTGCTGCCTTCATATCCAGTGAGGAAAGAGAGTGGCACACCACTGCTCAGGGGCACAGTGCTGGATCAAGATCAGGCTCAGGTGAGTGAAAGGTGGGGGCTGGAGGAGATCCTGTGCACAGAAGGTTTTTTACCTGAAAGTGATTGTAAAAGTTAATTTTTTTTTAAATAACAAACATGTTATACTTACCTGTTCAGTGCAATAGTTTTGCACAGAGCAGCCATGATCCTACTTTTATGGGGTCCCTCGCTAGTGCTCCTTGCCCTTCCCCCCCCCCCGAGTGCCCCCAAAGCAAATTGCTTGCTATAGGAGCGGGCACTCATGTGTGCCCACTCCCGAGTCGGCTCTTTGTGTCCATAAGACACAAAGAGAGAGGCTCCACCCCACCCCTCGCTCCCTCATTGGTTGTGATTCACAGCAGCAGGAGACAACCATCTGCACAAAAGGTTTTTTACTTATAGAAGATCACAAAAGTTTGGAAAAAATAAAAAAATAAAGTGCTTACACTGGTAACATTTAAAATATATTCAATGGCATATTAATGAATACCTAGCTACATTATTGTGTGTCTTTTATTTCTGCCTGGAATTAAGCTGTAAAGTGTAACTCCAGCAGTGGAGCTGGTGCTCAATATTTTTAGGGGGTGGCAAACAAACCCCCCCCCCTCACTTGCACCTAAGACTCCCTGGCCAATCGGGTCTCCGAACCTGCTTCCTGATTGGCCGGGAGGAGAATCAGGAAGAGAATAGTGAATATTAATTCTGAGCCCACCCTTTTTTGAAGCCAATTAGAGCCTCAAGCTCTAATTATGTGCTTTAAAAAAAAAAAAAAAAAAACCTGTATGGAAAATAGGGGCCAGGCGCATGGATTAGGGGGGGCAACACCCCTTATGGACAGGCCACCACTGAAGTCCAGACAATTTTTTTAGAGTGTTCGACAATCTGGAGAAGGTTTAGAGTCTCTGTCATTTTTTTACTGCATGCAGTCTGATGAGATTTCTCCTCACTTCTAGCTCAAGTGACAACATTGCCACAAGAATGAGAAGTCAGGGAAACTGTTCCAGGGAAACACAGACAACATAAAACTTGAATAGGGATTCTAACCACCCCTCCTTTTTATTCCTGTCTGTGTTCCTCTTGTGGATTTCCCCTCACTCCCTGTCACAGAAAGAGGGGAAATCTCTCAGAGATGGGGACAAAAGGTAGTACAAATTGACAGAGGTTTTAACCCTTCCCCGCTATATCCAAGACAAAAAAAAAATGTGCTCTTGAGGTACAATAAAAAAATCTTGATCAAGCTCAATCTAGTTTTTTTATTTAATCTGGAAATATAAGAGTTAAAAAAAAAAAAAACATAGAACCATAGTTCTTTTTTTTTTTATTCCTTGGGAAGTTCAGTCCTAGGTAGCCAGAGAAAAAATGAAAACATAATGCACATAGCATGGAGGTCATAATGCACAGAGGGCAGGAGTCAGGTGTGCAGAATGCACAGGGCACAGAGGTCAGGAGGGCAGAATGCACAGAGCACAGAGGTCAGGAGTGCAGAACACACAGAGCACTGGGGTCAGGAGGGCAGAATGCACAGAGCACAGAGGTCAGGAGTGCAGAACACACAGAGCACTGGGGTCAGGAGGGCTGAATGCACAGAGCACAGAGGTCAGGAGTGCAGAACACACAGAGCACTGGGGTCAGGAGGGCAGAATGCACAGAGCACAGAGGTCAGGAGGGCCGAATGCACAGAGCACTGGGGTCAGGAGTGCAGAATGCACATAGCACAGAGGTCAGGAGTGCAGAACACACAGAGCACTGGGGTCAGGTGGGCAGAATGCACAGAGCACAGAGGTCAGGAGGGCCGAATGCACAGAGCACAGAGGTCAGGAGTGCAGAATGCACAGAGCACAGAGGTCAGGAGTGCAGAACACACAGAGCACTGGGGTCAGGAGGGCAGAATGCACAGAGCACAGAGGTCAGGAGTGCAGAACGCACAGAGCACTGGGGTCAGGAGGGCAGAATGCAGAGAGCACAGAGGTCAGGAGGGCAGAATGCACAGAGCACAGAGGTCAGGAGTGCAGAACACACAGAGCACTGAGGTCAGGAGGGCAGAATGCACAGAGCACAGAGGTCAGGAGTGCAGAACACACAGAGCACTGGGGTCAGGAGGGCAGAATGCACAGAGCACAGAGGTCAGGAGGGCCGAATGCACACAGCACAGAGGTCAGGAGTGCAGAATGCACAGAGCACAGAGGTCAGGAGTGCAGGACACACAGAGCACTGGGGTCAGGAGGGCAGAATGCACAGAGCAAAGAGGTCAGGAGGGCAGAATGCACAGAGCACAGAGGTCAGGAGGGCAGAACACACAGAGCACTGGGGTCAGGAATGCAGAACCAGTACAGATCTTCCCCCCTAGCACAGCTCCCCCAATTACAGATCCCCCTTAGAATAACTCCTACCCAGTATGGATCCCCTCTTTAGTACAGCTTCCCCACAGTAGAGATCTCCTCCCAATAGAGTTCCCACTCCAGTACAGATCCTCCCCCGTTCAGCTCCCCTCAGTATGAATCTCTCCTCCTATTACTGAACCCCCCCCCCCCCCAGTATAGCCCTCCCCAATACACATCTTCTTTCCCTTTGTACAGCTTTGATCTTCCCCTTAGCAGAGACCCCCTCTCAGTATGGCTCCCTCTCTTAGTACAACTCTCCCCCAATAGAGATCTCCCCCTAACACATACAGTACAGACAACCCCACCCCCTCCATTAAGCACACTCACCAGTTAAACCAGGCAGTTTAGAGTGAGTGGAAGTCCTCCCTCAGCTGTGCCATGTAATGATGAGGAGGAGATAAAGACATTTTCTCTTGTACTAAACTATCGCTGCCTTTGTCAAACTTGACAGACAGCAGGAGGGATGGCTGCAATGTGCACCACAGATGTTCTGAGGGAGGGGGGGGGGGTTACATCTTTATATTGCCCCCTCTTATCTATACCCTTGCAAAATGTGGCAAAACTGAAAAACCTGATAACACAACCTGGAGGAAAGTCCCTCCCCTGGCTTTGTTACCTGATAATCGCTACCTAGAAGGTTTTGTTGGCCTGTGCACAGCTCTGTCAACATACAAAGAAATAAATTAAGAAAATGCCCAGAACAATGTTAAACACATGCAGAACTTTCAGAACTGATATTTTTCTATGAGAAATACAACAAAATGTGAATGTAATAGTGCCAAATGTGCATCTTTCCTGTATACAATTAGCTGTAAACTATCAGTTGCTATCTTACCTATAATTCTGCTTTCACTTAAAAACACATACTATAAAGACACAAGTACCTCAATAAAATAAAATACAACTTGCCCAAAGGTACAGCCTATGTAGAACTCTAACAAAGAAACAATATATCTTTAATTGTTTAAGAATCTCAGAAATAATGAACCTGCCAGGGCATCTGCTGCTTTGACATAAATAAATCTGCCTCACCATAAAACAGATATGAAACTGCAGGTTTGCAAATAAAGCAGTAGTTTTATTTCAGCATCAAAAGCATTGCCCTGTTCAGTTTCCTTCTGCTTGATTCCAGCAGGTGATTCAAAGAAAACTCAAACAAGGATGGTAATGAGTTCCATGCAAGCCTATATGGATTTAGCCCCTTCCAGATTCCATATTCAGCTTTTAAATGAACGCTATTCTTGTGTGTGTGGTTAGAATTTAGGGCCTCGACGTGTATGTAGCCTTGAAAGATATATTCTTACAGGTAACCACCTCATAAAATAGTTTTCTAAAGACATATATCAAAAGAGTCTTTGAAAATCAGTAGGAGGGCCCACATGTGCTAGTCATCTGCTACTAATAGGCTTTTATGTGAAATGCGTAGTTATACACATTACCATAAGAAGGTGGAAGATTTATACTCAGTATGTAGTGTGTATGATTCTCACAAGTACCTGTTTTGAAGGGGCGATTATTAGTTTGACATCAGGGAATGCTTAAATGAAATGTTGAAAGCAATACACCTAGATGGCAATAATCACCCTGATCGTTTTTTCCTTTAAAGTCCCTGAGACATTAATAATAATAATGTGCAAGAGTATATGAAGATTTTGATGAAGTGATGAAAATCAACACTGTTTAACCCATTCTCATCATTTATTATTATCAGCTTAACCTGTTGCCAGTATTTAAGTAACAATTGCACCAAAAATTAAGATTTATTGTGCAAGAGTACTCATTCTGGTTATTAATCAAGGGTGTGGATATTTGCACAGATCAGAAATGTTTAACACTTTTTACTGCTGGGCTATTATTGCTGCAAATATTTAAACATTCTATAAAGATAAAATGTAAAATACTTAAAACGTCTTTTATTTATTACGAATAAAAAAATATAATATATGTGATGACGCAGGAATTACAAACAAGCACACCTTGTTAACATTACCCAACTTCTTAGGACTTAGGGCAAAGTAGAAAACAGAACATCTCTTCGTCATTAATAAAACCAAATGTTTTATTAATATTGTTATGGGTGTTGCCATGGATGATAAGATAAACTAATTAGCTATAACTTATTGTTGTGAAGTATGAAAGGAGTGGGTTTTCTATTGTTAGCTATAATACAGAGTATATACCAGAGGTGCCCCTAAGGAAGTTACACTGATGATACTAATATACTCTATGTAGGACAGGTTCTGCTGGTGTCCTCATGTTAAGACATGGGTCTGAGTCATGGGATTGCTGAAGCACTGTGGTGCTGGATTGTGTCCTTGCAGACCAGGTAATATGTTTATGGTCATGTGCTGATATGAACCCTACTTACGTGTGTATAACTTTTTATTGAGCATTAAAGATTTTTATGGTTCTTCATTATTGCAAATCTATTTTTATGTCTATTGGGATTCCATGCTGTTTGGATCACCTGTGGTTTGAGGGTTCATACAACGGCTGTTTGGTGTGGAGTATTACTAGGTGATATTAGACCTTCTACTGCAGGGAGTCAGCTATAACAGTGAGCTGCTCTCCTTTGGGGATCATCACTGGGTGTCTTTTTTCAATCCAAATATTCACACAACAGTGTATGGAGGAATCTGCTGTGTGTACCGCGTGGACACTTTGGAACTGTTTTTTTTTTTTGCACATATTGCACATTCATGTTTTCTTTTCTCTGTATAGAAAATAATTTCTGTGGGCGTTCTTTTTATGAGGGTATTGGATAAGAACCTAAGAGCCTATTCACATCAGTTATATGTGGCAAAGTGTGGGTGGGTGCATCGTGATGTGGCAGCGATAACACACACTTGGTCCAAGTGCAATTAATGGAACTTGTAATGAAGTAAATGGAAAACAGTTCACATCAAGCCTGGAGGAAGGAGGCCCAACTGTGAACACTCATGGATGCCAACAGCGTGTAGTGGAGCAGGTTTCAGCCAAATTGGAGGGGCGAAATGCGGCCTAGCTGGTCTGGGCTCAATTGGGTAGGTGGCCAAGGAAAGTAGCGGTACCCTAAGCTTTCCCTACTTGTCTGGAACTTTTCCCTACTGCTGATACTGTCCCTAACAAATGGGTGACCTGTTCTTATACTACCGACACGCTGTATGCATGCCTAACCCAGGAGCCAGGGTTTTAATTAGACTCTGCCACACCTTAGATGGCTGCCAGAGTCAGATGGGGGGCTAGCATCCAACCCTATCACTCCCCCAGTGACTTAGATAACCATGTTCCTCTTGAGCTTGAGTGCCACCTGCAGAGAAAACAGACTGCACCTGCATACAAGTACACTGCGGTGCTAGTGATCAGTGGCATGGCAACACAGATTGAGGAGGTACAACCTGCTGCCAGATCAAAAGATGGTTTGGTTCTGTCTTGGTTCAATAATTCTCATTACACTGGAAATATTGTTATTATGAATTTATTAGCTAAATGAGTCTTTCATTTTTATACATTGTTTGTATTGTGTATGTTTTTTGTATTCGAGAAAAGTATTGGAGGACTACAGTGTGAAAAAAGTATTTCCCATGCCTTTTGCAAAGGAGTGTTTCAGTCTAATACCGTGCTATAAACTTGAGATCTGCCACCTCTCCTCCTTGGAGAGTGATTTTATATAAACACTTAGGGGTTGATTTACTAAGGGCAAAAATACTTTGCACTTCGTAAGGAGCAGTTGCTCCAGGGCTTAGTAAATGAGGTAAACCTTCACTTTGCAATTGCATGCAAGGAGAATTAAAAAAACAGCAAGTGTGCTTGCACATGATTGGATGATGGAAGTCAGCAGAGCTTCTGCTTATTTACTAAGCTCTGGAGCAACTGCATTTGGAGTCTGTTTGCCTTTAGTAAATCCCCCTTTTAAAGTACTACATCTCTAAAACTTAGCTGTGATTTAGGACTGTGCATTCAATTTTGTAAACACTGCATCTTCCTTAAACCTTCTAAAACATGCAAATTATATTGAAAGAAAATTCAGTGAATAAATGTTTATCAGTTTTGGTAAGTTTTGCTGATTTATTTTACAGTATAGAATATGCATAAGGCTAGAGAAAGATTAAAAAGCAGTGCACACACTGGAATGCTGTTGCTTCCAGATTAATGGGCTCAAGAATTTCCTGAGTTCACCATCTAAAGGGCCAACCATTTAGGGGGGGGGGGGGGCACACAGGCAAATTATAGTAGGTCAGTCACAATAATACAATTTCTGATGATTAATACCTATGAGCAGATAGGTGGAATATATGACTCTGGAACCTTTCCCTACTGCTAATACTGTGCCACCTGCTGCCAGATCAATAAATGGTTTGGTTCTCCCTTTGTTCAATAATCCTCATCGCACTGGGAAACATTGTAATTATGAGTTTATTAGCCAAAAGACTATTTAATTTACTGTGTATGTTTTTTGTATTGAAGAATAATCTTGGAGGACTACAGTGTGAAATAAGATGTATACATAAAGGTTCCAAATGATACCAATTAGACAGGTCTTGGGAAGTTACGACAAAGCAGGACGTAACTATTCACTGTACTACTATAATGAATATGTGCTTAGCCTCTTCCTTTGCAGAAGGCATGGGAAAGACCTTGAGGTTTGAAAAATGCAGGCGAAAGCCTAAATAAATTTAGAAACTAACTGTTTTGTTTACTAGAACATAAAAACAAAAGGACGCAAAGTCCAGCTGTGTTCACCATAGCTATTACTTGAAAACACATGGACAAAGAAAGGTGAAAACCAGAGATGCCAAAAGTTTTTTCCCTATGTCCAGGCACATGTCATTCTTGTGCCCCCAAAGAGCTCAGCAGGGAGCTTGCAGTAAAGAATTCAAAGCCACAGGGATGTTATTTACAGAACCACAAGATCAGCCTAATTGTAAACAGATCTATCCCGCCTTTCTCTCATGAGTGATGGTGTGGTAGCGTGTGTGACCCAGATTGCCCAAGTATTCTTGCACTGATACGTAATGTCTAGGATAACGGTAGACCCATCTACACAGATGGTACATCTTGCCTTGTAAACTGACTCACTCCAGTGACTGTTCTCACCATAAAACTGATAATGGAAAAAGCACTTCTTTTTTTATTAATTGTGCAGGTCTCCATAGCATCTTTATTTTCTGATTCCATAGAGTTTGTTCTGTTTTTATCACGTAAACTGTTGCAAATCTATCCAGTTTTACACAGATTTATGTCCCTCTTCAAAAGGCAGAAAAATATGGAATTAATAATACATTTCCGCTTCATCCATTACGCAAATGTGGACATCATTTTCAGAAATAATGAAGTGGCAATTAAGTAAAGGGCAATGAAAATGAAACATACTGTATTATTTATATATTACTTACCTAATAAAAAACAGACATAAGTCCATTCCTTATTTCTTACCTTTAGAAGAGCACTATGGTCAGTCCCTAAACCATCCACAGAATTTTACCTATATGTGCGGCTTTTTATCATTTTATATAAGCTTGTGATGAATGTAGTAAGGAGAGTGGAATTTGGCAAGTATGAGATTGTGGTTAGAAAAAGTAACTTTCATTACCTTTCCATGAAACATTGATGCAGCTGGCACAATGAACGTGTATTGTGGCATTCTGCTAAGAAATCTATATAGTTAAACAAATCATAGGGGCTTGGTGAGTTTAAAATATAGAACATATGTATGTGTTTCAGTTTGATACCTTGCTATAAACCTGAGATCTGCCACCTCTCCTCCTTGGAAAGTGATTTTATATAAACACTTAAAGTGCTAGATCTTTAAAACTTGGTGGTGATTTAGGACTGAACATAAATCAGTTTTTGTAAACATGTTTTTCTTAAAGCTTCTAAAACATGTGATTGATATAAAAAGAAAATCCATTGAAAAAAAAATGCTTATCAGTTTTGGTAAGTTGTGCTGACTAATTTTACGATATAGGCTAGAGAAGGAGTAGCAAGCAATGCAAACACTGGGATGCAGTTGCTTCCAGATTAATGGGCTCAGGAACTGCCTAAGTGGGGTTCACCAATCCGAAGGCCAACCAGTTAAGGGGGGGGGGCACACTGGCAACTTATAGTAGGCCTGTCACAATAGTAAAATTGCTGATGATTAATACCTAAGAGTAGCTAAGTGGAGAGTATAATTTTATTGCTATGGTGTAAACCTGTTTTTTTTTCCGGTCAAGGCACCCTTTAAAATTTTGGACAGGTTAAAGGCACTCTTTAAATTTATGGACAGTCTCAATGCGCCCTTTAAAATTATGGACAGTCTCAAGGCACCCCATTCCAAAATTGTAAAAAACGATTCTAATAGTTTTACATAATGTGGCATCATCGACACATGCAGGACACCCACCATTAGAGGTAGTCTATTCTCATAAAACAAATACACTTTTGCACACTAAAACCAACTAGTATTCCAGTGTTTCTCCTCTCCCTCAATTTCTCTCCATCACTAAGCTAATGTGACCCCAGTGTTGACGGAGAGGGGCCCTGGAGTGTCAAACAAGGATGCTGCACAAGCAATCAACACCCTTCTTATCAACAGTGATGGCATCACTGGTTGTTAGGCTGTGGCTGAAAGGTTGAAATTGTGCACAATAAAAACCAATGGCTTTGTGTAACTTATAGACAGGCTTGATCCACCTGCTAGCTTGTATAAATTTTTGGGCAGTTTTTAGGCATTTTGCCAAGGCACCCCTAAAAGAACCTCAAGGCACCCCAGGGTGCCTGGGCACCCTGGATGAAAAAGGCTGATGTAAGCTACATAAACATCATGCTTAGTGATTATTCATACATAATCACAATACTCCGTATGTGTGTAAATAATGACTGCTTCATGCTACTATTTGTGTACGTTTCACTGTAGATATTCATTTGTGCCATCTGTGTAGGAATTGATCAGTTTTCTAATTACTGCTAGCAACTTTAGCAACACAATCAAATAACTGAAAACCTCCTGTGAGCTATTGCCCTAAAAGATAAACAATACAGCACTAAAATGCACATATGTGGTCTGTTGCATTCCTGTTAAGCCATTTGTGATTCCCTTCTGCCCGACAGCATAGTCAGAGGGGTGATTTCACTTTCTTTATTAAAGTATTTGAATACAGTGCTGTCAATTACCTACCTGCAGCCTGTTTAATGGGCAAGGGTGGAGCAGCAACACACTAATAAACCATCAACCCTGTACGCTCTTCTCTTGCCTCCTGCAAGCACAGGTGCATGCAGCACAGACTGATGGCTCCTTATACTAATTCTCTCCCCATCTAAGTGTCGGTTCACACTTCTGCGATGCGGGAAACCTGCGAATCCACTGCGGGTTCCTGTATCGCATTGAACTTGCATTGCAGTTCACACTGCCATATGCAAATCGCTGGGGGTGTCAATACAAAGTTAACGACACCCCCGGATCAGCTTGCATATTGCAGAACCACCATGCGATCCGATTCTGCTGCGGACCAAAAAAAGGGTCCTGTGCGTGTTCAGTGCGATTCAGATGCAAATTCAGCCATACAATCTGTATGGCTGAATTTTACATCGCACAGACATCGCATGTGATTTCAGGAGCAGTGCGCTCCGAATCACATGCGATGTCTGTCATCACAGAAGTGTGAACCGGCCCTAAGTGCTTATGTGTACGGGATCACAGAAGGCTTATATAAGACAGATTCCAGTACATATGCTAGAAGTACGCAAACACACTTTTAAATATTTTTAAATGTGGGGAAAAGGGGGATAGCAGTTTCAAGGCCCCCCTTTTCCTCATGGTACCACTGCAGCTATAGGGGGTTTCAAGTCTCCCCCTTAGGGGAGGACGTGGTCTCAGAGAGCCTGGCAAGTAGGGGGAAAATGCTAGAAACTGCTAGAAGCCCCTTGGGGGGCTATAAATAGAGGGTCCTGACTGAAATTTGCGCCAGACGTCGCGGGAAGAAGACAAACGGCAGAGCTCACCCAACCCTCCCTTCCCAGTGTATTGAATATTGAGATGTGGTAATTCAGCTCGAGCTGAAAATGGTATGTAATTTAAAGTTATAAGTGGTATCGTTGTTCGTATGAATTTGAAGTTTAAATAAAGTATACTTTGAAACCAATTAATAAAGTCCGCAGCCAAAATTTTGCCAATAAGAAAGTTTGTTGTGATATTATTCTGCATGTCTGGAGGTTGTTTGTGAATGAATGCTGTGTGTGGTACCATGACTGTTTACTATGCAAGGGAAGTTGCACTTTACATGTTAATTATCCCCAGAGCTTAGTGAATAAGATGAAACACTGCCGACTCCCATTAACCGAGCCATCTTGCACGTGATTGGGTATTCTTTGCAAAGTGAAGCTTTATCACATTCATCAAGCACTGGGCAAATATTATTGCAAAGTAAACTGCCTATTTTATTTCAGTAAATCAACCCCTTTATTTACAGTTTGGTAAAGCCCTCAAAGGCTAGCACAAAAGCTAGGCAGAGGTGGTGATGTGTGTGCGTATAGAAGAGTGACTTCTATGACTGCACACACGTGTCCAGAATTAGACCGCCTTACCTCAAATATGCTTGGATTATTTAAAGGGGGGGGGGGGAGGATCTTACTTTGGGCAAATGTCAATTTATAGCCCAACAAAAAAAAAACCCAGAAAAAAAAATCCACCCTTGCAGTTGTGGGGTGAGGATTACAGAGTAAATACCTTATATTCCAGTGCAATTCCCTTCTTGTTGGCATACCTCTACACAGGCTATCTCCCCTTCAATCCATCATGAACGCTGCTGCCAGACTCATCCACCTTACCAATCGCTCAGTGTCCACTGTTCCTCTCTGTCAAGCCCTCCACTGGCTTCCGCTCACCCAGCAAATTAAATTCAAAATACTAACAACATCTTACAAAGCCAACCACAACTTAGCCCCCAGCTACATCACTAGCCTAGTCTCAAAATACCAACCTAATGGCTCTCTTCCTTCCTCTCAAAACCTCCTGCTCTCTAGCTCCCTCATCACCTCCTCCCATGCTCGCCTTCAGGACTTTACCAGAGCCTCTCCAATCCTATGAACTCCTTACCCTTATCTGTCCGATTATCTCCTAATCTATTAGCTTTTAGACAATCCCTGAAAACCCTCCTCTTCAGAGAAGCCTATCCTACCCACACCTAATAACTATACCTCCATTTTCTCCATCAGCTCATCCCCCACAGCTATTACCTTTGTTTCATTTGACCCCCCCCCCCTTCTAGATTGTAAGCTCTAACGAGCAGGGCCCTCTAATTCCTCCTGTATTGAATTGTATTGTAACTGTATTGTCTTCCCTCATATTGTAAAGTGCTGCGCAAACTGTTGGCGCTATGTAAATCCTGTATAATAATATAATGCCCCTATCCAATTTGGTAAATGTAGGAATACATAAATAGTTTACTTACAGACACAATCAAGTTAAAAAATACTATCTAAAAATCAGTTCTAATGATAAAAACAATAAAACAAAAATTGTTTAACTGAAAAAAACTCTTCCATTCACATAAAATGGTTATCACAATTAATACATAATAAATGTGTTTTTTTTTCCTAGAAAGACAATTAAAAGAGTTTAAAAAGAGAGTAGAAAACCACAGCACAGTTGATTGTGATCTGTATAATAATTATATAAAAAATATAATAGGATGTTATCTTGCTATAAGATTCTTAAACATGAGTTGCAAATACCTTGTAAGAAAGCAGGACTGTGGGTAAAATACACCAAAACCAACTCTTTATTTTTATCCTTTGTTTTAGTTTATGTTTACTGTCATTTTTGTTTTTCCATATCCAAGTAGGAAAATATAAAATTACCCATTGATATCTACATGAGGACAAGGGCAAACTTGTATTGGGTGAATGTTTTGGGCTATGTAATGCTTAACTGATTTTTATTATGCTTATTTTGTTTTTACTGTAAAGTGCTCCATGTGTGTTCAAACCCCCCAACTACCTATAATGAACAAAGCAATTTTCTCTGGCATGATGAAAAAGAGCAACAATTCTTGACTTGTCAAGAACACTGAAAAATCACTAATTCATTTGCTTCATTGGTACTAACTACCCCAGTGAGTTTCAGTTATAAAGGGGTTGAGAACTCAGTGGGGTACTGTGATGACTCAGCAAGAACTTCTCTGCTATAATTTCAAAATGTTATTTTGTTCCTCCTGGTTACTCCACAGGAAAGATGGCAAACAGACTTGAGAATAATGAAGCACACTTTTATGTTGGGATAGTAGGACTGTTTAATACACACCTCCTGGGTACAGCTGAATACACATGCAACTAGGAAAAACACTACAAACAGATGACTATAACATTTCCAGTAAAATAACAGCAGTGAAAGTAACCTGAAACATACATTAACACACTGCAACTGTACATTAGTCATATATTGATCTGTGAAATGTATTGTAAAAAAACAAAACAAAAAAACCCCAAAACAACAAAACCAAAAAGTGGCAACATTAAGATAGTTAAATATAATAGAAGTTAAATAAAATAAACTCACACAATTTAGTATAAAAATATGTTGCTAAAATGCTATGAGTTAAAATAATACACTTGGGACAATTTTGTTTCTTTTGTTTCTGGAATCGTAGCAATGTATGACTTTGGTATGAAAATGGCATCCTCATAGCGCAGAAGCTCAAGGATAAAAGATGTAGTTAGTATGCAGCATAATAGGGGCGAAGTGTTAAGGAGTCACTTTAGGAATTAAGTGTTGGGGTTGCTTTGGGAGGAGGTTAAATGTTAAGGGCTCACTTTGGGGGTTAATTCTTGTATTGGGGTTACGGGAAGTTGAGTGATATAAAGCAAGGGTTAAGCCTGGCACACACAGAAAATATTTTTCGTTCAACCCAGTAGGCTGAATGAAAGAAAACTGAGGCGGTCCCTATACTAACTATGCAATGTTAGTACAGTGATCTCCCCTGCTATGCTATTGTGTTCTGACAGGGGGACTGCCAACTCCCTCCCTCTTGGCAGAACATACCGGTCAGCGCTCCCAAACCTTGGCTGCATGCGCTGACTAGTTATCAGTCAGCTGCTGATTTTCCAGCATGCTTGTACACAGCTGTACACATGGGCCGAAAGTTAGCCAGTAACTGCCAAACTGACAATTTTCGGCTGATTTTCGGCCCAAGTGTCCCTAGCATTAAATGATAGGGGACAGGCTATTTTTAACTTTAAAGGGATTCTAAAGTCAAAAGGTATTTCTATCTTAATGCATTCACTGCTATAAGATCTAAAACCTTCCAATACCCATTCCTACCCCCCCTCCAAATACCTACCTGAGTCATCTCTTGATCCATAGCTGTGCCAAACTGCAGCGGCACTGGTGTCTTTTCTTGCATTCCCAGAACAGAGTGAAAGCTGCAGGAGCCAATGACTACTGCTGCTGTTGGTCAAATTCTGTGACGAAGGAGTCAGGGGAATGGCCAAGCAGTAATGTGTGTTTATGGACACACATAGCCCCGCTAGGGAGCACATCTGCATGTGTGTCCCCATAGCACATGGCTTGACATGGGGGCACATGCAGGAGAGAAGGAGAAGACAGCACCAGTGGGGAACTGCAGAAGAGGCAGTAAAGGACTGCTCTGTGCAATATCATTGCACAGAGCGGATTAGTATAACATATATATATATATATATATATATATATATATATATATATATATATATATATATATATATATATATTTTTTTTTTTTTTTTTCATGGAAAAATATATAAGGCTTTAATATCACTTTAAGGGAGCTGAAGATTTTACACTTCACCTTTGTGTCAGAAGCCACACATGAAACCAAAAGCTTTAGATTTCCAGAACTGAGAACATATACAAACCCAATTCCAAAAAATTTGGGACACTGTACAAATTGTGAGTAAAAAAGGAATGTACTAATTTACAAATCTCATAAACTTATATTTTATTCACAATAGAATATAGATAACAAATCAAATGTTGAAAGTGAGACATTTAGAAATGTCATGCCAAATATTGGCTCATTTTGGATTTCATGAGAGCTACACATTCCAAAAAAGTTGGGACACGTAGCAATAAGAGGCCGGACAAGTTAAATGTACATATAAGGAATAGCTGGAGGACCAATTTGCAACTTATTAGGTCAATTGGCAACATGATTGGGTATAAAAAGAGCCTCTCAGAGTTGCAGGGTCTCTCAGAAGTCAAGATGGGCAGAGGATCAGCAATTCCCTAAGTGCTGCGGCGAAACATAGTGGAGCAATATCAGAAAGGAGTTTCTCAGAGAAAAATTGCAAAGAGTTTGAAGTTATCATCATCTACAGTGCATAATATCATCCACAGATTCAGAGAATCTGGAACAATCTCTGTGCGTAAGGGTCAAGGTCAAGGCCGGAAAACCATACTGGATGCTCGTGATCTTCGGGCCCTTACGCGGCACTGCATCACATACAGGAATGCTACTGTAATGGAAATCACAGCATGGGCTCAGGAATACTTCCAGAAAACTTTGTCGGTAAACACAATCCACCGTGCCATTCGCCGTTGAGACTCTAAACGCTAAAACTCTATAGGCCAAAAAAGAAGCCATATCTAAACATGATCCAGAAGCGCAGGAGTTTTCTCTGGGCCAAGGCTCATTTAAAATGGACTGTGGCAAAGTGGAAAACTGTTCTGTGGTCAGACGAATCAAAATTTGAAGTTCTTTTTGGAAACTGGGACGACATGTAATCCGGACTAAAGAGGACAAGGACAACCCAAGTTGTTATCAGCGCTCAGTTCAGAAGCCTGCATCTCTGATGGTATGGGGTTGCATGAGTGTGTGTTGCATGGGCAGCTTACACATCTGGAAAGGCACCATCAATGATGAAAGGTATATCCAAGTTCTAGAACAACATATGCCCCCATCCAGATGACGTCTCTTTCAGGGAAGACCTTGCATTTTCCAACATGACAATGCTAGACCACATAATGCTTCAATTACAACATCATGGCTGCGTAGAAGAAGGATCCGGGTACTGAAACGGCCAGCCTGCAGTCCAGATCTTTCACCCATAGAAAACATTTGGCGCATCATAAAGAGGAAGATGTGACAAAGAAGACCTACGACAGTTGAGCAACTAAAAGCCTGTATTAGACAAGAATAGGACAACATTCCTATTCCTAAACTTAAGCAACTTGTCTCCTCAGTCCCCAGACATTTGCAGACTGTTATAAAAATAAGAGGGGATGCCACACAGTGGTAAACATGGCCTTGACCAACTTTTTTGAGATGTGTTGATGCCATGAAATTTAAAATCAATCTATGTTTCCCTTAAAATTATACATTTTCACAGTTTAAACATTTGATATGTAATCTATGTTGCATATTTTTTCTGGCTATTATTTTTTCCATCTGGCATTGTTGGTTAAGGTCATTAATTACATTATGTAGGGTTGGTGTGTTTATGGTTTTCCACAGTCTAGTAATATTCAATTTGGCTGCTAACAGGAGATGAATTATAATATTTCTTACATTGGGGGGAAAGTTTTCCAGTCATACGTGTAGTAAAACAAGAGAGGGGTTGGGAGTTGTGGGGGTGTTGGATATGTCAGAGACCAGTTTAAAAATGTGATTTCAATAGGAAGATAGAGATTTGCAGTACCATAGGGTGTGGGCTAGGGATCCTATGCTCCCACATTATCTCCAACAATTGGGCGAGTTGCTAGGATACATCTTGGAGAGTTGTTATGGTGTTAAGTACCATCTGTGTAGGGTTTTAAACAGTTATGCCTTTAAATTGAAGGCATTGCAATTAAAATTGATGAAGCAAATAGTAAAATAGGACAAAGTATTGCATTAATATTTATCAAGAAACATAATGTCCAAAATAAATTCTATACTCAGTGCCTATGGTATGTTCGATACTATGTTAGCAGTAAATAAAGGTATATAAACAACAAAAAATGAATCCATGTGCTAAAAGAGAACAATACGTTCTCTTTCACCCAGCTGCTGGAAGTTAACACCCACCAGTGTTTATGAATCAAAAAAATAAGATATATACCAGCACTATATCAAATCTAGACTTAATATAATAAAATGCCAGAAATTAAAAGTGCAATTTTAAAAAATTTACATTTTAAAGTGGGTAAACCGTAATCTGAGCAGCTGCTTGAGGTCACCACAGTGGGTTGGCGGGAACTAATTAAAGAAAAAAATGTAGGCGCAGTTGTCCTTTAAAACAAACTTAGTTATAAAATTCATCAGTGACCTACACTACAATTGGATTCTGCTCATATTTTGAAATTCTCAGTCATTCTGAGTGGCCATAAATGATTAATAACTTATTAGGTTTTATTATGTACAGTATATTAAATGCTTTCCTAAAATAAATTAATTAGAAGCATTTTTAAATATTTACTGAGCTGATCCTTGAAAGATAGACATGTTTGCCAACTATCATGACACTTAGGAAGTAATGTTCTAAATAAATAAGATTACAAATCTAAAATATACATTTCTCCCCACACTTTATAGTTTAGTGTATGCCTTGGTTTCAGTACATCAAATAGTTATACGATTTGTAATAATTATTAATGTGCTTAAATATTTGAGGTGGAAATGGACAGTTTTGAGCTCTGGCAGTGCACAGTAATCAACCAGAAAAAAAGATTCAATATAAAAATGCTGTCGAACAGATGAGTCAGATTCTTTTGAAGAGTAGCACAAGAATCCCGGTCTTTGTTTTTTTTTTTTTTTTTTTTTTTAAGTGGAAGCAATGATCTCAGATTTCCATATGCACTACTTAAGGTAGGAGAGTGCAAGGTCTTGACTATTTTTTTCAGATATAATATGGGACTGTGAGAATATGCTTAACAAAATGCACAGGAAAGAGTTATGCATGTACAAATGCATCATTCAGCTAAGCAGTGCTTAATACAAAAACATTTAAAAGAAACATAATAAAAGAAAAAAAAAAACATATTAAAAGAAAGCTAAAACGAAACTATCACCAATTTGTACATATATTGGATACAGATAATGGTAATGATAGCAATGATGATACTGGACTGATGATTACATTGATGATGATGTTGATAAACAATATATAACTGTTATGGTGGAATTTATTATATTAATGCTTTATTGTTCATATGAATGCAAATCATTGGAATTAAAGTAGAACTAAAGACAAAACAATTTTTCATTCTGGATAGAGTAAGGGAGGTTTGTAACCCTTGTCATTTTTTAGTACAAAGAAAAAGGGTTGTTCACTGGACTGACTAAGCAGCCGGAGAACCACCTAAAATATGGGACTTTGAAGGTGGGTGGTGGTAGCACAGACAGACAGAAGAACAATTGTATTAAAATTAAATTTATTTATTACATTATACATTAAAAACATACAATAGAAGGTCAGCATGAAAATTGATCCATATACAGCGATACATCTATACAGACATGATATCTGGCGAACTGGGGAGGTACATAGGGTCAGTGGGGTCCTACATGTTTCGCCAATTCAATGGCTTCGTCAGGGACCACATGGCTTATCACCTCATAACAGTTCTCTGTAGTGACAAAAAAAGGAAAGATATTAATTTTGCGTATATAAACGCACATATCACAGATCTAAACCATGTTGGTATCAGCATATAAACATATTATAGAGTTCGACACTTACCAACATATAGATGTCAGATACAACATATATAAGAGCTGCATTGTGGGTCAAGTGTGCCTAGGTGGTACTGGACCGTCCCCGGGTCCTGGAAGGGACGCGGGGTAAAAAGTGCCCATACGGGCCGACTAATACTGGACCGGGCGAGGACAGAACGACTGGCTAGTGTATCCAATCCAAGCACTGGTAAGAAAAAGATCCCAGCCTCTGAAGGGAGGGGGAAAAAAAAAATAGGAACCAAATTAGTTATTAACTTGATTAAGGGATAACGGTTATTAAATAATGTTAAAAAATGTTAAAAAATAATAACCGTATATGTGCCCAAACGGAAAAGTGATGGGTGAAGATTGGGATGAACGTGACCGGTGAGGAACCGGTGTTAAAGAAAAGCCTCCATTAAAATTGGTTACATAGCGAAGTAAGAAGGTAGGCTGTGATTAGAGTTAGCCCAGAAAAATTGTGCACACTGCCTACACTGTTAGTGAGAGGACAGTCCGAAGAAAAGAGGAACGGCGTAGGGCCGATGATACCAGAGAGTTGAAATAAAACAAAATTCACAGAAATAGCATGCCATAGGTATACCGCTAGTGGAGTGACCTATAAAACCCCCAGATGAATGTTAAGTGGTCAGTAACAGCCAAGTAAGAAAAGGTCAGCAGTGAACAACCATGCAGTGTGATATATCGGAAACCCGTTGGAGGAGATAAACAAGTGAATACCAAGGTTTGGGCACATACCATCAATGTTAAAGACCGCAAGGCAAGATAGACCCATCCAGGTAAGGTACTTACTATAAGCGGAGAAGCTTGTGTGTGCGTCCGGCACACTGCGGCGTCAGGTAGGCATGACCTGTTTCCGCTGCGCCATTGTCGGTCCTTATATGGTCCGGTCCCACCGGAAGTGACGCTGCCATAACCGGCCTCTATGTGTCATCTCCGGCGCGGGCGCCATCTAGTGACCGGATAGGGGCACATCACGCATAGCGCGGTATACATCCCATCCGATCAGAACATCCGCCTCTCAAAGGGGGGCGGACGCGGGAGCTCAGGGAGGAGGGGCGGGAAAGACCCCGCTAGCCACCCCCCATATACTCCCGGCTTGGCGCCCGAGCATCGGCCAAAGGCCAAGGGGCACTTAAGGTACCAGTAAACCAAGTAAACACATCATGGTCACAATGCAAATAAAAAATCATACCAAAAACAGAATCTTAATTCAACAACCTAGTTTTATTGAAGCACCGTGAACACCGCCCAAGAGAGGGGTTGTGTTAGGGTGTCAAATGCACATATAAAAATAACAACAATTACCCAGTGCCATATGCAGTGGGATAACAGTGAGAATTCATTGAGAAGTGAGGTAATAGGTGGGAAAAAGGGAGAGGAAAAGAGGGACAAGGGGTCAGGAGAAAGCCGAATGAGAAGAGCCTTACTGGGCCCATATTATTCCAGGAAAGGTTTATATGAAATAGCAGTATTTAGGCCAGGGGATTTAGTAGCCTGAAGCCTATAAATCCACTTGGCCTCATTTTTAAGTGTATTATTATCAAAGTTGCCACCCCGTGGGTTGCATCTTGTCACTTCTAGCACGGAAAATTGTACAGGGTAGGGGTCAAATTTATGTTGTATGCCGACGTGCTTACAGATAGGGGTGTACATTAGGCCCGTATCAATATAATAAAGATGGTCGTGTATACGCCGGGCAAAGGGCCTTTTCGTCTTACCAACGTAAAAGGCATATACACGTAACGAGATAAACGACCCCCTCCGTAAGGCACGTGGCATAGAACCGGGGTTTGAGTGTACCACCTCGGGGGAGAGGTAACAGATAGCCCTCTCTCACCCAGGGGCACTCGTCACAATTACCGCATCGGTAAGTTCCAAATCCCCCCGTTGCACCAGTCTCCACCTCCATTGGACCTGTGTAGTGGCTGTGTACTAATTTGTCCCTTAGGGACCCTGCTTTGCGATAGACTACCTCAGGGGAGGCTTTAACGTATTTCGAGATGATGGCATCATCTGTAAGGAAGTGCCAATTCTTGGCGAGGACCCTTTTCAGACTCTGATGGTGTTTATTATACCTAGTAATCATTTTTGTAGTGTTAGTTGTTCCCTGTTTTCGAGGTCCGAAGATCAGGCCATCTCTTTGTTGACTATTGGCCCTATTGTACGCTTTCTTTAAAATATTTTTAGTGTAGCCCCCTTTGAGTAGTCTCAGCTGAAGGGCTTTGGCTTCACGTACATAATCTGCATCCAAAGTGCAGTTTCGTCGTATCCTGAGATATTGGGAATATGGGATGCTCGACACAAGAGGGCGTGGGTGGCCACTCGAAAAATGTAATATAGTGTTCCCTGCCGTACTTTTGCGATACAGGGAAGTGTGTAAACTCCCATCAGAGTCTAGGAATGCCATCGTGTCCAGGAATGGCACTTGAAGATGATCAGCTTGATAGGTGAATTTAAGATTAAAGTTCTTAATTGAAATAAATTCAATAAATTCTGAAAGTTCTCCCACTGAGCCTGTCCACACGACGATGACATCGTCAATATATCTGCGCCACAGCGCTAGGTGGCGCAGATATATCGAGGCGTCATCGTCGGCGAACAGTTCCCTTTCCCATCCCCCCAGGTACAGGTTGGCGTACGATGGGGCACATGAAGTCCCCATCGTCACCCCCTGTACCTTGTCATTTTTTATTTGCCACCTGTGTCCTATTGGGGAGAGTTCCTTTAACTTCCTGTCCCATAACAGGAAGTGAAAGGAAATCCCTCAATAGTGAGGGAAACCTGGTGTGTCACCAGCGTCACCAGAACTAGTGTCCCTGTTGGACGATTTCCCCCCATTACTGTTCTGGTGTCAACCCAAAATTTGAGATTTCATTTTACTTTCACTTTGGTGATATACCAGTAAACATGACAAATCGAGAGAGTGAATTTCTATAACAGAGACACAGAAAGTAATAAAACATGACAAGTGTTCCAATCCCTCTCTACTCTATCCAAAAGTAAAAAAAATTGCCTTTAGTTATACTAAAATATTATATAGTTAAAAATATCCTTGAATTAAAAGGTTATCTTATTTTTATAATTAGTTGATTTAGGGCTAAAGAAATGTTAAGAACATGTAACTTTATAGCGTGATATTTTTTATGTTACATTTGCTCTGAACTTAGGTTTGTGTTATATAAATACTAAAGATTTATATATATTTTTTTCTTTTCATGGGAAGAAAATACTTATATTATACTGTTCATGAAAATATTTTTAACCACTTACCCCAAATGGACATACCCATACGTCCTTGGGGTTCAGTGGTAATCCCGGGATGATGTCTGCACCTACAGGCATCATCCCAGTATCACTTTTTGCAGCTGGCGATCCTCTTTCAGGCAGAAGTGATCCGAGTGGCTAATTAGTCACTTGATCAATTCTGCGGGTGGCAGAAGGGGGTCCCACCCCCTCCCACAGCCGCCGCCTCTCCCAGGCTCTCTGGTCCCCCCGCGGAGGCCGGGAGCAATGTGTCCAGCGGCGATGGCTGCCTAGTACAGAGAGAGAGAAATTGAGCTTGTTCCTTTCTCTCTCTGTAACCCTGGAAACCTGGAGCATGAGTATTTGTCACTTCCGGTTCCGCCCCTTTCTTTACCTGGCCACCAGAGAAGCCACTGATCAAACCAATCTCGATGCATGAGGGGTCAGAGGAGAGATTTGGGGTCTAATAGACCCCAAATCTCTGCATAAAGAGGACCTGTCATTGTCCATGCTGTTGCAGGTGATGTTGTTTATCCCTTGTGATAGCCATAAAGTTATTACAAAAAAAGTGTAAAAAAAAATTTTTTTGTATAAAAGAAATAATTAAACAAAAATTTAAAGCACCCCCCGTCCCACCGTGCTTATGCGCAAATGCGAACACATAAGGTGCTCCCGCACACATATATATATGGTGATCGCACCACACATGTGAGGTATTGTCGCGAACGTCAGAGTTAAAGAAATAATTCTAGCACCAGACCTCCTGTGCAACTCTAAAAGGTGTTTAAAGCGTTGCCTATGGAGAATTTTAAGCACCATAGTTTGCTGCTATTCCATGGGCATTTTAAAGCATGACAGGTTAGGTATCTATTTACTCGGTGTAACATCATCTTTCACATTATACAAAAAAATTGCCTTAGTAAAACCGCTGCTCAAATACCGTGTGACATAAAAAATTGCAACACACACCATTTTATTCCATAGCTTCTCTGATAAAAAATAAAATATATAATGTTTGGGGGTTCTAAGTCATTTTCTAGCAAAAAAAGTAGTGTCAGAATAGGCTTGGGAAGGAGGTGGTTAAATGAAGTCTGAAAATTTGCACCTACTTGAATATCATTAAATTTCCTTTGCAGATATCGCCAGCTTTTTAAAATATCTATAAAGAGGTAATGTTTTTTAGTTAGAGATATGACAAGTTATCCAATTTGAGATACAGGGGTTGTTTCACTAAAACTTGAGAATGCAAAATCTGGTGCAGCTGTGTATGGTAGCCAATCAGCTCCTAACTTTAGTTTGTTCACTTAAAGCGTAACTCCACTTTTGTTGAGAAAAAAACATTCCCTTCTGGGTGATCTCTGTACATTTCATGGATTCTATGAAACTTTGTTGCAGATTCCTACCTTTTGTTATTCTGAAGAAATCATTGTTTGTTCCTCTGTGCCTCTGTGCTGAGTGGGTCTAATGGGAGTGGTTTCATAATTATCTGTCAGCTGTGGAAGCTGCAGAGCACTAATGAGGAAAGCTGCTGGGCCTGCATCCCTTTAGACGTGTTCCTATTGTGAGTATCCCACCAAAAATGACATTTTTGTTGCAGGGGATGCCAGAAATCTGACTTGTATCTTAGGCAGACTTCTGGGAAAATTAGTGAGCCAATCACACAAGCAGGAAATTATGTTTCTGGGGTGTGGTCCGGTTACATTCTGTGTACAGAACAGCTCCAGGTTGCCATATTGCATTGCATTTTCAGAAAAATACAACAGCTGCAGATTGAAAAGGAAAAATCAATTTTAATAACATCTAATTGCAATATGATTTGTGTCACAATTGTATACGCTATATATTTTTTTCTTTGTTTGCTATTTTTTCCCCCCCGAAAGTGGAGTTACCCTTTAAGGTTTGACAAAAAAAAAACCTGGAAGCTGATTGGTTTCTATGTAGAGGTTGAGGTTCACCAGATTTTGCGCTCCCCAGTTATAGTAAATCAACCCCACACTATTACCCAGGCATTTTGTAGGCAATGTGAAAATGTTTTAAAATCAGGTAAACACTAATCACTATCTGACTGAATTATTATCTTTCACATTCAAGCAAAGAGCAGTGTGAGAAAACAATAACTCCATGTAACTTTCTGGTAGGACTTGCAATATTTGACAGTCAACTATCCACCGCTGATTACTGGGTAACAATGGTGTGCATGTGCAACACCCATACTTGACGTGACAAAATTAATATTTTAAGCAGAAGAACTTTGAATTGACATAAACCCTATGGATTTTGAGAACAAGTTACTGTTGGATAAAAATATATGCTTTTTTTTTTTTTAATCTGAAGGAAACATTGGGAGGTTAGCTCTCAGTTTTATGTGCATTCACACAAAAAAATGCGTTTGCTCAAATATGTGCTTATGTGATTTACTGCTGTACACACACACACACAAAGGAAGTTGATAATAATATTTTAAAATGTTTCTTAAACTGTGTAGTCCAGTGCAGGGATAATATGGTTTGATCAAGTAACAAACTCTGCAAGAGATCAGCAAGAATCATTAGACAACTTAGCCTCTAAAATACAGTTCCCCACATGTAGTCAATATATCACTCTAAGTATTGTGGGCTACTCCTGTTTACCCTCTCTTCCGTAGCCATGTGGAATACTCATCTTCTCTAATCCTTGTCTATACCATTTCCAAAGTATTTTACAAGCTCAGAGTGAATGACTTTAATGCTTTGCAGCAGCTGAGCTAGTAGCACATGATATCTTAAATGTAACAATCAAAGGAGCATGCAAGATTTTGGAATTTCCGCTGACTTGCAGATGTGCAATGCCCAGCTCCAATAGATCTAATACGACTTTAAACAAAAGCAGCTCAAACATAATAACATCTTACTGCCATGTGTCAACACTCAAAGCATTTGGGGAGACGAGAGGTAAGAGGTTCTCTGATGGGGATTTAATATGTTTTATATTCCTTAGTATCATGTCCACAACCATTCCACTTATTTCCTTCTTCAAAAGAAATGTACAATATGTATGCAATAAATTCAATAACTTGTGTAATACTAAACAGTTTGACATCATAATGACCAATCTTGAAAAGCAACACAAGATCTAGGGCTTAATAATGGTTTAGTTTTGTATATTATTTTGAAAGCACAAAAATCTTGTGGACATGAATCAGTGGTCATGAGGCCTGTGCAGTCCCAAGACAATATCAGCAAAAGCAAATAAAAAATAATAATTTTGTGCAATTACAACCATATTTTATGTAAAGAAGGAAATGAAGAAAATAATCCAAACTTACAAATATATACAAAAATGGCATGATCTGTTACACACTATTTTAAAAAAAAATGTAACATTGGATTTTGATTATTTAATTTCATTTAGTGTATTTCCGTATTTTAGTGGGCAACTTAAACAACATATAGTTACCATTAAGAAGCTTAAAGTAACTTTACCCAAGATTAAACCCACATCCCCAAAGCCAGGACCAAACAATGTTCCAGGAGTCTGAAGCCCAGATTTGCATTATAAAAGTAAGAAGAACAATTTTATCAGAGATCAAGTTCACTGTAAACTCACAGAACTATTTTACCAAATATTACAACAAAGTTGCTGTAGACTAGAACCAAATTATCTGAGTCAGTCCAGTACAATGCTAATAGTGACATGTGAACTAATCCACACCAATGTTATTGTAAACATATATATATATATATATATATATATATATATATATATATATATATATATACATATATGTGTGTGTGTACAGCGCTAGGCAAGCTGAAAAACTCAATACAACCTTTCAATGGCTAATGGTGAAACCAGCATTCACAAATATTAAAACCATGACTCTGATGCCCCAGGAAGAGGTTTCATTCCATGTTTGTACCTTTTTAGTTTTGTTTTTAATGAAATAACATACAGTACTTTACTATAGGATGTTTTTGTCCATTCCTTGGTATGTACTGTATCTATGGTGAGATCTGATTGATTCATCCTGTGGTTTAGTATGTTATTGAGAGAGATTTGAGGCATTGACAGCTGAAAGATCAAGCGGTCTGTAAAAAAAACATCCAGCCATCCATCCATCCATCCTTATTAGATACTGTTTCATCTAAATGCTGTTTTGGACCTCTGATAATGTGAGGTCTAAACTTCTGGTAAGCGGCTTTCTTTTTCATATGGTGGCTGGTGCAGTTTGGATTCATCAAGATTATTTTCACTGTGGATTTCTTATAACCAACACTTTTGGACTTTTTTTAATTTATGTGTTTGTTGTGATTTAATATCATTTTTATATATGACAGCACAACTTTTTTCTTGAGATTAGTTTTGATATTTGCGTGCAATATCAGGGAGTGCTGCTATCACTATTACCGATTTAAAGTTTGCATTGAGTTTTTTAGCTTGCCTAGGGCAAGATATATATATATATATTTACTGTATATAAACAGATTTACTGTATAATTTATGTGATTTCGTATAGTTTACGTATGTGACAGTGCAACACTTAAAAAAAAAAAAAACAGATCAGGTGTCATAGCCAAAACTACTTAAAAAAGCCTTTTTTTCAAGTTGTAATTAATCAAAATGGGGTGCTGCTGCTGTATTTAAGCCAAGGTAAAAGCTTAGAAAATCAATTACGAATCCAAAAAATGTGATGCAAGAATACAGTGTCTCTAACGCCATCTGTGAGAATTTTACTGTTCTATATCACTGTATTCAGCTTAAAGTTATCTCCTAGGCATGTAACTTTAATAGTTGGTACTTTTCCCATGTATTCCTTGAAGTTGCTTTACAAATAAGACACTCTCCCGTTTTGTGGTGAAAAGAAAGAAGGATGGCGCTCAATGGTGCATATAGAAGAAATCAATATGTGGAAGATGGACAAAAACTGTCTCAAGTTGAGCCATAAAGGTTTAATAATGAAAAAAATAGACATAAAATTGATAATAAATCATCCAAACCAGTCTAAGAGCCTTCAAATTTCCCTGAGATGCTGTGGGAATCCCTGCTGGTGTTTTAGTGGAATCTGATCATATCAGATGGTGCCAGATGAAGAGGGGCAATGCTAAGTAGCACAGACCAACACCGCGATGGTAAGCGGCTGTCTGGGCACTGTGTGCGGCCGCTACACAGACCCCGAGCTGGTTCGTCATCCGTTGCCGGTTCTCTGTGGTGGCTGGAAGTGGCGCGTGAATCACGTCACCAGAAGTGACGATCGGGAGCTCGATAGGAAGCTGGACTGGATGTAAAAGATGACTTGATAGCTTCTAGTTGCCGCAACTACATGTTTCGCACGCATGCGCTTTGTCAAGTTGCGGCAACTGGCAACTAGAAGCATAATAAAGCCGGAGTCATGGGCGCAGTTAGACCAAGCGGCCAATAATAAACAAAATAACAATTGAGGGGAAGAGAAAACAAAAAAAAGGAAGGAAAACAGGAAGTGCGGGATTCCCAGAGCAACCCAGAAGATATAGGAATAACAGTATGCTTCATAGATCAATACATCAATAGCAATAATATAATATAATAAAACAATGAAGCCCAATTACCACAATTACCACAAGCTTATCATGTCAATACATTATAATAAAAAACTATGTTCCTGATGTGAACTATTATAAACAATCTAACAATAAGGAGGACTATGCTTGGCAAATATCTGTGTATATCACACTTATATATCCACGTACACCTATAGATGTCCCATCCTATAAATAGCAAAAAATTGAATTAAAACCACTGCCTAAAATCTATATATATATATATATATATATATATATATAAAAAATGAATGAATTAATGAATAATCATTAGAAGTACATATAAAATCCATATAACATTTTTAAAAGATATATATAGATATTTATTTCAAAAAGAATAGAAGTAAAGAGAGGGAAATGCATCATGTCACTATTGTGACATTCCTGATATATGTACCAAATCTATATTGGATGTCAAACCACACTACTGACCTCCAATTCTTCGTTCAGGCCATTAGGCGCCAAAGAGTTAAATTTGTAAATCCAAAATACCTCTCGTTTACACAAAAGAGAAAAACGTTCATTATCAGTTAAAGTGCCCTTTGGAATGGTTTCAATTGCCACAACCTCCAGATGTTTAAAATTCTTGTTATGCATTTTTAGGAAATGGCGAGGAACGCTGTGTTTATCGCACCCCTTTTGAATGAACCTGCGATGTTCACCTATGCGTTTACGTAGAGTACGCATAGTGCGTCCTACATATAACAATCCACAGGGACACCTCAATACCGGGTTGGAGCAATTTCTCCGGAGCCTATGGAATTGGCCCCCAGGGATATTGCGTTTCCACGATGGATGATGACAACTAGTGTAGTGCAAGTATGAATTACCACTAGTAGATTTGATATGATTACTACTAGTGATACGGGGGCCTTCATGGGAAAGAACTAGATCCAGGAACACCAACTCTCTGGGATCAATGACAGATGTAAATGAGAGACCCAAAGGGTTGGCATTACAATAAGCCACGAAGGGGTTGAAATTATCAAGCCCCCGCTCCAGATAAGAATAACATTGTCAATATACCGTCCGTAATAGACGATATGACGAGCAAATGGATTGTTATTCCAAATGGAGTGTTCTTCCCATAGGCCCATGGTCAAATTGGCGTAAACTGGGGCAAAATTGTCCCCCATGGCGGTGCCCTTGATTTGTAGGTAAAACTGTTCTAAATAAGAAAAATAGTTGTGCTGCAAACAAAAGTCAGTACAGTCAACTAAAAAAATTTATTGAATTAAAGGAGCCTGACTGAATTAAAAAGTGTTGTATGGCTTGGAGTCCTCTATCGTGTGGTATGGAAGTATAAAGTGATGACACATCAAGGGAGGCCCACATGTGATCGTCCTCCCATGTATAAGACCCCAAAGCCCCCTCGTCCCAAGTCCCCTCAAGGACTTGGGACGAGTCTCTGATGTATGAGGGTAACTGGCAGACGAGCGGTTGCAGAAAGGAATCAATATACTTTGAAACTCCACTAGTAAAACTATTGGTACTAGCCACAATGGGCCTCCCTGGTGGTTGTACAAGTGACTTATGTACCTTAGGTAGGTGGTAAAAGTATGGGTACTACATTCCCCTGGGAGTAGAAATTTCCTTTCCTTATCATTGACGATACCTTGGCACCATGCTTTTTCCACCAAAGATTTAAGTTCCTGTTGGAAGCCGAGGAGTGGATCACCTGCTAGTTTGATGTAGGTTTCTGTATCTGCTAGAAGGCGACTGGCTTCCTGTAGATAATCAATTTTATCTAATATAATTTAATCGAGTTGGCTCAGTACCAATATCTGGATTCGGCTTACCCTCATTCGAAATTAAAATAACTTCATCAAAAATGGCTTGTACCCGAGAGGACCTATCTGTGGCCATGTTGTGCCTACCTCTATGAAATGGTCCTAAGATATCAAAAGAAAAAAGGGAAGTCCTGGGTGGGGGGACCCGATAAAAAGAAAAAAAGGAGAAGAAGAAAGGGAGAAAGGAAAGAAAAAAAAAAAAAGGAATATATAATAATAGACTAACAATACATATGCAATAATCACGTTTTGTGGCAGTGGCCATCTCCCCCATGCCCTTATTTGTTTTTACAATCCTTTGCCTTAAAAATGTCCAAAATTACTTCTCAAAATTTTTTGCACCCGCTCACGCTCCATGAACTTAAACAAGATGTGCATTTTAGTTAAGAACTTTTGAACTTTACATAGAGTCGACATACCTTCAAAAAACCAACCCTAGCCACGAGCTGAGCACATTTGCTCATCCCTAGTTCCTATACTGTGGTCATGCAGCTACACAGATTATGAAAAATTTATTGGTAAGAGTAACTTACATTTTCTTTTTACCGAGGGTGCATATTTATAAAAAGTAGAAAAATCTATGCATAACGCCTGCACTTATTCATCAACATTGGTGGCAATTTTCACGCTGCGGTTTTAAGTTAAATATAGCATGAATCTGCAATAATACAAAAGCCAATGGGGACTTTGGGTCAAATTCTCCCTTCCATGGTGTTCGGTGTGCTGCATATAAATCAATGATGAGTAAGTAACAAAATGAATAAAACTTTAAATGGTGAATGGAAGTTAAAGATTGCAACATCTGTCATTATAAATAAAGTGAATGTAAGGGACATTTAAAAAATCCAGTAAGTTATGAATTTTTCGCTTTTTTAATATGCCCCTAAATCTTGAGTTATTACATTCTTTACTTAGTATTTTACAGGAGGACTAACAGCTAGCATTCTCCTGTTCTTTTTATTTCTCCTGTATGTTTTTGTTTACAGGGCTACTGTTCTCAGAAACATTGCATTATCCCTTCTATATGCTCAGGAACCTAAAATGTAAATAAACAATACAAAATTAGTGTGCTCTAGGGACTTTGAGAGACACATAGGATTAATAAAAATACAATTTTATTCATAGAACATATCTCAAAAATTTACACATTTAAAATGTTAGAATATGTAAACATGAATGATGTACATTGAATATAGATAGTTACATGAATTACAATATGACTGGTAGTCCATGGAGATCTTGACGCATTTTGCGAGACAGCACTCTTTGGGAGAAATTACACACTAATAGATCTCTGAAAGCAGAGACCAGGTAGTTAGAAAAAACAAAAAACCCTCACTGCACGCTTGCTGAAGAGAAACTAATTTAAAAAAAGATATATATTTACATTTCAAACTAATCAATACTGAATAGAAGTCCCTACAGTACAGTTAATAATATAACGCATGACATGAGACATCATCGTGCCGCGTCCAACGCGCAGGCGCAGAGTCCCCACCAAGGTACCGATGTGGTTTTGCAGAACCCGGCAACGCATTACGCAATATGCCATCTATCCCCCTGCCCCCAATCACAAGGATGGAAGGGGGCGTGGGAGTCAAAAGCAACCTGGAAACACCCAAACAAAAAGAAAAAGGGACAAAACAGTGAAAAAAATTAATGAACACCTGAAACAAACAGTGACACAACTGGACCCAAATGAGCAACCGAGGGAATGGCAAAGGACCTAGTGGAATTGCAAATCCCAGACGTGAGACCAGAGGGGAACCAATGGCAAAAAACAACCTCTGCCTTATTGCACAATTAAACAAGAGCAAATATCAAGGGAAATACCCATAAAATACATACATTTATAAATTTACACAGGAAAAAAAGGCTTGAATGATGTGGTGTCATTCAACCCAGGGGAGAAGGTGGCCCTGAGCGAGTAAATCCACCTAATTTCTCTGCAGCATTCTCCTATCCCAATTCTTGTCTCATTGGTCCTGTGGAATATGTTCAAGAGCAAGAAATTGAACCTCAAAACTCAAAAGGGCGATATGAATGACCAAGAGCTGCATGTCTCCCTATGGGGAAATAAAGATCCCCCAATTCAATAGTGCGGTGTGGTCATGGATACGTTTCCAAAACTCCCATAAAAAGTCACAGGTCATGAGACCATCCCCGTGATACTGCAGTCAACAAATTTCTTGGGAACAGATTTTTTCCCATTGGGTAAGAGGAGATATTGGTGTACATATATTTACAGTAAGAACAGGTCTCACATTTAAAAGTACTTCATATTAGATCCGTTCTAAGGTAGGGCCAGGGGAATGATGACAACTTGTCGTTCAACGAAAGTGCCCTTCAGAAAATTGGTGTTGGAAATAATGGGGTCTTGAGTTAACAAAAACCAGTGCTTTTGCACAATGGATTTATTTGGCACATGTTGGGAGTAAAGAATCAGACCATTTATTCTGTTTTCTAGGCTTTTTTTTAAACTCCTTTACAACTGCCCGCTGCAGATGTACTGCGGCAGGCAGCCGCTCCTGGGCGAATCGCCGTACATGTACTGCGCTCGCTCTCGGGAGTCTCGGGGGCTAGCGCGCGGCCGGCGGAGCGCTCCCAACCCCGCTTGTCAGCGGGGAAGCCGATGCGTGTGTCAGGCGGCTCCGATTGCCGTCTGACACTCTCGATCGTTCCCCGCTGAGAGAGAAGGACGGTCGGCTGTTGTAAACACAGCCGACTGTCCTTCTCCCTGGGTTGATCACAGAGCCCATGTGATCCTGCTATATAGGATCACATGTCTTTATGGTCATCTCGGAAGCCACGCCCCCCCCACAGTTAGAATCACTCTCCTAGGGTCACATTTAACCCCTTGATCACCCACAGAGTTAACCCCTTCCCTGCCAATGGCATTATTACAATAATAGTGCAAATTTTTAGCACTGATTACTGTAGTAATGTCACTGGTACCCCCAAAAGTGTCAAAAATATCAGTTAGGGGTCCGATCTATCGCAATGTGGCAGTCCCGCAAAAAAAAAACAGATCGCTGCAATTACGAGTTAAAAAAACAATAAAAATGACATAAATCTTTCCAGTAGTCAGTAAACGCGATAACTTTTGTGAAAACCAATCAAAATACGCTTATTGCGATTTTTTTTTACCAAAAATATGTAGCAGAAAACAAATTGGCCTAAAATGTTAAAAAATTTTGATTTTTAAATTTTTTTTGGGCATGTCATATAGCAGAATCTATATATAGCATTATTATCAGACATGTCACCTCTTGGAAAGTCCCTATGAGGATATTGTTTCTGTGGGGTCAAGTGTTACATGTATGTAGCACCCTGACAAAAAGTCCTTTTGTCCTTAAATAATTTTTGGTCTTTATTTTAAATATTATCCATATTGAACTTCTCTAAATATTGGCTTAGCTCATTAGTGGACAGTGTTGACCAGTTGGCATTTTACATTTTGCCTGCCCCTGTTTTCACACCTGAGAGGGTTATGTTATTAAGTGTACCATGAGCACTTCTCTTCAGTATAGATTGGTTTGAACTGAAAGTATATATTTTTTTAAATTTGTTTCCCTTCAACAAGCTTGTGGTGTGGGTTTTTTTTTTTTTTCTAACGACCTGGTCTCTTCTTTCAGATATATGAGTGTGTAATTTCTCCTGCAAAAGTGAGTGCTTTCTCGCGAAATGCATCAACATACAATATACAAGCATCTTTATCTCCATGGACTACCAGTCATATTGTAATTCATGTAACAATCTATATTCCATGTACATTCATGTTTCAAATGTTCTAATGTTTTAAATGTGTATGTTTTTAAGATATGTTTTGTAAATAAAATTGTATTTTTATTACTTCCTATGTGTCTCAAAGTGCCTTGGGCACTCTCATTTTGGTATTTGTGTATTCTAACAGGGACTGAGACACATTCATGCCTTACAAACACCAGCCACTCTATGTGACTAACAGTTAATATGTCTTATTTGTTCCCATTTGGTAAGCTAAATATATCTTTGAAAGGGTTTTGTTAGATCTGTTCAACAATACTTATTGATTTTGCCAGAAACTGTGTTCACTGATAACATCCTGTGCCCTCTGCATAGGACAACACATGCTTTAGAATTCAGAGCCAAAAATCCACTGAGGGGAATTTACTAATACTGAAGCAGACAGAATTTGGAACAGCTGTACATGGTAACCAGTCAGATTCTAGCTTTAAATTTCAAAGGTTCAATAAAAAAATTGAAGCTAGAAGCTGATTGGTTAGTTTGAACAGCTGCTCCAGACTCTGTTCCAGTTTTAATAAAGCCTCGTACACACGCAACGATTATCGGCCGACCGATCGTCCGACTTTTGTCCAAGTTGTGTTTTGTTGGTTGGAATGTGCCTAGACTGCACACGAATTTTCTCGGCCAACACAATTCTACTTCAGAAGTGATGTCATGTGTTGGTTTGTTTTCTTTGTGTTTTTTCTTCACTGAGCATGCCCAGACTTGCTCATCAGATTTTTCCCTGTCGAAATCTGTACTGACTGCACGAAAATCGGCCATTGTGTTGATGGCCAACAAAAATTTTATAGCCTGCACACCAGATTTTTTTCGGCTGAAAAGTCGGAGTTGGTTGTCAGAAGCATCATACTAACAAGCCGAAAATCGGCAGATCGGACGCTGACCGAAAATTCCCTGCCAATTTTCGATGCGTGTGTACGGGGCTTTAGGCCCATTGTGTTGCCATGTCACAATGGAACGTATGAGCTCAGTGTTCATGCCGACTGTAAGTTTGAACCAAACACTGGCTGTTCGGATATTTGACTGAGCATTTAGGGTGTACAGTGTGGATGAACGTAACAGCCTATGTCTGTCAATGGTCGCTGAGGAAGCTCAAAGCATAATGTTTGGGTTCTGCTATTTATTTTGGGAGACCGTTTGGTTCCGTGTGCCATTTTTTCTTTTACAAAAAAGAGGACAGGATTGAGATGTAATTTACCAGCAATTTAAAATGTCAATGGTTCTAAAAAAAAATCACTGCTCAAGGCTGCATGGAATTGCAAAATTTTTTTTTTGCATTGGGACATTTTTCCCAGGGCAGTCCCCACCCCCATACTATTTTTTTAGCCCCCCCCTTGCCTATTAGCCCAGAAAATTTGAATTTTTACATTGAAAAAACACACACTGTACCTCAAGCGCTAAAGCATATGGAGTAGTTAAAGTTCACCATCTGGGACCAGGGCAGCTGACCAGTAACATTTAGAATGTAGCATGAACAAGACAACAGGATGGACAGCACTCAATGGATGAGGTGATGTCTTGAGAAGAGCCACAAGAGACAATCATGACATGAGAAAGACAAATGTTTATTACTCGATGAACAAAAATATATATGAAGAAAAGATTGAATAAATTAAGACAAAACTGCCAACGATACCACTCTGGTTCCTATGGGCGTTGAGAGGTTAACATCCTTCAGCAGACAGGCTGGTCTGGCATAGAGGGGCACCGGTATCCATGCTCTGAAGATGTAAGCTTAGTCTGAGGAAGGGGGAGAGGAGACCTGAGAGAACTGGCGTATGTGGAAACTGTGACTGCCAAGGGCTGCAGGATGGCATAAGCCATCCGGGGAAGGAGGCTGAGAGATCAAGCTTCACTGGGGGGTGCTGTGAGCCAACTGAGAAGCCAAGCCAAAGGTACGATGTGCCTGGATGATGTGACGGTGCCAGCGGGAAGGAAGAGGGATTAATGTCCGTAACCATCGTGGAACACAGGCTGGTCAGTTGCCGCATTTTGTGAGCATGCACTTTATCAAAGTCTTTATTGTTTAATTTGACAATTTGCTTTGGCTCCAAATGATTTACAAATTTAGGTTCAGCATCTGCTGAACGAAACCCAGAGCAGTTTGGCTCATCACTGGAGCAAACTATATTTCTTGCTTGTGTCAGGTTAAACTCTGTGGAGTTAAAAACCATTCAAAGGCATTCAAAACCTTGGGACCCTCCTCACAGGTTTCTGGAGGTTTTTCATACACATGCTCTAGTGGGATAACATTAAATTAAAGTAGTGTGCACGGTGACTGCTAGATGGAGATTACTATCACTACTGTACATTGCACGCGTGTAGGTTGCACCAACATTTTTGACAAACTGACAGCTAAAAGAAGATGAGCTTTAATCTTTAAGAGACAATCTGTAATGTAAACCTGATGTCTGTGATTCATGTACTTTAAGTTGTTGTACTAAAGAGAAGATCCCCTGTTTGTGGGACTTTGTAGGCACTCAAGTATACGTATACACAATGCTAAAATTTAACAAGTTTTATTGAAAAAATACAAAATGACATAAAAGAAGGTAAGTTCAATAAGATACATCACATTGGCAGATATTGAATGACCACAACATTCCAGAGTGATGACCCAACTAGTTTCGGAGTTTTGCGATAGATACTCCTTCTTCAGGGGGAGACCCTGGGTAGTGGTATTCTCTGCAGTGATGATTGACACTATAAACTTGCCATCATAATATTAAAATCAAATGGTCAACATGCTCGACCGAGTCCACACATTTGTTTTGTAAAGGGTATAGCTGATATGGTGTTGCCTTTGTTTGTATATTGTGTAGAGATGAAGGTTTATTGTGGTATATAATGATCAACCTATAACTGTATCAAGAGGAGACAACTGGAACCCACATATGGCAATTCCGCTTGTGGAACAGTGAATTGGCAAGCCAGTAATATCAGACACCCTCCAGTGTTCACGGCGGAAATGTGCATGTGTTGCAGGGGTGTAGAAAATAACTATGGAGCATTAAAAACAATTTCAACAAGGACTCTATTCTATAAGAGGAGATGAAAAGTTTTTAATTTTTTTTTTCATTAATACTTTCTTTTGGCATGTTGCTTTTGCATACTGAGGTGGCGATTTACTACAATGTAAACTAAGATCACATGAATCTGTGGTAAAGTATATGTATGGTCCAAACTGTTTTTTTTTTTTGAGTAGAGTAAGGAAGGGTTAGATTCCCTGTCACGTTTTTATTACTTTCTGTGTTTTTGTTAGGTAGATAAACCTATTTATGCTAAAGGCCATTTGATTAGTCCAGGGATGGTCTTACAGAGAAAGTATAAAACATTTTTTTCAATTATAAAAAATGTAAAGTATAAAAAAAAAAGTGTAAAAAAAAGAAAAAAAAAGAAAAAAGTTAATTTGTTAATAATTATTAGTTAATAATACATAAAGAAAATTATAACAGGCGTGAAAATGGTAATGTGCATCTCCCTGAGCAATGAACTCTAGGACTGAGTTTTTGGGGACATTTTTTTTCTTCCACTCCTAGCAAGAGAAGATTGTTACTAGAAATGGTTGGTTGGGTATTGGCGAGGGCTGCTTTGAGCCTCAAAGGTTCATTCTGGGGGACTTTTTCCTGCCCTTCCCCTCTTATCCTTGTAGAAGGACTACATGAAAAGGTCAGCAAGGGTGGAAGAGGGATTGAAATTGGCCTATGAATATACTACTCTGGGGCCACCCAGGCCAGAAACAGGAGGAAGGGGCTGTCACCAATTCTTTACCATATATTATTTTTGGGCACTCCATGTTCACATATGTGGATGAGATAGAGAAGGAAGGGAGGAGGAAGTAAAGGAGGAGTAGAGGAAGGAGAAGGTGGAGGTGGAAGAGGAGGAAGAAAAGTTGAGGAGGTGTAGAAGAAGAAGGAGGCGGGAAAGGGGGATAAAGAAGAGGTAAAGGGGTGAGAAGTAGAGGGAGGAGGAGCTGGAATCGGGGAAGGAGTGGGAGGAGGAAGAAAAGGTCATATCCGCTCACTACCAAAATGCGGCAGCATTCCTACCTCACCTTTTAGACTTTTTTTTTGGACTGTCCCTATTTTCAGAAGAGTGAGCAGCCTATAGCTGGCCATATGGTGAACATTTTTTTTTTCAGTTCCTGAGAAATCCGTTTAGAGGGTGGTCCTAACTTCTAAGATTGTCAAAGGAGCCTGCTGGAAAATTGTGAGGAGATCAGTGGCTGCATCCAATTAGATGCAGCCTCTGTTCCTGTATTTTGACAACTGGCTGGACCGACAGTTAAAATACAATAGCCACAGCAGGAGATTCATTCATTGTGGATGGGGGAATCTGTTTTTGGGGGGAATAAGTGGAGATACATAAATGACAGTAAGTTTGAGTCATGTGGGGTTGTGGTTCTGAAGTGTTTTTATTTTTTCTTTTGCTTTCTGGTTTGACAATTTATTAAACTTTAAAGGGACATTGCGAGTTGAAATGAATCACATTACGATGCTGCTGCTATATTTAAGTCAAGCTAAATGTAAAAGTTAAACAATTCATCCAAAATATGTGATGCCAGAATACTGTATTGCTTATTCGATCTGAGAAAATTATATTCTGTAACACCACATACAGCTAAAAAGGCATGTCCCAAGCAAGTCATTTAAAACACTGAAGTTTTATGTTTTATTCCATGGCTCCCTTGAAGTCACATTAAAATAACTCTCTCCCCACTGTAGAGTTTTTTTTGTTTTTTTTTTAATTCCTCTGCTTTTTAAAATGCCCTCCAATGCAGTGACCAGCTCCTCTCACACTTTTTTGACAAATACTTGCAAGCTAGCCTTAAAAGTGGCTACAATTCAGTATCAATATTCACAATCTCTCCCCCCCACATAGGCAATGAGCTAGTTGGTAAGTTCTAGTGCCATGGATTTCAAGCAAGTTTCAGTGAACCTTGTGAATTAAGCAGAACCACCATACCTATATATAAAGAAAACAGAAATTGAATACCTGTCTTACTGTATATTTTAGTCAATAGCAGCCATGGACTTGGCTAAACCTAGAACTTCTGACGAAATGCATCGGGTGGAGCCATTGACGTCACTTTTGACCGAAGTTTTGCGGTGAGGAGGCGATTTGCCATCTTGTTTGGATTGTTATATATGCCTGTATCAAGCATTCTTCTAAGTATTTTTAATCCTTTTAAAAGACATCTCCACATAAAGAGGACCTGTCACTTCCTTCGTACAACGTATGATGTCACCAAATTAGCCTCTTATGATGGTAATAAAGTTAAAAAAAAAATAAAAGCATGGACATTGTAATGAAATAATAAAATATATCTAACAAAACCTATTATATGCACAACTTGTTGCATGCATGCAAGTATTCCTGCACACATTAAACATTTAAATAAGATTATAAGGACATCGAAATGGAATGGTAATTGACTTTAGTCTAAGTTCCTTAAAAAAATTAAATATCATATGAAAAGAAAATGAAAAAGCTGGATATTTGCTTGCATATAATTGGACCTCATTCACTAAGCTAAGTGAATTTTGCAAAATTAATTTTCACTTAGCACCTAATTCACTAAGATAGGTAAAAATGCTGCTTTAAAAGTGAACATGCTCTACTCTTTAGTTAATTAAGTTTCAGTGACTTAAAAACCCATATTGTCACAGTTGGAGTGTTTTGAATTTTGAAGTTTATGTAAAACAAAAAATTTTACATTGCATGGTATTTACATTAATAACTTATTCAGCCCTCTCAGTCTACCCCTAAATAGGTTTAGCTACATTTATCTTATTTAAAAAAAATACTTAAGCCTTTTATAAACATTTTCTAATGTACCATAATATCTTATTTAATGTCTGTCATGCGGACAGTTTCCTGCAACTGAGTCTGTTAGCCTTAGAGCCCATTCACACTGCCGCGACTTGTCAGGCGACTTGTCAGCCTGACAAGTCACGGTCGGTCGCGGTCCCTTGAGTAGTACAGGACCCGTTCTAATAGGAGCGACACAAGTTGCTCCGACTTAGAAAAAGGGTCCTGTACTACTTTGGGGCGACCTCGGAGCGACTTGCATAGACTTCCATTATGTGAAGTCCCTGCAAGTCGCGCCCAGCGGTGCACGCGACTTCACAGGTCGCCCCCCGAAGTCGTGTCGCCTCAGTGTGAACTGGCTCTTAAGGTTTATAGAACAATAGTTAAAAGGCACATAGACTGCAGGCCCAAAAGAAGTCCATTTAAAAGTCCATAAGAGAGAAAACAAAGTAGTCCAGAAACTTAGGGTTGCCATCAATAGGAACAGAAACCGGGGTTCCAGTGAGCTGCAAATGAATAACAAAAAGGAGAGGCGCCTCTAAGAGTAGACTGCATGACAATTTTAATGCAGAGTAAAAGCATTAGAAGATGAAGAAGGAGCGCGGCTGTCGTAATACTCGCAGCACGCACGCTCAAAAACGCGTTGTATCCCGTTGACATCATCCATCCAATGCTGCTGCACCACCTGCGCCCTGAGCCTTGTTTTGGAGTATTATCCACCACACAGCTGGCTTCCACGGTGACCAGCGAGGAGCATTCTGCACGGCGTTGTCTTTCCAGCGGATGGCCACGGGTTCACCAATGTTCATCTGGGACTGTCCTCCCCATACGATGTGCTCATTTTTATTCTACACAAATGTGAGTTGCTAATGATTTTACTCTGCATTAAAACTGTCATACAGTCTACTCTTAGAGGTGCCTCTCCTTTTTGTTATAGCCTCACGGTTTGCCATGTAACTGAGTCTTTTAGCCTTGTGGTTTGCCTTACCTCCTTGGCACTACATTAAAACATATAACTACTACATTAAAAAAATAGAACAATTATACCAGATTTAGTATGTTCTTATGTTCATTATGAATGTCATCAATGTTTCAGTGGTACAAAATGAACACATCCATATTTAAAGTGATGCTAAACTATATCCCTCTTCTCCAAAATGTATCCATACACATCCACTATTTAATGCCCCTATAATCTATTTTTCATTAAATCACCTTTTTTCTGTCTTTTTCTGCCTCCTTGTAAGTTTCTCTGCATGCTCTCAAACCTCTCCTGTCCCCCTCCCCCTACTTCAATTTGTCTGGCAAGAGCACTGCGCATTATTTGCAGTCATGGGCATTGCTCTTTGGACTATGGGATTTGTAGTGTGCATAGTCCCTAGCTGTGAGCAAGCAAGAGAGGGTAGCTACATTTCTACATACAGTGGAACCATGGGGAACGAACATAACCCCCCTCTATCATAGTTTAGGGAAGGGGGTGAATTTCATCACAGGCCGTATCAGCATTATGATTGCTTTCAAAGGGCTGGTTGTGTCTGTAGGACTAGATTTCCAGAGCACCCCACCTTTCCTTACATCAGATGTCAAGAACCCCCCACCCCACCATCAGAAGTCGAGAGTCTCCCACCCTCCCTTACATCCCAGTGCACCCCCCTTACCTTGTTCTACTGCAAACCTGGAAAGCAGAAAGTTAAGCGTCTGGTAGAGGACTAGAGGGGGATGGAGTCTGCTGAATGCTGAGATTAGGGGAGGTGGAGAAAATGGGGCGCTGGACCTGTAGGAGGAGATCTGCCTTCCTCTCTGCTGCTGACTGCTGAGAAGGGGAGGGGGTCAAGACGAGCCTCTCTGTGGCTGCAGGGAGAAATGCAGGATCTGGTGGAGGAGTTCTGTCCTCCTCTCTGCTCCTGACTGCTGAGACAAAGTGGGAATGTAGAGGAAGGGGGTGCTGCAGCTGCAGGAGAGGTGCGAGGGCCACATGAAATGGCCTGGATGGCTGTATTCAGCCCCCGGGTCTTGTGTTTGACATATGTGATTTAGAGGATAGCTATGGTTTCCTATACATTGGCCCTCAACCTCTCACTAAAGGATAATAAATTAATTATCTGTTGATCATTGATCTGTATATGAAGAACACATTTACTGTTTGTATAAAATCCACTAAAAAAGATAAAAGGTAAACAGAAAATCTCATAAGGCAAATGCTGCATCTGCCTATGGATATGCTTATGCCTGCTGTTCTAGCTCTCTGCATGACTAAGATGTGTGGCATTCGTGGAAAGCAACCAATACACTTACTGTATATTGCCAGAAAATGTTACCGGACTGCATTAACAGACAGCACTAGTATTCTGTCTGCTCAACCACTTGCCCTCCGGAAGCTTTTACCCCCTTCATGACCAGGTCAATTTTTGCTATTCAGCGCTACTTTGCCCCTTGGATCTACTAGTCGACTTCAGTACAACCAAGCTGTTGTTTTTTTTTCATAGGATCACTTTTGAAGGAAAGAAAATTGCATACTGTATGGCCAGCATTAGTTCCATCTTTCTCTGGACACTCACAATGCTACCAAACACTAAAAAGCCTTTCGATCTGTCATTTTCTCATACTAATCAAAAATATTGTATTTCTAACATTTTGAAGGTGCTGAGCACTGTTTAGCTGTTTGAGTGAAGGCAATTTTCAGGTAGGATTTGTATAATTATTTATACCCAAATACAATACACATCATAAACAGCTGAATGCAGTAAAAGTACAGGCTGTGAGATGTCACATCTTCCCCATTACTAATCAGACCAATGACTTCATTTTTAAATCTTTACAATTCCTAAATTATTTGCCCTGCTTTTGTGTATTTCACCCTTCTGACATAAATGACATGCCCATATTTTAACATTTAAAAAATGTTGTGGCATGAAACGTATTCTGCTTTAAAGGTAATGTAGTCTCTTCTGTGGATATAAGCTTAAAATAAATGATTGATTAAAGTAACATCCAAGGTATGCATTTTTATAGGTAAAAAGTAACTTCACCTTTTAGGCAGCATCCTAGTATATAATGACCCCAAACAGTCTCTAGTGATAAGAGGCATCTACACAATGTAGATGTTTATCTTTATATTCATTTCTCTAATTGAACTTAAACCCATGTTTCCACCATATATCACTGTAGATTTTATTTACTTATTAAACACTGTCAAATACTGATCTCTGCGTGAGAAGTCCTTTTATGCCTTGCTGAAAGACATAGAACAGGATTCACATTACTCCAGTACAAATAACTGTACCATAGGGTCAACTATGCTAGTGCTAAACAATACAGACTGGTATGTATGTAATGTACTGTATGGTTTCAGCAGGGTACAGACTGGTCTGTATAAAATGTACGGTATGGTGTCAACAGGGTACAGACTGGTCTGTATATAATGTACGGTACGGTGTCAGCAGGGTACAGACTGGTCTGTATATAATGTACGGTACAGTGTCAGCAGGGTACAGACTGGTCTGTATATAATGTACAGTATGGTTTCAGCAGGGTACAGACTGGTCTGTATTTAATGTACGGTACAGTGTCTGCAGGGTTCAGACTGGTCTGTATATAATGTACGGTATGGTTTCAGCAGGGTACAGACTGGTCTGTATTTAATGTACGGTACAGTGTCTGCAGGGTACAGACTGGTCTGTATATAATATATGGTATGGTTTCAGCAGGGTACAGACTGGTTTGCAATTAATGTATGGTACAGTGTCTGCAGGGTACAGACTGGTCTGTATATAATGTATGGTACAGTGTCAGCAGGGTACAGGCTGATCTGTATATAATGGATGGTACGGTGTCAGCAGGGTACAGACTGGTCTGTATATAATGTACAATACAGTACCAGCAGGAAAGGTAGCTGGGCTATACATTCCTTCAAATTTATCTGACCATGGGTACAGGCAATTCCCATCATTACAGTGATCCTTCCAGCGGTGAACGTACAATGTTTTTGGCTAAGAGTTCGCTAATCAAAATCTTAGAGGTTTCTGGGGACTCGTGGTGAACCCATGGTAGCAACAGAGTTGTATAAAGTACTCGAAACCCATACTTGAGTAAAAGTACAAGTGCTCGATCAAAAAGTGACTTGAGTAGAAGTGGAAGTGCTCGATCAAAAAGTGACTTGAGTAGAAGTACTAAAGTATTCAACATTTTTTGTACTTAAGTATTGCAAGTAGTTTTTTTTTTTAATTTTGCTACTCAAGTACTGAAAGTAAAAGTACCAGTAGTTTTGAAAAAAAATTGCTACTCAAGTACTGAAAGTAAAAGTACAAGTACTGTGTTATGTAGTTATTAAAGAAAGAAGTCAAAAGTTTGAACATCATATTGTTTTTTATTATTTCAAATGCAGCTTTTATTTATGCATACAGTAGCTTTTATTTTCGTATGCGCTAATAATACACATGTTTTGAGCTTTATGAAACCTGTTATCTAATGTTCTGGCAGTGGTAATTTTTATAATTGTAACGAGTAACTATGCAGCACGAAAAAAAAATATTGGAGTAGAAGTATTGAAATCATTGAAAAAATGTAGTGAAGTAAAAGTGGAAGTAGGAGAAAAAAATTCTACTCTAGGAAAGTGCAGATACCGCCTTTCGGTACTTAAGTACAGTGGTGAAGTAGTTCTACTTAGTTACTATACATCTCTGGGTAGCAATGAACCCGAACCTCATCCCTACTTAAGATGGCCACTCTATAGAAAAGAGTTTCATCTAGCCATCATACTACAGTAACACCTCTACAGTAATGCCCATTGGTTCAATAAGTAGGCATATAATAGTCTGTTCTTACGTATAAGGCAACAATGTTTTACAAAAAGGAATAGTCAAGAGAAGCCAATTGCATTTCATTTTATTGAAAGTTAAGAAAAGTTTTATAAGTAATGGCCCATGTACACAGACCTGGGTTTTTTTTTTTAACAGAGTGTAATATGCACAGGATGCATCTCTCTTTACAGAACATTCTTCATGTAGACAAACACATGTTTAGCTACAGTTTCCTGAATTGCTACTGTGGCTTACATTTACCATTCAACAAAATACAGGCTGTAGATTCATAAATCTCCCTGCTCTGCAGCCCAGGGCAGGTTGCTGTGGGTTTTAGTTTAAACAATAAAATAGTCTAAACACAAATGTGAAGACTAAAGATAACACAACCTTTCACAATTTTCTTTTTTTTTTTTTAATCTAATTTCCCTGATGAATATAAATTGTTAATGTCACCTGTAATTTGACCAAAACAATACAATTTATTTCCTTGTTGTGAAAACAAAATCCAGCCACCAGTACATTTCCCGACAGCATTTACATTGTTATTAGATCCATGTACAAATAGGGAAGCCATAGTATCACACATAACATAGCATCATTACCTTGATTGCATGAAAACAGTCATTAGAGGTTTTTGGCTCAGCACTGTGGTCCCATCTGTTTGTTTTAGCATTAAAACTTTGTGTTCCAATAAACAATCATTGTTATTAGATTGAACAGTTGTAATAGGAGTAGTCACATGTATTAAGCTTTACCATTATGTGCTAAACGGAGATCATAGCAATTTATAATATTGATTTGACACAATGTAAAATTCTACTTCAAGCGTAAACTTTCTGCAACTACAAACATAGTGCTTACTAGATTTCAGATTAAATACAACATCCACACTGTGCCCAGTTTTACAATGAGCAAAGAAAAAATGTTGCCTCATCATGCACAAAGTATACATGTTTTTTTTTTTTTTTTTTTAAACAGGTAGGAGTATACATGTTTTGTTATTTAAACTCTCTATATATTTTGTTTATTCTACAAATGGTGATTTCATCATTGATTTGACACCAGAGAGAGATAATTTTTCCCATGTACAGATCATTAGTAAGACCTCATCTGGAATATGCAGTTCAGTTTTGGGCACCAGTTCTTAAAAAGGATATCGGGGAACTGGAGAAAGTGCAGAGAGGGGCAACCAAACTGATAAGAGGCATGGAGGAGCTCAGCTATGAGGAAAGATTAGAGGAACTGAATTTATTCTCTCTTGAGAAGAGATTAAGGGGGGATATGATCAACATGTATAAATACATAAGGGGTCCATATAGTGAACTTGGTGGTGAGTTATTCACTTTAAGGTCAACACAGAGGACAAGGGGGTACTCTTAACGTCTATAAGAAAACAGATTTCGTCTCCAAATACGGAAAGGTTTCTTCACCGTAAGAGCTGTGAAAATGTGGAATAGACTCCCTCCAGAGGTGGTTCTGGCTAGCTCACTAGATTGCTTTAAAAAGGCCTGGGTTCTTTCTTAGGTGTACATAATATAAATGGGTACTAATATTTATAGATAAAGTTGATCCAGGGAATATCTGAATACCTCTCGGGGGGGGGGGAATCAGGAAGGAATTTTTTTTCCCACTGCTGTAGCAAATCGGATCTTGCTTTGCTGGGGTTTTTTCACCTTCCTCTGGATAAACTGCGGGTATTGGATTGTGTATATGGGATTGTATGGTTGGGTTTTCTTTACTGTTTTTTTTGTTTTTTATTGGTTGAGCCAGATGGACTTTTTTCAACTTGACTAACAATGTAACTGTAACTATGATATTGAGATTTTCCCATGTGTGCTCAGCATTAAAAAATACAATCATTATGGTACATTTATTAAACTGAGAAGTTTTTTCTCACTTTAGTTCTCGGCAGTTCTTAGAGGAAAATTATCTCCTCTGCAGCCTGTTTATGAAGCTGAGAACTTCGGTTCTCAGAGGGAGAACAGAGGAGAAGTTTTTCCTCTAAAAACGGCCAAGATCTGTATAAAAGAAGGTGGGCTGCCTTTAATCTCATGAGATATTGTAAGATTACAGTGCCGCTGAGTTTAAAAAGTGGAACCAAAGATAAAAGGAACATGTAGTTACATGTACTGTATAGACACACGGTAGCTAACTAATATATAAGATAGATAGATAGATAGATAGATAGATAGATAGATAGATAGATAGATAGATAGATAGATAGATAGATAGATAGATAGATAGATAGATAGATAGATAGATAGATAGATAGATAGATAGATAGATAGATAGATAGATAGATAGATAGATAGATAGATAGATAGATAGATAGATAGATAGATAGATAGATAGATAGATAGATAGATAGATAGATAGATAGATAGATAGATAGATAGATAGATAGATAGATAGATTATATTGCCTTTACATGCACATGAACTTTAATGGCATCCCAGTCTTAGTCCATAGGGTTCAATGTTGAGTTGGCCCACCCTTTCAATTTATAACAGCTTTGAGTCTTCTGGGAAGGCTGTCCACAAGTTTTAGAAGTGTGTCTAAGGGAATGCTTGACCATTCTTCCAGAATCGCATTTGTGAGGTCAGGCACTGATGTTGGACCAAAGATCTGGCTCAAAGTCTGCACTCTAATTCATCCCAAAGGTGTTCTATTGGGTTGAGGTCAGGACTCTGTGCAGGCCAGTCAATTTCCCCCGCCCCAAACTTGCTCATTCATGTCTTTATGGACCTTGCTTTGTGCACTGGTGCTCAGTCATGTTGAAACTGGAAGGGGCCATCTACAAACTGTTCCCATAACATTGGAAGCAATAAATTGTCCAAAATGTTTTAGTATGCCGACGCCTTAAGAGTTCCCTTCACTGAAACTAGGGGGCCAATCCCAACCCCTGAAAAACAACCCCACACCATAATTTCCCCTCCACCAAATGATTTGGACCAGTGCACAAAGCAAGGTCCACAAAGGCATGGATGAGCGAGTTTGGGATGGAGGAACTTGACTGGCCTACACAGAGTCCTGACCTCAAACCAAAAGAACGAACCCCTTTGGGATGAATTAGTGTGGAGACTGCGAGCCAGGCCTTCTCATCCAACATGACCTCACAAATGCGGTTCTGGAAGAATGGTTAAACATTCCCATAAACACACTCCTAAACCTTGTGGACAGCCTTCCCAGAAGAGTTAAAGCTGTTATAGCTGCAAAGGGTGGGCCAACTCAAAATTGAACCCTATGGACTAAGACTGGGATGCCATTAAAGTTCACATGAGTGTAAAGGCAGACGTCCCAATACTTTGGTAATATAGTGTATATTTCTCTCTCTTTCTCTGTCTCTCTGTATATGTATATATATATATAGAGATAAAGAGAGAGAGAAAGAGAGAGAGAGAGAGAGAGAGAGAGAGAGAGAGAGAGAGAGATACATATACCCTATATTGTCAAAAGTATTGGGACACCTGTGGGATGCCTCAAGAGCATGGAGGAGATTCAAGGAGACAGGCAGTTACTCTGTAATTCAGTAATTTATTTCAAAAAGTAAAATTCGTATATTTTATATAGATGCGTTACACACAGAGTGATATATTTCAAGCATTTCTTTCTTTTAATTTTGATGAATATGGCTTATAGCTAGTGAAAACCCAAAATTCAGTATCTCATAAAATTAGAATTTTACACAAGACGAGGGTTGGGCTAAAATTTGGTTTGCACCAGAAAATCTCAAACAGGAAAAAAGTTTTAGTAAACATGCAAACTCTATTAAAGTCTATGGGACATGAACATGAAAAATCAAAAGTCCTCATTTTAAAGGCTTTTATGCAATTTATTGCCATATAAAGTGTATGTTTATTTTTTTTAAAGGAGCAGTGATTTTAATAATGCTTAAAGTGAAACAATAAAAATGAAAAATTTATTTAAATATCGTGCCTGGGTGGGGTCCCCTTATTCTGCCTGTAAAGTGGTGAATCTGTACAATGTATGTAGCCCTCTGCAGCAATACTGACATTTCTAAAGAAAAAAATTTCTGTATTGCTCACGGCAATACAGATAAAATAACATGAAAAAAATGGTGTAGGGTTCCCCCCCTCCCAGTCTATTCCAGGTCCATATCTGAGCATGCAGCCTGGCAGCTCAGGAAACGAGGGGGGGGGGGTATGGGAGCTCCCCCTTACTGGACCATACCAGGCCACATGCCCTCAACATGGGGTGGGGGTGCTTTGGGGCAGAGGGGGTTCTTCATTTTCTCTATGGAGAATCTGGGAGATCTTCAGATCTCACTTTCATAAACTGAGCGTTTATGGCAGAACGGTTGGGTGCGGTGATGCGAAGCAGGGAACATGTTCTCTGCTCCTCATCTCCGCTACATTAACCTGTACACACCAGAGACCAGCCGTGATCCTGAGGATCACAGCTTTTCTCTGTTTCATAAACAGACAACTTAAAGTGAACCGTGGCAAGGCTAAGGACATTTCAGTATATACATATTCATAACAAACAGTAAAAAGCACTTAGTGACTTCACTAGCTGTAGGTACTGTGGAGTAATTTATTCTTACATTTCATAGCAGATATGTTAAAGTCTTAATATCTCAGAAAATCAAACATTACAAACATTGTGGGTATTGTTTGTGGCTTTTGCATGAATGTCTACAAAATCGCAAAGTACTTTTTTTTTATAACTAGACCCCTAGGTTTGATTTTTGGAAAAATTAATTAAAAGTAGTTTATTTATTTCATATAGTGCTCTTTGTGATTATTTGCTAAAAGTGGTGTTACAATTATATTGTAGACTAGACTAAGAGAAATTCTTTACTAAAGCCTACAAGCCAGCTTATTTCAATGTAACAGTGCTTTTTTTCATGGGTTTTTTTTTCTATCTTCAGTAGTCATGTGTGTTAGTAGCTAATCAATAGTCAGAAGCATATGAAAGTTTGCTTATGAATATTTCATTTTTACTACTTGCCAAAGCTCTAGGAGTTTTTTTCATATATTTACTTGTTTATTCTTAGCAGCTTGGTTATAAAAAAAATCCTATACTGTTCTGTTCAGATTGGTCTTCTGGAGTTTCAATGAGAGAAAAAGAGTCTGACAGCAAACAGCTTCTGCTATGCTATCTTTAAACCTATAATGCTCTGTAGCACAGCTTTGAAGTGCACTCTGTATTACTGTTTATTTGTAAAAAAATTAAATAAACAGTCAAATATATAAAACATCAGTTAAAGGAGTACGTTTGGTTGTACTTCTCCAGAGAATCACAAGAAGTCGTTAGTTTTGCACTCCTGTGACCTGTATTCAGCAGACAGCGGACTGAAACTTGGTGTCAGCTGACATCACGAAGCCGGTCCAGGCTCTGGAAAGATCGCGACCATATTGTTGGGATCCGCCCACATGTCTGGACCTGCACCCACCTCGGCCTCTCAGCTGGCCACTCCCGCCCCCTCCACACGGGGGGGAGCAAAGCAGAGAGTCTGTAAATGACAGTCTCCAGCTCTTTGTTCAGGGAGCTCTGAGAACTGAGCGATCGGCGATGTTTGATCACTCGGGTCTCAGCCTTAGAGCCGATGGGGGACAGATGCAGCAGCCATAGGTAAGTATGGCTCCAAAAAGAATTCTCTTTTAAAACATTCAAAAAGAGAAAAATAATATTAACCTAAAAGTATTATATTTCCCCTTTTTAAAATAATGCAAAGTGCAGTGACTATGCTAACGTGTAGTAACTCAATAAAAATATATTTTGTAGCAATAAAATCAGTAATACATATCTTTATCATACCTACTCATCATAAATAAATGTTTCATACAGGGTGAGCTCACAAGCCAAAATTATTATTGCTAGAAAGCCCATGAAAATAGAAAAAAATACTACTAATACTATTATACAGTATTTGATATATTCCAAAGTTTTAAATACTTGTACCTTCACAGTAGTGACAGAGGTCAGTGGAGGGAACCACGACAAAAAATGATGGGCTATGCATCTGACACACCCAGAGGTGTCCAATGAAGTAGAGCTTTCAGCAAGCTTTCCTTTTAATGCAACAGTTCAGCAGCACAGGTAGGTATTAATTGTTTGGTTTGCAGGAATTCATTTTTTCATTTTTTTTTAATTAGCCACAGATCTGCTTTAAGCATAGAGTGATAAAAAAAAATAATATAAATTCCAGAAACTTTAGCCTGTCCCAATCAGCAAAATTTTTCAAACCTTGCCTAAAACAAATCTTAACATGTAATATAACAGAAAAACAGAAACACCCTGACTTCCTGTATACATATTTGTTTTAGTAACTGGACACATTTAGTATCAGAGAACAAGCTTCAAGATCACAAAAAAAGTTTTATTATTCATAAAATATTCAAGCTCATAAATTACACACTGGAAAGTGCTCAGAACTTTTCAACTTGCTGGAAGAAGATAATGCATAAAACATCATTTCCTAAGTTGGCTGTGTTTACCATTTTACAGTCATTTAAACTTGCATTTTCACTCATGTTTTCAGTACAGGAAATTAATTTTTTACATTTACAATGATCAGAGAAAGGTAAAGAATAAGCAAAAATTGTAGAAGGATTTAATAAATCCTAGTTCTATATGTTAAAATTAAACAGATGGTATTTGATTGCCATTAAATCTGAGCCATACAGTTCTCCACTAAACATTACATATGATGATGTTTTACGGCAATAGATGAAATAGATTGATTTAAATTACTCAATTGTTTGCAGATCAAAGGGATTATTGTTGACAGTATCTTGATGTCCTCATGCTGTTTGGTGAAGGAGTTTAGCCAATGTCTTGGTAATGCTAGGATACAAGGAAATACATGTAAAGTTCTAGAAAAAAAACCCTGAAAATGTTGTTTATTTTATAGTGACCTGATTAAAAAGAGCTAAAAAAAATGCAGTGACTAGCCTTATACTGACATACTGGTGCAAACAATTACACAAATATGTCAATCTGCAATTAAAAACGGACTTACTTTTGAGTTAAAATGTTGGTTTATTAAAACACTGAAATTTCAGTTATGTAAGACTATTTTCTGAAACAACCTCTTGGAACTGTAATTGGAAATTCTGTCATGAACTGTTTTTTATTGATAAAATTAAAATTTACCAAAAATAACACTATTTAAAGTGTATTTCTTCCTACAGTATCTCACAAAAGTGAGTAGAGTACACCGCTCACATTATTGTAAATAGTTTATGATATCTTTTCATGTGACAACACTGAAGAAATTACACTTTGCTACTATGTAAAGTAGTGTGTGTATAGCTTATATAACAGTGTAAATTTGCTGTTCCCTCAAAATAACTCAACACACAGCCATTAATGTCTAAATCACTGGCAACAAAAATGAGTACACCTCTAATTTAAAATGTCCAAATTGGGCCCAAAGTGTCAATATTTTGTGTGGCCATTATTATTTCCCAGCACTGTCTTAACCCTCTTGGGCATGGAGTTCACCAGAGCTTCACAGGTTGCCACTGGAGTCCTTTTCCACTCCTCCTTGATGACATCACAGAGCTGGTGGATGTTAGAGACCTTGCGCTCCTCCACCTTCAGTTTGAGGATGCCCCACAAAAGCTCAATAGACTTTAGCTCTGGAGACATGCTTGGACAGTCTATCACCTTTACCTTCAGCTTCTTTAGCAAGGCAGTGGTAATCTTGGAGGTGTGTTTGGGGTCATTATCATATTGGAATACTGCCCTGCTGCCCAGTCTCTGAAGGGAGGGGATCATGCTCTGCTTCAGTATGTCACAGTACATGTTGGCATTCATGGTTCCCTCAATGAACTGTAGCTCCCCAGTGCCGGCAGCACTCATGCAGCCCCAGACCATGACACTCCCACCAATAGGCAAGACACACTTATCTTTGTACTCCTCACCTGGTTACCGCCACACACGCTTGACACCATCTGAACCAAAAAAGTTTATCTTGGTCTCATCAGACCACAGGACATGGTTCCAGTAATCCACGTCCTTAGGTTCTGAGTGGAATCTGTCCTGTTAAACTGCTGTATGGTCTTGGCCACCGCACTGCAGCTCAGTTTCAGGGTATTGGCAATCTTCTTATAGCCTAGGCCATCTTTATGTAGAGCAACAATTATTTTTTTCAGATCCTCAGAGAGTTTTTTGCCATGAGGTACCATGCTGAACTTCCAGTGACCAGTAAAAGAGAGTGAGAGCGATAACACCAAATTTAACACACCTGATCCCCATTCACACCTGAGACCTTGCAACACCAATGAATTACATGACACTGAGGAAGGAAATTGGCTAATTGGGCCCAATTTGGACATTTTCACTTAGGGGTGTACTCACCTTTGTTGCCAGTGGTTTAGACATTGGCTGTGTGTTAAGTTATTTTGAGGGGGACAGCAAATTTACACTTTACATTGTATCAAAGTGTAATTTCTTCAGTGTTTTCACATGAAAAGATATAATAAAATATTTACAAAAATGTGAGGGGTGTACTCACTCTTGTGAGATACTGTATATTTGCTACATGTTCTTGTCACATAGCAAAAAAAAAATTTTTTTTTAAATTGATACTTGCTGTTTTCTAACAACAAAGTTTTCACCCTTCTATGTAACATTAATGAAGTGGCTGCAGAGTTATGTTTACCATAATTGACCCTGTCTTTACTGTGCTGGCAATCTCATTATCAGTTGTAAACTGGGTGTGTCCATTGTCTGTCCTAACAAAAGGTTAAAGATCTAAAGAATAAAATCGTTTTAAGTCAGCGCTCTTGATAAGTACGAGTCAGCAGCATGAAAAAAGTGCAAATATACCAACACTAAAATAAATAATGTAAAAAAGATTGCAGTGCAATAAATAGAACAGTGATAATCATATATAAAATTAAGTGTCCTTAATCACGGATAAAGTGTCCATAACAATAAACAATGTGATAAGAATAAAGTGCTCAGTTGCTATGTATTGTATATGTGACAAAAATTAAATTACAAATGTAATAAAAAACTGGATAAAAAAGTGCCCATAAATGGTCTATCCAAATGAGAAGCGAAAAAGTTGTGCTCAGTAGCCAAGTGCAGAAAACAAATCTCAGGTGTCACCCGTGCGATATTCACCTTCACCAAATAGCTGAAATTTGAACTCACCAGAATTAATTGCTGTCTAGATTATAGGACAGTAATTATGCCCTCAGCTGGTGAGATATTTCCTCTCAGATAGTCACTGTCAGATGGATGTGATGGCCCTCAGGGATGTCTCAGCCAACCAATCGAGGAAAATCATCAGGCTGAGATTTTGCAGAAAATGTGTGTATGTAACCAGATTTGTACATATATAGCTCAGAAACCCATTGCAATAAACTTGGTAGTTCCACCACTGAATAGAGGACTACAAATCACAGCAATACACTAACAATGCAGAATACCACCAGCTATAAGAGATGTATATAGAGAGACATGCATTGTACTCTAAACAGAGAGCCATGCATTGTATATAGAGAGATAAATGCACTGTACTGTATACAGAGATCCATGTACTGTGTTGTAGAAAGATCCATGTAGTGTACTGTTTACAGAAAGATCCATGCATTGTGCTGTATATGCAGATCCATGAATTGTGCCCTATATAGAGATCCATGCACTGTATTGTATACAGAGATCAATGCATTGTGATGTATATATAGAGATACATGCTCTGTTCTGTATACAGAGACTAATGCATTGTGTTGTGTATAGAGAGATCCATGTACTGTACTGTTTACAGAAAGATCCATGCATTGTGCTGTATATGCAGATCCATGAATTGTGCCCTATATAGAGATCCATGCACTGTATTGTATACAGAGATCAATGCATTGTGATGTATATATAGAGATACATGCTCTGTTCTGTATACAGAGACTAATGCATTGTGTTGTGTATAGAGAGATCCATGTACTGTACTGTTTACAGAAAGATCCATGCATTGTGCTGTATATGCAGATCCATGAATTGTGCCCTATATAGAGATCCATGCACTGTATTGTATACAGAGATCCATGCAATGTGTTGTATATATAGAGATACATGCTCTGTACTGTATACAGAGACTAATGCATTGTGTTGTGAATAGAGAGATCCATACATTATATGATCAAGATGAATGCACCGTACAGTATAAAGAGATCCATGCATTGTATCATATATAGGAGAGATCTTTGCACTGTACTGTATACAGAGATCCATGCATTGAGCTGTAAACAGAGATCCATGCAATGCACTGTATTTAGTGATCAATGCATTGAGCTGTATACAGAGATCCACGCAATGTACTGTATATAGTGATCCATGCATTGCACTGTATACACAAAGATCCATACACAGTACTGTAAATAGAGTTCTGATCACTGTACTTTATATAGAAAGGTTCATGCATTTTACTGTAATATGCAAATCAATACATTGTGCTGTATATAGAGAGATCCATACATAGTACTGTATATAGAGAGATTCACACATTGCACTGTATATACAGGGATCCATACATACATCTGTACTGTATACAGAGAGATCCCTTTCATGGGAAAGAGGAAATGGTGTCACCATCTATATCAGGCTCACCTCACACTACCGAGGTCTCAGGTCACATGATATCTTTCTGGTCTAGGCATGCCTTATAGAGAGAGAGAGACGAGCGGAGGGTTCCCACAGTAATGGTTTCTCCATTGTGATCTATTGGGGTTGGTCTATAAATTGCTAGATTTGCCTCCTACATTGTGTGCAATGTCTACCATTTCCCTCAGCAGGACTGGTATTTGCTCCTTTGTACAAGGTGGAACAGGATGAGCACTGCCAGAGCCCTACAAAATTATCTCCAGCAGGCCACTGGTGTGAATGCCTCTAACCAAACAATCAGAAACAGAGTTCATGAGGGTGGCCTCAGGGCCCGACATCCTCTAGCGGGCCCTGTGCTCACTGCCCGGCACCATGAAGCTCGATTTTCATTTGCCATTGAACACCAGAATTGGCAGGTCCGCCACGGGTGCCCTGTGCTTTTCACCCTGAGCACATGTCTGGAGAAGCCATGGAGAACGTTATGCTGCCTGTAATATCATTCAGCATGACCGGTTTGGTGATGGGTCAGTGATGGTCTGGGGAGGTATATCCATGGACCTCTACAGGCTACCAATGGCACCCTAACTGCCATTAGGTGTCAGGATAAAACCCTTGGACCCATTGTCAAACCCTACGCTGGAGCAGTGGGTCCTGGGTTCCTCCTGGTGCACGACAATACCTGGCCTCATGTGGTGTGAGTATGCAGCCAGTTCCTGGAGGATGAAGGAATATCATTGAATAGCCCCCACGCTTGCCTGACCTAAATTCGATAGAACGCCTCAGGGACATTATGTTTCGGTCCATCCGACAACACCAGGGGCCACCTCAGTATGTTCAGGAGCCAAGTGATGCCCTGGTCCAGATTTAAGGGCTCTTTCACACGGGCGTTCCGATCAGATCAGCCTGTCAGTTTTTTAGGCGGATCTGATCGGATGCCCCATTCAGCCCTATGGAGCAGCGGATGTCAGCGGTGACATGTCCGCTGACACCCGCTGCCATCCGCATCCGATCCTGTCCGTGAAATCCGGACGGATGGTAACCCTATTTTCCATCCGTCCTGGGGATCGGATGGGATTGGATGAGAGCGGACAGGCGGTCCGCTCTCATCCGATTCCCCATAGAGAGCAGCGGGGCTCTGACACCTCCCTCTCCGCACACAGTGCGGAGACGGAGCTGTCATCCGCCGGCTCAGCGGGGATCGGCGGATCGATCCCCACTGAGCAGAGCACGGTCCACATCGGAATGCGGACCGTGTGAAAGGGGCCTAAGAGGAAATACCCCAGGACACCATCTGTCGTCTCATTAGGAGCATGCCCCGACCTTGTGCGCATGTGGGGGCCATACAAACTACTGAGTACCATTTTGAGTTGCTGCAAGGAGATTTTGGCAAAATGGACTAGCCTGCTGCATCATTTTTTCACTTTGTTTTTTTGGGGTGTCTTTGAATTCAGCCCTCTTTCCTATCTAACACATTACCCAGTCAATATCAGTATAGATATCCAGCATGATGATTTTTCCCATTGAAATCTGATGTGTTTTCAAAGTGTTCCTTTAATTTTTTTGAGCTGTGTATTTTTATTGTACCATTTTAGTTTTGTTTTTGTAAATGTTCTTTTTCATGTTTTGTTAAATGTTTACCTTAATAATAAAAAAAAAAATACTGTCTACAAGATGTAACACAGTGTTATGTATTGATTTTATTAAAAATTGTACCCCATGAAAGTGGAGTTGCCCTTTAATGCACTATTCAGTAAATTGAGGTACATTTTCAGGGACGTGGTAAAATATAGACCAAAAAAGCTGAACTACAAATATATAAATGGGAGATTTTTTTTCTACTTCAGCCACTTTGGTTTAGATTTTGCAATTCTCCTGACAATTCACCTCTCTTCACTTTTTAGTGAATAGACCCTATACAAAACTCAATTCAATTCCAGAGGGTCAAATTGTCTAATGGGGTACCTGCATCCTGGTCTATATATATATATATATATATATATATATATATATATATATATATATATAAAATAATGAAGGCAAAATGGACTTTGATGGTACCATAAGCACTGGACATAAACTGGATGATGTTCATTGCGGTTATTATACTGCTCTTTATTATTCTATCCGCAGTATCATTACAGAGCTTTTTTTCAAATGTGATGCATTTTTTCTATGACTTATTTATTTGTATGTGATCTTCATTGATGATTTTATGGTGATTTAATACATTTGTATTTTATATTTAAAATTGGTGTTCCCAGTTTATGTCCAGTGCTTATGATACCATCAAAGTCCATTATGCCTATAAAACTCAGACTTGCATAACTCTTGCTGTAGACTTGCAAGGCTCTTGCTGTAGACTTGCAGGGATCTTGCTGAGGACTTGCAGGGATCTTGCTGAGGACTTGCAGGGCTCTTGCTATTGATTTCCGGGGCTCTTACTGAGACCTGTGGGGCTCATGCTATAGACTTGCAGAGCTCTTGCTATAGACTTGTGGGGCTCATGATGACACTTGTGGGCTCATGCTGTAGACTTGCAGAGCTCTTGCTGTAAACTCACCACTGCAACTTTGCTCTTGCTAGAAACTTGCAAAGCAAATCTGCTACGTATTGGAAAAGTGTCAACTAGAACTTGTGCTCTACAAGTATACAACTTGCCAGTGAAATTGTGCAGCAAGTTAACAAGACTTACAATTCAACACTGCCACAAATTTGTGGCAAGTTGTCCTTGCTATCTTGGAATGAGAGATTACTGAGTGGTCTTCAGTTAGTTCCTGATTACCTGTGAACTAACCTGCAAATTCTGCCTTCCTCTGTACAACTCAGCCTGCCTTCTGACCTGCCTTGGGACCTTTGCCCACTCATTGTGACCTTGGCCTACCTATATTACTTATACATCTGCTGCCCAGAAGTCAATGACCTTGACTTGTATCTTTGGCACTGTTCCTACTTCCTGATTAGCCTTTTTGCTGATTTTCCCTTGCTATGCAGGTGATACCAAGCTCAGCCCGTGTCTCCACTGTATTCCTGTCACCTGCTTTTGTACCTCTTTTTTTCTGAACCTGGTTCCTGTCATGTGGGCTACAGCCATCTGGGTCATGCATCTTACAGATGCACAGATTCAGAACTGCCTGAAACACTGGGACAGATGCCAATCAGCATCTTCACATTCCCTGTCACTACTTCCCAGGGTGTTGGGGGGATGTGCAAGAGAAGACTCCACATTAACTCAGTCTCCATTAGGTATTTGACAGACACTCTTATCACATCTTTAACGGTCAGATCCTACCCAGTGGAACCTTTCTCGGGTTCCCTGTTTAATGGGAAATGCCTATTCAAAACCAGTGAGCTCTATGACTTTGATAATATGGGACTTGAATAATAAAAATATCCAGTGTCTCTCTAGGATCTAAATGTCCTGGAGAGGTAGCATTTCTGCCATTGCAGCAGAAAAATAGCTCAATGATACATTGAACTAGACTATGCCTTAAAAATTAAACATTACACTTCCTTAGGTTCCACTGAACTTCAGCCTCCTGCATTTCAGCCCTATGCTCCTAAATCTTTAAATTTGGGATGGTGTAAAATTCTCAAGGTAATCTTCCCCAACCGCTATACCACTTCTACCACTATTGACCGAAATTGGCAAATTCCCCTTCCAAACTGCCTTCAGTTGTTCCCCTTTTTTTTATTTTTAGCTCTATAAAATACTCTCTTAAAAGTCTTTTCAGGGTAACCGCTTTTGCTAAATTGGGTTCTATTCCTTTCACTTGCATGAATTGCCTAACTAGAATCCCACTCTTAAGTGCCATTGGATGATGACTACTCTGATGCAAAAATGTATTACTAGCAGTTGGTATTCTGAAGATCTTTGTTTGCAAAGGATCATGACCATCCCTATGCTGTATATAGTCAAGTCCAAACATTTAAATTATTTTCTTTGGATCTCACTGGGGAAAGACATTGCTATTTGGTTATCATTTTAGGATCCCTACGAATTCTCTAAATTTCACCTTGGGGCCCTCCCACAATATGAAAATAACATCAATGAATTGCAGCCACTAGGATTTCTGTTGCAAGTGCACTAATACATCTACAATCACCTCAAGAGCTAATAATCACAAAACCTGAATTTTTATGGAAGTGACTGCCCTTTTTCTTTAGGAAGGATGCGCAGACATTGAGGCCAAGCTTATGATCATGTACACCAACTAGCCAATAACCTTTCCTTCCTTATTGGCAAATCACTAATTTCTTAACAAAATCCCTTGAGTCCCCTGTATAGGATGGTAATGTTTTCACAAAAGGTCTGAAGATTGTATCCACATAGCTACTGAAAATCTGTCTACTTCTGATTACCAGATATGATGGGTCTACCCGGTGGTGACTGTCAGTCCTTATAAACTTCTTCCAGTTCATAAAATGTTGCTATTGTTGGGTTTTTTTCTTACATATAAACATAAATTACTCTTTAGATAATATTTCTTGGACCTTTCTTATTCTCCAATTATACCTCCTCCCTGGGTCAGGTAAAAAGCTCCCATGGCTTCCAATATCATCTCTATGCTGACGACATCCAAAGCTATCTATCTAACCCTCAGCCCACTCCTTGAGTCTCCTCAGGTATCACTACTTTACTAACAGACATATCAGCCTGGATGTCATACCACTTCCTCAAACTCAATCTATCCAAAACTAAGCTCATCTTTTTTCCTCCTCCACGTGGTTCTTCCCCTGACTTCTCTGTCAAGATCAATAGCACTACTATCAGCCTGTCCCTGCATGCCAGAGTTCCAGGTGTAACCCTAGACTCTGAACTATCCTTTCGGCCCCACGTCCAAACACTGTCCAAATCTTGCCGCCTCACCCTCCACAACATCTCCAAAATACGCCCCCTTTCTAACCAATGACACCACAAAGCTCCTAGTTCACTCCCTGGTCATCTTCTGCCTCGACTACTGCAACTCCCTCCTCATAGGATTACCTTTACATAGGCCATCCCCCCTGCAGCCTATCATGAATGCTGCTGCCAGGCTCATCCACCTTACCAACCGTTTAGCGTCTGCTACCCCTCTCTGCCAATCCTTCCGTTGGCATCCACTCACCCAACAAATTAAATTCAAAATTTTAGCAACAACTTACAAAGCCATCCACAACTTGGCCCCCAGCTACATCACTAACCCAGTCTCAAATTACTAACCTAATCATTCCCTTTGTTCCTCCTAAGACCTCCTGTTCTCTAGTTCCCTCATCACCTCCTCCCATGCTCACCTCCAGGACTTTTCCCGAGCCTCTCCTATCTTATGGAACTCACTACCCCAACCTGTCCAACTATCTCCTTCTCTGCTTGCTTTTAGACGATTCCTGAAAAGCCTTTTCTTCAGAGGAGCCTATTCTGCCTTCACCTAATCCATTAGATCATCCCCCGCAGTTATTACCTTTTTTATCACTTGACCCTCCCTCCTAGATTGTAAGCTCTAACAAGCAGGGCCCTCTGATTCCTCCTGTTTTAAATTGTATTGTAACTGTACTGTCTGCCGTCATGCTGTAAAGCGCTCCGCAAACTGTTGGCGCTAAATAAATCTTGTATAATAATAATATAATTTAGTGTCAACTGCACCTTTAAGAATACTCTCTAAATCTCTCTATGGGTTTTAATTACCAAAGGCAAAAAGACTGTGCACTATGCAACGTGCAGTTGCTCCAGAGCTTAGTATGAGCAGTAATGAGCAGAAGCTCTGCGGACTTCCATCATCCAATCAGTGCAAGCAAAAATGCATTTTTTTTTTTTTAATTTTCTGTGATTGGGTACTCTTTCCAAAATGAAGCCTTACCTCATTTACTAAGCTCTGGAGCAACTGCACTTGCAGAGGGCAACTGCACTTTGCAAAGTTCACAGTCTATTTGCCTTTTGTAAATCAACCCCTATATCTCTCTGTTAGATTCTTATTTAAAACCCCCAAATTTATCATACTCTGGAAGAGGGTTAGACAAATCATCAGATTTTTTTTTTTTTTAAATCAATACCAGATTTCCTCTTTTATCCACATGTTTTATTATCAGATCTTTGTTAAGTACAAGATCTCGCAATACTCTCCTCTTTTACTGTGAGTTTTTAGCTTGACAACTTTTTTGCTTTACTATGTAATATATGCAGCTCTATTTCAACCATTTTGACAAATAATTGTATGTTTGGGAAGCTTGAGAAAGGCGGGGTGGTTTTACTCTTACACTTCAAAATTGTAAAAGGGCCTCCTATTTCTGTATTAGATGTCTAATTTTCCCTCTGTAAAGGTTACTATAGAAACTTCCTCCGTTGTTAGCTTGTTTGTATTACCAACTGTTTGAGTTCTTACATTTCTTTTTCAGAGCCATCTTTCTGGAACATAAATAAAGTTCTTTCATGCAACCAAACAGACTAAACACCAACAAAACTGGCCAATTAAAAATTAAAGAGAGCTCACCAGTCTAGTGCAATAAATTACATTAATAATGATACAAGTCACTTATAAAATGCATTCACATTCACATAACTACATTCAAGTGTGAAATAGAAATCACTTATCTGTGGCCCAGATCAATACCCCTCTAGAAGGAGAATCTAGATATCTGTCTAAACAATGTAGCCATGTCAAGATGAAATAGGTGTGTCAAAATGTAAAAGTAATATACCTTTTGCATTCAGAGTCCAGACCCAACTTAAGGGCACAGGAGGACAGCAACTCTAGGATATTAATTTTCAAATATGCCTAGGCTAGTTCCATGTTTGAATATTTTGGCTAGATAATGCAAAATAAAAGTGGCAAAGTAAATCGAGGTTTGGGAGTTCCGCGCTTATGGACAAAAAGTAGGGCTGCAGCCAACCTCAAAATATAGTCTGAATGACTATATCAATAATGTGTAGGGTGTGGTGAGGTAGGTGGCGCTGCCTAGAAGTGTGTTGGTGTGATGGTAAAATTGGTGGGAGGGATGTCTAACACCACAATAAATTCAATAGATATAAAAACATAACATAAATCATCAACTTTATATTTATATTATTCACTCATTTTATATTTATTTTTATTTTTATTTTATATTTATTTATTATATCACCAAACACTGATATTTTATTGCACTTTATGAATTTTTTACATTGTTGATGATTTATGGTATGCTTTTATATTTATTATATTTATTGTGGTGTTAGACATCCCCCCACCAATTTTACCATCACAAAAGTGGCAAAGTGACAATGGCATGTCCAGTAAGAACCAAGACTCTCAGATAAATGTTTTACTGCATTATTCTCATGAAGACCAGAAGATCTGGATTCAACTGTAGACAAAAAAGTCTGTAGTTGTGGACTCCAGCAGCAGTTTTGTGAAAGTCTGCACAGTAATCAGATGCAGTACTTTACAGGTCTGATGGGTGCATGTGTTTTTTAAAAAGTGAGTGTTGGTTGTGGCCAGAAGATTAAAAATTTCATGTTTTTGGTTAACTGGTTTTATTTTACAGCCAAATCTCATAATTCTTCTTGTTACCAAATAATTTGGGAGTGGCCCGCAAAGGTTTTTTTTTTTTTTTTTTAACCAATGCCCATGTTGTGGCAGCTGCAGAGCTCTAATGAGGAAAGCTGCTGGGTCTGCATCCCTTTAGACGTGTTCCTATTGGATGTATCTCATCAAAAATGACATTTTTGTTGCAGGGGATGCCAGAAATCTGATTTGTATCTTAGGCAGACTTCCTGGGAAGTTGGTGAGCCAATCACACAAGCAGGAAATTATGTTTCTTGGGTGTGGTCAGTACATAATAATTTTGCATTGCATTTCCAGAAAATTACAACAGCTGCAGATTGAAAAGGAAAGGTCATTTTTTAATAGCATTCAAATACAGTATGATTGTATAGGCTATATTGTTTTTTTCTTTATTTGCTATTTTTGTCCCCACGAAAGTGGAGTTACCCTTTAAGTACTGCTTTTTTCTGTGTATTTCAACCTAAAACTAGGGAGTTACATGAAGGATCTTGTTAAAGAACCTACATTGTGGGCTACTGCACATTTATAGCACCAATAATGTTTAATTTTATGAATAAAAGCATACATATTTAAAGCATAGAACAACATAAAAATATTTATTTAAGCTAGCATATACAACAATGGTCTTTATGTCAGATGTATTGTGTTTTATGAACAATGTGCTTAATTAAATATAGGACCTGGCAAGAAAGAAACTTAGTAAAATATACACAAATCAAACAGTGAATCCTAAGAAAAGACCACTAGAATTGGCATTGCAAATTGTCTTTGTAATATACAGTATGATTCATTTTTCATTAGTAATTGACAACAAAGGAAGTATAGTTTATGAACACCATGAGTTTTCAAGCATAACAACATCTTCAGTTCCACTAATGTACAAAGAGTTAGTTAAAGAACAGAATATTCCCTAACATAGTCATACCCACTATTCATAATGTTCCTTAGCCAGAGACAGCATGAAGCCATTTTGAAACCTGCCCAAGAATTTTAAAATGCTCTCAGAGCTAAGATAATGCTAAGCAGCTGCAATGAAATAAAGTCACCCAAATGTCCCACTTGGCTTGATCTATAGTTTTGTTGAGCAAAACAATCCAATCCAGGTCAACTATAGATTGCAAGCAAGCAACTTTATCTGCTTCTGTTCTACAGATGATGGATTAGCCATTGTCAGTTAATTACTAAATCCATAAACTGTAGGGAGTTTATGTCTATAATATAATGCAGGGTCTCCAAAGTACAGCCTGTGGGCCAGATGTGGCCCTTTGCTCTCCTTTATCCCACCCCTGGGGCACTATTCATCCCACTGATATGACACACTTTTCTGCCCACTGACCCCAACAATAGGGCATAATTCCTGTCCCTGACACCAACAATGTGGTACTATTCCTCCCCCTGATATCAAAGATGGGATACTGTTCACTCAAACTGATGCTAAAAAAAAACTATTCCTGCTGGCCACGTTCCGGCCCCCCTAAAATCTCAAGGACAGCAAACTGGCCCTTTGTTTAGAAAGTTTGGAGACCCCTGCTATAATGGATGGTAATTTTGCAAAAGTTGCCCTTCATATTGTTTGGCTGGGCATACAAACAGGAACAGACAGAGTCATAAACTTAAAAAAAGGGCCTAGCCCAAATGCCAAATCATTCAGAGATTGAACTCTGATTTAACAGGTTAACTCAGAAGAATGAATAAGCAGAAGATGAGACAAACGTAAAAGAACAGGAACACAGACTGACAGAATACCATATTCGGGATATTAAAGGGGAAAACACACCAGACTCATAACAACTTGTTGTGGGTGATTGGGCAATGTAAATGATTAATGTTTCATACTAAGGTTTCAATTTAGAAAAACATATCCTCCAAAATATTAGAGTTACCTTGGTCTGACCAAACACTAGTGGTTGCCACAGTCTCTAATATTCATAAGGTCAGCTCATCCTACTCATGGGAGCAGAATGAAGCCCTCCTTAGTACTCCCACTATTTGTTTTGATAAAGAGCTGTACTTAAAGGAATCATTCGATATTAATGACCCTATTCAGACCACTCCACATATTATTGGGCAGCACAAATATATTCAGTTAGGGGCAACCTCGTTACATAGTTACATAGTTAGTGAGGTTGAAAAAAGACATCAGTCCATCCAGTTCAACCTATGATGTGTGTGTGTTTTTGCTTTTAACCGTACATTGTATACCCCTGTATGTTGTGGTCTCTAAGGTGCCCATCTAATAGTTTTTTGAAACTATCAATGCTCCCTGTTGATACGACTGCTTGTGGAAGAGAATTCCACATCCTTACCGCTCTTACAGTGAAGAACTCCTTACGCACTTTAAGGTTAAACCGCCTTTCCTCTAGTTTTAGTGAGTGGCCACGTGTCTTATTGTATCTCCTTTCTCTGAATAGTTTGTTCCTTATGCTAGGGTCGCCAGTACAGTATTTGTACATTGATATCATATCCCCCCTCAATTGTCTCTTCTCCAGAGAGAATAGGTTCAGTGCTTGTAGTCTTTCCTCATAGCTGATGTCCTCCATTCCCCTAATTATTTTTGTTGCCCTTCTCTGGACTCTTTCCAGTTCCAGCACATCCTTCCTGAGGACCGGTGCCCAGAACTGGACAGCATACTCCAGATGTGGCCGGACCAGAGTCTTGTAGAGCGGGAGAATAATCTCTTTATTTCTGGAGTGAATCCCCTTTTTTATACATCCCAGTATTCTGTTGGCTTTGCTTGCAGCGACTTGGCATTGCATGCCACTGCCAAGCCTGTTGTCTACCAGTACCCCCAAGTCTTTTTCCATCCTAGACTCACCCAGAGGTTCCCCCCTAGTGAGTAGCTTGCTTTCTGGTTTCTGGCCCCCAAGTGCATTACTTTACATTTTTCAACATTAAACCTCATCTGCCATGTAGTTGCCCACCCCGTTATTTTGTTCAGGTTCGCTTGTAAGTTTTCCACATCCTGCATAGAAGATATTGGCAAGCTTAGTTTAGTATCATCCGCAAATACTGAGATTGTACTAGATATCTCCTCCTCTAGATCATTTATGAATAAATTAAACAGGATTGGTCCCAGGACAGAACCCTGGGGGACCCCACTTTCCACACCCACCCAATCCGAGTACTCCCCATTAATCATCACCCTCTGGACTCTCCCCTGGAGCCAGTTCTCTATCCAGGTACTCACCTTATGGTCCATACCTACCTTCCTTAGTTTGTACAGTAAGCGTTTGTGGGGAACGGTGTCAAAGGCCTTTGCAAAGTCCAGATACACCACATCCACAGGCTTTCCTTTATTTAGGTGGCAGCTCACTTCATCGTAGAAGGTTAATAGATTGGTTTGGCAAGAACGATTTTTCATGAATCCATGCTGATTACTACTAATAATACAGTTTTCATTACTAAAGTCTTGTATGTGGTCCCTTAACATCCCCTCCAAAATCTTGCAGACTACAGATGTTAGGCTGACCGGCCTATAGTTACCCGGGATACATCTCGGCCCCTTTTGTCAACACTGAAAAGTGTCCTTATTTGTGCATATTTTCCCATGTCCAGTATAGTGACTGTGGGTTACTTTATCTCGTATAGGGGTGAAACTTCTGTATACAATCTCAGGATATTTTTAAACATAACCCCCAATTTACTATAGACATGACCTAACAGCAGCGGTCAAGTCCTGGGAAAAAAAGTGTGGGAACTCACCCAAGATTCCCCCCCACTTCAAAAATAAAAAAGTGTGTGTGTGTGTATATATTGTGACAGGAAGTCAGGTAAATCTGTGGATGTTGTCACAGACAGGAGATACACTTATGCTGGGTTTAGACAATTCACCAATTACTATAGGGTGTCGGCTGAAAAGGTAGCCAGGACGGCTTAAGGAAGTTGAAAGGCCTTCAGCTGTTCAGAATGAGGAAGTTAAGGCCTCTATAATTTGTCCATAGGAAGTCTATTGATTGCTGCCTCCTGACGCTGTGTGAGCTGGGGAGAGGAGGACAGTCAGATGAATGCCCCCTGAAGCTGTGTGAGCATGGGGAAGACCTCCTGAAGCCATGTGCGCTGAGGAGGGTAAAAAGGGTGAAGACTTCTCAAGGTGAGAAAATGAACTATTTCTATATGAAGAGTCTGAAGAGAAAAAACAATGGATGTTTTCAATGTGAAAGGTTAGTCCAATGAACATGTGCTGTGTGAAGAGAAAAGGGACATTCTCTATGTGAAGAGATAATAAATGGACTATTGATAGTCTGCTGTATGATCAGCAAAGTCTGCCCAACAGTAGGTTGGGGACAGACTTCATTAGATAGGTTCCTGTGTGTGAGAAGGTAGCCGCCCACAGTGGCAAGGATTTATTTTGTGTTTTATTTTATTTTGATGTTTTTGAGGCTTGCACTTGTGTGAAGAAAATTGCACCTTACACTGTTGTTTGCAACCACTTCTCAGCTATCTCCCTGTGTAACTAACCCCCCCAAGGGGTCATCCACACCCGCCACCGAGCTAAACCCTCACATATGGTGGAGGATGCGGGCAGAAGCAGAGATCCCTGCAAAGAAGTGCATATTTTCTACAAACTTTGTCTGGTGCATGAGATTGCACAATCTATGTGTGCAGGAGAGAAGATCCTGAAAGAGAGAAAAAAAACGACTTTTTTAAAGAGACAGTGGTCTCAAAATTTTTGATGGACCTTGTTGTGTCTGGTGCTTGAGACTGCACAAACTGTGTCTGCAGGAGAAGAGATCTTGCAAGAGAGAGAAAAACTACTAGTTTTAAAGAGACAGTGGTCTCAAAATTTTTTGCTGGACTGTGAAAAATTTATTGTGGAGTAATTGAAGATGGGGCGATCAAAACGCCTGAAAGATGCAAAGATAGCTGAAATGAGAGACCGAATTCTATGGATGGAGGGGATGTTACCGCCTGAATGAGCCCCATCCATGCCTGAACAGAATCTGCTAAAGAGAAAGGTTGTTGTCCCTAGCAACACTGAGGCAAATGCAGCTCAACAGCAGGCAAATGCGGATTTTCAGCGGAGCTTTGCAGCTCAACAAAAGGCTCACCAAGAGAGCATGGCAGGCTGGAAACAGAGATGCCAGCAGCCAATGGAGGCCATCGGCTTGGAGGAAACTGAGTATGTGTGCAGGGCTGAGCTGGATGCCTTGCAACGGAAAATGGAAGAAAAGGAACACGCCCTGGAGATGCTTAGGAGGGAGCATAGAAACTTGCAGGCTCAGGTGTTACAGTGGGAAGAATCCACTGCTCTTCTTTTTTCCGAGTTACAAAAACGTGGAGAGACTATAATGGAGAAAGATACCATCATCATTGAAAAGGAAATTGAAATTCAGACTTTGCAGAAGCAAAGTATGAGTGATATGTTGGAGTTGCGTAATCAGCCGAAAAAAAGTCTTCAGTCTTTGGAAGCTACAAAAATAGACCTGCAGGATGTGCAGGAACAGAATGTCTCTCTGAAAAATACCTTGTCTCTCAGCTACAAGGAGAAAAATGAGGGAGAGGCTAAATTACTGAGTACTGTGTATGAGCTCACCACTTTGAGCAATGTGGTAGATGAATTACGTACGGACTGTGAAAGTTGGAAAGATGAAGCCCAACATGTCCAGCAGCAGCTAAAGGAGAAAGAAGCCTGTGTGGCAGAATTACATTCTCATTCCCAGAAGCTAGCCAATGAGGTGAAGGCTCTTATGCAGGGAAAAGGAGATTCTGAACACAAGAGAAAAAAGTAGAGGCTCAGCTGCAGGATTCGCAAGTCAAGGTGTCAGAAGGTGACCGATTGTGTGCTAAGCTGTCAGAGAAGGCAAACCAACTGCAGGTTGAGTTGGACAATGTCACGAATCAGCTTTCTCAAGCAGACAGCAAATCTAGAGATATTGCCAAAGATTTCTCTATCTTGGAATCGCAGCTGCAAGACACGCAGGAACTCTTACAGGAAGAGAGGTGTCAAAGGCTGAGTTTTAGCACAAAGCTCAAACAGATGGAAGATGAGAAAAATGGCTTACTGGAACAATTAAAAGAGGAGGAGGAAGCAAAGAAAAACCTATCAGAGCAAGTCGCAACATTGCAAGCTCAGATAGCGGATATGAAAAAATGCATGGAAGAAAGCGTTGGTTCATTAGAAAATGTTGAAAATGTGAAAAAGAAGTTGGATCAGATGCTTGGTGAGGAGAAGACTGTGTCTGCAAAGTATGCAGAAGAACGCGACCGTGCAGAAACGGAGGCGCGTGATAAAGAGAGCAAAGCCCTGTTCTTGGCTCGCTCCTTGGAGGAAGCTCTAGAGTGTAAGGTTGAACTAGAAAGAGTTAACAAACAGCTGTGTACAGAAATGGAAGATTTGGTCAGCTCCAAGGATGATGTTGGGAAAAGTGTTCAGGAGCTAGAAAAGTCTAAGCGAGCCTTAGAACAGCAAGTAGAAGAGATGAAGATTCAGTTGGAAGAACTTGAAGAGGAATTACAGGCAACAGAGGATCTGTCCCAAAGAGGGGATAGTGTGCCTGATGCAGTTTATAAAAGGATCAGTGTTTTGGGGTCTGTCCTGAGTGAGCATCAGAAATTTGATGACATGTTGTTTGAATCACCCCTTTGGAATAAACAGTTCTTTCAAAAGCTTCAAGCACTGGAAAATGTATCGTTAGAACTTCAGAAAACAAAGGAGCTGTGTAAGAAATGTGATGATTTCTCAGTTCACGCTGAAAACCTAGTGGAGAAAACTAAAGCAAGTGATATAAAGCTTGGAGAAAAAAGCAAACACCACCTAGTGGAGAAAACTAAGGCTGTTGGTGAAAACGTGAAGCAAATGAATACGTGCCTTTCAGGGAATATTTCCAAAATGGAACTGGTGAAAGACAGGTGGCAGAAGTTTGATCGTGATCTTGAGATGCATTCCATGTGGAGTTCAGATAGAGAAAAGGAACTAGGTAACCTTGAGCGGTCAAATAGTTCAGCAGATATGCAATTCAACCAAAGCAAGGAAATACTAAAGGAGCTACAAGGGAAAAGTAGTGCAATAGCAGAAAGTGCATTGAAGGAACCTGTAATCGACTGTGTTGTTGCTTTTTACCCATATGTTGGTGGAAGGAAAGTTGATGATGTCTCTGGAAAAAGGAACAGGGGTCATTTTGAAGAAATGTGTGACTGCCTGTTGTCGCAAATGGAAGACCTTCTGCACAGCATCTTAGAGCAAGCTAAGCTCAAGAAGGCATTTCTTGGAACAAAGCCAAGTGAAGCAGAGGTCCTCAAAGTTTTGTGGAAATCATTTATTGATTGCAGAGAGAGGCGGCTCAAGAATGTTGAAGACTTTAAGACTAGCACAATTGAGTTGCCTATGGATCACGGTCCTCCATGGCGGATAGGACAGACGGTTATGCAGGACAAACTTGAGAAGCAGCGAAATGGCAAAAATGCAGTCAGATCAATGCCCCCTGACGCTGTGTGAGCTGGGGAGAGGAGGACAGTCAGATGAATGCCCCCTGAAGCTGTGTGAGCATGGGGAAGACCGCCTGAAGCCATGTGCGCTGAGGAGGGTAAAAAGGGTGAAGACTTCTCAAGGTGAGAAAATTAACTATTTCTATGTGAAGAGTCTGAAGAGAAAAACCAATGGATGTTTTCTATGTGAAAGGTTAGTCCAATGAACATGTGCTGTGTGAAGAGAAAAGGGACATTCTCTATGTGAAGAGATAATAAATGGACTATTGATAGTCTGCTGTATGATCAGCAAAGTCTGCCCAACAGTATATTGGGGACAGACTTCATTAGATAGGTTCCTGTGTGTGAGAAGGTAGCCGCCCACAGTGGCAAGGATTTATTTTGTGTTTTATTTTATTTTGATGTTTTTGAGGCTTGCACTTGTGTGAAGAAAATTGCAAGAATAAAACCTTACACTGTTTTTTGCAACCACTTCTCGGCTATCTCCCTGTGTAACTAACCCCCCCAAGGGGTCATCCACACCCGCCACCGAGCTAATCCCTCACAATATATATATATATATATATATATATATATATATATATATACCTTTTGAGGAGCGAGGTAAATGATCTAGGTGTTTTTTTTAGGCACAAATGGAGCGGTCTTGCTGCCTTTCTCAGGACCAAGGGTATCCAAAAAGCACTACAAGAAAACGACAAGAGAAGGGCGCACCGACCTTGTGCATTACCACATTACCACTAAAAAGGTTTATTAAAATCAAAGAAAGTAGCGTACAATATACTCACAAACATAGGATATGTACAAGCATGTAGGAAATAGGGACTGCTCGCTTCCAGGACACTTCTCTACTGCTGGATATCGTGATGGCGTCCTCACAACCTTGTATGGCTTACCCATTTCAAGGGGGGACCCTCTTCCTCAGAGCCAAAGTTGCCACACTGGCAACTTTGGCTCCCTATTTCCTACATGCTTGTACATATCCTATGTTTGTGACTATATTGTACGCTACCTTCTTTGATTTTAATAAACTTTTTTAGTGGTAATGCACAAGGTCGGTGCGCCCTTCTCTTGTCATTTTCTTGTATTGCTGGCTGGTACTGCTGGTGGGTACTGATGGTGGGTACTGCTGGTGGGTTTTGCTGGCTGGTACCGCTGGCTTGTATTGCTGGCAGCTACTGCTGGTGGGTAATGCTGGGTGGTACTGCTGGCTGGTACTTCTGGGTGGTTCCTGACCATCAGCGTGACAGGAGTCGCGCTGGAGGAAGCATGTGTCTGCAGTAGAGAGCAGAGCCGATGCTTCCTGTTTTTCTCCCTTGCCCTGTCACAGTTGGAGTACATTTGGTATCACTCCACCTGTGACAGGAGCCGGCGCTATACAGAAAGCATTGGCTCCGCTTCCTCTAGTGCCGGCTCAGTTTCTTCAGTTCCTTGACACTGATGCTCGGGGATGGTGGGTGTGGAACCCGCAACCTGGGCTTACCGACCTGCCATCACAGAGCAGAAGGTGGAGCCGAGATTCTGAGATTCTGCCGGGGGGAGGGCACCAGGATGCGGCTGCTAACGGGAATGGTGTTCCTGCTATAGAAAAAGATAGGAACGCCATTCCCATGTGTTCCTGCAGGACTCAAGCCCTGCCTAAAAGCCTATTTAGGGCTGCTGTTAGAAATCACAGGACCCTCTACAGCCTATTTGACAGGCTTCCCCTCCAGAATGTCAAAACAATATTGTTGATAAAAATACACTAAAGTCTTTATCAGCAGACATAAACACAACATAAGTTACAAAATTCCTGCTAAATATAAAAGATAAAACTGTATTGAGTTATTCAGTGGAGTTTTGTGTGTGAAGGAAGTTTTTTTTAAATAGGGTTAGAGCTGTGTGTAGACAGGCAATGTTATGCTATGTGGACACAGCAGCTGTATGAACACAACAGCAGATCCAAATTTGACAGGTATGTGGATGAAGGTGTATGGCCCCGAACATGCACAGTGTGCATACGGGGCCATGCATCCACACCTACACACCTGTCAAATTAGGAGAGGAAGCTGTGTTCGGTATTCGTTAAGAGTAATAGGCAGCTCCAACCACACAATCAAACCACTCATTTACACTGCATGGGCCAGAGAACCAGTGTAAATGACCCCTTCATTTTTTTAATTATGTTTTACAATTTCGGTTGGGGGGGGAGGGGACAATCACTGACTGGAACTGATCCCCTGTATTGCTCTCTCTGCAGCAGCTGAAAGCCAGCTTCCACTCCTCTTCCTCTCTCTCCTCTTCCTCTGCTATTGCAGAGTGAGAAATACAGGAGATCAGTTCCAGTGATTGACCCCCACCACCACACTGATCATGCTCCCTGTGTACTATCCTCTTCCCCCTGCTGTCTGGACCCCCCTTCTGGCCAGACCCCCCATACAGGAGGGCTGGTAGTATCCCCTAGTAGGCTGTCCTAAGCCTATTCTTAAACAGTTTAACTTCTCTATAGAATTCCTCTTTTGTAGTGCAGTTGGGTCTCAGTCTTAGGTGCTCACTTTACGGAATACTTCCTATTAATGCTTATGAGTGGGCACTGTCAGCCATCCATTTTGTATTGCAAGCTGTAGGTTTTCTACGGAGTGTAGTAGCTACAGTTCCATTGATTGTGACAAAAATCTCAACATCTAAGAAGGAGATTCCTTCTGTGTTGAAATTTCAAATAAATTAATACATTTTATATTACATATGGTAACCCTAAAGCTTGCATAACTTGTGCTAGCTCATCAGGTGGGCTCATCCAGAGCAACAGGACATCATCTATATACCTGTTTCATGTTAAGATGTGGCAAAGGTACATAGATAAGAGCGTGTCTAAAAAGGGCTCACGCTCCCATCCTCCCAGATACAGGTTGGTGTACGATGGGGCACAACATATCCTTATTTTAACCCCCTATACCAAAAATTAATAAGTATACATAAAAATTTCTGGTAAGGATTAAGGATGTTGAGAATGAAAAGATTTAGTGGCCAGGATTAATGTTCCTGTTCATTCAGAAATCGACTCACCACTTGAATACCCTGGTAGGTGGGGAAATTTCAACTTTATATAAACAAATTTGTCTTTGTCTATAATGGAATTATTATATGCCTCTTGAAGAATGCCAACCATTTTACCTAGGCTAACAGGCAATGGCTGCCAAACAAATGGCATTGGGGGGGGGGGGGGGTTGGCACTGTCTTGGAAAACATTTGCCAAAGCAAAAATATTTTTTTGTCAGGAAGCAAACCTGGAGGGCCTGGTATAAATTAAAGGGGAAATCTCTTGGGCCTTTTTTTTTAACTATCCTGGCCACTTTCTCTACATGGCAGTAAGTTAATTAAGCCGGATAATGTTTCTGGTTGGTTGGATGAATGCCTGAATAAGCAATGTTCAGTCCGAACCTGTGCTCAGATCAAATTGGGGGATCATCCCTACTAAAGAATAATAAGGTAAGTATTTCATCAAGATATAAAGCTTTGGATTTTTATGGAGGGGGGGGGGGCAGCTACTACTTTAAATTGTTGTGAGGCTATTATTGTTGATTGAATTTATGGCTCTGTTAGATTTTAATTTAGGAATATAGATTGATACAGACAGAAAAATCTTCTTTAAAAATTTACTATAACATATGAATCTTTATATCTACTACACTTCATGCTAGTTCAAAAACATTTAGGATTTAGTATAAGGATAGAACTAGAGCTCATTTTAATAAATTAGGTGATAGCAACAGATTGCCTCAGTCATTTGATTACCTAAGTTTGTAGTGCATCCAAACCCTAGAAAAAATTAATAAAATTAATAAATTTCAGCTTACCAGTCCTTAGTCAAAGTGACTGCATTAGTTCACCTTTTTAATGCATTTTTTAGTTTATTTTCACCTGGTGATCAGGCCATTAAAGAGGAAGTAAACCCGTTTAAAAAATGTGTAAAAAAAAACCCTGTAAAGACAAAGGCATAATGAGCTAGTATGCATCGCATACTAGCTTATTATGAAGTACTTACCTAAAAACAAAGCCCCCTCAGTGCCCACAGGATGGCTGACATGTCCGGCCGTCCTGCTTCCTGGATCTCGTCCTCCGGCCATCTGATTGGCCGGGGCACAATTACATCACTCCCGCGCATGCGCGCGGGAGCCGCCGTTCCCGGCACTGGTATCTGAAGGAACGGCACGGTGGCCATTCATTCCTTCAGAGCACATGCGCTGATGACGTCATCGGCTGCATGCACTGTAAATATCTCCTAAACGGTGCAAGTTTAGGATATATTTATAGCACCTATAGGTAAGCCTTAATGTAGGCTTACCTATAGGTATATGTAAACAAAAAGGGTTTACAACCTCTTTAATTCCCTTCTTGTCCTAGGGTGACAAGCTTCACTCAATGTTTAGTACTGTATCTGTGGAGGAGCACTGTTGTCACCCTAGGACAGGACTACAAAATGCCTCTACAAAATGTAGTCCACAACATATTAGCAATGCTAACTGATAAGACTGCAGCACAAGTAGAAAGGACAGAATGTTATCAACACACAAGATTTCTGGCAGGACCAACAGATACGCTTGCACATATTGAATAGATATAACAAAACACTTTAAATGGTGTACTGGAATTCTTTGTTAGGGTTAACATTTGTTTTAACTTTGTGTATGATGTCTTATAAAACCACTGATTTATACAAATCCAGAGCTAAGTGATTTGTGTGGCCCCCTACAACCACTGTAACAGTGGTTGATGGGATCTCTATAATAATGTTTTTGGTTGAAGCAGAATATTCACAGTTGATGAGCTATGTGTGTTGCGCCAATTCTAGCACACATATGTGCAAGGCAAGCTACAATATGAAAGATGCAAGTGTATGCATTTCTTTCCATGTCTTTTTAAAAGAAAAGTATAACGGCCAAACACTTGGAAGTTTGCATAAACATAAGAAATAAAATTCATTGTGTTCTTTAGATCATGTCCATGGCTGGCGTGTCATGTGGTGCACTGTTATTCATCTTCTAGATGTTAATTTTATTTATCTATTAATCTTTGGAGAAGATAGAGCAGATGAATTGTGTGTGCATTTTAAAGTCCATTGATTGTAACAAAGGATATGTACAAGTTGTTTTCTCTTTGTCTTAAGATCACCTGATACCAATTAGAGTTCCTTTAGTTCTCAGCAGATTTATTGCACTGTAATAAGGTCTTGAAAATATGAAAGCAGAGAAGCAATATTTCAAATTTGAGTATAAAAATCAACAATAAAAATGTATATTTATAACCTGAAAAGTATGATTTCATCTTGGAGAATTACCAAAGTAATAGCAGCAATAAGCATGATTTCAGTTTTGCCATATTGTATTTATTAAACACTTCAGGGGACTTGAAAATAAATCAAATAACAAGATCATTTTTGGATACACACACATATATTTTAAATATGTGGGTAGCTATCACAACTGGTTATCATTTAGCTATTTGATTCAAAGTGTTTTCAATAAGAATCCAACATGTCCAAACTTTTCTCATACTCGACTGTATGTTCTTTGCTTTATGACTTCTATAAATTATTTAGCATAGCATTACAATGGAATACTTTTTATAGGAAAATTTTGCAAAAAAAAATACATCATGTTTTTGTCAAGTTAGAAAGTATATATCACAATGGGATTATCCAACAATAGGATCAAAAGAAGGAAGATACAAAATAATGGAACAATAATAAATTTGGCTCAAGCGAGATATTTAACTAGAAAACTCCAATGACAATAAGTACATAGCATTTACATATCAAGCATTCCTTGCTAGGTTCAGAAAATTGGCTACTTATTGGGATGTGAAGCTTTACTTCATTTGCAGCACATAACCAAGTTCACTGCTTAAATGCTAAGACTCAGACTTGTAACTTTATATTAGACCAATTGTGAGGATTGCGTTCCATGGCAGAAGCAGAAAATGGAAATATAATCCAAGACATTTTTTAAGATGCTTAAGGTTGCTTTAGAGAGGTGTTACATAAACTCACATTACTGGCAAAAGGGTTTACATATTGTATCCTATAAAAGGATTAAGAAGCACACAATTAAAATATGCTGGGATGGCATTTTATGCTGTTAACATGCTTTCTGTGAAACATAATAGGGTAAGGGGTAACAAATATCCATTGTACCCCTTTCTATACATAAATTACCTAACAATCTGAATGCAAGTTAAATGTCTTTTAAATGTATTCTTATGCATTATATTTGCTATTTTCACGTTTTTCTTTCACTTTCTTTATCTCTTTGGAGCTTATTTCGGTTGTGCTTAAGGTTGCCTTTATAATGAGCCTGAACTTTAAAAGATTTATGTATAAAACCTTTGTTGGACGAATGTCATGCACTTTTGTGCATGCTGCATAAATTCTGGCCATAATTTCTTTAATAGAGTAAATCTTTATAATTGTCAGAGCCAGAATTTGTACAGCATGAACAGCATGTGGCTGATATTCAACCAACTAATGTTTTATTTAGTGATGGATGAACAGCTCGGGCTGAGCAAGGGTTCAACCCTGAACATCGCCTCTTCGAGTATCCACTAAATATCCAAATTTGCAGAGCACTGGGCAGGATGTTCATCTGCAGAGCACTCCACAATGCACTGCGCTCTGCACAGTGCATTTTAAACGCTGATTGGGTGAAGCAATGCGCCTGCTCATCAGGTGAAAGGCTTTGCCCACTCGGTGCACAGTGCATAGCTGGTTGGTAAGGAGCGGGCAGGAAGCTGGCTGCCCCATCCTTAACAACGGATAAGTGATCAGCTATCAGCAAACTTCCCCGCTGACAGCTGAATGAAAAAAAACCCATTGTCGGCAATACACAAATGTGAAAAAAACAGCATGGGGGTCCCCCCCAATTCATACTATTGATTCATACCAGACCCTTATCTGTGCATGCAGCCTGGCAGGCCAGGAATAGGGGGGACAATCAAGTGCCCCCCATCCTGAACTATACCAGGCCACACGACTTCACTTCAACATGGGGGGGTGCTTTGGGGCAGGGTGTGCTCTGCCCTCCCACTCCAAAGCACCTTGTCCCCATGTTGATGGGGACAAGAGCCTTTTCCCCACAACCCTGGGTGGTGGTTGTGGGGGTCTGTGGGAGGGGGCTTATCGGGACCACTCCCATGTGACGTCATCGACTGTTGCATGCTTGGTTGGTTCCACAAGGGGGAGGTGCAACCAGCTGATGCACCGTCTCTTACCAATTTAAAAACTGCCAAATGGCAGAGCTGCCATATGACAATTGCCTTCATCGTAGCCTTGGGCAGACCTTTTTTTTAATTTTTTCGGGTCCATTATGATTGACGATGAATCTACATTGGGGGACATTGTTTTTTTTATTTTATTAAAGGAATTGTCAAAAACGGTATGTGTGTTTTTATTTCTTTTTGACAATTTTTTGGTAAATGTACCCCATACTCATTCACATGGGGGGGGGTGAGAACTGGGACCCCCTTATTAAAAGACAGATTCCAAAAAGCCCCCTGCCAGCAGACTCCCACAACCACAGCCCAGGGTTGTGGGTAGGAGGCCCTTGTCCCGTGCAACATGGGGAGAAGTTTGCTTTGGGGTGGGGGGCAGAGCAACTCCCCCATGTTGAGGACATGTGGCCTGGTAGGGTTCACTCACCCCCCCCCCTTTCCTGGCCTGTCAGGCTGCATGCTTAGATAAGGGTCCGGCATAGATTTTGGGGGGATCCCACTGCATTTTTTTTCACATTTTGGTGTGGGGGTTCCCCTTAAAATTCACACCAGACCCGACAACATTTTTTTTTTTTTTTAAAGAAAGCTTGCAGGCAGGAAAATCAATTTGAATGTCATTTTTGTTTTTCTTTATATATGTCAGTTTTTCTGCAGCAGGTTATATACATGGTACAGAAGGGCCACTTTACAAGCAGACTGAGGAGACCCCCCAGGCACTATATTTAAAGGAATTTTTATTTTTTATTTTTTCACTTTAAGCATCAATAAAATCACTGCTCCTTTAAAAACAATCTTTTTTTAAAAAGTTTTTTGCATTTTGCATCGATACCTGTTCCCCAGGGCACTACCCAAGCCTCTATACCCTTTTTATGGCCAATAACTTGCATATAAGCCTTCAAAATGGGGACTTTTGATTTTTTAAGTTTGGGTCCCATAGACTTTAATAGGGTTTGCGGTATGGGTCAGAACTTTTTCCATGTTTTTTTGCCGTACTGGGAGAAAAGATGGCCAAAAAGTTAGAGGGGCTTTTAAACTAGGTGATGGGGGGAGGGTACAGATGTAGAATTAGCCAGCAGAAAGCAAGGTTCAGTAGGCACAAATGGGGGCATTAGCGGTAGGGTGTCCAGAGATCCTAAATCCAAGGTATATAGGCGGACAAATCGCAAGTGCAGCCTCATAACATCGAACCAGGATAAAGTATGCAACCGGACAAAATTACGAGGTTTGTATGCCAATGCTAGATGGGAAAGATGGAAAATGTCATTATGATGGGGGATTTTATTTATCTAGATATAGACTGGGCAGAAGGAAACGGACATTCGCCTAAGGCTCGGCAGTTCCTAAATGTTTTTCATAACAATTTCATGGGTCAGATGGTGAACGCACTGAGAAGAAAAAATTAGTTATTAGACCTACTAATTACTAACAATACAGACCTGATCACGGATGTAAAAATACGGGGCAACTTAGGAAACAGTGAGGGAAAATGGGAGTGCTTCAAGAACATACTAATAAAGGGATTGGCCAGTGCATTTCAATGGGCAATAATTTTAAAAGAGCTAAAATAAACCCTGGGTGGCTAAACTCCAACATAAAAAGGCATATCCAAACTAAAGAAAAGGCCTTCAAAAAATATAAGGCTGGGGGGTCATTAGCAGCATTCCAACATTACAAAGAGTGCAATAAGAATTGTAAAGGAGCAATCAAGGCGGCTAAAATAGAACACGAAAGGCACATAGTGGAAGAGAGTAAAAAAAAAAAAAAAAAAAAAACCCAAGAAATTCTTTAAGCATATAAATAGAAAGAAAACGAGACCAGAACACATTGGCCCCATAAAGGACGCCAAAGGGAATCTGGCCACAAAGGACAGAGAGAAGACAAAAGTGCTAAATAAATTCTTCTCTTTAGTCTTTACAAAAGAATTGGGGGGCTACACTAACCTAGCTTGTAATGTTAAAATTAATAATAAACCACAGGAAGCACCCTCATAGTTAACAGAAGACAGACTCAGAACTAAACTTGAAAAACTTAACATAAATAAATCACCAGGACCGGATGGCTTACACCCGAGGGTCCTCAAAGAACTCAGCCAGATGATAGCCAGACCATTGTTTTAAATTTTTATGGATAGTCTACTGATGGGAATGGTTCCCAGCTGATTGGAAAAAAGCCAACTTGGTACCAATATTTAAAAAAGGGCCGAGATATATCCCGGGGAACTATAGGCCGGTTAGCCTAACATTAGTAGTCTGCAAGATTTTGTAGGGGATGATAAGGGACTATATACAAGACTTTAGTAATGAAAATGGTATTATGAGTAGTAATCAGCATGGATTCATGAAGAATCGTTTTTGCTGGACCAATCTATTAACCGTCTATAAAGAAGTAAGTTGCCATCTAGATAAAGGAAGGCCTGTGGATGTGGTGTATCTGGGCTTTGCAAAGGCATTTGACACAGTTCCCCACAAACGCTTACTGTACAAACTAAGGTACATAGGTATGGACCAAAGGGTGAGTACCAGGATTGAAAACTGGCTCAAGGGGCGAGTCCAGAGGGTGATGATAAATGGGGAGTACTCTGATTTTTCGGGTGTGGAAAGGGGGGTCCCCCAAGAATCTGTCCTGGGGGCCAATCCTGTTTCATTTATTTATAAACGACCTAGAGGAGGGGATAACCAGCACAATCTCGGTATTTGGGGACGATACTAAGCCAAGCAGGCCAATATCTTCTATGCAGGACATGGTAACCTTACAAGCAGACCTTAACATTTAAAAATGTAAGGTAATGCACTTGTTACTAACTATGTAACTTGTCTCCAACTTACAAGCTGACCTCAATGCACTGTTTCATTGGGCAACTACGTGGCAAATGAGGTTTAATGTTGATCAATGTAAAGTTATGCACTTGGGGGCTAAGAATATGCATGCATCATACATACTAGGGGGAGTAGAACTGGGGGAATCCATAGTGGAGAAGGATCTGGGTGTTCTTGTAGATGCTAAGCTTAATAATAGCATGCAATGTCAAGCTGCAGTTTCCAAAGCAAGCAAAGTCCTTTCTTATATTACCAGAGGCATGGACTCCAGAGAGAGAGATATAATTTTGTCCCTGTACAAATCATTAGTAAGACCTCATCTGGAATATGAAGTTCAGTTTTGGGCACCAGTTCTTAAAAAGGATATCGGGAAACTGGAGAAAGTGCAGAGAAGGGCAATCAAACTGATAAGAGGCATAGAGGAGCTCAGCTATAAGAAAAGATTAGAGGAACTGAATTTATTCTCTCTTGAGAAGAGTAGATTGAGGGGGGGTATGATCAACATGTATAAATACATAAGGGGTCCATATAGTGAACTTGGTGTTGAGTTATTCACTTTAAGGTCAACACAGAGGACAAGGGGGCACTCTTTACGCCTAGAGGAAAACAGATTTCATCTCCAAATACAGAAAGGTTTCTTCACTGTAAGAGCTGTGAAAATGTGGAATAGACTCCCTCCAGAGGTGGTTCTGGCTAGTTCACTAGATTGCTTTAAAAAAAGGCCTGGATTCTTTCCTGGGTGTACATAATATAAATGGGTACTAATATTTATAGGTAAAGTTAGTCAAGGGAATATCCGATTGCCTCTCGGGGGATCAGGAAGGAATTGTTTCCCCTGCTGTAGCAAATTGGATCATGCTTTGCTGGGGTTTTGTTCGCCTTCCTCTGGATCAACTGCGGGTATAGGATTGTGTATATGAGATTGTATGGTTGGGTTTTCTTTACTGTCTTTTGTTTTTTATTGGTTGTGCCAGATGGACTTGTGTCTTTTTTCAACCTGACTAACTATGTAACTTGGGTGTCAGAAATATGAATGCAAGTTATTCGCTAGGCGGTGAACCTCTGGGTGAATCCAAGATAGAAAAGGACTGGGGTGTCTTAGTAGACAACAGGCTTAGCAATGGCATGCAATGCCAAGCCGCTGCAAGCAAAGCCAACATAATACTGGCATGTACAAAAAAGGGGATTCACTCCAGGGATAAAGTGATTATTCTCCCACTCTACAAGACTTGGGTCCAGCCACATCTTGAATATGACTTCCAGTTCTGAGCACCAGTCCCCAGAAAGTATGTGCTGGAACTGGAGAGAGTACGGAGAAAGGCAACAAAGATAATTAGGGGAATGGGGGACATCAGCTATGAGGAAAGACTACAAGCATTGAACTTATTCTCTCTGGAGAAGAGGCGCTTGAAAGGGGATATGAAATCAATGTACAAATACCGTACTGGTGACCTTAGCATAGGGAACAAACTTTTCAGAGAAAGGGAATTCAATAAGACACGTGGTCACTCACTAAAACTAGAAGAAAAGCAGTTTAACCTAAAACTGCATAAGGGGTTCTTTACTGTCAGAGCAGTAAGGTTGTGGAATTCTCTTCCACAAGCAGTGTTATCAGCAGGGAGCATCGATAGTTTAAAAAACTATTATATGAGCACCTTAAAGACCACAACATACAGGGGTATACAATGTAAGGTTGACAGCAAACACACACACACATCATAGGTTGAACTGGATGGACTGATGTCTTTTTTCAACCTCACAAACTATGTAACTATGTATATACTTCATCAGGGGTATAAGAGGTAACCTTGTAGTCATTCAATGTTGTATCAAAGAACATTCCATGTTTGGTTTAAAAATCGAGTCTCAGAACTTTCTGCCTCTCTGCCCAACCTTAGAGGTAATGTATGTTGTACTGGATAGAAGAGTCAATAGTAAAGTGCTACACTCAACCTGGGAACACCAGGGAGCACTGAGGCCCAGCCAACAGGGCCCTGCACCTTTGGACCCATTATGGAATTTCAGAACTCATATTGAGTAGTAATAGTAATATAAGTATGGGCTGGCTTGAGACAGCACAGCTAAAATGATTTGTCCTCCATAAGAGTGTGCAGCAGCAATTTCCTGACTACCAATCACATTTTTGGAGGCCCTTGAGCAACAGAACAGTGGAAACAATTGGTGACACTGGCTCTGTTGACTGAGTTAGTTTAGTGTTAATTGAGATTGTTGGTACTGATATGGTAGTGATAAGGACACTTGTATGGTAGTGAGCAGGTCATACAAGGGTATACAATGTACGGTTAACAGTAAACACACAGACACACATCATATGTTGAACTGGATAGACTGGTGTCTTTTTTCAACCTCACTAGCTATGTAACATGTTTGGGAGCTCTGGTGCGAACCAAAACTGGAGGGTGTTCGGCCCATCATTAGTTGTATTGCCCCTAGGAGTAACGTTTGGCTATTTAATGGGGAGCATTTAAAAAAATATTATTTGGTGCCTAAGCAGTACCTTGAAAAATCTAAGGTTTTTTTCTGTGTCTACCTATGCCTAGATACTCCTGTGCTTTGAGCCTCATAGTTGTCTACAGTGTAATTTTATCAAAGGCACCGTACCTCTGACTGATAGTCTCATGTAATTTGAAATGTGATTTGGTGTCATCACTCCTGTACGGCTCATGCTCATGTTTATACTGCAGAGCAATATGTAAATGAGACTCTTCAGTGCAAGGATCTGCTTCACTCATTCAGTGGGTCTGTGCTTCTTCCACCTCTCCTTCTTGAATATGACATGATATGAGAATGCAAAGTCCTGCCCCTACTAAAATGGCCACCTCCACACAGATACACTACAGAATAAGGCATGGTATGTCAGTAAAGGGGAAAAGATCAGCTAAAGGTAAGCTATAGACAATACAAGTGATGAGTTATTTTGTCCTCTGCTTGCCTTCTTTGGTCACACCTTCCTCAGATTGCATCCTCTTTAACAACTAAAAACTAGTAACTCAACACTTACATATTCTCAATGCTAGATAAAGGTATTATCATTTAGCCCATATAAGCCAGTAACATTGCAACATTTCATGCCTTCCAATCTTCCAGTCTTGGCTTTTTTTTAGGAAATTGCTGTTCTTTTTAGGCACTCAGTGTTGGATGTTTCGGTATAGACCTATTAGTTCCTACAAAAGCCATTATTTAATTGTTTAGGTGTCCAGGCTGGACCATGCACTAGAGGTGCTTGCTTGTCCTGTGACTTGTGCAATCTGAGAGGGTTCATTTGGAGCTACAAAAATAAAACTACACTATATCCAGCCCAAAGTACAGAAGTCCAATGTCTCCCATATAATCTAACGAAAAGTTCCTGGCCAGGGTGTCGTCCGAGTAGGTGATTCCCATTTGTTTAACTTGTTAGTATTAGTATTTCAATTTTTATTTACATGGGTATGGGGTGTTTTACATTTTTTCTGAACAGATTAGAACAGATTGTTAACAACAACCGACTTATGAGCTCTAATCGACCCAAGGTAAAAAAAAAAAAAGCATCTAAGGTGTTAAAAGTTGAAGAGTTAGCTATCAGTCAGTTGTTGCAGACAGATATTGGTTGTATAGGTCTGTGCTCACAGCCAAGCTAAATATGAAAATGTATACCAGCACTGCAATTCAAAGAGCCCAAACATAGATAGTTGAATATAAACCCAACCACAAAAATCTCATATGAGCTTTAACATGATAATGTCACTTGTAAAGCCTATTTCTATTTTATACAATAGCTTTCATTAAAATACCAGCTGGTGATACTGATATAAATGGCCTGTCCAGTCTCCCACACTCACCTGCTTGTAAATCATTGCTCTCCCACATAAAACTATAAGGTGCCGTTCTGATGCCCAGGCATATCGATGACACTGTTGCCAAGATTTAAAGCAAACCTTCCATAAAAATGAAGGGTCCACTTTACTGAAAGCCCCCTGATCCCATCCCCAATTTCAAATCGCTTGCACAGACCTTTTAAAAATAAAGCTGTCACAAAAAAAAAGGTACCTTCAGTGATGGCACCATGGGCAGGTGCTTTAGTGTGTTATAATACATTTAAAAATGTGATCCAGCACCCCTGTGGCATTTCTAATGACCACCTATTCAGACTACTGTCAAGACATGATGATAATACACTAGCTCACTGCTCACTGCTATAACTCCACCTCTCACTGTTGTATACAGATCTACAAATCTTCTACTACTCACTTCCTCTGTTTGGCTCCGAAAGATAATATTATCTATTGCCTGAAAGAGGAAGCAAGTAGCTGAAGACCCCCCTCTATTAGCTCTGTCAGCAATAAGTAGTGAAGTTACATATAAGTTGTATCAGTGAGCTCTAGGCTACTGTATTATCATGTGTGGGTCTGTACTAAAAGAGGTCTGTGAGGCTGTGGATAGATAGGGGATGTGGGTGGGGGAATTTTTCTATTTTTACAGTATATATATCTTTTGGGGTGTTTAGGCCTATAAGCGCTGTAGAGGAAGTGTAGAAGAGACAGTGCATTACATACTCCTGACCACTGCACCATATGTTATGTTTTAACGTAGTCCTGATAATTGTGCTTAACTTGTAGTTCATTACATAATGTACCTGTTTATTGCATCTGTTCATTGTCGCAATAGTTGTTGGTTGCAAATTGCTTATAAAATATGTGTAGCGTTTTTTTTTTTAATTACCCTTTGTCTTGAGGTTTATGTCTGTCTGTGAGACTCTACCAATGGCACAGTATTTAAGGCATATTTTATGGGTAGAAGAATGTTCAGTGTATGCAGAAAGAAAGCTCAGGTTCTATTTAGCCATTCCTGAGGTAAACCTAATGAACAGCGTAATGTGGGTATGCAAAACATTCACCTCAGCATGCTTCATATACCACCATTTTCTCTCTCTTTTGTGCTTGCTTACTATATATCCTTTAGTTGAAACAAAATAAATACTGCGCTTATAGGAGGAGCGGCTAGCACCTGAAATAATAGTTCATATTCCAACAACAATAATGAATACAGTATGGTGCAGCGCTAGTCACAGAAAATGTACATATGTACAGGAGATAATTGCAAAAAAAGTCCTTGTGTAGTATATACAAGTCCACCAGAAATAACAGATGACCGTAGGAAAGAGATATTCCACAGGCAAAGGAAGATGTGTCAAAGAGTCTCAGGAGAATATGCACCCAAAGTGATACAAATGGCTCCTTAACAGATCCCACTCATCAATAAATTATAAGTGGTTGAGCACATCTCTTTAATAACCGGACGGTCTGGGGTAAACAGCCATATCCAGGACAAGAGCCCTCAGGAATTTAGAAAAACCCAAGAGGTTGTGGGGCAGCGACTTATCAAATCACATCCTCCTGTAGGCAACCTGCCTTCAAGGTCATCAGGTCTACTCTCTCCTTGTTAGTAACAGCAAGCAGTTGAAGGAATGTATAGCCAATAGCAGGCTGTCTCCTGAGATACTGTATATCATTGCATCTTTTAATTTAAGTAATTTACTTTATAACATTTTCTTTCAATTTCCGACTAAGCATTTATCATTAGGGTATGCCTGCTTTAATACTAACATAGAATTAAAGACCGGGGAACTATCTCCATCACTTATACTCCCAGCATTGGCACATCACCAGCATAAAATGACTTGACCCATTACTGTTTAACTTGGCTTTAGATGCTTTCTGGTGATGTCAGGGTCCAGATCTTAACCTGCAACTTCTGCAAAGTCTAGCAGTAGCTCTTCTCACTGGACATTTCATCTCCCTATCTGATTCTTTGGACAATATTGCCTTATAACTTTTTTTCTGATGAACCTTGAACTCTTTGCTCCTCTGGTGAACTTACTGATTTCAACCATGCTGCTGCATTTCCTGTTTTCCAGATTATTATGCTCTTTTGCGGCCATTATTTTGCTCCTTTCACTCTTGCTGCCATCTGTATCTTCCCTACCACTCATGACCAACCTTTGGCTTGTTCCTTGACTATGCTTCTGCTTTATGCCAACCTGCAACTACTTGTTACCAACCTTTGGCTTGTTTACTGACTACGTTTCTGCTTTATCCCTACCTGCTAGATCTGCTACCAGACCCCAGCTTGCTCACTTCCTGATGTGGCAATCATGAGGACCATGATCTGGCAATAGCAAAACCTATTTCCCCCATTAGGAGCTCTGGTGAGGACCAAATAGTAGTTAGACCTTGTGTGTCAGATGAGCCTGCGTCATCCACTAGGGTGACCTATTCATTTAATTATTCTGCTGGTCATTGGGAGCCTCCCTACTGCTATAGCTACTGATATTTGAGATTGGCCCCTGACCAAGACAAGATGATGTATTACTTAAATCCTGTGGGGGAGGGGTAATAGTGGGGTGATTGGGGAGAGAAGAAAATCCTGGAGGATAAAAAGGGCTCAGGAAGCTGCTGGAGCATGCATAAGACTGGAGGTTCTCTAAGGAGCTAGGTACAGGGCTCAAGAGGGGACTTGGCAAATTGAACTTCTGTGGAAAGTGCTGTAGGATTAGCATGTTGGGGCTTTGGGAAAGACTGTGTGCTACCAGGAAGTGAACATAAGTCATTGTGTACAGACTGTTGCTGCACTGTGAGCTGTGAGCTGTGTGCTGTCCTAGATAGAGTGTGCTAGAAGCCCAGAGACTGTAGAAAACACTGCCACAGGTAGGCTGTAGAGCTGCCATATTGCTTCATGGAGAAAAGTCTGCTAACAGACTACATAGCTGCAGTGACAAGGGAAATACAGACTGTAATACCATTTTAGAGTGCTCCTGCAGTTCCAGTATCCATTTGTTCATGTATCCTGCTGTCCTGTGTCTTGTTCCAGTGAGAGATTGCGGCTGATCTGGCAACCCTTGAAAAGAGGACTGCTATGCAGTGTTGAGAATTGCATTTACTGTTTGTGTGCCACAGCTATACCCTCATGCCAGCCTAATGTGTTCTGTGTACTGGTTTTATCACAGCTGTGGGGAACAATCAGTAACACCCTGTGTTGTGTAACAGTTTAGTTTCATTATTGATATTGGAAAACTGCTATCTAGCTAACTATTCCTTACCTATAGGGCTTCACCTAGTCTATCTAAAACAATGGGTGTGTCTGTGCTCTTGGGTCCCGGTAAGGGCTGATCATCACAGGGGCAGGGCAAAGGAACCCAACACAATCCAGCAGATCTCTTAGGGGTGGTGCTACATAAGCCAGTTGATCTAGGTTCAAAGGGAAGGCAGTGCATTATAATTACTATGGTGAATCACTGCATCATTTTGCCAGGTCTATGTCTAATGAACATGCAGAAATTTGCATGAACCCAACTCTCTCCTATATATATATATATATATATATATATATATATATATTACTGATCGACCAATATCGGTTTTTCGTTGCCGATAACGATACCGATATTTTGGCCATTGAATATCAATGGGCCGATATGGGCCGATATTTTCGTACATTTAAAAAAAATGTTTTTTTTTGTATTTTTATCACTTGACAGGTACTCTTGTGGAGGGATTTAGGGGTCTAAAATACCCCAAACCCCTCCTCTGCACTTAAAAGCATTCAAAACACCAAGTTTGGCTGTTTTGAATGCTGTCATTTTTTTGAATCTGGTGCAGAGTACCCGGAAGTGATGTCATGACATCACTTCAGGGTTTTTACATGGAGACCTGATCAGAGCCGAATGCTGCTTTGATCACGTCTTCAGCAGCCGTGCAGGCTGGTTGCCCGGGGCTCCCGGTGGGACAGGAGACCCGGGCGAGCCGTGGAAGGCGGCGGGAGGGGGGGATGGACGTCCCCTCCTGCTCCTTGAAATGATAGCTGAGCAGCTTCTCAGCCGCATTGGTTGTAATTACAAGACAGCCGCCCATCGGCTATGGACACCAGTACCGGGGTGATGCCTCTAGCTGCAGGCATCACTCCGGTGCAAGCACTCTCCAAAATATTGGCAATATCGGTAGCCTTGGTGGGCGATTCCGATATATCGGGGAAAGTGCATATCGGCCCCCGATATATTGGCTTTGCCGATATTCGGTCGATCCCTAATACATATATATATATACACACACACACACACACACATATATATATATATATATATATATATATATATATATATATATATACAGTCCTTGATCCAAAGTATTGAAGCAAAAGGGTCACCTTTGCAGCCAGGCAATCATCATTTACAAATGGAGAGATCAGCAATGATAAACTCCAGTTTTTTGCTAAAAAAGTATTCATAAGAAATTTCTGCCAAAACCATGTCTTTATTAATATATGGTTCATCAGTGGGCAAAACATTGCATGAAAACATAAATGTCTACTCTTGATTTCATAACTTTCATACAAACCATGATGCTTTGTTACAAAACAAAAAAAAATCTATATTTTGTCTACTTACATTTCAGGAAGCACTGTGCAGATGTGAATGCTTCATGTAAACACAACAAATACGAAGCTTTCTTGTTCCAGCTCTGCCAAATTTTTTTCTGGCTCTTAGCCTTGTAAACTTCACTTCAAAGGGGTTACTCATTGTACATTTATATTTCTGCTATAATTGGTCTGAAAACAATAAATCTATGACCTAACTAGAATGTTTTACTAATGCCTTGATGGCTTTTGAATGATTTTTGGCTTAGAACACGTTTGTCATTGGCATCTTTTTGGCATAGTTATGGCTACCATATTAAAAGCAATCCCTTACCTGGAAGCAGATGTGGCATGTTTCGTCCAATAAAAGGAAAGTGAAAAAAAAAATGCATACAATACCTTCTCATTTTAATCCCACAGCTCACATAACTTGATACACTTTTCCATGTGTTTCTTCCAACAAATGAACAGCAATAATTTATAAATCTGTTTCTGGCTCTTTACTGGCAGAACAAAACAAACATAAAACACTTATAGATTCCTTATAAGCCAATAAAATTATTATTGAAATAATAAAAATGAGAAAAGTGAGAGAAAGCTGTTACCAACTGGCTCCAATTGGATAGCTCAGTGGTTTACTTTTTCTGTGTTTCTTATTCTTAAATGCAGAAAAATTCTAGATTGGAAAAGAAAAACAGTTATAATATTAATTTACTATAAAATAAAAAAATAAAAAATCTGTAGTACATGCTGCATCAAATTAATTAGAATTTTAACCCCAAAAGCTTGATGTAATAAACAGAAAACATGCCTGAAAAAGTTAACATTAATTTAATGATTTATTGCTACAAGATTTTCATTGCTTTATACATAGTGGTATCATAGTGGAAGTAAATTGTAGGGTAGGTAAGAAAGAAATCAATAGCTGACAACATGCCTGAAGAGAAAATTAGAACCCGGGGGTGGAAAAGGGCTGCACAGAAATGAGGAAGCTAAAAGTGGAGCAAAGTATAGAGGATGCTATGTAGCAAGTTTGGAGTGTAGGATGGGAGTGGAAGTAATTTGGATCACTGGATGTGGATGAAGAACATAATCCATACTTTCACACTTGGGTAGAGGGGTAGAGAGGAATGACCATTCACATACATTTTCTAAATGATAGATGTGGCAGTTCAGCTATTTGTAACAGAAACTGCTCAGATGAACAAGCGGCATGAATTATTTGGAGAGGGGTTTCAGCACATTTATGAAACGTCAGAGCACATTTCACCTATATGTGTCAACTACAGTAGCCAAACTGCAGAAGTGGTCCTCCACATGAAAAATAGAGGAAACTACTGGAGGAAAGAAGGGGATGGGTGCAAGTCAATTAGAGCAATAGGAGTGCCCATTGGCAAGTGTTGCAGAGAATTCTAGTAGGACATAGCCATCCTGATGAACTTTCTCATGAGGATGACAACATAACAACCAAAGATAACAAATTCTCTTTAGTGTGAGTCAGCAGACACTATGACGAGAAAAAAAAAAAACAACTTATTAGCAGTGTAGATTGAATCAATGAAAAAGAACAGCTCCTGCACATGCTGATATACAACAAGTACAAGGAGGAGTACTTCACCAGCCCATGGCGCTGTCCATGTGTTCACCTCCTTTGTTTGTATGCTTTTAAGCTGTGATGTCCTGGTTGCTGCTGCTCCTCTCTCACTCCACTGGGGGGGCGGATAAAGGCAATTCAAATCTGTAAAGGGAAGCGCACGCAAACCTCGGGCAATAACGCTTTATTAAAGGACAATAACACAGTACAGTGGAAATGCACTCACACTTTTTCTTTAAGGCAATCGCATAACGGCATTCCAACAGGAGCTGCTCGCTCCTCCCATCCCTCCAGATGGTGACTCTCCGGTCTCCTCATCCGCGGCTACCACCGCTGTAACCCCGCTCTCCTCCACTTCCTGTATTGCCGAATCGCCGGATCTCGGCAATACAGGAAGTGGAGGAGAGCGGGGTTACAGCGGCGGTAGCCGCGGATGAGGAGACCGGAGAGTCACCATTTGGAGGGACGGGAGGAGCGAGCAGCTCCTGTTGGAATGCCGTTATGCGATTGCCTTAAAGAAAAAGTGTGAGTGCATTTCCACTGTACTGTGTTATTGTCCTTAATAAAGCGTTATTGCCCGAGGTTTGCGTGCGCTTCCCTTTACAGATTTGAATTAGATTGAATCAATGGGATCAGTGATTTGCATTTTTTATTTACCTTGATTATTTATCTATATATCTATCCAATCTACAGAAAGTCGGATGATTAAAAAAAAACAGCTAATCAGAGTTTATGATTTGTATGATTATCTGCAGACTGAACAGATCATTATGCATACAGTATATTTAGGTAAACCTATAAATGAACTATATTTCCTAATTTGTTTAATACGTTCTTTATTTTTGGAGGTATGGCAGTACAATATAAAATGGAAAAGTCAGCAAAGGATTCCCATTACAAAGTATAAATCAGATATACTCTACAATAAAGACAAGGCATGGAGCCCCAGAGATTCCTAACTTTTAAATTGATTCACTCATCATCACTTATGAAAAAGTTACCACACAATATTGTTGCCTCAGCTAAGTAAAAGGCACACTTTTCTCTTGTAAATAGCAGTTGAACCCATGCCTTGTTATTTACAGTCCATGGAGAAATATACAGAAAGCTGACAGAATGATAATATTTTGGCCTGCATAAATACTAGATCACATCAGTTAGCGCTCTTTGGGTGAAATGCAAACCATATGTCTTCATGTTGCAGAACAAAAATTTTTGATATAACTAAGTGATCAGAGGCAGATGGGTATTGACATTTTTTCCTGACCCTGAAAGTACTTGCAGTTGGTCAGACATGTCACTATGTATGATGCAGAAATGTGTATCGCTTTGGTATCAGGTAATGGCAGCCTCCAGTGCTGAATAGGTGCAGGGCATTTAAAGAAACAACTGATTTTCATTTGCTAAGCTGTGCCAGAATTTAGTGTATTATAGTGCGTTAATAAATTGTAAATCTTGCAAAATAAATCAAAGTTGTTTTTTTTTTTTTTTATGGAGGTGTTTTGACAAAACTAAGGTAGAAATTAATCTGGGTAGTTTATAAACTTATTGACAATGCAGTCCCTTTAATTCAAGTAAATTAGGCCTGTTTACAGTAATGGTTCTCTGTTAATATTTTTGTGTGTGCTACTATAATGTTTTAATATATGTTCTTCCCAAGCCATTGCAAGATGCTCAGAAGTTTGGTGGTCAAAACCTAATTAATATGATCCGACAAGCCCAAGAAACCCAAGAATCTGACTGTTTTTTGTCCTGGGCTTTTGTGCTATCTTTCCTATTTGGGAGCATAGTGCAACACACACAGATAGATAGATAGATAGATAGATAGATAGATAGATAGATAGATAGATAGATAGATAGATAGATAGATAGATAGATAGATAGATAGATAGATAGATAGATAGATAGATAGATAGATAGATAGATAGATAGATAGATAGATAGATAGATAGATAGATAGATAGATAGATAGATAGATAGATAGATAGATAGATAGATAGATAGATAGATAGATAGATAGATAGATAGATAGATAGATAGATAGATAGATAGATAGATAGATAGATAGATAGATAGACAGACACTACCTGTCTACTGACAGGTAGTAGAGGGAATATCTCATTACAATGGCATCTGAAAAATGGTGGGATATATTAGGCAGTAAGTGAACATGTTGTCCATGAAGTTGATGTGGTGAAAGCTGAAAAAAATGGGCAATGCAGTTTGTTGTGTATGGGTCAGTGAAGCCCATGGTGTCCACAGCCAAAAGCTTCTACAATGGCCACATGAACATCAGAACTGGACTATGGAGCAATGGAAGAAGGTGGCCTGGTCTGATGAATCATGTCTTCTTTTACATCATGTGGATTGCTGGGTCCGTGTGTGTCACTTACCTGGGGAAGTGGTGACACCAGAATGTGGTATAAGAAGGCAAGTCGGCAGAGGTAGTGTGATGATTTTGGCAATGTTTTGCTGGGAAACCTTACTTTGGTGTCGATGCTTCAATGGGTCAGGGCTGTTTTAGCATACTCAATATTAGGTGGGTGGTCATAATGTTATGGCTGATCGGCCTGAATATATATATATATATATATATATATATATATATATATATATATATATACAGTAGCTCACAAAAGTGAGTACATCCCTCACATTTTTGTAAATATTTTATTTTCACAAGACAAAACTGAAGAAATGACACTTTGCTACAATGTAAAGTAGTGAGTGTACAGCTTGCATAACAGTGTAAATTTGCTGTCCCCTCAAAATAACTCAACACACAACAATTAATGTCTAAACCGCTGGCGACAAAAGTGAGTACACCCCCTAAGTGGAAACGCCAAATTGGGCCCGATTAGCCATTTTCCCTCCCTTGAAGTCTTTCGTGGTATTTGTAGATGAGGCTCTTTATCTTCTCAGAAGGTAAAGCTGCCAATTTTTCCTGGCAAAAAAGCCTCCAGTTTCTGTAAATTCTTGGGCTGTCTTGCATGAACTGCACGTTTGAGATCTCCCCAGAGTGGCTCAATGTTATTGAGGTCAGGAGACTGAGATGGCCACTCCAGAACATTCACTTTATTCTGCTGTAGCCAATGACAGGTCAACTTGGCCTTGTGTTTAGGGTCATTGTCATGTTGGAATGTCCAAGTACGTCCCATGCGCAGCTTCCGGGCTGATGAATGCAAATTTTCTTCTAGTATTTTTTGATAACATACTGCATTCATCTTGCCATCAATTCTAACCAAATTTCCTGTGTCTTTGTAGCTCACACATTCCCAAAACATCGGCGATCCACCTCCGTGTTTCACAGTAGGAATGGTGTACCTTTCATCATAGGCCTCGTTGACTCCTCTCCAAATGTAGCATTTATGGTTGTGGCCAAAAAGCTCAATTTTGGTCTCATCACTCCAAATGACTTTGTGCCAGAAAGTTTAAGGCATGTCTCTGTGCTGTTTGGCGTATTGTAAGCGGGATACTATGTGGTATTTGCGTAGTAATGGCTTTCTTCTGGCAACTCGACCATGCAACCCATCTTTCTTCAACTGCCTCCTTATTGTGCATCTTGAAGCAGCCACACCACATATTTTTAGAGAGCCCTGCATTTCAACTGAAGTTATTTGTAGGTTTTTCTTTGCATCCCGAACAATTTTCCTGGCAGTTATGGCTGAAATTTTAGTTGGTCTACCTGACTGTTGTTTGGTTTCAACAGAACCCCTCATTTTCCATTTCTTGATTGGAGTTTGAACACTGATGATTGGCATTCTCAATTCCTTGGATATCTTTTTATATCCCTTTCTTGTTTTATACAGTTCAACTACCTTTTCCCGCATATCCTTTGACAATTCTTTTGCTTTCCTCATGACTTAGAATCCAGAAACGTCAGTGCAGCACTGGATGAAAGATGCATGATTGATAATAAATGGCTTCAGCCAAACACTAACCATTAAGTAAAATAAAAGTTTTTGTGTTATCATTCATATTCTTGGAAAAATGGCCAAGAAATCATAAATTCTGCCAGGGTATGTAAACTTATGAGCACAACTGTATATATTTATACACATTGCTCAAAATAATTAAAGGAACGCTTTTTAATCAGAGTAGAGCATCAAGTCAATTAAACTCCTGGGATATTGATCTGGTCAGCTAAGTAGCAGAGCAGTTTCTGCTGATTTGGTGTTAATAAAATTACCAACAGGTGCACTAGATGGGCAACAATAAGGCAACCTCCAAAACAGAAATGGTTTTACAGGTGGAGGCAACTGAGAATTTTTTCCCTACTCATCTTTTCTGACTGTTTTTCACTAGTTTTGCATTTGGCTAGGGTCAGTGTCAATACTGGTAGCATCAGGCAATACATGGACCCTATAGAGTTTGCACAGTCAGTCCAACTGCTCCAGGATGGCACATGAATGCGTGCCATTGCCGGAAGGTTTGCTGTGTCTCCCAGCACAGTCTCAAAAGCATGGAGGAGATTCCAGGAGACAGGCAGCTACTCTAAGAGAGCTGGACAGGGCTGTAGAAGGTCCTTAGCCCATCAGCAGGACCGGTATCTGCTCCTTTGTGCAAGGAGGAACATGATGAGCACTGCCAGAGCCCTACAAAATGACCTCCGGCAGGCCACTGGTGTGAATGTCTCTGATGGAGTTCGATTGGCATTTGTCATTGAACACCAGAATTGGCATGTCCACCACTGGTGCCCTGTGCTTTTCACAGATAAGAGCAGGTTCACCCTGAGCACATGTGACAGACCTGAAGGGGTCTGGAAAAGCCGTGGAGAACGCTATGCTGCCTGTAACATCGTTCAGCATGACTGGTTTGGTGGTGGGTCAGTGATGGTCTGGGGCAGCATATCCATGGAGGGATGCACAGATCTCTACAGGCTAGACAATTGCACCCTGACTGCCATTAGGTATCAGAATTAAATCCTTGGACCCACTGTAAGACCCTACGCTGGTGCAGTGGGTCCTGGGTTCCTCCTGGTGCATGAAAGTGCCCGGCCTCATGTGGCAACAGTATTTGCCTGACCTAAATCCAATAGAACCTCTATACAATTATGTTTCGGTCCATTCAACAGCGCCAGGTTGCCCCTCAGTCTGTTCAGGAGCTCAGTGATGCCCTGGTATAGATCTGGGAGAAAATTCCCAAGGACACTATCCGTCGTCTCATTAGGAGCACATTGTCAGGCATGCATACAAGCACGTGCGGGCCATGCAAACTACTACCATTTTGAGTTGCTGCAATGAAATTTCAGCAAAATTGACTAGCCTGCTGCATAACTTTTTGCTTTGATTTTCGGGATGTCTATGAATTCAGCCCTCTGTAGGTTGATCATTTTAATTTCCATCAAATAATGTGGCGTTCTTTCGTTGCTAACACATTACCCACTCTATATCTGTATAGATATCCAGCATGAGAATCCAGCATGCTATTTTTCCGTATTGAGATCTGATGTGTTCTTTTAATTTTTTTTGAGCAGTATGTGCATGTGTATATATATATATATATATATATATATATATATACAAATAACAAGAAATACAAATAAAATAATTTTCCTAGGAAGTAGGAGAAACAGATTGTATCTGTGTCTCAGCTGTGTGCAATGCGCATTAATGAGAAAAGGTGACAGCTTTGTACACCCCAGTAGTCTAAAGAAATACGGAATCCGTGGTTTCCACACATGCCAGACATCGTGTGTGATTTACATACTGACCTGTCCATGTGGATTGATATATGTCAGAGAGACAACACAAAAAATGAAGGACCATATGTCACATCATCGGTCATCAATTCGGAAAAATCAGCCAGGTTTGCCAGTTCCAAAACACTGCATGCAATATGGCCATAAAGATATAGATCTACAATTTATGATCTTAGAAGAGATAAAGAAAGACAAAAGGGGAGGAGACATGATCCTTAAACTTAGGCAGAGAGAAGTATGGTGGATAAAACAATTAAATTCTTTACATCCATACGGTTTGAACAAAGATAATGATCTATACTTGTTTATGTAGGATAAGGAACATTTTATTGTGACAATTATGGATCAGTAGTGATTTTTTCTCCCTTTCATATGTGTAATTTTTTTTGTAGAAATAGGAAGAATCAAGAAATGCCCTGAAACATTTTGCCGAGGCTTTTCCAAATTGATATGGATTTTGATGCTGAGCAGTTGGGGTTAATGCTATGCAAACCCATATAAATTTATAGAATTCTATGTGATACTTTGTATTTTTTGTATGTTTATATTTGTTATGAGTTCGTGTACTGTATATATAATAGGATGGAAGGTAGTTATATTATGCTTTTTGATTTAATTAGAATAAGAGATGAAGTGAGATAGTCATTAATGGACACATAAATCTCTAGATACTGTGTCTTTGTGGAAGCAGATTTAATAAGGATGGGTTAATTCAGCTATTTACAGAAGTAGTGGTGAGGGGATACACCTGTGTTTATACCTACACTCGTTGTGAGAGGGAAGATCAAAGGCAACCTAAGGCCCCTTTACACCTATGCGACCTAAAAATTGTGCAATTTTACCATGATTTTGTCGTGATTTTTTTTACGTGATTTTACAACGATTTAGCCTCGATTTTGCTGCGATTTTGACTGGACTTGAACCAATTCCTATGTCTGTGGACCTCAAAATGCATTAAAATCGGCCCAAAGTAGTGCAGAGACCATTTTAAAGTCGTTGTGACTTAAAGTCGTACAGATATGAAGGATACTCATTGCAAATCATGATGTATGACTTGTTACGTTACTTTGCAGTCCCAAGTCGTTGCACAAGTCACACAAATGGGAAAGGGGCCTAAAACATTCGTGCTATACATGCAGCTTGATGAAGGACAAATGCAAGTCCAAAACTGTGCAGTTACTTGTTTGTAAATGCATACCTGCCTGTAAATGCATGAAGATATGAAGTAAAGAAAGAATCTCCAATTTTTTTATGAATTTCTGGTGGAAACAGAGGAAAACCACAACAGATGTAATCCTGTGAAAATGAACTGGTTACACAGCAGAGGTGTCCCACCTTGAAATGATATATATATATATATATATATATATATATATATATGTATATATATATATATATATATATATATATATATATATATATATATATATATATATATATATATGTATATATATATATATATATATATATATATATATATATATATATATATATATACATACATATATATACATATATATATATATATATATATATACAGCTGCAAGAAAAAGTATATGAACCCTTTGGAATGATTTGGATTTTTGAACAAATTGGTCATAAAATGTGATCTGATCATCATCTAAGTCCCAACAATAGACAATCACAGTCTGCTTAAACTAATAACACACAACGAATGAAATGTTGCCATGTTTTTATTGAACCCACCATGTAAACATTGTCACAGTGCAGGTGGAAAAAGTATGTGAACCCCTAGACTAATGGCATCTCCAAGAGCTAATTGGAGTGAGATGTCAGTCAACTGGAGTCCAATCAATGAGATGAGATTGGAGGTGTTGGTTACAGCTTCCCTGCCCTATAAAAAACACACACCAGTTCTGGGTTTGCTTTCACAAGAAGCATTGCCTGATGTGAATGATGCCTCGCATAAAAGAGCTCTCAGAAGACCTACGATTAAGAATTGTTGACTTGCATAAAGCTGGAAAGGGTTATAAAAGTATCTCCAAAAGCCTTGCTGTTCTTCAGTCCACGGTAAGACAAATTGTCTATAAATGGAGAAAGTTCAGCACTGCTGCTACTCTTCCTAGGAGTGGCCGTCCTGTAAAGATGACTGCAGGAGCACAGCGCATACTGCTTAATGAGGTGAAGAAGAATCCTAGAGTGTCAGCTAAAGACTTACAAAAGTCACTGGCAAATGCTAACATCCCTGTTAGCGAATCTACAATACGTAAAACACTAAACAAGAATGGATTTCATGGGAGGATACCACAGAGGAAGCCACTGCTATCCAAACAAAACATTGCGGCACGTTTGCACAAGAGCACCTGGATGTTCCACAGCAGTACTGGCAAAATATTCTGTGGACAGATGACACCAACATGAAAACCTCATCCCAACTGTGAAGAATGGTGGTGGGGGCATCATGGTTTGGGGCTGCTTTGCTGCGTCAGGGCCAAGACGGATTGCTATCATCGAAGGAAAAATTAATTCCCAAGTTTATCAGGACATTTTGCAGGAGAACTTAAGGCCATCTGTCTACCAGCTGAAGCTCAACAGAAGATGGGTGTTGCAACAGGAAAATAACCCAAAGCATAGAAGTAAATCAACAACAGAATGGCTTACACAGAAGAAAATATGCCTTCTGAAGTGGCCCAGTCAGAGTCCTGACCTCAACCCGATTGAGATGCTGTGGCATGACCTCAAGAAAGCGATTCACACCAGACATCCCAATTTATTGCTGAACTAAAACAGTTCTGTAAAGAGGAATGGTCAAGAATTACTCCTGACCGTTGTGCATGTCTGATCTGCAACTACAGGAAACGTTTGGTTGAAGTTATTGCTGCCAAAGGAGGTTCAATCAGTTATTAAATCCAAGGGTTCACATACTTTTTCCACCTGCACTGTGAATGTTTACATGGTGTGTTCAATAAAAACATGGCAACATTTCATTCTTTGTATGTTATTAGTTTAAGCAGAATGTGATTGTCTATTGTTGTGACTGATGATGTTCAGATCACATTTTATGACCAATTTGTGCAGAAATCCATATCATTCCAAAGGGTTCACATACTTTTTCTTGCAGCTGTATATCATATATATATATATATATATATATATATATATATATATATATATATATATACACACACATATATATATATTTTTTTTCTTAACATACATAACCGCTCCCCCCTCCCCACCTTTACTCCCCTCCACCTCCCCCTCCCCTTCCCTACATCCTCATCCACCTCCTTTTGTCCTGGGAGCTTAGTTGTTACTGGGCAGGCCCGGTCAACTGGCCCCCCCTCCTTTATGCAATTTAGTGACTCATTTGCCGACTCCCCTTTCGGACGACTCCCCTGTCTCCCGTCCCTGGGTACTGTTCACCCAGGGTATGGGCCTCACTGCGGCCCTGTCTGACTTGAATGCTCCGATCCCCTGATGGCTCGTTTCCTCTTTCTTGCCCCTTCCTCTTACCTCTTCATTTACCACCTACTCCTTCACGCTGCAGGTCTATACTTAACTATGTGTAAGCCCCACAGGGGGTTGTTGTCCTATGCTCCCTTGATTACCAATATTGCTCGTTATAAGCCATTCTGTATTTTTACATATGTCAACTTGTGCTGAATGTATGTTTGTACTTTTACATCTTTATAACTCAATAAAATATTTGAAAAAAAAAAAAAAAAAAAAAACATACATAACCGCATACTTACAAAAAATAAATACACTAAAACCAATCACTTATTGATATATATTGTTAAAATGTCTATATTATCAGTCTGTTAAGACCCAACAGAGTTCAAAGACAACCGTAATATCTAAAAGGACACGCTGCAGTTTACAATCATCCAGCAGATGCTGCTGCAGGCTGCAGATGATGCTGGCCTAAAGGGTAAAATACCTTTAAAGTGTATCTGAATCCTAAACTTTCTTTTACCTTTTAGAACATGTTAGATTTGTATTGATGTCTGTGTTTCAGCTAGGGATAATGACCCTTTCTATTTATCCTGTGATCAGAAATCCAACATATCGTCCTTGTCATAGTCAGTGAGGGTAAATCTTTAAATGCGGGGGGGGGGGGGTGGGGGGTGGGGGGTGGGTGGTCACCTGTTGCAGTTACAAAGTTACAACTGTCTAAGAGGGGATGTCCAATAATTTTGGAAAGATTGCCACTAACTTCTTATGTTATGTCACCAGGATAGGAAGAGAAGGGAAATCTCCCCATTGGGGAAAATACGAAAAAAATAAAAACCTAAAAGGAGTTTTAATCTTTAACCGAAAACATTTTTAGCAACAAGATGGTACACATGTTAGTAACAGCAGCTCTAGAGGGTTAGGGAACTGAATATATTTGACAATAAACCTGAACTCCAGGCAACCATAAAACATACTACTACAGTTTGGTATTAAAAATATATCTCAAACACGTTGTGTTTCTAAGTAAAATTAGTGTACAAACCTGAAATTTAGTCTCTTGTTATCCCATGTACAGTTGAACTGAAAGAGGGAAGGTAAAGGGCAGTACGTTGAGCTAATCAGGTTCTGTACCATGCACATGTGCTGGCAAATGGCAGCATGCTATAAGAGGTATAGAAATGACCTCACCAGCCTGCCAATGCTTCATCATGTTCGGTGGGGGGTGAGGTGACCAAGCTGAATGCTAAACTGCAGTAGGGAAAGGTCGAGTTACCAACCAGACGGTGCTGTCTGACTGGTCTGTGTAAATCTCAGGAATAGTTAGACAAAATTACAAATCTGTTGCCAGGAAAATATGCCCTATATATTTATGTTTTAGGTAGGTTAGTATTCAATATTTTTATGTGGCTGTGTGCTGTTGATGAATAAATACACATGTAAAATCATTGCTGTTTAAAAAAATAGATGGTAAAAATATAGGTAGTAATTGTAAGCATATCATGTCATTTGGGGTATCTGTGCTTTAAAGGCATCATTTACATTTGAACAGAGTTAGTCTGCAAAATAGATAAGAGTGAAAGAAAGAATTACATGTAGTCACTTTTAGCTTCTTTGCAGCTTTCCACAAGTGTATCAACTTGGTTAATTGAGTTATTTATTTTAGTTGGCAACATGCACTTACTTGGAGTGTATGTCTATATAGGTTTGATCATATCCTATGTTTTAGTCTCCACCTGCCATGGCAGGATCACTTTCCAAGACTCAGTCACTTCTAACCAGAACATTTTGAAACAAAACATCTTTTTCTTATGCAGCAAAGAAAGATTACCGTCGGTGCAAATTGACTATATTTTACCTGACAGTAATTTAGATAAAGCTAACATCATGTGGTGAACATGGGTAGAGCGTTTAGGGCTACAATGACATCTAAATCAACAGAATTTGGTGGATAGCTGTTATTTTAACTTTCTGCCTGCTTCTGTTTTATTGTCTGTTGGATTTTGGCTCTCAGCTTTCCTCTTCTGAGGTCTACAATCCGCACCAAATGTTTCACATTACTCAGTGTGAAAAACCTCCTATTCTTTCAGATTTTTTACAAGTTCATACATCCGTGGAAACCTGATATTTCATATTTCATTCTGCTTTGTGGATGTCATTGTGAGGGATGCTGGTTCACATGCAACAGGCCTCTGTCGTCTTTGATCAGCTTGACCGCAACTAATTGTAAATGGAGAACAAATGAAAGAAATATTTACAAATTTCATGGGAATTCAGGCTGGGCCTAAGCCTTCACTAATGCCTCCATTCACAGTAAATGTTTATAGAATACTTTTAGTCTACTGTGTACTCCAATATTTATATAGTATTAGATTTTAGCTTGTTTAGGGTAGATCCAAGATACAGTAAGGTGACCCTCTTCCCTCCCGAGCCTCTTACCGTATGTTTTTGACGTTATCAATTTCTAGTGCTGCTTTCAGGTGGCACCCTTACAAAATTCCAAAGTATCTAGCCACATAGACAGGGACAAAAGATGCATGTAAAATCTAAATCAAATTTTTTAAGTATTAAGCCTGACTCGAGGAAACTGAAAGCCAAGAAAAAGAGTTCTAGATTGGACCAAAATAAAGTCATAAATGTTCTCTTCACAAAGTTAAGCAGCTGCTTGGGTCAAACAGGTTAAGTACAAAAAGAAACAAAGCAAAACTCTTAACATTTTGAAATTAATCTCCTCTAGTAAGATTATCGTTTTAGGCATAGCTTTATTGTCTGGTTCTACAGCATATAAAAACTAAAGCCATTGTATAAAGCCTTTTTTAAAGCATTGAGGCTCTCCTGTGTAAACTCTGTAATACTAACAAGAAAATAAGGCAATAGTAATTCAGTTCATTGGACAGTGTGCAAAATATTATACAGGACAAAATAAGGTCTGTTAATTAAATGAAATAAACAGTAAACTCCCACTAATGATATTTTACGAGTTAATGTTGAGAGTTGATTGATGTAAGGGGGAGAACCATTACAATCTGAAATGGAGAATAACCTGTGAATTCGGGGGAAAAAAGTACTAGAGGGAGGGATATAAGAGGCTTGCAAGACATTTGCAAGTGCTGAAATATACTGGAAATCTGTGAATAGAGTCTAGATTTAAAAACAGAAAATAGACTGTACACTTTGCAAATGCAGTTGCACTAATTTTTACCAGAGCTTAGTTAACGTGTTAAAGCTTCCCCTTGTAAAGAATACCCAATTAGATGAAAGACAAAATAAACCAGGATTATGCTTTTTGTTTCACAAAGCTCTGGGGAAAATGAATGAAACAGTACTTGCAAAGTGCAGTCTATTCGCCCCTTAGTAAATCAACCTCTATATATCATTTCTAGATTGACTGAATAAAAGATTAGTCTTTCTTTTAATCAGGACTTTCCTGGATTTTTTTTCCAGAAATCAATCGAGATGATAATATAATTTCTATTTTGCCTTGTCTGAAAGAAAATTTTTAAAAAGGTGTCAAAAGAGAGGTGATCAGAGTATTACAAATGTATGGCATCAGATTTGGAATTATATAGATCTAAACAATTATGATAATTAGGAAGGATGTTTTTTTCATTTAAGAGTTTGCATAAGCATTTAGATAAATATATTTTGATTATATATGAGCTAATAATAGATTGTGTTTTGGAGATTTGTAAGGCAAACATGAAATAACACGGAAAAATAGAACAACTGATGGTAAGCCACATAAAAGTGTAAGCCACATAAAAAATAGTACAGTAACATCACAATGCTTTTTTGTGATTTTCTTTTTACTGTCTAATAACTATGTTTAGATAGGGGCGGTGAGGAGACCTGTGTTACTGAACTACAGAAAACAAAAAAATAAACAGTTCTCCTCCCCTGCCAGAAAGAACTGAGCTGTGTGGCAGAGCTATGTAAATCTCAGCACTGGATGGAACAAACACACATTCTTTGGCAGATAAAACAGCTCCAATATATGTTATTTATCTGTGCATTTAGCTGTATGGATTTCAGTTTTAAACAGGATATTCTACTGTTTATTAAATCTACTGTCTATTATTGAGTTTAACTTCTGAAATATTAAAAGAAGGCAGACCAATTTTCTTGCCCAACTTCTACTAGTTTTGGCTCATTGCAATTTAAACTTTATATATGGAATGGAACTTTAATTTTAGTACCAGAAATGATATCACAATGTAATAGAATAAAATGGAAAATTTTATTTGATATATATCCTTAAAAAAGACAAAATGTTCTAAACATTATAAAATCAGCAATACCGTAAGCATATGTTTGAAACCACCACATATAAAGTCCATGACATCATCAAGATTCCTGGTGCTAAAATTAAAGTTCAATTCCACATATTTAATTTATTTTGATGTTACTATACAGGGATGTGGCACCTGTAAATTTATATTGGGTCTGATGAAGGCTTAATTAATATTTAAGTTACATACATTGACATATTATCATCATTATTTTTAAATTAAAATAGTATATAATTGCATTTTATAGGTATTTTAGCTGAATAGCAATTTAATATAGCAATCTTTACTTGTCTAAACAAAAAACTAAATTTGTCAGACAGTTTTGAAAAATATGTGACAGATGCATACACAACTTAATATTTCGCATAGCTACTTTTCTGAGTCTGACGTCTTGCCTTCAACTGTAGTAGTATAATCTTGAAAGTAAAAAAAAAGTTCAGTATAATGGAAACAAAATGGCACAAATGAGATCATGCCAAAACACAAAGATACAATATTAAAAAAAAAAACACTACAAATACTGTAAATGTATAGTCAAAGAATTCTCAAGGGAGCTCTTCATCTAACATTGTAGATGGCTAGAAGGTCTCATGGGATCTTTTTTTGATTACAAGTCTTGAAGATGTGAAATCTACTCATTCAACTCCCCAAAGTAAAAGAATAAAGCTGACTAATCACAGCACAGCCGGTGTGGCTGCCGCACGCTTGTGCACCCCCTACCTTTACAGTGGCTGAGCAGTATGTATTGTAAGTATAAAACATAATATTGCTGCGCTAGAATATACTATAAAACATTCAATATGCGAAAAGCAGCCAACACAAATCTTTGGAAACAGAAAGATCAATAACAATAAAAATACAAATGTGGCGCTAATCTTGTAAGATTAATCAAAGAAAAATCTTTGATATTAGTGGATAATAGGCAACAGTTCAAATTCTTTCCCATGGATAAATAAAAACTTCAAAAAGAAGGGGAGAGATGTGAAGATCCTCAGGGGGGGAAACCACCACCAGGCACCCGCACACACTGATCCTTACCAGATCCCAGTGACCCTCATCACAAAGGTCAAAAACGCTAATGGCACAAGCCCTGGAAAGCCAGGATCCTTCACTCCTCCTCATTAGATATTATCCACCAAGCGGGCAGTCGTTAAGTCCTTGCAGGGTCCCCATGTGAGGAAATAAAATACCAACACATAGTGTACACTGCTAAAAGGTTTTATTGTCCCCAAAGGATAAAATTGCACTTACTCGACAGCCGCAATTAGAGAGCGTTGCTTATTTCCACCTCCGTACGGTCGGGTGCTCGCGCATCCCACCAGAAAAATGGCCGCCGTGTCTCTTCCTCGTGTGGCGTGCGTCGCCGTAGGCTCCACCCGACGCGTTTCGTCAGAGCTGACGTCGTCTAGGGGTGTGGTCCTACGGCATCAATGCCATATATATAGGATTGAGACGGGCGGAAGTAGTCCAATTCACCGCCACCCGGAAACGGCCAGCTTGCGCTCCACTGCCCGGATGTGGGAATAGTAAAGATAAACATAGAGGCATAATAGCCCCATCATTCCGATCACCACATAATATGGGATCGATTTAGGCAAAAAAGAGGAAAAAAAGCCTTTTGAATATTAGACTTTTATAACAGTGATTACCGTTACCAAAGTAGCGTGTGGACTTTTGGTAACGGTGAAAGTGCTGATAACAAAGAACAATGTCTGAAACAAGTGAATGCAAAGTAGTCTGTGATATCACTCCACAAGTTCAGGCTGTGCAATACGCATTGGGGTTGATTTACTAAAACTGGAGAGTGCAAAATCTTGTGCGCCTTTGCTTCCAGGTTTTTTTTGTCATAGCTTAAAGAGGAGCTCCACCCAAAAGGGGAAGCTCTGCTTGTTTGCATTCTTCCCCCCTCCAATGCCACATTTAGCACTTTTATTTGGGTGGGGTGTGCCTTCTGGGGACACACAGGTCCTAGAAGATGGCAGGACCATTCAGAAAGTGCAGTGCGACACACGGGTGTGCAGTTAGAAACCGGCTGTGAAGCCTAAAGGCTTCACTGCCGGTTTCTCTTACTTACAATCCCGGCGTCTGCACCCAAAGATGATTGACAAATCAGCTCGGGTTGCCGACATCACGGGATCCCTGGAATGGGAAGTGTCGAGTATTTGTAGCTGCAGTCTTTACATTTTTTTTTCAGACTGGAGCTTCTTTTTAATTGAACAAACTGAAGTTAGAAACTGTTTGGCTACCATGCACAGCTGCGCCAGATTTTGCACTCCCCAGTTTTAGTAAATCAACCCCCACTGTATATTTTTTGTGGCTCATGTATTTTAGATAGCACACTATGCACCATGCTAAAGTCCTGTGTGCAAAGAAAATGTTTTACAAGTACACAAATGACTATAATTTCTAGATGTACAAAAATTTCAATCAGTCCATTCCAGGTGGAGCCATTTCATTCCCCATTGTGTGCATGCCACTGCCATGGAGTACAAATATGCTTGTACCCTCCTAGATGGACCGCATAGTAAAAACAAGGTAGTAAACAGCCTAACATAGGATATAAATCCAGACACTTTCACTGCTGCTTCAGTATCAATTTCTTCTCCTCCTCCACATCATAGGTTGTAAGCTCATAGAAAGCAAGAGATAGTGCCAATAGTGTAATTTGCCAACCAACGTTTATCACGATTGGCAAATTCCAAAACCAACACAAAAGGACAGTTCCTCAAACAAGTGAATACAATAAATTGCACAGTAGCTGGAAATCATGTAGGCAGTGTCACGATCAGGGGTCAGGCTCGAAGACCAGTTGCTATAGCAGTGTAAGCTCGCATAGGAACCAGCAGGATAGGAACACAGGCAGGTCACCTTGGCAGATGATGCAGGCTCACCTGAGGTGCGCAATCTAAGTACTAACCCGTGTTCACCAGAGCTCCTGATGGTGGAGATTGATGGTGGTGATCTTGCTGTTAGCAACAGGTAGCGGTCATTAGGGATCTCTCCCCCCCCCCCCCCAGGAGGTGAACAAGCTAGGGTCCAGTAGCAGATATAGCAGATAGGGATCAAGTAGAAACATAGTCTAGGAACAAGCCAATCCTTTTTTTAGACCATTAGTAATCTGGTCAAGTATAGGGAATATTTGGATTCTTAACCCAATAGGGCTGATATCCTCTCTTATGTATCTATCAAAGGATTTGATGTGCTAATGCAAAGCAGATTTATTTTCCAAAATTTTAGTATGATTAGAAAACATGGAGGAAAGATCAGTCTCTACTTGTTCCTCAGTTTGATAATCTTACTGAGTATTGAACATTAGCTCCTCCCACCCCCTCCCTAGAAGATCCCCCATATTAAACCCTATCAGAGGAAAAAGGGAAAACAAAATAACAATAATAATACATACTCAGCTGGTAGTTACAACCTTAGCTGGGTATATCTTAGAACAATGTAGATAGACAAACATCCAAAAAGAATAGAAATTGCACCTTATATAGGTCCACCACCAGTTGTGCGAGTGAAAATGAGGAGGGGGTGTGTTTTCCACCCAATATTTATAAGAATTTAGAAAACCTCAAATGGCTGAAGGTGTAATTGCCATCATCCCTTCTTTGTAATTTACAGATTGTCTCCTCTTTGAGTGGGTTTTTTAAGGCAATTAAACAACAATGTTTATTAAAAAATATCTTTTATTTTTCCACCCAAAAAAAAGAGCTATAAAAACAGTTAATGGAATTCATTGTATATACAAAAGCCTGTGACACCCTGACATAGATCATGAAAGATATTGAAATTGCATTAGCAGTGGTATTCCCCAGCTACTTTCTGCTTTGTTCCATCATTGTTTGACAACAATCAGAGATGGTTCCCAGTAGGTGGGGTTATCTAAAGCGTTTCGAACAAATACAATCTTCTTGAGGGATTTATAACCACTTTCTGCAACATAGAATAAATTGACTTTAGAAACAATCCAAAACATTAAAAATTTACATTAGTTTTACTTTTTATGTCTAGAAATAGCTTACAGTGTATGCTGACCTTAGCTTTAGTGTTCCCAAGACCCAAAAAGAGTGCCATGTTCTCACTGTAATACCATATTCACACTACGTGGGGCTGCTGGATACTAGTTGAAAGGTTTTGATACCCTGGCTTAAAAGAGGAAAAAAACAACTACTTTAGACGAATATGGATTTTCAAATATTATTGCCCTTGTAGAGAAAGCATCTAAAACAGAAGTAGATAAAGCACTGATACTTACACAAAAAGTGCCTGTATAATGCCAACCCTTTAGTAAAAAGAGAAAGAATCCATTCCTCTGTGTAGTTCCCCCATAGGTAGTCGTGAAGGAGCTTTCAAAGGGCTCCACTTGTCTTCTCCCAGCAGTATGGATAGGTAAAATGGCGGTCCCCGGCATCCCAATATACTGCACATGTGCATCGTCATGTCACGTCACTTCCGATCCCCTGGATTCTTGGCAACATGTTGTCCCAAAGGCAGGTACACCACACCCTTTGTTTTACAGTTAGTGAAATGCTTTACACAAATACGTTCACCATTGGGGATAATTATATTAGTTCTTCTTTGTATTTATGTTTGTAAAGTAATTGACAGATTTTTTTTTCACTAAGTTTCCAAGAATCGGATCCTCAGTGAGAATAGACCAGTATTTTGAAAGGATTCCCTTCACTTTTACACGTTCATTGGAGTAGCGCAATATTATTCTGGCAGTGTTGCAGTAATTTCTGATGCAATGCAATATGGCCGCCTGGAGCTGTTCTGTACACAGAATGTATACTGACCACATCCCCAGAAACATAATTTCCTGCTTGTGTGATTGGCTCACCAATTTTCCCAGAAGTCTGCACTAAGATACAAGTCAGATTTCTGGCATACCCTGCAACAAAAATGTCATTTTTGGTGTGATACTCCCAATAGGAACACGTCTAAAGGGATGCAGGCCCAGCAGATTTCCTCATTAGAGCTCTGCAGCTGCCACATCTGATAGATAATTAGGAAACCACTCCCATTAGACCCACTCAGCACAGAGGAACAAACAATGATTTCTTCAGAATAACAAAAGGTAGAAATCTGCAACAAAGTTTGTTAAAATCCCTGCAATGTACAGAGATCACCCAGAGGGGAATGTTGTTTTCTCAACAAAAGTGGAGTTACGCTTTAAATTTGTTAACCGCTTGCCGACCGCCCGCCGCAGTTGTACGGCGCCAGTCTGGCGCTCCCAGGCAAAGGTGTTATCCTGTTTGTTGTTCCTTTTAGGTTTAAAGATAAGAGGGCTTATCTTTAAGATAAGGGGGCGTGTCGTGGCTCTGCAGCTTACATATGTATTTGCAAATGCGTGTCAACTAAACCCCTGTTCTTTATGTATATTGAGACAGGTCTACTTGGTTGGTGGCAGACTGGAGGGTGAGTACATCAGACTGGGGGCTGGCTGGCTTCCATGCACCTCTTTTAATCCTTTTCAATTTGTTTTTTTCCGATACAGGGATGGAGACGCTGGGCATACCTGCCGGTGTCTCATTTAAAGTCCCACATAGCCCACATTGTCTATGTAACTAGGGATGGAGGCACCAAGCCTACAGGCTGGTGCTTCATTTAAAGTCCCACTGTGCGATTTTCGTGTGTTTTTGGTGGATGCAGTCTAATTTGACCCCAGTTTTTTCATATACAGGGATGGAGACCATAGCATGACCTGCTTGTCTCATGTAAAGTCCCAAATATTTTATGAAATCAGGGATGGAGGCACTGAGCTATACAGGCAAATTGCCTCATATAAAGTCCCAATCTGTGTTTTACACTGCATCCACCAAGGGATTGGAGGTGTATGCTTCTCAGCTGGTCGTTTTCAGTTTGTACCATCTTAAGAACATTGCTATTAGAGCATTGAGATATCATACCAGTCATGGATGGAAGTGGGTTAGGGGAAGTTTGGGCTGCTCCCCCCCACCTGCTTCCTATCCACCCATTAAGCAACCATGTGCTCCCAGAGTGGAGACACTTCAATTTAAAAGTGTTAGGGACTGCAGATAAATCAGGGTGCCGTGTCGTGGCTCTGCAGCTTACATATGCGTTTTCAAATGCGTGTCAACTAAACCCCTGTTCTTTATGTATATTGAGACAGGTCTACTTGGTTGGTGGCAGACTGGAGGGAGTGTACATCAGACTGGGGGCTGGCTGGCTTCCATGCACCTCTTTTAATCCTTTTCAATTTGTTTTTTTCCGATACAGGGATGGAGACGCTGGGCATACCTGCCGGTGTCTCATTTAAAGTCCCACATAGCCCACATTGTCTATGTAACTAGGGATGGAGGCACCTCGCCTACAGGCTGGTGCTTCATTTAAAGTCCCACCGTGCGATTTTCGTGCGTTTTTGGTGGATGCAGTCTAATTTGACCCCAGTTTTTTTCATATACAGGGATGGAGACCATAGCATGACCTGCTTGTCTCATGTAAAGTCCCAAATATTTTATGAAATCAGGGATGGAGGCACTGAGCTATACAGGCAAATTGCCTCATATAAAGTCCCAATCTGTGTTTTACACTGCATCCGCCAAGGGATTGGAGGTGTATGCTTCTCAGCTGGTCGTTTTCAGTTTGTACCATCTTAAGAACATTGCTATTAGAGCATTGAGATATCATACCAGTCGTGGATGGAAGTGGGTTGGGGGAACTAAACCCCTGTTCTTTATGTATATTGAGACAGGTCTACTTGGTTGGTGGCAGACTGGAGGGTGAGTACATCAGACTGGGGGCTGGCTGGCTTCCATGCACCTCTTTTAATCCTTTTCAATTTGTTTTTTTCCGATACAGGGATGGAGACGCTGGGCATACCTGCCGGTGTCTCATTTAAAGTCCCACATAGCCCACATTGTCTATGTAACTAGGGATGGAGGCACCAAGCCTACAGGCTGGTGCTTCATTTAAAGTCCCACTGTGCGATTTTCGTGTGTTTTTGGTGGATGCAGTCTAATTTGACCCCAGTTTTTTCATATACAGGGATGGAGACCATAGCATGACCTGCTTGTCTCATGTAAAGTCCCAAATATTTTATGAAATCAGGGATGGAGGCACTGAGCTATACAGGCAAATTGCCTCATATAAAGTCCCAATCTGTGTTTTACACTGCATCCACCAAGGGATTGGAGGTGTATGCTTCTCAGCTGGTCGTTTTCAGTTTGTACCATCTTAAGAACATTGCTATTAGAGCATTGAGATATCATACCAGTCATGGATGGAAGTGGGTTAGGGGAAGTTTGGGCTGCTCCCCCCCACCTGCTTCCTATCCACCCATTAAGCAACCATGTGCTCCCAGAGTGGAGACACTTCAATTTAAAAGTGTTAGGGACTGCAGATAAATCAGGGTGCCGTGTCGTGGCTCTGCAGCTTACATATGCGTTTTCAAATGCGTGTCAACTAAACCCCTGTTCTTTATGTATATTGAGACAGGTCTACTTGGTTGGTGGCAGACTGGAGGGTGAGTACATCAGACTGGGGGCTGGCTGGCTTCCATGCACCTCTTTTAATCCTTTTCAATTTGTTTTTTTCCGATACAGGGATGGAGACGCTGGGCATACCTGCCGGTGTCTCATTTAAAGTCCCACATAGCCCACATTGTCTATGTAACTAGGGATGGAGGCACCTCGCCTACAGGCTGGTGCTTCATTTAAAGTCCCACCGTGCGATTTTCGTGCGTTTTTGGTAGATGCAGTCTAATTTGACCCCAGTTTTTTTCATATACAGGGATGGAGACCATAGCATGACCTGCTTGTCTCATGTAAAGTCCCAAATATTTTATGAAATCAGGGATGGAGGCACTGAGCTATACAGGCAAATTGCCTCATATAAAGTCCCAATCTGTGTTTTACACTGCATCCGCCAAGGGATTGGAGGTGTATGCTTCTCAGCTGGTCGTTTTCAGTTTGTACCATCTTAAGAACATTGCTATTAGAGCATTGAGATATCATACCAGTCGTGGATGGAAGTGGGTTGGGGGAACTAAACCCCTGTTCTTTATGTATATTGAGACAGGTCTACTTGGTTGGTGGCAGACTGGAGGGTGAGTACATCAGACTGGGGGCTGGCTGGCTTCCATGCACCTCTTTTAATCCTTTTCAATTTGGTTTTTTTAAAGATAAGATCTTGCCTTTCGGTATCTTTAACTTTATTATAGGCCTTTTTAATGACGACTTGGTATAGCTCCTTGCCAGCAATCTCCTAGTCAACTTGTTTGCCTCAATTTAGAAGTCTTCATGGGTGGTACAATTGTGCTTGACGTGCAATACTTTACTGGAGGGTATGACATTTTTGAGGGGTTCAGGGTGGAAGCTGTCAGCATGCAACAATGTGTTGCTGGCATTTTCCTTCCTATACAACTTGCTACTTAGCTTTCCCCCCTGATCTTTGAGGATACCAAGGAAATCAACCCTGTGATAATCATATGACATTGTAAAAAAAAGATTAAGGTCATTATGGTTTATTTGATCAAGGCACCACTTCAGTTTGTCTTCAGGACCATCCCAGATGGGCAATATGTCATCTATGTATTTCTGCCACATAATTATGTGTTGAGTATATATAGATGACTGGTCATCTGATAGGAAGCTTTTCTCCAACTTCCCCAGGTACAGGTTTGCAAAAGATGGGGCACAACTGGTGCCAGTAGCCACACCCTGTACCTGGAGGTAGTGGGAGCCTTTAAAAAGGAAAACATTGTGTTGTAAAATGTAATCCAACATTTGCAGTATAAATTCATTGAACCACCACTCCTTTGTTCCCCTTTGAGGAAGAACTTGTCTCACAGCAGCAATTCCCTTATCATGAGGAATACTGTTATAAAGTGATTAACAACAACCAAATGCCCCAAACACTAACAACTGCGACAATGCACTGTGTGATGTCCCAAACAAACCTGGTGCTGCCGTCAAAAAACAGTGCAAAATGACCATCCAGGAAAGACGGCGCTACACAGTGATGTGAAGTCTTGGTGATAAACAGTTAATACCAAAAACAATGTCCAGGGTAACAGTTTATTTGCAAACAGGATATTAGCCACAAGTCATTAAATACAATACCAGGAGGTTCCAGTGTGGTGAGAACCAGTGAAGGCTGCTGGGTCAGTTCGGCGGTCAGGGAACAAGAGCCACTGAAGATGGATGTTGGCTTAGGAACCTGGCAGACGGGAGCCAGCACCAGGCCAGTCGGCACTCCAAAGTGTCGTTGATCCACCTTGGGCCCTGGGGCAGAAGTGACATGCTGGTAACCAGATTGAGAAAAAAACAGCCTGGAATGCATGGAGGGTCCATTGCTGTGACAACGCGTTTTGCACGCATTCGTTTTATCAAGTCCACTTGTCTGGTTCTTCCTCAATCTGGTTACCAGCACGTCACCTCCACCCCAAGGCCCAGAGGCGGATCTACGTTATGTTGGAGCCCCGGCTGGCCGGGCACTGGCTCCCGTCTGCCAGGTTCCCAAGGCAACATCCATCTTTGGTGGCTCTTGTTCCCAAATGGACCCAGCAGCCTTCACTGGTTCTCACCACACTGGTACCTCCTGGTAAAGTATTTAGTGAATTGTGGCTATTATCCTGTTTGCAAATAAACTGTTACCCTGGACATCACTTTTGGTATTAACTGTTTACCTCCAAGACTTCACATACCCATGTAGCGCTGGCTCTCCTGGTTGCCTGTTATAAAGTGATTCCACATCAATAGTCACCAATATTGCTGACTCTGGAATTTCCAGATTTTAAAGCATCTGCAACAAATGAATGGTGTCTTTCGTATAGGAATCCAGACTCATTACCTGTGGTCTCAGATAGGCATCAATAACTTGACTGATCCCTTCAGATATGCTACCATTGCCTGAGATGATAGGCCTCCCTAGTGGGTTGGCAACATCCTTATGCACCTTGGAAAGTGCATAGAAGGTTAGTATATGAGGGTATTTTGTACAGATATATTCCCACACATCTTTGAAAATTATTCCTCCTCCTAGGGCCTCATTGAGTAGAAATCTTGGTTAAACATATCCACCAGAGAGGCAGGATTCCCCGATAACATTTTTTGTCATTAAGAATTTTTAACCACATATTTTCTATATAGGGCGGACTATATCCCCCCTTTATCCGATGCTTTTATTCATTTTGTAGTTACCTTTTAGTGATGCTAACACTATTTCTTGTTAAGGGTTTAGATCACTTGTTTTGTTATCGTTTTTCATGGCCTCTATCTCCCTGGTGGTTTGCTTCACAAAAAGAGCCAAAGCTGGATTTTTGCTCAATGGTGGAAATCTATGTGATTTTTTATGGAATCTTTTTCAGGGGCTATACAACTCCTCCTCCTCACTCTCCCCCCCCCCCCTCCTCCTCACATTCCTCCCATGTATGATTTAAAGGTTTGCTTTCTTGCAAAAGCAGATTTAGGTATCGAAGAGCCTTAAAATCCACAGTTGTAAGATTGGGTTCAATTTCCTCCTCTTTATTCATCTGTTTAGCATACATGCTTTTGAACAATAGTTTCCGTGCAAATAGATTATTATCTTTACAATCTCAAATTTATCCATACTTTTATTAGGAGAAAATGATAACCCAAGTGATAATACCTATTGGTTAATTGATGTGTTGATAAGTTAGTCATATTTAGTCTCCCTTCTGTGTGATCTTCATCACATAGGGCTCTATCCTTTTCTGTGTTGTCAGTGATTTAATCAAAGTCAGTTTGTCTAAAAAATAATTTATGTGTGTTTTTTGTATGGCTCCTATTTCTTTACCATTTTTGTGTGCTGTGCCTTGAACTGAGTTAGGGTTCTTAACGGCACCTCCCCCTTGTGCAGTGATGTGTTTTGAAATATTACCATGCCCACCATCTTTACCACCATGTGAGGGTGTAGTCAAATGCATTTCAATTGTGCGCTTTTTGGCTTGTTGCAAATCCCAATCCTCCTCCTGTCGTCTAAAAGGGGTACCCTTTCCTTTCCAAAGGGGACAATCTATGAGAGAGAAAACCGAGGAAGAAAAATTGGACAGGGAATCAGATAGATACTCACTGTTTTTGCTATTATCAAAACTTCTGCTTCCTTGAACTCTTTTTTGAAATTTTCTCCCATTGTTCCATCTATATGCTTGACCTTCACTGAAAGAACTTTAATCCCTCCAATATTTTTACTCCTTTTTCTGGAGAATCAATTTACCATATTTCTCTATGTGTTCTTTAAGCTTTTTTTCATAGTTAATATTTTCACTGTGAGTTTTCAGTGGGGTGAGTGGAGCATACAGTGTGCTGATCTCATCATCTAATTTGTTTACTTGTCGTTGATTATCATTTTGCAAGAGTCTCATCAGATTTTTAGAACAATCATTTAATTGGCTTTCCTAATCCTGTTTTTTTAGATCATTAGTAATGTGATCAAGTATAGGGAATATTTGGATTCTTAACCTAATAGGGTTGATATCCTCTCTTATGTATCTATTAAAGGATTTAATGTGCCAATGCAAAGTAGATTTCTTTTCCAAAATTTTAGTAAGATTAGAAAACAAGGGGGAAAGATCAATCTCTACTCGGTTTGATAATCTGACTGAATATTGATCATTAGCTCCTCCCACCCCCTCCCTTGAAGATGCCCCATACTAAACCCTATCAGAGAAAAAAGGCAAAACAAAATAACAAAAATTAAGTATGGATACATTTGAAATGGTTAAAAATAATCTATTTGTGTGGAAACTTTGGTTCCAAAGCATGTATGCTAAACAAATGAATAAAGAGGAAGAAATTGAACCCAATCTCACAACTGTGGATTTTAAGGCTCTTCGAGACCTAAATCAGCTTTTGCAAGAAAGTGAAACTTTGAATCATACATGGGAAGAATGTGAGGGGGGGTGAGGAGGAGGGGTTGGATAGCCCGTGGAAAATATTCCATTAAAAAAAATCACATAGATTTCCACCATTGAGCCAAAACAAAGTCCAGTTTTGGCTCTTTTTCGTGAAGCAAACCACCAGGGGGATAGAGGCCTTGAAAAACGATAACAAAACAAGTATTGTAAACCCTAAACAAGAAATACGTTAAGATCATTAAAAGGTAACTCCAAAATAACTAAAAGCATCAGATAAAGGAGGGAAATTTAGTCCTAATGGACATCGAAGCATATGATAATATGTGCTTAAAAATTCCTAATGACAAAATATGTTATCGGAGAGTCCCTGGCTCTCTGATGGATAAGTTTACCCATATTTCTACTCAATAGTGGATGGGGCCCTAGGAGGAGGAATAATCTCCAAAGATATGTGGCAATGTATCAGTACCATATACCCTCGTATACCAACCTTCTATTCATTTTGCAAGGTGCATAAGGATGTTGCCAACCCACAGGGAGGTCTATCATCTCAGGCAATGGTAGCATATCTGAAGGGATCAGTCAAGTTATTGATGCCTATCTGAGACCACACATAATGAGTCTGGCTTCCTATATGAAAGACACTATTTATTTGTTGCAGATGCTTGAAAATCTAGAAATTCCAGAGTCTGCAAAATTGGTAACAATTGATGTGGAATCACTTTATAACAGTATTCCTCATAAGGGAATTGCTGCTGTGAGATAAGTCCTTCATCGAAGGGGAACAAAGGAGTGGCAGTTTAATTAATTTATACTGCAAATGTTGGATTACATTTTACAACACAATGTTTTCAATTTTAAAGGCTCCCACTACCTCCAGGTACAGGGCGTGGCTATGGGCACTTGTTGTGCCCCATCTTTTGCAAACCTGTAACGGGGAGAGAAAAGCTTCCTATCAGACAACCAGTCATCTATGTATACTCAACACATAATTATGTGGCAGAGATACATAGATGACATATTGCTCATATGGGATGGTCCTTAAGACAAACTGAAGCGGTGCCTTGATCAAATGAACGATAATGACCTCACTCTTTGTTTTATGATGGCATATGTTTTGGCGATTTTCTACCACCTCACTTATTCTCTTAATGATAACTATAATAAGTGATTACAACCTTTTGTCTATATAGAAATCTAACCAATGCTGTTGCGGCTAATACCAATAAATGAATAACAAATGATTACTGTTCTAAAAATAAAGATCAAATTTAATTACACCTACTATTAATCAAATATAATGTAAATGATAAAATCTTAAAAGCAGTGATGCTACAAATACAGTGTTGCCAATGGACAAAGAAAGTTACAGTAAAAGGTACACAAAACAAAAGAGATACATTACACAGAAAAACCTTACATTCCCATTGTGTCCAGAGATTAAGAGGGATTAGAGATTTTGTCTTGCTTTTTTTATATACCCCCCTTTCCCCACTCCCACCCACCCAGGTAGGGACACTCCCTTCCATATATCAATGGGGGGGGGGGTGGGTATTCTTAGCCTCTGACAGAATCTTAATACAGGTCCTCTTTAACACACCAGCTGCCATTTATGGTCAAGTATTTCCTGTTCCATTCCCACCTCCCACCTTCTTTGAAGTGACATCCCACAGAGTCAATAAATTATGCAACCAAATGGTCTAGAGAAGAGAAAATTCCACAGCTGTGTATGGCGTCCATTTTGTTTCTCAAAATGTCCAAGCAGTATTCTGAAACTCTAGAGTCAACAGAAGTTCACTGTAAGTCACATTAATAATAAAGATTATCATTAATGTAAGCTGAAGGTAAAAACATTGCAGGCCTCAAATCTCCATTACACGTATGATTATCACAGGGTTGATTTCCTTGATATCAGTATCCTCAAAGATCAGGGAAGGAAAGCTAACTAGCAAGTTGTATAGGAAGGAAACTACCGGCAACATATTGTTGCATGCCAACAGCTTCCATCCTTAACCTATCAGTAAAGTTTTGCGCGTCAAGCACAATTGTACCACCCATGAAGACTTCCAAATGGAGGCAGACAAGTTGACTAGGAGATTACTTGCAAGGGGCTATAACGAGTCGTCATTAAAAAAAGTCTTTACTTAGAGTTAAAGATACCAAAAGGCAAGATCTTATCTTTAAACCTAAAAGAAACAACAAACAGGATAACACTGCCAGAATAATATTGCGCTACTCCAATGAACATAAAAAAGTGAAAGGAATCCTTTCAAAATACTGGTCTATTCTCACTGAGGATTCAATTCTTAGAAACTTAGTGACAAAAAGAATCTGTCAATTACTTAAAAAAGCAGGATCCATTGAGGAAATACTTGTCCAAAGTGAATATAAAGGAGAGTCCCAAAAGGACCCATGTAAAACATGGGGAACCTTTACATGTGGTACATGTTCTCAATGTTCAGTTATACAAGGAAAATTTATATAATTCTTCCCAATGGCGAACATTTTTGTGTAAAGCATTTCGCTAACTGTAAAACAAAGGGCATTGTGTACCTCATGCAATGTCAATGTGATTCTTTCTATATAGGCAAAATGAGACAGGAAGTGGGGCTACGTTTCAGCAAGCATATGCACAGCATGAGCATTGTCAACTTGTACCTGCCTTTGGGACAACATGTTGCCAAGAATCAAGGGTACAGAATGGCAAAAAATCAACTTTGCAGTATTGGGCCGGATTCATATTGCATCCAGGGGGTTGATTGGAATAAGATCCTACTCCAGCACAAAGCGCGCTGGACTAGGTATCTAAATGCCACAACCCCCCCCCCCCCCAGGCTTAAATGAAGCTGAACGTTTTAGATCCTTTCTTGAGGGTTTTAGTACAGGTAAAACCGATTTGTTTGCTCCAGATATCATTTTTTGTTTGGGAAAAAATGAATAGGTATTTAAAGAGAATTAAGATCCCAAACTCCTGCCTCATAGTTTATCTGTTAGGTATATTAACAGGCATTCATGGGTACTAATATATGACATTTATATCATCCTCCCCCCAATCCAAAGTAGGGACAAACCCTCCTCCCCCCCTTTTTGAACGTGTTTCTAATAGTGGGAAAATAGTGAAAAAAGACACCATTTGGGTTTTCTTTACTATAGTATTCTATATGATTGTTTTTTAAAGCCATTTTGGTTGCTGTTTTGCTTTGATTTCTTTTTTCTTGTTTTTGTTTTGTTTTCATTTTCACAAAATGTTCTGTAATACAATGGGTGCTGTGATCTATGCGGGTGCTCCTCTTCTGGCCCTGTGGTTCCATGGGGTACTGTTTAATTTCTTAGTTAGTTAAAAAAATTTAAAAAATGGTTAGTTAACCCCACAAGTGCTTCTTTTTTTACCACTACTATTCTGTTATACTGGCTTTTAAAATGTAAAAATGCAGCAATTTAGAAATTGGATTAAAGGTTAAGCACTGGGAAACACTTTTTGTAGGATAAAAAGTACATTATAAATTCAACTATATAGATCAGACCAAAATGAGGGACAAATGAGGAGAAAAGAGGGACAGAGGAACATTGTTCCAAATCCCTCGAAATACAGTCCCTCAAAATCAGGGACAGGTATGGATTGCTGGGCCCTGTCCTGGGTGGATGCACTGCCAACATTATTATCAAATCAAACCCACTCTTCCTCTTAGTAAAAATTCAGATTCTTGTATTTAACTTAAGGTTTAGCGCACAATTCTTTTTGGGGAGGGTCATTTTTCAAAACACCCCCCCCCCCTAAAGAGTGCTACACAGTTTTTTTTAGATGACTAAGGTTTTTGTGGATGACTGAGTAGATTGTTTGAAAAAATGATTTGGAATGTTTCCTAATTCACAAAATACATACCACTGCTACTATTTTTAAGAAATAACATTGTGGAATGTTAATTTAGAAGATTGTTGGACTGCCTTTGGGGATCAGGAAGGAGCATTTGGTTCTCTCTTTTGGAACAAACTGGCCTACCTTTTCTGGTCCTGGCTAATGTCAGTTTCAAATGCTCATTCAAATTTTTTTGGTGCATTTGACCTCCTTCTACTTGCATTTAAAGCGGAGTTCCACCCAAAAGTGGAACTTCCGCTTTAAATAGTCCTAACCCCCTGACATGCCACATTTGGCATGTCATTTTTTTTGGGTGGGGGAGCGGGTACCTAGTTTTGACAGGTACCTGCTCCCACCTCCGCTCGGAGCGCTGCGGCGCCCTGAGCGGAAGTTCTCCTCTCTCCCTCCCTCCCTGCAATCTTCTGGGACACGTCAGAGGTCCCAGAAGATTGCCGGCCAATCACGACGCATAGCGCAACTCGCGCATGCGCAGTGCGTACCCGGCTGTGAAGCCGCAAACTGTCACAGCCGGGTGCCCACATCAGTGATGCCGGCGCCGCAGAACAGAGAGGGAGAAGACGGCGCATCGCTAGACCGTGGGACAGGTGAGTGTGCGGTTAGGCTGGAACTCCGCTTTAACCTGCTTTAAAGTATAAGTAAAGGCAAAAGTTTATTTTTTAGTTTTGAATAGAGTGGAGAGGTATTAGAGCCCCTGCCCATTTGTTTTGCTGTCAGTGCTCCCATTAGGGAGATTCTCCATCTCTATTTGTCTTGTTTACCATTATCATCAATAGTGAAAGTAAAAGAAAACCCCACATTTTCGGGTTGTCCCCAGAAAAGTAATAAAGGGAAGATCTTCCAATGGGAACACTATTTCTGGTGACCTGGGGGTTCCCAAAGAATTCCCCTAATTTGCAGGGATTCCCCATATTCTATATGGGATGTTCCATAGCCAAACAGGAAGTGAGGGGAAATCTCTGCAATGGGACACAGATGGTGAAAAAAAAAATCTGTCAGGGGTTATAACCTTCCCTTGCTCTATCCAAAATGAAAAAAAAAATGCCTATAGTTCTACTTTAAGCTTTTTGTATTCATATAGACTTATATATTCTATATAGATAGAGAAGTTCTGACAAACAAAAGCTAGTTAACAGCCCTGTCAGTGTTTTTTTCCTTTCTTTGAATCAGCTGGAGTCTTTTTTACCTGACTAAATAGGTAACAATGCAAAATGTAATTCCTTTTTTAACCTTTGACAATTCATCTTTAACCCTTAACATTTTATCTTTCCACAATACTTAGTCCTCACCCTACCCATTTACTGAACCACTAAAATGAAGATTTAACCCTCCAATACCTAATTCCATAAAACCTAAGCCAGTGACTTTTCCCTTCTGGCTTCTATTAACCACTTCAAATCCAGACACTTTCAACCCCTTCCAGTCCGGGCCAATTTATAACTTTCAGCCCTGTTACATTTTGAGTGACAATTATTTAGGCATGCAACACTGTACACAAATTCAATTTTTATAATTTTTTGAGATGGATAGAGCTTTCTTTTGGTGGTATTTAATCACCACTGTGTTTTTTATTTTTTGCTATATAAATGAAAAAATACTGAAAATTTTGAGAAAAACATGTTTTTGTTATAAAATGTTGTAAATAAACAATCTTTCTTCATAAAATTACCCAACTTTTTTGTAGTAAAAAAACCCAAAAACAATGTATAATATTTAATCTGTGTGAAATTACATACAAATTATGATACAGTATTTACAGTATATCTAAAATGCCAGGACAGTACAAATAATACCCAAATTTCCTGACTACAGTATGTAAACAAAGAGATTCCCCAGTTGTGGGACTTTATAGGCACTTCAAACACATAACAGATGAATAGTGATGTTGCGAACCTAAAATTTGCCGTTCGCGAACGGCGAACGCGAACCTCCGTAAATGTTCGCGAACGGGCGAACCGCCATAGACTTCAATAGGCAGGCGAATTTTAAAACCCACAGGGACTCTTTCTGGCCACAATAGTGATGGAAAAGTTGTTTCAGGGGGACTAACACCTGGACTGTGGCATGCCGGAGTGGGATCCATGGCAAAACTCCCATGGAAAATTACGTAGTTGACGCAGAGTCGGGTTTTAATCCATAAAGGGCATAAATCACCTAACATTCCTAAATTGTTTGGAATAACGTGCTTTAAAACATCCAGTGTGTGTATACGATCAGGTATGATGTTGTATCAATCAGGTAGTGTAAGGGTCACGCCCGCTTCACAGTGACAGACCAAACTCTGACAGACCAAACTCCCCGTTTAACAGTCAGTCAGTCAGTCCATTTGCACAACCGCAAACTCCCCATTTGCACAAGGTTGGATACCAAGCTAGCCATGTCCCGTTCCTTGTCCTCACTGACGTCATTGAAGGTCTCTTCCTCCACCCAGCCACGTACAACACCAAGGGTCCCCGAAAGGTGACAACAAGCCCCCTGGGACGCCTGCTGTGGTTGGTCTTCCACCTCCTCAAAGCCACCTTCCTCCTCTGACTTCTCTTCTTCAGACTCCTCTCTCTGTGTTGCCACAGGTCCAGCAATCGACAATGACAAGGCTGCTTCTGGTGGTGATGGGGACCACAATTCTTCCTCTTCATGCTCATCTACAGCCTGATCCAGCACTCTTCGCAGGGCACGCTCCAGAAAAAACGCATATGGGATGAGGTCGATGATGTTGCCTTGGGTTTGACTGACCAGGTTTGTCACCTCCGCAAAAGGACGCATGAGCCTACAGCCATTGTGCACAAGCATTCAGTAACACGGCCAAAAAATACCCAGCTCCGCAGAGGCTGTCCTCTTTTTTTTAAATTAAAAAAATCTGTTCTTATCAGTTTAATCCCTGTTACGTTACATCCCCTATCAGGGGCCGGTGTACGGAATAGATTTTAGGAACCGGGAGATGGAAAAAGATGGTTGGTCTGTCCTCTTACTTCCAATTTTGGGCACTGCGCGTGCGCCGTGAAATGTACTATGCCATCCTATATGAGTGGTGTGTTAAGTGGTACTGTTCTTATCAGTTTAGTCCCTGTTACGTCCCCTATCAGGGGACGTGTATCGAATAGATTTTAGACAACCACAAAGAGTTGTCAATAGTTGACACACTCATGACATAAATTTTATTCCTCTATGTGTCAATCTTGCTGTAGTGATGACTGTGCTCATGCGCACGTTTGGGAGATTGCAGGTGATGGCGGTTTTTCAAAGCCTATGGTCGTGCTGAGGTAGTTCAGTGACAATTAAGTGACCCAGAAAACAATGATTCTGCAGTGTGGGCCCATTGTTGGCCTAGTAGGCTTTAATGATCACCCAAGATGATCATAAAGAAAATTAATGTTTTTTCTATGAAAAATTATCCAGCGGATTGCTTTTGGTCTGTTCACAATGAAGCAACGACCTTATCATCTGGGGTGTGCCAACATTGCCAACACACTCCTAGAGGTGATCGCTTCATTGTGATACACAAGCCCCTTCACCACAACAAGGTAACGATCACGAAGGGGAATTGACACATGTATGTGCCTTTTTTTTGTGTTTTGTTTTTTGCAGCCACAGTGTAGCACCAGAGGCCAGAAAAATTAGGCATGTACACATGCCTGAAAAAGTAGGTATTGGCTACAGCAGCGGCTGGAAAAGTTGAGGTTTTCCAGGCAGAAAGTTCACTAAAACATTGCGGCTTGAACCGTAGTTGGTGGCGGAGAAGTCACGTAAGTCATCCGGCATGCAGAGATTAAATACAGCAGCGTGTGGACCATTTTTAGCCCAAGGCATCTCATCAGGCCTTTTTTAGTCAAATGCATCCCTCACTGTCAGTCCCTTCGGGATCCATGCCTCATTCATCTTAATAAAGGTGAGGTAATCTTTTTTTGACGTAGGCGACTTCTCTTTTCAGTGACAATACTTTCTGCTGCGCTGAAGGTCCTTTCTGACAGGACACTTGAAGCGGGGCAGGCCAGAAGTTCTATCGCGAATTGGGATAGCTCAGGCCACAGGTCAAGCCTGCACACCCAGTAGTCAAGGGGTTCATCGCTCCTCAGAGTGTCGATATCTGCAGTTAAGGCAAGGTAGTCTGCTACCTGTCGGTCGAGTCGTTCTCTGAGGGTGCACCCTGAAGGGCTGTGGCGATGCGTAGGACTTAAAAAGCTCTGCATGTCCTCCATCAACAACACGTCTGTAAAGCGTCCTGTCCTTGCCGGCGTGGTTGTGGTAGGAGGAGGATTACTTTCACCTCTTCCCCTGTTAGATTCCCGTTGTGCTGTGACATCACCCTTATACGCTGTGCAAAGCATACTTTTTAACTTGTTTTGTAACTGCTGCATCCTTTGCGATTGCCGGTAATTCGGTAACATATCAGACACTTTCTGCTTATACCGGGGGTCTAGTAGCGTGGCCACCCAGTACAGGTCGTTCTCCTTCAGCCTTTTTATACGAGGGTCCATCAACAGGCATGACAGCATGAAAGACCCCATTTGCACAAGGTTGGATGCCGAGCTACTCATGTCCAATTCCTCGTCCTCACTGATGTCATTGAAGGTGTGTTCTTCCCCCCAACCACGTACAACACCACGGGTACCAGATAGGTGACAACGAGCACCCTGGGATGCCTGCTGTGGTTGGTGTTCCTCCTCCTCAAAGCCACATTCCTCCTCTGACTCCTCTTCCTCAGACTCCTCTTCCAGCGTTGCCGCAGGTCCTGCAAGCGATGATAAGGCTGTTTCTAGTGGTGATGGTGACCACAACTCTTCCTCTTCACGCTCACCTACGGCCTGATCCAGCACTCTTCGCAGGGCACGCTCCAGGAAGAAAACATATGGGATGATGTCGCTGATGGTGCCTTCGGTGCGACTGACTAGGTTTGTCACCTCCTCAAAAGGACGCATGAGCCTACAGGCATTGCGCATGAGCGTCCAGTAACGTGGCAAAAAAATACCCAGCTCTGCAGAGGCTGTCCTAGCACCCCGGTCATACAAATACTCGTTGATGGCTTTTTCTCGTTGGAGCAGGCGGTCGAACATTAGGAGTGTTGAATTCCAACGTGTCGGGCTGTCGCAAATCAAGCGCCTCACTGGCATGTTGTTTCGCCGCTGAATATCTGAAAAGTGCGCCATGGCCATGTAGGAATGCCTGAAATGGCCACACACCTTCCCGGCCTGCTTGAGGACGTCCTGTAAGCCTGGGTATTTATGCACAAAGCATTGTACAATCAGATTCAACACATGTGCCATGCACGGCACATGTGTCAACTTGCCCAAATTCAATGCCGCCAACAAATTGCTTCCATTGTCACACACCACTTTGCCGATCTCCAGTTGGTGCGGGGTCAGCCACTGATCCACCTGTGCGTTCAGGGCGGACAGTAGTGCTGGTCCGGTGTGACTCTCTGCTTTCAGGCAAGTCAACCCCAAGACAGCGTGACACTGTTGTATCCGGCATGTGGAATAACCCCTGGGGAGCTGGGGGGATGCAGTTGGTGTGGAGCAAGACGCAACAGCAGAAGAGGACTCAGCCGAGGAGGTTAGCTAAGAGGATGGAGTAGGAGGAGTAGAGGAGGTGGCAGCAGGCCTGCCTGCAAGTCGTGGCGGTGTCACCAACTCCTCTGCAGAGCCACGCATTCCATGCTTGGCAGCCCCCAGCAGGTTTACCCAATGCGCAGTGTAAGTGATATACCTGCCCTGACCGTGCTTTGCAGACCAGCTATCAGTGGTCAGATGGACCCTTGCCCCAACACTGTGTGCCAGACATGACATGACTTCCTTTTCCACAATAGAGTACAGGTTGGGGATTGCCTTTTGTGAAAAAAAATTTCGGCTGGGTACCTTCCACTGCGGTGTCCCAATAGCAACAAATTTTTTGAAGGCCTCAGACTCCACCAGCTTGTATGGTAAAAGCTGGCGGGCTAAGAGTTCCGACAAGCCAGCTGTCAGACACCAGGCAAGGGGGTGACTTTGTGACATTGGCTTCTTACGCTCAAACATTTCCTTGACAGACACCTGACTGTGGGCAGATGAGCAGGAACTGCTGAAGGTGAGAGGTGGAGTGGCGGGTTGTTGATAGGGGGCAAGGTGGACAGCAGTGGTTGACGTGGCTGAAGATGCTGGACCAGGAGGAGGATGGTGGCTTTGAGTTTGTGTGCTGCTTTTACTCATGTGTTGATCCCATAGGCGTTTGTGATGTGAGATCATGTGCCTTCGCAAAGCAGTTGTACCTAGGTGGTTGTTGGACTTCCTACGACTCAGTTTCTTTTGGCACAGGTTGCAAATGGCATCACTGCTATCAGAGGCAGACACACAAAAAAAATGCCACACTGCTGAGCTTTGCAATGACGACATTCTGGTGGTGGCAACAGCTTGTGTTGATTGGCGTGCTGTCTGGCTGACCCCGGGTGCCGATACATGCTGTCTGACTGTGCCACTAGCTCCTTGTGATGACCTCCCCCTGCTTCCAACTCCTCCTCCTCTCTGTCTCCCCATCTGAACTTTCCCCCTCTTCTTCTGATCTTCGAGCAGGCACCCAGGTGACATCCCCGGACACATCGTCATCATCAGCCGCTTCACTTGACAACTCAGCAAAGGCAGCAGCAGCAGGTACAACATCATCATCATCATCACAATGTACGTCCATGTGTATAATGCTGCCTGACTGAGACATATCCCCATTATCTACATCCTCTGGCACTAATGGTTGCGCATCACTTATTTCTTCCAACTGATGTGTAAATAACTCCTCTGACAGATCAAGTGAAGCGGTGGTGGTGCTGCCGGCGGGCGGCCGAGTGGTAAATTGAGAGGTGCCCGAAGCTGAGCTGGAGGAGGATGGTGCATTAAGGTTCCAAGCGGAAGCTGTAGAAGATTGGGTGTCCTGTGTAAGCCAGTCAACTATGTCCTCAGAATTTTTTGAGTTCAGGGTACGAAGCTTCTGAACACTGGGCATTATTCTAGGGCCAAAGGAAATCACAGCACCATGACCACGACGGCCCCTGCGGGGTGGCCTGCCTCTGCCTGTCATTTTTTTTTAGATTTGTGGTACTATGCGTGCAAGCTGCTGTGCCACCGTATATATGAGTGGTGGGCACTGCAGTGGGCACAGTACACTCTGTGGATCTGACACTCCCTGGCAGGCCAGGCAACTGCAATTATAAAAAAATATATTTTTTTAATTTGTAAGCTGCTGTGCCACCGTATATATGAGTGGTGGGCACTGCAGTGGGCACAGTACACTCTGTGGACCTGACAGTCACTGGCAGGCCAGGCAACTGCAATTATAAAAAATATTATTTTTTTCAAGCTGCTGTGCCACCGTATATATCAGTGGTGGGCACTGCAGTGGGCACAGTACACGTTGTGGACCTGACACTCTCTGCAATCATGACAGAGGGAAAAAAAAAATTTTTAAACTGCAAGGTACTGTGCTACCCGATATGAGTGTGGTGTGCACACAGTACAGTCTGTGGTGGGTCTGTGGCCTCTCACACATGGCGAGCAAGCAACTGCAAAATGGATATATATATATATATATATATATATATATATATATAAAATTACTCAAATACCAGCCCTAAAAAGGGCTTTTTGGGGTGCTGTCAGGATGCTGTCCTTACAGCAGGAGTGGACCGAGAACACTATCTATAATCTAATAATACTAACAACTGTCCCTATTAACACTGCTTCAGAATGATTTAAGATGGATGCTGCCCTTGCTTTTTTATAGGAGGTGGGAGGGTGTGGGAGGGAGCGTGTGGGAGGGAGGGTATGCTGATTGGCTGGAATGTGTCTGCTGACTGTGAGGTACAGGGTCAAAGTTTGCCTCAATGACGAAGTATAGGGGGTGGACGAACATCGCATATGTTCGCCCGCAGCGGCGGACGCGAAGAAGTGATGTTCGCCGGGAACTGTCCGCCGGCGAACAATTCGGGACATCTCTACAGATGAATTGATAAAAAAACAGATATTTATTATAAATCATCAGTAAAGACAAGAAACATGAAATATACATGATATGGACAACTGAAAATACACAAACTGAAATGATGATGATACAGTCTGGTATATTCCACCCAATGCGTTTCAGAGACTTAACATAAATAAATCACCGGGACCGGATGGCTTGCACCCGAGGGTTCTTAAAGAGCTCAGCCAGGTGATTGCCAGACCATTATTCTTGATATTTAAGGTAAGTCTACTGACGGATATGGTGCCAGCTGATTGGAAAAAAGCCAACGTGGTACCAATATTTAAAAAAGGGCCGAAATATATCCCGGGTAACTATAGGCCGGTCAGCCTAACATCAGTAGTCTGCAAGATTTTGGAGGGGATGTTAAGAGACTATATACAAGACTTTAGTAATGAAAACGGTATTATTAGTAGTAATCAGCATGGATTCATGAAAAATCGTTCTTGCCAAACCAATCTATTAACCTTCTACGATGAAGTGAGCTGCCACCTAGATAAAGGTAAGCCTGTGGATGTGGTGTATCTGGACTTTGCAAAGGCCTTTGACACCGTTCCCCACAAACGCTTACTGTACAAACTAAGGAATGTAGGTGTGGACCACAGGTTGAGTATGTCAGGACCCGGACTTAAACCTGGGACCTCCAGTGTGTCTGCCAATGACTCTACTTGCTGAGACACAGCTCCTTGGACAAATCCTTGAATGATTATTGTGCCTTCAACAGCCGATATCTCGCTTGTCTTTTGCCTAATCCCGACCTGCAACTACTTGTTACCGACCTTTGGCTATTCCTAGACTATGCTTCTGCTTGATCCTGACCTGCTATATCTGCTACTGGACCCTGGCTTGCTCACCTCCTGGTGGGGCGATCCTACTAACACGCAGCAAAATCCATCTCCACCATCAGGAGTGCTGGTGAACACCGGTTAGTACTTAGATTCCACACCTCAGGTGAGCCTGTGTCATCTGCCAGTGTGACCTGCCTGTGTTCCTATCCAGCTGGTTCCCGTGTAAGCTGCTATAGCTATTGGTCTTCGAGCCTGACTCCAGATCGTGACAGAGTACCTGGATAGAGAACTGGCTCCAGGGGAGAGTCCAGAGGGTGGTGATTAATGGGGAGTACTCGGATTGGGCGGGTGTGGAAAGTGGGGTCCCCCAAGGTTCTGTCCTGGGACCAATCCTGTTTAATATATTCATAAATGATCTAGAGGAGAGGATATCTAGTACAATCTCAGTATTTGCGGATGATACTAAACTAAGCATGCCAATATCTTCGATACAGGATGTGGAAACCTTACAAGCGGACCTGAACAAAATAATGGGGTAGGCAACTACATGGCAGATGAGGTTTAATGTTGAGAAATGTAAAGTAATGAACTTGGGCATCAGAAACACAAAAGCAAGCTACTCACTAGGGGGGAAACCTCTGGGTGAATCTAAGATTGAAAAGGACTTGGGGGTTCTGGTGGACAACAGTCTTGGCAGTGGCATGCAATGCCAAGCCACTGCAAGCAAAGCCAACAGAATACTGGCATGTATAAAAAAGGGGATTCAATCCAGAAATAAAGAAATTATTCTACCATTCTACGAGACTCTGGTCCGGCCACATCTGGAGTATGCTGTCCAGTTCTGGGCACCGGTCCTCAGGAAGGACGTGCTGGAACTGGAGTGAGTCCAGAGAAGGGCAACAAAAATAATTAGGGGAATGGAGGGCATCGGCTATGAGGAAAGACTACACGCACTGAACTTATTCTCTCCAGAGAAGAGATGATTGAGGGGGGGATATGATATCCATGTACAAATACTGTACTGGCGACCCTAGCATAAGGAACAAACTTTTTTAGAGAAAGGGAATACAATAAGACGTGTGGCCACTCACTAAAACTAGAGGAAAAACGGTTTAACCTTAAATACGTAAGGGGTTCTTCACTGTCAGAGCAGTAAGGATGTGGAATTCTCTTCCACAAGCAGTGGTATCAGCGGGGAGCATCGATAGTTTCAAAAAACTATTAGATGGGCACCTTAAAGACCACAACATACAGGGGTATACAATGTACGGTTGACAGCAAAAACGCACACACATCATAGGTTGAACTGGATGGTCTTTTTTAAACCTCACAAACTATGTAACTATGTATATACTTCATCAGGGGTATAAGAGGTAACCTTGTAGTCATTCAATGGTGTATCAAAGAACATTCCATGTTTGGTTTAAAAATCAAGTCTGAGAACTTTCTGCCTCTCTGCCCAACCTTAGAGGTAATGTATGAGGTACTGGATAGAAGAATCAATAGTAAAGTGCTATACTCAACCTGGGAACACCAGGGAGCACTGCGGCCCAGCAAACAGGGCCCTGCACCTTTGGACCCATTATGGAATGTCAGAACTGATATTGAGTAGTAAAAGTAATATAAGTATGGGCTGGCTTGAGACAGCACAGCTAAAATGATGTGTCCTCCATAAGAGTGTGCAGCAGCAATTTCCTGACTACTAATCACATTTTTGGAGGCCCTTGAGCAACAGAACAGTGGAAACAATTGGTGACACTGGCTCTGTTGATTGAGTTAGTTTAGTGTTAATTGAGATTGTTGGTACTGATATGGTGGTGATAAGGACACTGGTATGGTAGTGAGCAGGTCACTGGTATGGGGTATGGCGGTGATCAGGATGCTGGTATAGGGTATGGCAGTGATCAAGATTCTTGTAGGGAGTATGGCAGTGATCAGAAAACTGGTATGGGATATGGTGATTATCAGGACACTGGTAGGGCATATGACAGTGATCAGAATTCTGGTATGAGGTATAGTGGTGATCAGGATTTTGGTATGGTATGGATAGTGAGCAGGTCACTGCTATGGTGAATGGCAGTGATCAGGACTAGGGATGATCGAACGGTTCGGGTCGACCATCGGTTCGACCCGAACATTGACTGTTCGAAATTCGGCCGAATTCAGCCGAAAAAAGTTCGAATTCGGAAAAAGTTCAGAATTCGGCAACCAGAACCGACCAAAATGCAATGGGACAGGAACTGGGCTTTAAAAGCCCGTGATTGGACCAGAATCATCAGTAAAAGCCAATTGAGGGGGCAGGAGGATGCTAGGAATGTGATTGGAGAGACTAGCGGGACCAGAGGCCAATCAGTAGTGAATACGCCCCCCAGTATATAACATAGCCCTGCCAAATCTCTAGCACTGTAATAGAGGGGCTGTGGAAGAGAGTGGAAGCAGTTCTGTTACTCCTGCTTCAAAAGTGTCATTTAGCAATTATTAGTGTGAGGAAAGGAATATCTAGTGTAGTTAGGGTACTATTTTCCACTATAGTTAGATTCAATAATCTAGTTTCTGTATGGAAAATGTTAAGTGTAGGCATAGGGCTCCGCTCCTATCGCACCTATATGTGTGTATGTGTATATATACATATATGAGTGTGTGTATATATACCCCTATACAGAAGTTCAGATGTTATGCCTGCCTCCAAAGACGCCTAAAAAATGCCCCAAAAAACGCCTGCAACAACACACCTGGGCGTTTTTGTTGCAGGCGTTTTTGTTGCAGGCGTTTTTTGGGCGTCTTTGGAGGCAGGCATAACATCTGAACTTCTGTATAGGGGTATATATACACACACACATATATGTATATATACACATACACACATATAGGTGTGATAGGAGCGGAGCCCTATGCCTACAAATAATTTCATTAGCACAGGCATAGGGTTCTGCTACTTTCACACCTATATGTGTGTATGTGTATATATACATATATGTGTGTGTGTATATATACCCCTACACAGAAGTTCAGATGAAACTTCACAGGTACAATTTTTTAGACCCCCCAGACACTAAATCCAAAGAAATATAATATTTTTTTTTCAATAATTTCTTCAATAATTGGCTCTCTATCAAAAACAACAATTTTTAAGAACTTTTTTTGTGTGATTAATAGTCCCTGTGGCATGACCCAGAACCCTAGGCACTTTTTAGGGGCATTTATTGGGTTTTAGGGCTTCAAAATGGTGTTTTTTGATTACCGAAGTTCGGGTCCCATTGATTTCAATGGGGTTCTGGAATCCGGACCCGAACTTTCGGGAAGTTTGGGTGTGCTGGTCAAACCAAACTTTTCAAAAGTTCGATCATCCCTAATCAGGACGTTGGTATAGGAAATGGAAGTGATCAGGATGTTAGTATGAGGTATGGCCGCGATCAGGACACTGGTATGATGTATGACAGTGATCAGGGCGCTGGTATGGCATATAGCGGTGATCAGGATGCTGGTATCGGTTATAGTGGGGATTAGGAATCTGGTCTGGGGTATGGCAGTGATCAGGAAGGTGGTATAGGGTATAGCAGTAATCAGGGGCACTGGTATGGCACATGGTAGTGATCAGAATGATGGCATGGGTTATAGGGAGGATCAGGGAACTGCTATGTTGTATGGTGGTGATTGGGATGCTGGTTTTATGACCTTGTCCCCGCATTGATGGCATATGGTGGTGATCAGGATACTGGAATAGTGAATGACGGTTATCAGGATGCTGGTATGACATGGTGGTGATCAGGATGCTGGTATGGTGTATGAAGGTGATCAAGGCACTGTTATGGTGTATGGTGGTGATCAGGGTGTTCATATGGCATATGGTGGTGATCATGGTGCTGGTATGACGTATTGTGGTGATTAGGATGCTGGTATGGGGTATGGCAGTGATCATGGATCTGGTATGACATATTGTGGTGATCAGGATGCTGGTATTGTGAATTGTGGTGATTAGGATGCTGGTATGAGGTATGGCGGTGATCAGGGTGCTGGTAATGTGAATGGTGGGGATTGTGGCACTGGTATGGTGTATGGCGGTGATCAGCATGCTGGTATATGGTATGTTGGTGATCAGGATGCTGGTATGGTGGTGATCAGAATGTTGGTATGGTGTATGGCATGAGTATTAGTGACACTGGGACAAGTCACAGGGGCTGGCCACACACCTTAATATTTTTACACTAGGGGCAGTGATTAGGGACACTGGGGAAGGCTGGCGCTGCAGTCTGTGAGAACCGATGTTTACTTTCGGTTTCCATTGAGTACTATGTAATTGCTGTAATTCAGCACAGCAATCACATGGTACAAGACCATGTGATCACCCGGGCACAGTGGAAATGTGATCTGCTGTGTCCAGGGGACACACAGATTACTGGGCTCCCAGGTGCATGCACTGTGAGTCGCGCAGGAGATGCTAATGCTGGGTGAGGTACAGGTACAATAACCCGCATTGGCGCCGCACCCATGTATGCGTCTATATGATGCAGGTGGATCGGAAGAGGTTAACCACTTGAAGACTGGAAGGTTTTACTCCCTTAATGAGTAATTTTTCAATTTGGCACAGCGTGACTTTAACTGGTAATTGCACAGTCATGCAATGTTGTACCCAAATGATATTTATGTCCTTTTTTCCCCACAAATAGAGCTTTCTGCTGGTGGTATTTGATCACCTCTGCGGTTTTTATTTTTTGCGATATAAATGAAAAAAGACCAAAAATTTTGAGAAAAAAAATTTAATTTTCTACTTTTTCTTATAAAAAATATCCAATAAACTCGATTTGTGTTATACATTTAAGCCAAAAATGTATTTAGCTACATGTCTTTGATAAAAAGAAATCTCAATAAGCGTATATTTATTGGTTTGCACAAAAGTTATAGCGTCTACAAACTATGGTGTATATACTGGAATTTACGCAGCTTTTACTTTCTGACTGCCTATCTCATTTTTTGAAGTGCTAAAATAGCAGGTCAGTACAACCCCCCCCCCCCCCCAATTTGAAATGACAAAAAAAATATATATATACTTTTTTTTACACAATGTTGTCATTTAAATTATATATTGCTCACGCATGCCATGGGTATATGTGGAATTACACCCCAAATTACTTTCTGCTGCTTCTCCTGAGTTTGGAGATACCCCATGTGTGAGACTTTTTTGGCAGTCTAGCCGCGTACAGAACCCTGAAAACCAATCACTGTCTTCAGGCTTTCTAATGCCCTGTACACACGTGCAGATTATCTGCAGACTTTTGTCTGCAGACTTACCTTTTCTATGTAGTGCAAGGGCCTGCCGGATTGCATACAAATTGAAAGTGTTTAGATTTGACCTCATATTATATGGTTTTGGTAAGTCTGCAGACAAAAGTCTGCAGATAATCTGCACGTGTGTATGGGGCATAAGAGTGTAAATTGTTGATTTCACTCCTCACTACCTATCACAGTTTCAGAGGCCATGAAATGCCAAGATTGCAAAAAAAAACCCCCAAATGACCCCTTTTCGAAAGTAGACACCCTAAGCTATTTGCCGAGAGGCATGTTGAGTCCATGGAATATTTCATATTTTGCCACAAGTTTTAGGAAAATTACCACATTTTTTTTTTTTTTACACAGAGTTGTCATTTAAATGGTATATTGCTCAAACATGCCATGGGTATATGTGAAATGACACCCCAAAATATATTCTGCTGCTTCTCCTGAGTACAAAGATACCACATGTGTGAGACTTTTTGGCAGTCTAGCCGAATACAGGACCCCGAAAACCAATCCCCACCTTCAGGCTTTCTAATGGCAGAAATTATTGATTTCACTCCTAACTACCTATCACAGTTTCAGAGGCCATGGAATGCCAAGATAGCACAACCCCCCCCCCCCCCCCCAAATGACCAATTTTCGGAAAGTAGACACCCCAGGCTATTTGCTGAGAGGCATGTTGAGTATTTTGCAGATCTCGCTTTTTGTCACAAAGTTTTAAACATTGAAAAAATAAAATAAAATACATTTTCCTTTTTCTTTCTTCATTTTCCAAAAAAAATGAGAGCTGCAAAATACTCACCATGCCTCTTAGCAAATACCTTGGGGTGCCTACTTTCCAAAATGGGGTCATTTGGGGAGTGTTTGAACTGTCCTGGCATTTTATGCCCAATATTAGAAGCTTATGCCAAACATCAGCCACTCTTCTAACCACTTGAAGACTAAGCCTTTTCTGACACTTTTTGTTTACATGAAAAAAATATTTTTTTTACTAGAAAACTACTTTGAACCCTCAAACAATATATATTTTTTAAAGCAGAGGCCCTACAGAACAAAATTGTGGGTTTTGTGTTTTGTTTTTCTTTTGTCACACGGTATTTGCACAGAGATTTTCCAAACGCAATTATTTGGGAAAAATAAAACTATTTTCAAATTGAATGCACAAATACACTATATATTGTCAAATTGTTTGGTAAAAATATAAAAGATGATCGTATGCCAAGTACATAAATATCAAACATGACAAGCTTTAAAATTGGTGACAAACTACAAGTCTTTAAAAGCCTTTACAGGTTATCACATTAGATTTACAGAGGAGCTCTACTGCAAGAATTACTGCCCTCGATCTGACGTTTGCGGTGATACCTCACATGCATGCTGCAATTGCTGCTTACATATGACACCAGGCCGATGCTTGCATTTGCCTTTGCAAGCAAACACACGGGGACAGGGGTGCTTGAATTTTTTTTTATTATTATTATTTATTTTGCTTTTTTATTTTATTTTGACACCTTCCCTTTAATTTTTTTTATCATTTTTATTGTTATCACAGGGAATTTAAATATCTCCTATTATAGCAAATAAGTAGTGACAGAAAAAAATTGGAGTCTATTAGACTCTAGATCCAACCTCTGCCCTTAAAGCATCTGACCACACCAAGATTGGTGTGATTAGATGCTTTCCCAAATTCCCAATGTTTATATCTGGCGAAACCGAAGTCATGAAATGCTCGTAGCTTCTGGTATCTTAGGCCATAGAGATGATTGGAGCAATTCTGGTCTCCAATCAGCTCTATGGTCAGCTTACTAAATCACCAGCTGCAGTCTCAGATTACCCAGTGGGACAGGAGAGCCTGAGAAAATTGTGAAAGGCGGCAGGAGGGGGGGGGGGGCTAGTTCCCTATCACTGCTTGTAAAAGCAGTCTAGTGGTTAATTAGTGCTAGTATTGCTTTTACATGAAAGCTGACCGCTGGCTGTAAAAAATTATACCAAGATGATGCCTAAATCTGCAGGCATCATCCTGGTATGACCACTCAAAGTCCAGATTTTAAATGTGTGGGGTTTTGAATTATGCTGTGTGCTCAATAAATACTGAAAATGGAAAATAAATACTGAAAATGAAATGTGATATCATTTACACCCTAACATGAGCATGGTCATTTATTGATTGGAAGTGGAGAAGATCATCCTTTGATCCCATAGCCAGGATCATTTATCTAAGGCTCAATTATGTTCACCTTCTGGTGAGTAAAGCTACATCAGCACCAGTAACAGATAATACTATAGACTCCAGATTAGGGATGAGCCAAATGTTTGGTCCAAACCTATTGTAAGTTTGGATGTTAGGATGAATCCCGAACTTTAAGATCATTCAGTGGGAAATTCTACCAGCAAACACCCTGTAATGCATTGCAAAAGCCACCATTGGCTAAATTTGTGCACCTGACCTTTGGTCAGGTGCAAAACTTTGGCCAATAAAAGTTTGGATCTAAGTGGCAGTCCAGTACTTCCAAAGAGAACCTTTTTTTTGTACAGCCATGTCAAAGTTCCTCATATGAAAATGTTTGTTAAAGCAGGGTCTATTGTTGTTCTACATGAACTTTTTTGTGGGCTTACGGTGTTTTGGTGCCATCAACACCTAAAATCAATTTCTTTTAACATCGATCTCACGGTTGCAGACGCGGTGAATGTTTGTTAAAGCAAGGTCCATTGTGTGCTCTGCAGGATTTTTCTGTTAGGTTTATGGTGTTTGTGCATCACCAACAACCAATCACGCAATATTTTTGTCCCCATGTGATGGTAGCAAAAAACATACAATGTTTGGCAAGGGTCAATACTCTCCTGTGATTTCCTTGATAAAAAGCCTTCTGTACAAAGGTAGAAATTGTTAAATGTTTGGACATGGGTAAATACTGTATTGGCCATGTAATTTTTTTGTGTTTGAATGGAGCCTACCTGCTTTCTTTCTCTCAAATTGTCTCTAATGAGAACTATTTATGTTCTGTGCAGAAAATCTGTATGATTTCTTATTATGTGTCAGAAAAATAAGAGTCTTCCTCCCATTAATAAGGATGAAATTAAAAATTGGTAGAATTTATATATATATATATATACAGTATATACTGTATATATATATATATATATATATATATATATATATATATATATATATATATATATATATATATATCTTAACTCCAGAAAAACACAGTCAAATGTATTTATTTAAAGGTAAATCTGCACAATCTGTTCTTCAGAGATAGTAACCACTCTAAAAAGGGTATTGCTGTGCTGCCAAGTAATTACATTTTTCTATATGCCCGAGTAAAAGAATACATTAAATGTAAGGTGCAATCCTCTTGTTCTCCCAAATAGTAATGGTTGGGAGAACAAGTCTAACAATATGTAAAATGTGCCCTTCTTCGCTCTATGAAAAAAGAAGTCTCTCCCTCTCTACTTTATAAATTGGGACCTTCACTTTCAAGGCTTCAAGGTTTTATAATAAATCCTGTTATTTCTGATAACAGTTGAAAAATTGTATTCCAAAAGCTCACAACAATACATTTGCATGCAAAAAATTTGGGGGAGCATACCCATGTATTTCTAAAGCTGCTGCAGCTATGAACCAAAAGACATGTATATTAAAAAAGAATAGCACGCAAATGCAAAAGAAATAACTACCAAATCTGAAGACAATCCATAAATAAAAATGGGGGTTTTTTCCCACCATATGGCCATATCGTGCTCAAGCCCACTACTGCATCAAAGTACCCCATTATCAGTGGGTCCTACACTATCCATGAAAAATAGATGAATCCAGCCTTTCTAACCCTTGGAGATAATACTCCTTGCTGGGAAGGATGGGCAAATGCACTACAGGGGACTCCTCCTATATCCACTTGATGGTGGACACTGATTGAGTACAGGTGTGTGTGGGGGGGTGGGGAGGGTTGCTCAACCTCGATAGTCTGGTCAGACCGAATACATAATAAACAGGCAAAAAATTTGGGGGAGCATACCCATGTATTTCTAAAGCTGCTGCAGCTATGAACCAAAAGACATGTATATTAAAAAAGAATAGCGCGCAAATGCAAAAGAAATAACTACCAAATCTGAAGACAATCCATAAATAAAAATGGGGGTTTGGTCCCACCATATGGCCATATCGTGCTCAAGCCCACTACTGCGTCAAAGTACCCCATTATCAGTGGGTCCTACACTATCCATGAAAAAGAGATGAATCCAGCCTTTCTAACCCTTGGAGATAATACTCCTTGCTGGGAAGGATGTGCAAATGCACTACAGGGGACTCCTCCTATATTCACTTGATGGTGGACACTGATTGAGTACAGGTGTGTGTGGGGGGGTGGGGAGGGTTGCTCAACCTCGATAGTCTGGTCAGACCGAATACATAATAAACAGGCAAAAAATTTGGGGGAGCATACCCATGTATTTCTAAAGCTGCTGCAGCTATGAACCAAAAGACATGTATATTAAAAAAGAATAGCGCGCAAATGCAAAAGAAATAACTACCAAATCTGAAGACAATCCATAAATAAAAATGGGGGTTTGGTCCCACCATATGGCCATATCGTGCTCAAGCCCACTACTGCGTCAAAGTACCCCATTATCAGTGGGTCCTACACTATCCATGAAAAAGAGATGAATCCAGCCTTTCTAACCTTTGGAGATAATACTCCTTGCTGGGAAGGATGTGCAAATGCACTACAGGGGACTCCTCCTATATCCACTTGATGGTGGACACTGATTGAGTACAGGTGTGTGTGGGGGGGTGGGGAGGGTTGCTCAACCTCGATAGTCTGGTCAGACCGAATACATAATAAACAGGCAAAAAATTTGGGGGAGCATACCCATGTATTTCTAAAGCTTTTTAATATACATGTCTTTTGGTTCATAGCTGCAGCAGCTTTAGAAATACATGGGTATGCTCCCCCAAATTTTTTGCCTGTTTATTATGTATTCGGTCTGACCAGACTATCGAGGTTGAGCAACCCTCCCCACCCCCCCCACACACACCTGTACTCAATCAGTGTCCACCATCAAGTGGATATAGGAGGAGTCCCCTGTAGTGCATTTGCACATCCTTCCCAGCAAGGAGTATTATCTCCAAGGGTTAGAAAGGCTGGATTCATCTCTTTTTCATGGATAGTGTAGGACCCACTGATAATGGGGTACTTTGACGCAGTAGTGGGCTTGAGCACGATATGGCCATATGGTGGGACCAAACCCCCATTTTTATTTATGGATTGTCTTCAGATTTGGTAGTTATTTCTTTTGCATTTGCGCGCTATTCTTTTTTAAAATACATTTGCATGACCAGAGCATGTGTAGGAGGTTTCCCCTTTTCATAGGCTGTCCAGCATAGAGGGGAGCCTGCAGGACAGATCCGGGCCAAACGAAGGGGAGTGAGATACCACTCATGTACTTTTTTGAACGACAGGCATTTTGATTCATGCGGCAGAATACTCATGTGTAAACCGGAGGCAATTGAAATTAATGGGATTTGGCTTGTTGAGCTTTTAAGAAAATCGGTCAGGTGTGAACGGGGCCTAATTGTTTATTTCCTGAAGCTAAATGTCTGCCCAATCTCTCAGAAATTGCAGGCTATCTAGCTGTCGTGCAAACCTGTGTGCTATTTCCATCAGCTGTGCCCAAAGCAGGCAACATTTTATCCTGATGTTAAATGCCTGTCCAAACCGGATTTTTAGCTGCAATGAAAACCTGTATGCTATTCCCACAATGGATGTCCAAAAAAGACACCAATATACATGTATATATATATATATATATATATATATATATTTTTTTTTTTTTCTGATGTTAAATGCCTGTTTAATTGCTAATTGTCTATACAGGCTTAATAGCGTACTGCAAAAGTGTCACATTTTTTACATATTCAGTCTTCCAAAGAAGAGATCAAATTTAAATTTAGACCTGCCTGCTCACCTTTGTAATTTACCTTTAGAATAGTAAAAAGGCTCAAAGAAGACTGCATCAAATGTTTAAAATTGATACAGTCTAATAAAAAAAAATAAACACACTGTGATTTGCTTATCTGGTAATTTTTCTGTCTAATTGTTTTAAAAATAACACATACTCTAACACAGGGCTCAAAATTTCAAGTCATGAGCTACTAGCCAGGCCTTAAGAGTTACTCCCCACTTGTTGCCCCACCCAAACCCTACCCTGCTACGCCCCTAAACACGCCCTTGTAAAATATCTCTTAAAATTACACTGTTAAATGTTTTTTTCAGAATTAGGTTACAAAAATAAATATTAAGAACAACCGAGAGAGAGAGGGTTCGACAGAGAGAGAGGGGGTTTGACAGAGAGAGACAGGGGGGGTTGACAGGGAAAGGGGGTGACAGGGAGAGAGAGGGGGCTAACACGGAGAGAGGGAAAGGGGGTGACAGGGAGAGAGAGGGGGCTGACACGGAGAGAGGCAAAGGGGGTGACAGGGAGAGAGAGGGGGCTGACACGGAGAGAGGCAAAGGGGGTGACAGGGAGAGGCAAAGGGGGTGACAGGGAGAGAGGCAAAGGGGCTGACATGGAGAGAGGGAAAGGGGGCTGACACGGAGAGAGGGAGAGACGGGGTGACATGGAGAGAGGGGGTGACACGGAGAGAGAGAGGGGGTTGACACAGAGAGAGGGGGGTTACAGGGAGAGAGGGGGTGACACAGAGAGAGGGAGGGATGGGGGTGACAGGGAGAGAGAGGGGGGTGACAGGGAGAGAGAGGGGGGGTGACAAGGAGAGAGAGAGGGAGTGACAGGGAGAGAGAGAGAAATAGAGAGGGGGTGACAGGGAGAGAGAGAGGGGGTGAAACGGAGAGAGAGAAGGAAGGGGTGACACAGAGAGAAAGAGAGGGGGTGACAGGGAGAGTGAGAGAGGGAGAGGGGTTGTCAGGGAGAGTGAGAGGGGGTGACAGGGAGAGTGAAAGGGGGTGACAGGGAGAGACAGGAGGTGACAGTGACAGGGGGGTGACAGGGACAGATGGGGGGATGACAGGGACATATGGGGGAAGATGACAGGGACAGAGGGGGGTGAAAGGGACAAACGGGGGGTATCATGGACAGAGGCAGGGGTGACAGGAGAGACAGGAGGTGACAGGGACAGGGGGGATGACAGGGAAAGAGTGGGGGAGGTGGCAGGGACAGGTGGGGGATGACAGGGACAGAGGGGGGAGGTGGCAGGGACAGGGGGGGTGACAGGGACAGAGGGGGGATGACAGGGACAGAGGGGGGGCTGACAGGGAGAGACAGAAGGTGACAGGGACAGAGGGGGGGGGGTGACAGGGACAGAGGGGGGAATGACAGTGACAGAGGGGGGGAAATGATAGGGAGAGAGGGGAGGGTGACAGGGACAGAGGGGGATGACAGGGACAGAGGGGGGATGACAGGGACAGAGGGGGATGACAGGAACAGAGGGGGGCATTGACAGGGACAGAGAGGGGGAGATGACAGGGACAGAGGGTGGAGATGACAGGGATAGAGGGGGGGATGACAGGGACAGAGGGGGGTGTGACAGGGACAGAGGGGGGAGATGACAGGGATAGAGGGGGGGTGACAGGGACAGAGGGGGGGCAAAGGGACAGAGGGGGGGGGAGATGACAGGGACAGGGGGGATGACAGGGACAGGGGGAATGACAGGGAAAAAGGGGGGGGGTGACAGGGACAGAGAGGGGAGATGACAGGGACAGAGGGGGGGGGGGTGACAGGGACAGAGGGGGGATGACAGGGACAGGGGGGATGACAGGGACAGGGGGTATGACAGGGACAGAGGGGGGGAATGGCAGGGACAGGGGGATGACAGGGACAGAGGGGGAGGGGGTGACAGGGACGGGGGGTGACAGGGACAGGGGGGGGGGGTGATAGGGTAGGGAGGAGTAAGTCCGGTCACAGTGCTCATCTTACTCACTCAGTTCACCATGTAGCTGCCGGCCGCTTAAATGAAACTTTCCCACCCACACATCTCCTTCACACACAGCACGCACGGGCTGCACTGAGTGTGTGGGTGGGCACAGGGAGAGAGAGGGGGGCGGGAGAAGGCAGAGCAGATGCAGCCTCTCCCATTCCTGGAGGGGGGGAGCTGCTTACTGGGCTACAATGAAACACACACACACAGCCTTGTGACAGGGGGGCAGGCTGAACATAGGAGTTACACATTCCCCATACAGCACAGCCCTGTTCTTACTCGCCCTCCTCATCATTCCACTCACAAAATGCGAGCAGGCGAGTAGAATTTTGAGGGCTGCTCTAATATATATTTTAGAACAATAAAACTTGCCTAGTCACTCTGTCTTGCATTGTGGTGTAGAAAAAACACTAATATGGTGTGCTGCATGTCCATACGAAATTGGTGGTAAGTTACTGAATAGAATATCACAACAAGCTAAGCTCTGTGACTTGTTTTGCCCCTGTTTGGCAATTTTGTCAACTCTTCTGGGAAGGCTGTCTACAATGTTTAGAAGTGTGTCTATGGGAATGTTTGACCGTTCTTCAAGAAGCGCATTTGTGAGGTCAGACACAGATGTTGTATGAGAAGGCCTAGCTCACAGTCTCTGCTCTAATTCATCCCAAAGATGTTCTATTAGGCAGGCCAGTCAATTTTCTCCACCCCAAACTTGCACATCTATGTCTTTATGGACCTTGCTTTGTGCACTGGTGCGCAGTCATGTTGGAACAGGAAGGGGCCATTCCCAAACTGTTCCCACAAAGTTGAGAGCTTGAAATTGTCCAAAATGTCTTCTTATGCTGACTCCTTAAGAGTTTCCTTCACTGGAACTAAGGGGCCAAGCCTAACCCCTGAAAAACAACCCTGCACCATAATCCCCCTATACCAAATGATTTGGACGAGTGCCCAAAGCAAGCTCCATAAAGACACGGATGAGCGAGTTTGGGGTGGAGGAACTTGACTGGCCTGTACCTCAACCAGATAGAACACCTTTAGGATGAGTTAGAGTGGAAACTGCGAGCCAGGCCTTCTCGTCCCATATCAGTGCCTGTTATAACTGCAAAGGGTGGGCCAACTCAATATTGAACCCTACAGACTAAGACTGGGATGCCATTAAAGTTCATGTGCGTGTAAAGGCGGCGGTCCCAATACTTTTGACAATATAGTGTATATATAAATATGTAGCACAATTCCCAGCAGAGGTGCTGGATGTGGGTCCCCCTGGGTTACCGCTAGCAACAACAGTACTTTTTAGTATGTTTTCAAGTGAATTTACCTCAGACCAAAACCAGTTCAGTTTCTTTGGTTTTTGTGTTTTATTAAGAACTGAGGAAGGGATGAGTGGGATACTCCTTTAACTGAACTCTGCACATTACACAGGGACGATGCAAAAAAGTGTTGACTGGCGCTGTTATTGCTGATTGACACTGGTTAACACTGACTGAGTTGGTCACGGCTTGGCCGCTTACTTTACTTTGCCTTTTGACTGTGAAATAGGATGATAAGCTTCCTGAGGTAATCTGTCTCCTGAGAAAAGCTGTATCCTGACATAAACTGTATTGCTGAAAACTTAAGGGCCCTACCTGATGCCCCCTTTTACTCCCTATTCTTCAGGGCTTCAAAACTGGCACCCGCTTACCCCTAACACAGGTGGTCAGACACTATAGCTTTTGGAACAGAAAAAAAAAAAGACACTATAGCTGGCTTTGGTGTTCTTCACCTTTAGCAGCCCTCTTTCCTATAAGGTAAGCAGGCCTGCCACTACTCGGTTGCCCCCAGGTCTTATACACAATGCTGTAGTGCCTGGCTACCATGCAAGGGCATGCGTGAACTGAGGAAAGCAAACAGGTACTTGCGGTTGGCAGACAGGCGAGATTCAGAAGAGACAAAATCTGAAGTCAAGGCAGGCAGAGTTCAGAGAATAGTCTGATATCCGATCCGAGGTCGTCAATGAGGGAATCCAATCTAGCAGAGCAGGGCAGACAAATAGGGAGCCTGGGACATGTATTACACACACTATCACAAACATGATGGGCAATTGTATGAAAATAACTGAAAAAATTGAGTGTGGTCTGCTGTGTGAAAAGCTGCTGACAGAGGAAGAATGATGAGAATTTATTAGAGGACTTGGGATTTAACAGAGGGGTTGTGAGCTAGATGGATACTCATTCCCCATTCTTCAACTATATGAACAGACACCTGGGAAGTATAATAAAAAGTATCCTACAACATTAAAATATGGTTTTGTCAAAAATAAGTAAGAACGACATGTGAAAATTTACCATGAAATGCACTTTGTCATGAAACAAAACATCACTTTGAAGAGGTCTGAATAATTAATTCCCTGATTTACAGACTAAACGTGATCTGTGTAGCAGTTTGAATAGATCTGGCTAATGAGTTAAGAGGTTGACACTAAAAAGGTTAATATAAACTGTTATAAACTCTTATAAACTGTTATATATGAATATTTCTTATTATGCTGCCAGCAGCTGGAAAACTCTGAGCAAGGTTAATAGCTTCTTTCAGGGTATTTTACAGTTAGGCTGCAAAACAGACCAGAAAAGCAGGAGAGATCAGATTAGAAATACTGCTGAAGGATTTAGAAATGGATTGCAGCGGAAAGCCCAGGTTTCTTTGCAAACTTAATCCCCATAGCTACTTTGTAAATCAGTGTTTATTTTATAAACATTTGATTCAAATTAGTAAAGTTATATCAACTTGTAAAGTCTTGAAAACATTAGAATTGACTGAAAAAGATAATTTCCTGTTATGAGTTTGGCTACGTTCACATCTTGGCGTTGCTATTTACAGGCGTTTTTTAGGCGTTTTTTCAGGTGGTTTTATGGGTGTTTTTTCAGGCATTTTACAGGCGTTTTTACAGGCGTTTTTGTGCAGGTATTTTTAGGTTGACTAGTGACCAATGGAAAAAAATTAAAATGCCTGTAATCCGCCCAAAAAGAAGCTCATGTATTTTTTTGAGCGTTGGGCGTTTTGCTTAAAATTAGTGTTGAGCGAACACGGACTGTATTATTCGTGTTCGTACCGAATAATTGGATTTTTTTTACCCGAACACGGACACGGACACTTTACTGTATGTTCGGGTAAAAATCCGTGTTCGGTCGTTTTATTTCCGGGTTTTGCATGCTTTGGCGCTCTTTTCATGGCGGGCTTTCAACAGCCAATCAACAATCGTTTAACTGGTGTGCCTTAAGCCATCCCAGCCATGCCTGCAAATGTCTTAGTAGCTGTGATTGGCCGTCTGAAGCATGTGACCAAGTCTTTATAAGTTCGAGGCAGCCGCCGCAGCAGCGTCATTCTGCTGCTTAGCTAAGGGACAGAGCACACATCAATGTGCTGGCTGCTGATTAGGGAAAGATAGGCAGGAAAAAACCATTTGTGTCCGGATAGAATTGAGGGACAGGTCGGAGTGTTTAGGCAGGGCGAGTTGTAGGCATTTTAGGGATAGAGTCTGCTGAATTATAGGGTCAGTGTCTTCTACAAACTACAATCGATATTGCTGTGTGGGGGGTGGGGTGAATCTGCACTCAATCCTGATCTACGATCTCTTCTCAATCCTGTTAGGGACAGAGTCTGCTGAATTTTAGGGAAACTGTGTTCTACAAACTACAATCGATATTGCTGTGTGGTGTGGGATTGGAGATAGGCAGGTGTCAGTGATCCACATCCATTTTTCTGTGTGTGAGCTGCAGTGAACACAATCTTTTTGGGCTGCAGTGAACACAATCTTTTTGGGCTGCAGTGAACACAATCTTTTTGGGCTGCAGTGAACACAATCTTTTTGGGGTGCAGTGAACAAAATCTTTTTGGGGTGCAGTGAACACAATCCTTTTTGGTGTGCAGTGAACACAATCTTTGTGGGGTGCAGTGAACAAAATCCTTTGTGGGGTGCAGTGAACACAATCTTTTTGGGGTGCAGTGAACAAAATCCTTTTTGGGGTGCAGTGAACAACATCCTTTTTGGGGTGCAGTGAACACAATCTTTTTGGGGTGCAGTGAACAAAATCCTTTGTGGGGTGCAGTGAACACAATCTTTTTGGGGTGCAGTGAACACAATCTTTTTGGGGTGGAGGGAACAACATCCTTTTTGGGGTGCAGTGAACAAAATCCTTTTTGGGGTGCAGTGAACAAAATCATTTTTGGGGTGCAGTGAACACAATCTTTTTGGGGTGCAGTGAACACAATCTTTGTGGGGTGCAGTGAACACAATCTTTTTGGGGTGGAGTGAACAACATCCTTTTTGGGGTGCAGTGAACAACATCCTTTTTGGGGTGCAGTGAACACAATCTTTTTGGGGTGCAGTGAACACAATCTTTGTGGGGTACAGTGAACAGAATCTTTGTGGGGTGCAGTGAACACAATCTTTGGGGGTACAGTGAACACAATCTTTTTGGGGTGCAGTGAACACAATCTTTGTGGGGTGCAGTGAACACAATCTTTTTGGGGTGGAGTGAACAAAATCATTTTTGGGGTGCAGTGAACAACATCCTTTTTGGGGTGCAGTGATCAAAATCCTTTTTGGGGTGCAGTGAACACAATCTTTTTGGGGTGCAGTGAACAAAATCCTTTGTGGGGTGCAGTGAACAGAATCTTTGTGGGGTGCAGTGAACACAATCTTTGGGGGGGTACAGTGAACACAATCTTTTTGGGGTGCAGTGAACACAATCTTTGTGGGGTACAGTGAACAGAATCTTTGTGGGGTGCAGTGAACACAATCTTTGGGGGGTACAGTGAACACAATCTTTTTGGGGTGCAGTGAACACAATCTTTGGGGGGTACAGTGAACACAATCTTTTTGGGGTGCAGTGAACACAATATTTGTGGGGTGCAGTGAACACAATCTTTGGGGGGGTACAGTGAACACAATCTTTTTGGGGTGCAGTGAACAACATCCTTTTAGGGTGCAGTGAACACAATCTTTGTGGGGTGCAGTGAACAACATCCTTTTAGGGTGCAGTGAACACAATCTTTGTGGGGTACAGTGAACAGAATCTTTGTGGGGTGCAGTGAACACAATCTTTGGGGGGTACAGTGAACACAATCTTTGTGAGGTGCAGTGAACACAATCTTTGTGGGGTGCAGTGAACACAATCATTGTGGGGTGCAGTGAACTCAATCTTTGTGGGGTACAGTGAACACAATCTCATACTTCTGAAGATTTGAGGGTGCTGCCTGTTCCATACTCCCCCTACTCCTCATCTAGCCTTTTAGGGGTACAAACAATAGTAATTGGGGCCTAGTGTGGTTGTGTACGTGTAATATACATACACTTTTTTTGGATCATATTTTCTATTCCGCTATTTAATCAAAAACCTTTGGGGATCAGTTAAATTGGGGGATAGTCTGTGTTGGTACGTGTGAGAGAGATCCACCTTTCCAAGTTGTTGGGGTTCATCTCATACTTCTGAAGGTTTGAGGGTGCTGCCTGTTCCATACTCCCCCTACTCCTAGCCTTTTAGGGGTACAAACAATAGTAATTGGGGCCTAGTGTGGTTGTGTACGTGTGATATACATACACTTTTTTTGGATCATATTTTCTATTCCGCTATTTAATCAAAAACCTTTGGGGATCAGTTAAATTGGGGGATAGTCTGTGTTGGTACGTGTGAGAGAGATCCACCTTTCCAAGTTGTTGGGGTTCATCTCATACTTCTGAAGGTTTGAGGGTGCTGCCTGTTCCATACCCCCCCTACTCCTCATCTAGCCTTTTAGGGGTACAAACAATAGTAATTGGGGCCTAGTGTGGTTGTGTACGTGTGATATACATACACTTTTTTTGGATCATATTTTCTATTCCGCTATTTAATCAAAAACCTTTGGGGATCAGTTAAATTGGGGGATAGTCTGTGTTGGTACGTGTGAGAGAGATCCACCTTTCCAAGTTGTTGGGGTTCATCTCATACTTCTGAAGGTTTGAGGGTGCTGCCTGTTCCATACTCCCCCTACTCCTCATCTAGCCTTTTAGGGGTACAAACAATAGTAATTGGGGCCCAGTGTGGTTGTGTACGTGTGATATACATACACTTTTTTTGGATCATATTTTCTATTCCGCTATTTAATCAAAAACCTTTGGGGATCAGTTAAATTGGGGGATAGTCTGTGTTGGTACGTGTGAGAGAGATCCACCTTTCCAAGTTGTTGGGGTTCATCTCATACTTCTGAAGGTTTGAGGGTGCTGCCTGTTCCATACTCCCCCTACTCCTCATCTAGCCTTTTAGGGGTACAAACAATAGTAATTGGGGCCTAGTGTGGTTGTGTACGTGTGATATACATACACTTTTTTTGGATCATATTTTCTATTCCGCTATTTAATCAAAAACCTTTGGGGATCAGTTAAATTGGGGGATAGTCTGTGTTGGTACGTGTGAGAGAGATCCACCTTTCCAAGTTGTTGGGGTTCATCTCATACTTCTGAAGGTTTGAGGGTGCTGCCTGTTCCATACCCCCCCTACTCCTCATCTAGCCTTTTAGGGGTACAAACAATAGTAATTGGGGCCTAGTGTGGTTGTGTACGTGTGATATACATACACTTTTTTTGGATCATATTTTCTATTCCGCTATTTAATCAAAAACCTTTGGGGATCAGTTAAATTGGGGGATAGTCTGTGTTGGTACGTGTGAGAGAGATCCACCTTTCCAAGTTGTTGGGGTTCATCTCATACTTCTGAAGGTTTGAGGGTGCTGCCTGTTCCATACTCCCCCTACTCCTCATCTAGCCTTTTAGGGGTACAAACAATAGTAATTGGGGCCTAGTGTGGTTGTGTACGTGTGATATACATACACTTTTTTTGGATCATATTTTCTATTCCGCTATTTAATCAAAAACCTTTGGGGATCAGTTAAATTGGGGGATAGTCTGTGTTGGTACGTGTGAGAGAGATCCACCTTTCCAAGTTGTTGGGGTTCATCTCATACTTCTGAAGGTTTGAGGGTGCTGCCTGTTCCATACTCCCCCTACTCCTAGCCTTTTAGGGGTACAAACAATAGTAATTGGGGCCTAGTGTGGTTGTGTACGTGTGATATACATACACTTTTTTTGGATCATATTTTCTATTCCGCTATTTAATCAAAAACCTTTGGGGATCAGTTAAATTGGGGGATAGTCTGTGTTGGTACGTGTGAGAGAGATCCACCTTTCCAAGTTGTTGGGGTTCATCTCATACTTCTGAAGGTTTGAGGGTGCTGCCTGTTCCATACTCCCCCTACTCCTAGCCTTTTAGGGGTACAAACAATAGTAATTGGGGCCTAGTGTGGTTGTGTACGTGTGATATACATACACTTTTTTTGGATCATATTTTCTATTCCGCTATTTAATCAAAAACCTTTGGGGATCAGTTAAATTGGGGGATAGTCTGTGTTGGTACGTGTGAGAGAGATCCACCTTTCCAAGTTGTTGGGGTTCATCTCATACTTCTGAAGGTTTGAGGGTGCTGCCTGTTCCATACTCCCCCTACTCCTAGCCTTTTAGGGGTACAAACAATAGTAATTGGGGCCTAGTGTGGTTGTGTACGTGTGATATACATACACTTTTTTTGGATCATATTTTCTATTCCGCTATTTAATCAAAAACCTTTGGGGATCAGTTAAATTGGGGGATAGTCTGTGTTGGTACGTGTGAGAGAGATCCACCTTTCCAAGTTGTTGGGGTTCATCTCATACTTCTGAAGGTTTGAGGGTGCTGCCTGTTCCATACTCCCCCTACTCCTCATCTAGCCTTTTAGGGGTACAAACAATAGTAATTGGGGCCCAGTGTGGTTGTGTACGTGTGATATACATACACTTTTTTTGGATCATATTTTCTATTCCGCTATTTAATCAAAAACCTTTGGGGATCAGTTAAATTGGGGGATAGTCTGTGTTGGTACGTGTGAGAGAGATCCACCTTTCCAAGTTGTTGGGGTTCATCTCATACTTCTGAAGGTTTGAGGGTGCTGCCTGTTCCATACCCCCCCTACTCCTCATCTAGCCTTTTAGGGGTACAAACAATAGTAATTGGGGCCTAGTGTGGTTGTGTACGTGTGATATACATACACTTTTTTTGGATCATATTTTCTATTCCGCTATTTAATCAAAAACCTTTGGGGATCAGTTAAATTGGGGGATAGTCTGTGTTGGTACGTGTGAGAGAGATCCACCTTTCCAAGTTGTTGGGGTTCATCTCATACTTCTGAAGGTTTGAGGGTGCTGCCTGTTCCATACCCCCCCTACTCCTCATCTAGCCTTTTAGGGGTACAAACAATAGTAATTGGGGCCTAGTGTGGTTGTGTACGTGTGATATACATACACTTTTTTTGGATCATATTTTCTATTCCGCTATTTAATCAAAAACCTTTGGGGATCAGTTAAATTGGGGGATAGTCTGTGTTGGTACGTGTGAGAGAGATCCACCTTTCCAAGTTGTTGGGGTTCATCTCATACTTCTGAAGGTTTGAGGGTGCTGCCTGTTCCATACCCCCCCTACTCCTCATCTAGCCTTTTAGGGGTACAAACAATAGTAATTGGGGCCTAGTGTGGTTGTGTACGTGTGATATACATACACTTTTTTTGGATCATATTTTCTATTCCGCTATTTAATCAAAAACCTTTGGGGATCAGTTAAATTGGGGGATAGTCTGTTTTGGTACGTGTGAGAGAGATCCACCTTTCCAAGTTGTTGGGGTTCATCTCATACTTCTGAAGGTTTGAGGGTGCTGCCTGTTCCATACCCCCCCTACTCCTCATCTAGCCTTTTAGGGGTACAAACAATAGTAATTGGGGCCTAGTGTGGTTGTGTACGTGTGATATACATACACTTTTTTTGGATCATATTTTCTATTCCGCTATTTAATCAAAAACCTTTGGGGATCAGTTAAATTGGGGGATAGTCTGTGTTGGTACGTGTGAGAGAGATCCACCTTTCCAAGTTGTTGGGGTTCATCTCATACTTCTGAAGGTTTGAGGGTGCTGCCTGTTCCATACCCCCCCTACTCCTCATCTAGCCTTTTAGGGGTACAAACAATAGTAATTGGGGCCTAGTGTGGTTGTGTACGTGTGATATACATACACTTTTTTTGGATCATATTTTCTATTCCGCTATTTAATCAAAAACCTTTGGGGATCAGTTAAATTGGGGGATAGTCTGTGTTGGTACGTGTGAGAGAGATCCACCTTTCCAAGTTGTTGGGGTTCATCTCATACTTCTGAAGGTTTGAGGGTGCTGCCTGTTCCATACCCCCCCTACTCCTCATCTAGCCTTTTAGGGGTACAAACAATAGTAATTGGGGCCTAGTGTGGTTGTGTACGTGTGATATACATACACTTTTTTTGGATCATATTTTCTATTCCGCTATTTAATCAAAAACCTTTGGGGATCAGTTAAATTGGGGGATAGTCTGTGTTGGTACGTGTGAGAGAGATCCACCTTTCCAAGTTGTTGGGGTTCATCTCATACTTCTGAAGGTTTGAGGGTGCTGCCTGTTCCATACTCCCCCTACTCCTCATCTAGCCTTTTAGGGGTACAAACAATAGTAATTGGGGCCTAGTGTGGTTGTGTACGTGTGATATACATACACTTTTTTTGGATCATATTTTCTATTCCGCTATTTAATCAAAAACCTTTGGGGATCAGTTAAATTGGGGGATAGTCTGTGTTGGTACGTGTGAGAGAGATCCACCTTTCCAAGTTGTTGGGGTTCATCTCATACTTCTGAAGGTTTGAGGGTGCTGCCTGTTCCATACTCCCCCTACTCCTAGCCTTTTAGGGGTACAAACAATAGTAATTGGGGCCTAGTGTGGTTGTGTACGTGTGATATACATACACTTTTTTTGGATCATATTTTCTATTCCGCTATTTAATCAAAAACCTTTGGGGATCAGTTAAATTGGGGGATAGTCTGTGTTGGTACGTGTGAGAGAGATCCACCTTTCCAAGTTGTTGGGGTTCATCTCATACTTCTGAAGGTTTGAGGGTGCTGCCTGTTCCATACTCCCCCTACTCCTAGCCTTTTAGGGGTACAAACAATAGTAATTGGGGCCTAGTGTGGTTGTGTACGTGTGATATACATACACTTTTTTTGGATCATATTTTCTATTCCGCTATTTAATCAAAAACCTTTGGGGATCAGTTAAATTGGGGGATAGTCTGTGTTGGTACGTGTGAGAGAGATCCACCTTTCCAAGTTGTTGGGGTTCATCTCATACTTCTGAAGGTTTGAGGGTGCTGCCTGTTCCATACTCCCCCTACTCCTAGCCTTTTAGGGGTACAAACAATAGTAATTGGGGCCTAGTGTGGTTGTGTACGTGTGATATACATACACTTTTTTTGGATCATATTTTCTATTCCGCTATTTAATCAAAAACCTTTGGGGATCAGTTAAATTGGGGGATAGTCTGTGTTGGTACGTGTGAGAGAGATCCACCTTTCCAAGTTGTTGGGGTTCATCTCATACTTCTGAAGGTTTGAGGGTGCTGCCTGTTCCATACTCCCCCTACTCCTCATCTAGCCTTTTAGGGGTACAAACAATAGTAATTGGGGCCCAGTGTGGTTGTGTACGTGTGATATACATACACTTTTTTTGGATCATATTTTCTATTCCGCTATTTAATCAAAAACCTTTGGGGATCAGTTAAATTGGGGGATAGTCTGTGTTGGTACGTGTGAGAGAGATCCACCTTTCCAAGTTGTTGGGGTTCATCTCATACTTCTGAAGGTTTGAGGGTGCTGCCTGTTCCATACCCCCCCTACTCCTCATCTAGCCTTTTAGGGGTACAAACAATAGTAATTGGGGCCTAGTGTGGTTGTGTACGTGTGATATACATACACTTTTTTTGGATCATATTTTCTATTCCGCTATTTAATCAAAAACCTTTGGGGATCAGTTAAATTGGGGGATAGTCTGTGTTGGTACGTGTGAGAGAGATCCACCTTTCCAAGTTGTTGGGGTTCATCTCATACTTCTGAAGGTTTGAGGGTGCTGCCTGTTCCATACCCCCCCTACTCCTCATCTAGCCTTTTAGGGGTACAAACAATAGTAATTGGGGCCTAGTGTGGTTGTGTACGTGTGATATACATACACTTTTTTTGGATCATATTTTCTATTCCGCTATTTAATCAAAAACCTTTGGGGATCAGTTAAATTGGGGGATAGTCTGTGTTGGTACGTGTGAGAGAGATCCACCTTTCCAAGTTGTTGGGGTTCATCTCATACTTCTGAAGGTTTGAGGGTGCTGCCTGTTCCATACCCCCCCTACTCCTCATCTAGCCTTTTAGGGGTACAAACAATAGTAATTGGGGCCTAGTGTGGTTGTGTACGTGTGATATACATACACTTTTTTTGGATCATATTTTCTATTCCGCTATTTAATCAAAAACCTTTGGGGATCAGTTAAATTGGGGGATAGTCTGTTTTGGTACGTGTGAGAGAGATCCACCTTTCCAAGTTGTTGGGGTTCATCTCATACTTCTGAAGGTTTGAGGGTGCTGCCTGTTCCATACCCCCCCTACTCCTCATCTAGCCTTTTAGGGGTACAAACAATAGTAATTGGGGCCTAGTGTGGTTGTGTACGTGTGATATACATACACTTTTTTTGGATCATATTTTCTATTCCGCTATTTAATCAAAAACCTTTGGGGATCAGTTAAATTGGGGGATAGTCTGTGTTGGTACGTGTGAGAGAGATCCACCTTTCCAAGTTGTTGGGGTTCATCTCATACTTCTGAAGGTTTGAGGGTGCTGCCTGTTCCATACTCCCCCTACTCCTCATCTAGCCTTTTAGGGGTACAAACAATAGTAATTGGGGCCTAGTGTGGTTGTGTACGTGTGATATACATACACTTTTTTTGGATCATATTTTCTATTCCGCTATTTAATCAAAAACCTTTGGGGATCAGTTAAATTGGGGGCTAGTCTGTGTTGGTACGTGTGAGAGTGATCCACCTTTCCAAGTTGTTGGGGTTCATCTCATACTTCTGAAGGTTTGTGGGTGCTGCCTGTTCCATACTCCCCCTACTCCTCATCTAGCCTTTTAGGGGTACAAACAATAGTAATTGGGGCCCAGTGTGGTTGTGTACGTGTGATATACATACACTTTTTTTGGATCATATTTTCTATTCCGCTATTTAATCAAAAACCTTTGGGGATCAGTTAAATTGGGGGATAGTCTGTGTTGGTACGTGTGAGAGAGATCCACCTTTCCAAGTTGTTGGGGTTCATCTCATACTTCTGAAGGTTTGAGGGTGCTGCCTGTTCCATACTCCCCCTACTCCTCATCTAGCCTTTTAGGGGTACAAACAATAGTAATTGGGGCCCAGTGTGGTTGTGTACGTGTGATATACATACACTTTTTTTGGATCATATTTTCTATTCCGCTATTTAATCAAAAACCTTTGGGGATCAGTTAAATTGGGGGATAGTCTGTGTTGGTACGTGTGAGAGAGATCCACCTTTCCAAGTTGTTGGGGTTCATCTCATACTTCTGAAGGTTTGAGGGTGCTGCCTGTTCCATACTCCCCCTACTCCTCATCTAGCCTTTTAGGGGTACAAACAATAGTAATTGGGGCCTAGTGTGGTTGTGTACGTGTGATATACATACACTTTTTTTGGATCATATTTTCTATTCCGCTATTTAATCAAAAACCTTTGGGGATCAGTTAAATTGGGGGATAGTCTGTGTTGGTACGTGTGAGAGAGATCCACCTTTCCAAGTTGTTGGGGTTCATCTCATACTTCTGAAGGTTTGAGGGTGCTGCCTGTTCCATACCCCCCCTACTCCTCATCTAGCCTTTTAGGGGTACAAACAATAGTAATTGGGGCCTAGTGTGGTTGTGTACGTGTGATATACATACACTTTTTTTGGATCATATTTTCTATTCCGCTATTTAATCAAAAACCTTTGGGGATCAGTTAAATTGGGGGATAGTCTGTGTTGGTACGTGTGAGAGAGATCCAACTTTCCAAGTTGTTGGGGTTCATCTCATACTTCTGAAGGTTTGAGGGTGCTGCCTGTTCCATACTCCCCCTACTCCTAGCCTTTTAGGGGTACAAACAATAGTAATTGGGGCCTAGTGTGGTTGTGTACGTGTGATATACATACACTTTTTTTGGATCATATTTTCTATTCCGCTATTTAATCAAAAACCTTTGGGGATCAGTTAAATTGGGGGATAGTCTGTGTTGGTACGTGTGAGAGAGATCCACCTTTCCAAGTTGTTGGGGTTCATCTCATACTTCTGAAGGTTTGAGGGTGCTGCCTGTTCCATACTCCCCCTACTCCTCATCTAGCCTTTTAGGGGTACAAACAATAGTAATTGGGGCCTAGTGTGGTTGTGTACGTGTGATATACATACACTTTTTTTGGATCATATTTTCTATTCCGCTATTTAATCAAAAACCTTTGGGGATCAGTTAAATTGGGGGATAGTCTGTGTTGGTACGTGTGAGAGAGATCCACCTTTCCAAGTTGTTGGGGTTCATCTCATACTTCTGAAGGTTTGAGGGTGCTGCCTGTTCCATACCCCCCCTACTCCTCATCTAGCCTTTTAGGGGTACAAACAATAGTAATTGGGGCCTAGTGTGGTTGTGTACGTGTGATATACAAACACTTTTTTTGGATCATATTTTCTATTCCGCTATTTAATCAAAAACCTTTGGGGATCAGTTAAATTGGGGGATAGTCTGTGTTGGTACGTGTGAGAGAGATCCACCTTTCCAAGTTTTTGGGGTTCATCTCATACTTCTGAAGATTTGAGGGTGCTGCCTGTTCCATACCCCCCCTACTCCTCATCTAGCCTTTTAGGGGTACAAACAATAGTAATTGGGGCCTAGTGTGGTTGTGTACGTGTGATATACATACACTTTTTTTGGATCATATTTTCTATTCCGCTATTTAATCAAAAACCTTTGGGGATCAGTTAAATTGGGGGATAGTCTGTGTTGGTACGTGTGAGAGAGATCCACCTTTCCAAGTTGTTGGGGTTCATCTCATACTTCTGAAGGTTTGAGGGTGCTGCCTGTTCCATACCCCCCCTACTCCTCATCTAGCCTTTTAGGGGTACAAACAATAGTAATTGGGGCCTAGTGTGGTTGTGTACGTGTGATATACATACACTTTTTTTGGATCATATTTTCTATTCCGCTATTTAATCAAAAACCTTTGGGGATCAGTTAAATTGGGGGATAGTCTGTGTTGGTACGTGTGAGAGAGATCCACCTTTCCAAGTTTTTGGGGTTCATCTCATACTTCTGAAGATTTGAGGGTGCTGCCTGTTCCATACCCCCCCTACTCCTCATCTAGCCTTTTAGGGGTACAAACAATAGTAATTGGGGCCTAGTGTGGTTGTGTACGTGTGATATACATACACTTTTTTTGGATCATATTTTCTATTCCGCTATTTAATCAAAAACCTTTGGGGATCAGTTAAATTGGGGGATAGTCTGTGTTGGTACGTGTGAGAGAGATCCACCTTTCCAAGTTTTTGGGGTTTATCTCATACTTCTGAAGGTTTGAGGGTGCTGCCTGTTCCATACCCCCCCTACTCCTCATCTAGCCTTTTAGGGGTACAAACAATAGTAATTGGGGCCTAGTGTGGTTGTGTACGTGTGATATACATACACTTTTTTTGGATCATATTTTCTATTCCGCTATTTATTTATTTTTTTCCATAAACAAATTTTTATTTTATTTGGTTGAAAGCAAGACAAAACAATAAATGAATACAGTCAAGTACATCGAAAGTCAATGAACCCACATAATATCAAGAATTAACAAGTGTGATAGCTTATGAAATTGCGTATTGACAGACATATGGAGGCATAACATTGGCATGTGATTAGAGCACTATATTCGGCAAGAGAGTTATAGTGAACAAAAAGAGAAGGAAATGTGCTTCTTTCGGGTGTCTGTAATAGGGATGCAGGTTTTCTTGGTAACGAAAATCATTGGGAGTGCGGGGGAATAGCTTGAAAGGAAGAAAGAGAGAGAGAAGAAGAAGAGGAAGAAAAAAAAAAAAAAAAAAGGGGGGGGAGGGGGGTGAAAAAGAGTATTGGGGGGGTCAGAAGGGATTGAGTATAATGGAGATTTGAGCTCGACTTCTCCGTTTCAAGTCATTCTGGAGAACCCGACTCAAATGTAATACTTTAGTACCACGACCCACGGAATCAGGTCATGGAACACGCATGATGGATTTGTATTCATCTGTCTCCTTGTACCGGAGCCAGTCAAGCCATTCCGCAGAGAACTTGGAGATGTCATCTCTTGAGATGGCTATCAGTTCCTCTATTTCTTCAGTTCTATTCAGTCTGCGGAACCACTCTGCGAGTGAGGGGATCGTTGTTGAACGCCAATGGCATGGTACATAAAGTTTAGCAGAGTTCATCATGTGACGAGCAAGTACAGTTTGTGAGGAATTAGGTGTTCTAGGAGAGTAGTTCAAAAGGAATTTTTCAGGGGTGAAGGGAATCTCACTTGATGTGGCCTTTTTAATGGTGTCATGGACTTCCCTCCAGAAGGGTTGGATTACCGAGCATGACCACCATATGTGTAGCATGGTACCCGAGGATGTCAAGCATCTCCAGCAAGTGTCGTCAGCTGCCGGGGCGAATCTATGTATTTTGTCTGGTGTTCTATACCATCGGGAAAGGATCTTATATCCGTTTTCTTGGACGGTGACATTGATCGAGGAGCGATGGGGCGCGCGGCAAATAGCTTCCCAATCTTTTTCGGAGAGGGACAGTTGCAGGTCTTTTGACCAAGAAAGAGCAAATGTGGCAGATGATGCCGATGGAGCCTCAAGTATGTGACCATATAATTCTGAGATTATATGTCTTTGAGGTTGAGAGCGTTCACAAATGGATTCTAACGGTGTTAGGGTTCTAGACCACGCTGCCGGGGTGCCCCTAGATGAGAGGAAATGGCGTAATTGAAAGAATGTCCATAACGGAATGCCTGGTGGGTGTAGTGAGGAATTAAGATTTTCCCACGAGAGGATTACTCCTTTTTTAAAAAAATGTTTAGCGAAAACTTCCTGATGTGGCCAAAGGGAGCGCAAGAAGCTACAAGACATCCCTGGAGGGAATGCTGGATTATGCCTAAGAGAAGTCAGGGGACCACATTTAGGGTCTATTTTCATTTTCTTGCGCCAGGCATCGTGAGTGATAAGCGGAGGTCCAATGAGAGGATGTGTTCTGAGGGATTGCGATATATCGGATAGGGGAAGCCATGGGAGAAGATGGAGAGGGGTGTTCGTCCAGTGATTTTCCATCTTTACTACCTCCTTTTGATTGGAATGAAGGGACCAATCAACTATTCTGCTAAGTAGACAAGCTTTGTAGTAGCTTGCCACATCCGGCAGGTTGAGTCCACCTCTGTGTTTGGGGGCTGTAAGACGGGAGAATTTAATCCTGGGAGGTTTATCCTGCCAGATGAATGTGCGCCACATATTGCGAAGAGAGGAAAAGAAGGCAGAGGGAATGTGTATAGGGATTGTTTGAAACAGATACAGAAGTTTGGGGAGGATGGACATTTTAAGAATAGCTGCTCTTCCGAACCACGAGACCTGGATATTCCTCCATGATTTCAGATCTGTTCCAATTGCTGAGAGGAGGGGTTGGTAATTGGTGGAGAAGAGATGTGACAGATCTCTTGGGATATGAATACCCAGGTATGAGAGTGATGAATTAGCCCATAAAAAAGGGAAATTGGATTTACATCTTTCCACTTCAAGGGAAGGAAGGGAGACGTTGAGGGCCATCGATTTTGAGTGATTGATTTTAAGGTTGGATAGGGAACCAAAATATTCCAAGTCTTTCATTAGGTTTGGGATAGATATGTGCGGTTGCGACAGAAATAAGAGCATGTCGTCCGCGAACGCAGCAACTTTATGGATGGAATTGCCCATCTGTATGCCACGAATATTGGGATTCTGGCGGAGCATGTTTAAGAGGGGTTCAAGGGATAACACAAAAAGGATGGGGGATAGTGGGCATCCCTGTCTCGTGCCGTTAGTTAAGCGGAAGGCGTCCGACAGGTGGCCATTGACCCTGACCCTGGCAAACTGGTCTGTATAAAGAGCCTGGATGTTGGAAAGCATCCGAGCTCGGAATCCAATAGACTCCAGGGTCTTCAAAAGGTAGTCCCAGGCCACCCTGTCGAACGCCTTCTCAGCATCCAGAGAGAGAAAAAACCCGGGGGTTTGTTTTGTGGTTAGCCAATGATGAATGTTGAGAGCTTTTGTGGTATTGTCTCTCGCTTCCCTGCCGGGGACAAAACCTACTTGGTCCAAAGAGACAAGAGATGGTAGAAAGGGGAGAATTCTGTTGGCTAGGATTTTAGCATATAGCTTGGCGTCGACATTAAGGAGGGAAATCGGTCTGTAGCTTGTGACTAAAGAGGGATCTTTCCCTGACTTCGGGATCACTGAAATGTGAGCCTCTAGCAAGGAGGGCGGGTGGTAAGGTGAAGTGGCCAGACTCCCAAACGCTCGGAGGAAGTGTGGTGTGAGAATATCAGCAAAAGAGCGATAATACTGGAGCGAGAGTCCATCGGGACCCGGGCATTTACCCGGCTTCATTTCCTTAAGGGCTCGATGTAGTTCCTCTCCAGTTATAGGATTTTCTAAAGAGATCGCGTCCGTTTCGGAAAGGGGGTTCATGCCATGCTTCTGGAAGAAAGTATCCAGATGAGTTTTTATGGTGTCTGAGGAGGGTTTATGACCACGAGAATCAGCAAGATTGTATAATTTCCTGTAATAAGATTCAAAGTTTTTCGCAATCTCAGGATTAGAATGGTGATCCTTACCAGAGGCGTCTCTGATTAGATGTACCGGGGTCGACGTATGTTGGGGACGCACCGAGCGTGCCAGTAGGCGACCGCTTTTGTTTCCCTGTTCATAAAATAATTTGCGGGATAGAACTAGTCTACGATGAGCTTGCAGACCCAGCATGTCTCGCAGCTCAGTTCTCACCGCAGTTAGCTCTGATAAAGTAGATTGAGCTTGGGAGCGTTTGAAGGATTTTTCAAGTGTTTCTAGTTTAGAATAGAGATCATTAAGTTCCTTCTGCCGGGCTCTTTTGAGTGAAGCTGATAATGCAAGAAATTCTCCCCGAATCACGCACTTGTGTGCCTCCCATTGGGTCAGTGCTGTGGTGTCAGGGGTGTTATTCAGATCAAAGTATTCCGTTAAGGTATTTTGGAGCTTCGTGATTACCTCTGTGTTTCTCAGGAGCGAGGTGTTAAGTCTCCAAGACTTGCATTTCGTCTCGACTTCTGGAAACAACAAAGACAAGGTTATGGGGTTATGATCTGATAATGCACTGGATTCTATAGAAGAGGAGGAAAGGTAAGGAAGGTCCGGTTGGGAGAGAAAAAGATAATCAATTCTGGAGAATTTCTGATGGGGCGAAGAAAAGAAAGTATAGTCCCTGGTGTCTGGATGAGTCAATCTCCAGGTATCATGAAGCCGGAGAGATTGAAGCAGTGTGGTGATTTGGCGAAGAGCTTTGTAAGGAAGAACCGAGTTACCCGTGGAGGAGTCAAGTAATGGGTTCAGAGGGGCGTTGAAGTCTCCCCCAAAGATCAGGAGTCCAGATGTGAAATCCTGGAGCTCCTGAATGGTCGAGCGGAAAAAGGCCACTTGTTTGGTGTTGGGGGCATAAATATTTGCAATTGTGATTGGGCGAGAGGCTAGGAATCCCTTAACAAAAAGAAATCTACCATTAGGGTCTGTTTTGGTGTCAGTCAATTTAAAATCTAGATGACGTGCCAAAAGAATAGAGACTCCTTTAGATTTAGAGCCTTCCGTCGTGGAGTGGAATCCTGTAGGGAATCGTTTGTTAGATAGGTAGATCGGGTCGCCAGTTCGGAAGTGGGTTTCCTGAAGTAAAACAATTTGCGTCCGGAGTCTGTGTGCCTCTGCTAATATTTGTGAACGTTTTTCTGGAACGTTAAGTCCATGTGCATTTAATGAAAGGATTTTGACACGATTTTGTATCTGCATCAGTTTAGGGTTAGACATGTTGGAGGGGAGGGGAGAGGGGAGGGAGGAAAAAAAAAAAAAAAAAAAAAAAAAAAAAGGGGGTGAGAGAAAAAGAGAAAAATAAAAGAGAAAGAAAGGGGATGAGAGAGGGTAGATTGGATCAAATAATCAAGAAAGAGGGAAGGGAGGTAGAAAGAAAGAAAAAATAAATAAATAAATAAATAAATTAAATGAATAAAAAAAGATAGAAGTATTAGGGGAGCAGAAAGAGATAGAGAATTAGGGTCGGAGGCGCCCCCAGAAAGCTTACCAAGGGTACCGGCAAAGCCTTACTCTAAGGGGCGAGGAAATGCGCACTTGGTGCTCGGGGTCAACGGGTGTCTGATAAAATGTGCAGGCACCCGTTGTGGTGCGGGGTGGAGTCTTAGAACAAAAAACCAAATAACCGTGGGGCTATACGGCATTGGGGGACAGCAGGGAAATGAAGAATAAGTTGGGTGGTATCTCCAAAAAAAAAAAAAAGAGTAATAATACATTCAGAGAGTAACCTATATGGTAACAATCTTGGCCTCATGAATTGAAGGTCATCTGAGGCATCTGTAAATACAAGTGAAAAGGACAGGAAATAACCGCTGCAGAGAGACCTGGTGGTCTATACAGGGCATTCTCGCGGTCGCTACAGTGCCCATGTCGGGATAGAACCAAACGAGCGGAAATCCCGCCCGAGATGGGCATGCCACAGCGACAGACATGTGGTACCTTATAACTCAACAATAAGGATAAGTTTAGCTTCATGTAAGCATTATTTAACTACTGAAATACATAAACTAAAATGGCAGGAACATATAACGATGCATGAAAATCAAACAAAGTACTACTGGTTAACAAGTATATTCTGTTACATCTCATTGAGCCTGGATATGGAGTGGATTTCAACAAGAGGCCTATCCTGAACAGTCAGGAGGGAAGTAAAAAGGGGGTTTCTGAAGAAATTACAAGGAGAGGAGTAAGGCATAAGGAGTTCAACAGGAGGAGGGGGCAGGATTGGGGGAGGGAGGGAATTGGGAAGGGGGAGAGGGGGAATGAGGGGGTGAAAGGATAAAGCAGGAGGATGGGAGGGAAGGGAAGAGCCGAGGGGGGGGGGGGATAGTCGAGGGAGAAAGAGGCTAGGGAAAATGGGCAGATCGGGGGGAGATGGCATAGGAGTAAATGATGAATGAAGCGCTGTAGTATCACTAGTAGGAAGATACAGAATTATCAACCAGCACTAACATAGAAGACATAAATGATTACAATCTCCGTGTTTGAAATAATGAAACTCCCCCCCCCGTCGCCCCCACCCCCCCTCCAGACCAACATCCCCAGCCATGGACCAAGCATTGATTTGGAGCGAAGGGGTCTAGAAACCCTAATAAGTGGATCTCCCCTATCTCATCAAGAACACTAAATCATGCTATGGGGGTATCAAACCGTATTCAGTAGGGGATCCTGAGAAAGGGTCAGTGTCCTCTTCATTCGATCAACGATCTGAAATCTCAAAAATCGCTCTGCAAAAATACACAGACATATCTTCAAGTAATTCTGTAGGCAGTTCAGGTGAATGAGGTTTGATCTGCAATCTGGTATATTGAAGAAAAGTTTCGTTACTGAAGCACAGTGCGGGAGCAGATTATATGGGACAGGGGATCGGACTCAGGCTGCGGCATTAGTCTCATGCACAAGTAATCAGTGTGGGATGGGGGGGGGGGGGAGCGGGGGAGGCGAGCACGGATGAGAGGAGCAGAGGGTGCATATGACTGCTACTGAGAATGGTCAGGGTGGGGGTTCAGGCAGGGAAGCAATGATATTAAAAGTCATAGGGGCTTTATCTGGGCATCAGGAAAGTCTGTGGGTCAGGAAGATGGGTATAATAGGTGAGGACAAAGGAAAGGAAAGAACTCACATTGGCAGGTATCCAGGCTGAATAGATGAGCAGGTTCAGAGATCTGCGTGTTCCCTCTGCTGGGCTGGGGAGCGCAATGGACTGTTCCGGTGATCATCCCTTCCACGGTTAGGTGTTGATCCATGATGTGATTGACGGCGCCTGTGACGATGGCGTTGGGATTTAGGGGTTGATGAAGATGTGACTGCAATCCAGGGTTCTGGGGTGTAGAAGGTGCTGTACCAGTCAGGTAAGTCCATTACCGGAATCTCCATAGCTTCGCAGAAGGCAGGTAGGTCTTCTGGGATTCTGAGTGCTGCGGGTCTCCCCCGAAATGTTGCGGACAAACAGAAGGGGAAGCGCCATCTGTAAGTTATTCCCTTGGCTCGCAGGGTTTCCAGCAGGGGACGAAGAGCCCGTCTGTTCTGCAAAGTGATAGAGGACAAGTCTTGGAAAAGTTTGACCTCAGATCCCTCATAGGATATATGATCTCGGGCTCTCGCCTTTTTCAAAATAGCCTCCTTCACTTGATAATTAACCAAGCAAGCCACGACATCCCTTGGGGGGTCCGAATCAGCTCCTCTTGGTCTTAGAGCCCGATGAGCCCTCTCAAAGTCCACAGGGGTGTCTGCTGGCCGTTCAAGCAGATCATTAAAAATGGCGGTCAAAGCATGCATCAGGGCTGGGGGTTCCACTGATTCAGGAAGACCCCTCAGGCGAATATTGTGTCTCCGACCCCGATTGTCGAGATCTTCCAGATGTCTGTTAATCTCGATTAGGTGTATTGTATGGGCGTCTGTTGAGCGTTGAAGCTGCTTAATGGCGGTGGCCTGGGTGAAGGAAGACTTCTCTGTCTCAGTGAGACGCGCTGTCACCGAGCGCAGCTCTACTGAGAGTTCGGTGATGGCGGAGCCCAGGGTGTGTTTAATGTCAGCAGCGACTGACTGAAGGTCTGCTAGGCTGGGTAGCGGAGTCGCCATGCTCGGTCCTGCTTGGAGCTGTGTGGGAGGGGGAGGGAGCGATCCAGGCGAGTGGGGAGCTGGAGATGGCGAGGCCGCCCTTAGGCCTTCCCGCTGAGATCGGAAGAGCGCTGGAATGTTACCCGAGGTCTGAGCATTCCGGTCGGGTGTTGCTCTATTGGCAGAGGCGCTGCGACCCGATCTTACCATTTTGAGGCGATGTAGAGATACCAAAAAGGCTGTAATTAGTCCCCCAATGCAGAGAGCTCCTCTAACATGCGGCCATTCAGGTCCGGTGCCAAGCCACGCCCTATTCCGCTATTTAATCAAAAACCTTTGGGGATCAGTTAAATTGGGGGATAGTCTGTGTTGGTACGTGTGAGAGAGATCCACCTTTCCAAGTTTTTGGGGTTCATCTCATACTTCTGAAGATTTGAGGGTGCTGCCTGTTCCATACCCCCCCTACTCCTCATCTAGCCTTTTAGGGGTACAAACAATAGTAATTGGGGCCTAGTGTGGTTGTGTACGTGTGATATACATACACTTTTTTTGGATCATATTTTCTATTCCGCTATTTAATCAAAAACCTTTGGGGATCAGTTAAATTGGGGGATAGTCTGTGTTGGTACGTGTGAGAGAGATCCACCTTTCCAAGTTGTTGGGGTTCATCTCATACTTCTGAAGGTTTGAGGGTGCTGCCTGTTCCATACTCCCCCTACTCCTAGCCTTTTAGGGGTACAAACAATAGTAATTGGGGCCTAGTGTGGTTGTGTACGTGTGATATACATACACTTTTTTTGGATCATATTTTCTATTCCGCTATTTAATCAAAAACCTTTGGGGATCAGTTAAATTGGGGAATAGTCTGTGTTGGTACGTGTGAGAGAGATCCACCTTTCCAAGTTGTTGGGGTTCATCTCATACTTCTGAAGGTTTGAGGGTGCTGCCTGTTCCATACTCCCCCTACTCCTCATCTAGCCTTTTAGGGGTACAAACAATAGTAATTGGGGCCCAGTGTGGTTGTGTACGTGTGATATACATACACTTTTTTTGGATCATATTTTCTATTCCGCTATTTAATTTAACTGGGCCTCCATGCGAGACCTGTGTGCCTTGTTGCGCTGTTTTGAGTACTCCACCAACATGGCCAGTGGCAATGACGCCGTTCTCAGCTTAACTATCCCACTTCTATGCCTCCTTGAAAAAACAATTCGGGCGATGATGGAAGAGGATGTGGCACAGGATGAGGAGGAGGAGGAGGATGAAGAGGTAACATTTCCAAGGCTTTCAGGGCAGTCATTCGCAAGGGGCTCCGAGGGTGGGTTCCTGCACACGCAAACGCCAGGGACGCAATTGTCCAGCAGGGGCACAGTTCTGGAGGATGAGGAGGATGAGGAGGAGGAGGAGCTGGAGGAGGAGATGGAACCATGTTCACAGCAGGGTGGCACCCAGGCCAGCTCATGGCCATCACTGGTGCGTGGCTGGGGGGATACAGAGGACACGGACGATACACCTCCCACAGAGGACAGCCTTTCGTTGCCTCTGGGCTGCCTGGCACACATGAGCGATTACATGCTGCAGTGTCTCCACAACGACCGCCGAGTTGCCCACATTCTAACTTGTGCTGATTACTGGGTGGCCACGCTGCTGGATCCCCGTTACAAGGACAACGTACCGTCCTTAATTCACTCACTGGAGCGCGATCGCAAGATGCGCGAGTACAAGCGCACGCTGGTAGACGCCATGCTGCTGGCATTCCCATCTGACAGCGGGGCCACAGTGGAAGCACAAGGCAGAGGAGGAGGAGGAGGAGGTCGCCAACGCAACCAGGGCACCGCCAGCACCTCAGAAGGCAGGGTTAGCATGGCCGAAATGTGGAAAAGCTTTGTCAGCACGCCACAACAAACAGCAGCACCAGCAGCTCAGATGGAACGTCTTAGCAGGAGGCAGCATTTTACCAACATGGTGGAGCAGTATGTGTGCACACGCCTACATGTAGTGAATGACGGGTCTGCCCCCTTCAACTTCTGGGTCTCCAAATTGGGCACATGGCCTGAGCTTGCCCTTTACGCCTTGGAGGTGCTGGCGTGCCCTGCAGCCAGTGTATTATCTGAACGGGTATTTAGCACGGCTGGGGGCGTTATAACAGACAAGCGCAGCCGCCTGTCCAGAGACAATGTGGACAAGCTCACGTTCATTAAAATGAACCAGGCATGGATCCCACGGGACTTTTCCGTACCTTATGCAGAATAGCAATGGATACCGACCTTACCCACCCATTGTTCCATTTTTGCTCTTTCTCACTCTTTTGGGGTGTACCCTCATTTAAAATTTTTGAAAAGAAGCAGTGTTGGCTACCTCGTCCTCCTCCTCAGGGCCAGATTAATGTAGGGGCTATTGGAGCTGCAGCTCCAGGCCCCTACCTTTTATATAGGCCCCGGGTTGGCCATATTCACTGTTACCGCTCTTCTGTCACTTGTAAACACAGAAGTCTGGCTTCTATGCTCGCTTCCCCAGGCAGCACCCTCAGAACCTCCCCACACAGCGTGAAGGCCGGACAAGGAGGGACAGTTGGCGATGCATGGATGTGTTTATGGGCTTCAGAGACAGCATCCCATGTTGAATTAGGCATGCATGGCTGCACCCTTCCTCCTCTGGGTGCATGGCAAGGCACGGCCCTTAAGGCCCTTCAAAATCCTCAGCACCAAGCCCATGATGCTGTTAATCCGGCCCTGGTCCTCCTCCACCGCCGCTTCCACCTACACCGCCCATAGGTGTGCGCAGCCTATTGCATTAAGGTGTGCACCCCAAAGTTGAAATACACATGCATGTGTTTGCCAGCAGGGAGAGTAATGTATCGGGGCCATGTACCTGTAGGCAAGGAGAAATAGAGCAGAGCAGGTCCCAGGGAGATCTTTCCCATCTCCTCACTGGCAATGCTATGTGCCCTAGGTGATTAGGGTGTGCCCAGGCACACCCAGCACACCCTGTGCGCACGCCTATGTCACCGCCACATCCACCACCACCTCAACCTCCCTCCTACTCCATATGGGCCTCGTCCTTCAGAGATGAAGAAGAACATTGTTTTATTTTTCTGTTTTTTTTTGTTGTTTTAAGTTATTTCCCTATCCACATTTGTTTGCAGAGCACTTGCCATGCTCTTAATTACGTTTTGCTGCCATTTGCAGCACTCTAGCCCTTTCCTTTGGTGTTTTAGAGCCATTTTAGTGCCTTAAAGTTCGGGTCCCCATTGACTTCAATGGGGTTCGGTGTCCGGGAAAAGTTCGGTAAAAGTCCGGGACACGGACCCGGACTTTTTTTTAAAGTTCGGCCGAACCCGTCGAACACGGACATCTAGGTGTCCGCTCAACCCTACTTAAAATGTCTAAACGCCCATATCTGAACAGGGGCCACTGTAATGAAAAGGATTTGTCTTGTTGGGCATTTTCTGAGCTGATCCTAGAGCAGAAAAACACCCCAAAGACACCTCAAAACGCCTACATGTGAACTTAGCCTTAATGTCTGTGAGCATGATATTAAGAAACACGTTAAATACAGTATGCTTTCAGATGCTTATGCAGTGTTTTGGCACTTTCTTTTACTTGAGTTTGACATACCTGCAAAGAACATGCGAAACAAGATGCAATCATCAAACTTGATGCATTGCTTTTAAAAGTAACCTAGCATAGCATTCACATCTATATTTTGTCTATAACTTTTTAGAAAAAAAAAAAATGGAATTGCTACAAATTGAATTTTTTATTTCACGTGGTCAGGACAGCTGAGAAAACTATTTAGTGAGTAATTATTTGTAAAAAGAATTTTTTCTCCCTTGGCTTTTCCTTGGACGTCAGACATTCCCATATAGCATGGAAACAACTCAAGAGCAGCATGTGTATTTGATAGAACTTTGATGTAATAACTATTGGACCATGTGTCTTAAATATGTATGTCCAAAATTGCTGAAAAATACAGTTCGGCATGCACTTCCTTGGTAGTGTGCAAGTCATTACTCATGGGGACCTCCCAAGCTTTGCTGAATGGCTGATGTTGCAGACTGCCATAGCAAAAATGTTAATGAAACAAATACGTTCAGATGACCTCCTGCTCCAATCAATAACTTGTCCGGGTGATAAATAGCACCCCCCATACATCACACAATTTAATATCTAAATGATGGAAACATTTGCACAGGCCAACTGTGACAAAGCCCTGAAGAAATATGGAAGTAGCATGTCTGTTAAATGATTTGACCTAATGCTCTTATTAGTCAAACTGGAAAAGTGTGCAGGAACTGGCCCAGGAAATGTACATATTGCATGTAAATTCCCTTTGTTCATCACATTATTCCTACGAACGAGACATGCCTCCCTACCTCCCTTTAGTATTGTAACCATGACATACCATACTTAACAAGGCACTTACTGTGTTCCCACTGTAACAGAACCAAAACACATGGCTTCTAACACAACTGAAACTTACAGCACTCATGAGCTTGGACTTGAAACAGCTCCTGCAACATGTGTTAACCACTCCTCCCAAGGCAAGCTGTCATAAAACCACATCTTGACACAGATTATCATGTATAATAGCTTCAAATTTGTTTGTTAGCCAGTTTATAATCCATTATGAAATCCTATTTTTCGCCCAAGCATCCCATGCAAAGACGTCCTGTCTTTATTCCCAGCTTGCCTCAGTTGGAGGTCAGGGGATTTTTTTAGATAGCTGAAACACAGCTGTTGTTTTCCCAACAACTGGAATGTGATAAACATATCAGACATAAGAGAGATCAGTCCTCCTAGTCATCTAGAGCCTATTAACACTACTAAGAACAATTCAAACCTTAAACAGCAGCTAGGGAATTGAAAAGTCACTATTGATAATTTACAGTCTATATATAAATATACGTATATATATATATATATATTTTTTTTTTATTTATTTATATATATATATATATATATATATATATATATATATATATATATATATATATATTTGATTTTTTTATATTTGCTCGTGATGGTTTTTCAAGCTGCTTTATGAAAAATAATGCAATGAAGAAATGAGAATTCTGACCATAGCAACTAATGACATTTTTGCCTTTATTCTCTATCCAGGTCTAAAGGAAATGAAACTTGGAATCTGCTAAGCTGTTACAGGCAACTGTACTATCTTTCTTGACTGCTCTTTTCAAATTGTAACCCCAGCATGTTGATTAAGTTTACCAAGAAAAATATACTATGTAACTTCTACTGTCGTTATATCATTCTTTTAAGAATTTTAATACTGTATTTTAGCATATTTAAAGCAGAGCTCCAGCCTGTTTAAAAAAAAATGTAAAAGTCAGTAGCTACAAATACTGTAGCTGCTAACTTTTAATAAAAGGACACTTACCTGTCCAGGGATCCCACGATGTTGGCACCCCTAGGCAGATTCGTCAATCACTGCAAGTAAGGGAAACTGGCAGTGAAGTGAAGCCTTCAGGCTTCACAGTCGGTTTCCTACTGCACATGAGCGAATCGTGCTGCGCTTTCAGAATGGTTCCGTTGTCTTCTGGGACACACATAGGTCCCAGAAGTTAGCGGGGGGGGGGGGGGGGAGGGCCTGATGCCATGGCAAGGTACGACAGAAGTTCAGCTGAAAAACAACACAAAAGGTACCAAAAAGACAAAAAACTAAATATATATATGATATCCAAAATCAAGGGTTTTGGGGTGCTCTATTGTTTTAGACTTTTATGCATGGAGCTTCACTTTAAGTAGTATTAAAGCCACACTTACAATGAACATACTCACACTAGATTAGCTACTTGAAAATCATATTAGGAGTGTAGTTGAGAGCCCAGATCAATAGCTGTAAAGGGACCCAGGAATTAGAAGTGGTTCAAAAATTCCACAAGTAGGCTAAAGTGAGGGCATTCGTTTCCCTATAATTTGGTAGATACTCACAACTTTTACACTGTCAAAAGCATACTCCAATTTCTATGACAATGTTCAAATAAAGAACTGCTGTGCATGGAGGACAACTCACACCTTATTCTCAGCCTCAGATTTAATTTGTCAATGTGTTTTGCACAGCAATGGTTAAGACTATTTGTAAGCACTTTTGCATTTTGAAGTGTTTTAAAGTTATTTTGCACATGTTTTAAAAAAAGAAAAAAAAAAAAAAACCTTACGTGTTTCTAGACATGCCTACAACAGACAGTTTCCCTTTGATAAAAGTCCCTGTAACATTGTATATAATACACATACATTTAAACTATAATTATATGTTCTAAAAAAAATAATGACTGTAGATGGGTCATTGATGAACCGCAACAAGCAGATCACTCTCTTTAAAGTACAACTATAGCCCTACTGTCAAGTTAAAGAGATTGTAAAGGACATTTTTTATGTTTAGAAAAATAACAAACATCTCTATACTTACCTGTTCTGGAATTGCACAGAGCGGCCCCAACCTTCTCTTCTCATTTCCCCTGCACGCTTTCCATGGGGGGCCCTCATGCATGCTCGTTCCCAAGCCCCACTGCTGCATTCATTGACACAGACGGTGGGACTCAGCCAACACCCCCCTCCGCGCCCTCATCACTGGAGTTGATTAACAGGAGCAGGAGCCCATGGCTCTCGCTGCTATCAATCTGCCCAATGAGGAGGGAGACAGCGGTGAGAGCACATCTCTAGATCGGATCGGGCTGAGGAAAGATTAAGGGGGGGGGGGGGGTCCTGTGGGGATCCTGTGGCAGAGAAGGTTTTTTACCCTAATGCATATAATAAATCAAGGTAAAAAGAAACCTTGAGGATTTAGAACCACTTTAACCACTTGCCGACCACCCACCGTCTTTTTACTGCGGCAGGGCGGCTCAGCTGTGTCCAGTCACATAGTGTTTAGACACAGCAGGAGGTGGGCCACAGGAGGAGCGGTGGCGATTGCCCCTGCCCTCCCGCGATCCTCCGAGAAACCGAGAGAAGACCTGCCTGCTTATGTAAACAAAGCAGGCGGATCTTCTGTCAGACAGGCAGGGAAAGATCAGCAGTTTCAGCTAACCTGAAACTGCGATCTCTCTGTGCCTGTCACAGAACCATCCCCCCACACAGTCAGTAACCATATTAGGCATACATTTAACCTCTTTGATCACCCCCAGTATTAACCCCTTCCCTGCCAGTGTCATTTATACAGTAACAGTGCATATTATTTTGTGTCACTGGTCCCCAAAGAGTGTCAAAAATGTCAGTTAGGGGTCCGATCTGTCCCCCGCAATGTCACAGTTCCGCTAAAAATCGCAGATCGCTGCCATTACTAATAAAAAAATAAATAAATAAAAAGTCCAAAAATCAATCCCGTAGTTTGTAAACGCTATAACTTTTGCACAAACCAATTAAAATATGCTTTTTGGGATTTTGTTTTTTTACCAAAAATATGTAGCAGAATACAAATTGGCCTAAACTGATAAAAAAAATAAAATTTTTAAAAAATTTTTATTGGGAATGTTTTATAGCAGAAAGTAAATAAAATGGCGTTTTTTTCAAAATTGTTGCTCTTTTTTTGTTTATAGCACAAAATGTAAAAACCGCAGAGGTGATCAAATACCACCAAAAGAAAGCTCTATTTGTGGGGAAAAAAGGGAAATCAATTGTATTTGGGTACAGCATTGCATGATCGCGCAATTTTCCGTTAAAGTAACGCAGTGCCAATTCACAAAAAATGGCCTGGTCATTAAGGGGGTAAACCTTCCGGGGCTGAAGTGGTTAAATGCACAGTTAAACTATAAATATATTTCCTGTTTTTCCTTCTAAAGTGAACACTAATTGTGATATATAGGAAAGTTTGTATCTCAACTCATGGTGGCTTACTAAAGCTAAGTGCAAAATGTGGGGCAGCTGTGCATGTTAGCCAATCATCTTCTAACTTCTGCTTGTTCGATTAAAGTATATTTAAACCCTCACTTGTAAAACAATCTATTCATTTAAAAAAATAATAAAATGAAAAACAAAACATTTGTGTATTCATAAGAATATAATTTTAAATATATTTTTCCCTTTTTTATAAGTGATCGCATAATCTATGTTCTCAGTTGCATAAGGTTTTTAGAGAGTTGGGGGAGGAGAAGCAGGAGCACGCTGATCTTTCCAGTGAATGTCTATGCAGGAGGAAGAAGTCTGACCATTGGAGGAGAACAAGCTGAGTTCCCTGCATAGCCAGAAAACTGACCACATTAAGTAATCTAGCCTGGAATAATCAGATTTTATTAGAAAAGCAGAGGGGCTGGCAGGAACACCCAAGATTTCACACAAAGGAAGCAATACAAAGAGAACATGATACATTTTCATACAAGTACATGGTACAGCAGCAACATATCAGGAATATGAGATGTTGGGTTAACATATTCCTTAAGCTTTGACAAAAAACCTGGAAGGTGCTTGGTTTCTATGCAGAGCTGCACCAGATTTTGCATTCTCCATTTTTAGTAAATCAAACCCTTATGCCCCATACACACGTGCAGATTATCTGCAGACTTTTGTCTGCAGACTTACCTTTTCTATGTAGTGCAAGGGCCTGCCGGATTGCATACAAATTGAAAGTGTTTAGGTTTGACCTCATATTATATGGTTTTGGTAAGTCTGCAGACAAAAGTCTTCAGATAATCTGCACGTGTGTACGGGGCATTAGTCTACTCAAGAAGTCTCCTCACATTACATGTGTACAGTGTCTCATAAAAGTGAGTACACCCCTCACATTTTTGTAAATATTGTATTATATCTTTTCATGTGACAACACTGAAGAAATTACACTTTGCTACAATGTAAAGTACTGAGTGTACAGCTTGTAAAACAGTTTACATTTACTATCCCCTCAAATTAACTCAACACACAGCCATTAATGTCTAAACCGCTGGCAACAAAAGTGAGTACACTCCTAAGTGAAAATGTTCAAATTGGGCCCAATTAGGCATTTTCCCTCCACGGTGTCATGTGACTCGTTAGTGTTACAAGGTCTCAGGTGTGAATGGGGAGCAGGTGTGTTAAATTTGGTTTTATTGCTCTCACTCTCTCATACTGGTCACTGGAAGTTCAACATGGCACCTCATGGCAAATAACTCTCTAAGGATCTGAAAAAAAGAATTGTTGCTCTACATAAAGATGGCCTAGGCTATAAGGAGATTGCCAAGACCCTGAAACTGAGCTGCAGCACGTTGGCAAAGACCATACAGCGGTATAACAGGACAGGTTCAGAACAGGCCTCACCATGGTCGACCAAAGAAGTTGAGTGCATGTGCTCAGCATCAAATCCACAGGTTGTCTTTGGGAAATAGACGTATGAGTGCTGCCAGCATTGCTGCAGAGGTTGAAAGGGTGGGGGGCAGCCTGTCAGTGCTCAGACCATACGCCGCACACTGCATCATGGATTACTGGAACCATGTCCTGTGGTCTGATGAGACCAAGATAAACTTATTTGGTTCAGATGGTGTCAAGTGTGTGTGGCGACAAAAAGGTGAGGAGTACAAAGACAAGTGTGTCTTGCCTAAAGTCAAGCATGGTGGTGGGAGTGTCATGGTCTGGGGCTGCAGGAGTGCTGCTGGCACTGGGGAGCTACAGTTCATTGAGGGAACCATGAATGCCAACATGTACTGTGACATACTGAAGCAGAGCATGATCCCTTTCCTTCGGAGACTGGGCCGCAGGGCAGTATTCCAACATGATAACAACGCCAAACACACCTCCAAGACAACTACTGCCTTGCTAAAGAAGCTGAGGGTAAAGGTGATGGACTGGCCAAGCATGTCTCCAGACCTAAACCCTATTGAGCCTCTGTGGGGCATCCTCAAATGGAAGGTGGAGGAGCGCAAGGTCTCTAACATCCACCATCTTCCAGTGGCAACTTGGGAAGCTCTGGTGAACTCCATGCCCAAGAGGGTTAAGGCAGTGCTGGAAAATAATGGTGGCTACACAAAATATTGACACTTTGGGCCCAATTTGGCCATTTTCACTTAGGGGTGTACTCCCTTTTGTTGTCAGCGGTTTATACATTAATGGCTGTGTGTTGAGTTATTTTGAGGGGACAGCAAATTTACACTGTTATACAAGCTGTACACTAACTTCTTTACATTGTAGTAAAGTGTAATTTCGTCAGTGTTGTCACATGAAAAGATATAATAAAATATTTACAAAAATGTGAGGGGTGTACTCACTTTTGTAAAATACTGTATATGGGCAAGTTGATGACTCCTTTTAGCCTCCCATGTGCCTGCCTATTTCAGTTATTGTGGATCAATTGGATCAGTTGAATATACAGATGGGAAGATAAATAGTTTTTCTCTCATTGGGTTAATGTTAGTAGGGTTATATATGCAACAGGATCTGAACATAAATAAAGGCAGCACCAGTGGCGGCTGGTGCATAGGGGGAGCCAGGGCGCCGCCCCCCCCCCTAAAAAGAAGAAAAAAAAATTACAAAAAGAACAAATAAAGTTTAAAAAAAAAAATTGCATTCGCCGGCCTGTGGTGGCTATGGGGGGGGGGGGTGAGGTTTAGGACCCAGAAGAGGCGCCGATTGGCTGCCTTCTGGGGGCGTAACCTGGGCGCAGGTCATTGCGCTTGGACACCCCCACTTTCGTGATATCCTGGCTGTGATTGGTCCAGTCTCCAGCCTGGACCAATCATCATCCAGGACATCCAATTGTGACGCCGCTGACGTCGCAATGGGGGCGGTGCCGGTGTGTGCATCAGTCACTCACCATCACCGCCCGGTCAGCTTCCCGTCGCCGAAGAGGAGTCCAGTCCAGAGAAGAAGCTGGCGCCGGTCACCTTCCCGCCGCCTGTCACCCGCCGCAGAAGAGGCCGAGAGGGAGAAGCGCCGCTCACCTTCCCCCCGCCGAACGAAGAAGAGGAGAGGGAGAAGCCGCCGTGACTCACAGGTAAGTGCACTGCTCTCAGTCGGGCACGCACGCATAGCTCTGCATTGGGGAACATGTATACTGGAGGCACGCATCGCATGCATAGCTCTGCATTGGGGAACATGTATACTGGCTGCACTGGAGGCACACATCGCATGCATAGCTCTGCATTGGGGAACATGTATACTGGCTGCACTGGAGGCACGCATGCATAGCTCTGCATTGGGGACATGTATACTGGCTGCACTGGAGGCACGCATACATAGCTCTGCATTGGGGAACATGTATACTGGCTGCACTGGAGGCATGCATGCATAGCTCTGCATTGGGGGACATGTATACTGGCTGCACTGGAGGCACGCACGCATAGCTCTGCATTGGGGACATGTATACTGGCTGCACTGGAGGCACGTACGCATAGCTCTGCATTGGGAACATGTATACTGGCTGCACTGGAGGCACGCACGCATAGCTCTGCATTGGGGGACATGTATACTGGCTGCACTGGAGGCACGCACGCATAGCTCTGCATTGGGGACATGTATACTGGCTGCACTGGAGGCACGCACGCATAGCTCTGCATTGGGGACATGTATGCTGGCTGCACTGGAGACACGCACGCATAGCTCTGCATTGGGGACATGTATACTGGCTGCACTGGAGGCACGCACGCATAGCTCTGCATTGGGGACATGTATACTGGCTGCACTGGAGGCACGCACGCATAGCTCTGCATTGGGGACATGTATACTGGCTGCACTGGAGGCACGCACGCATAGCTCTGCATTGGGGACATGTATACTGGCTGCACTGGAGGCACGCACGCATAGCTCTGCATTGGGGGACATGTATACTGGCTGCACTGGAGGCACGCACGCATAGCTCTGCATTGGGGGACATGTATACTGGCTGCACTGGAGGCACGCACGCATAGCTCTGCATTGGGGGACATGTATACTGGCTGCACTGGAGGCACGCACGCATAGCTCTGCATTGGGGAAATGTATACTGGCTGCACTGGAGGCACGCACGCATAGCTCTGCATTGGGGGACATGTATGCTGGCTGCACTGGAGGCACGCACGCATAGCTCTGCATTGGGGAACATGTAAACTGGCTGCACTGGAGGCACGCATGCATAGCTCTGCATTGGGGACATGTATACTGGCTGCACTGGAGGCACGCACGCATAGCTCTGCATTGGGGACATGTATACTCGCTGCACTGGAGGCACGCACGCATAGCTCTGCATTGGGGACATGTATACTGGCTGCACTGGAGGCACGCACGCATAGCTCTGCATTGGGGGACATGTATGCTGGCTGCACTGGAGGCACGCACGCATAGCTCTGCATTGGGGAACATGTATACTGGCTGCACTGGAGGCATGCACGCATAGCTCTGCATTGGGGACATGTATACTGGCTGCACTTGAGGCACGCACGCATAGCTCTGCATTGGGGAACATGTATACTGGAGGCACGCATCGCATGCATAGCTCTGCATTGGGGAACATGTATACTGGCTGCACTGGAGGCACACATCGCATGCATAGCTCTGCATTGGGGAACATGTATACTGGCTGCACTGGAGGCACGCATGCATAGCTCTGCATTGGGGACATGTATACTGGCTGCACTGGAGGCACGCATGCATAGCTCTGCATTGGGGAACATGTATACTGGCTGCACTGGAAGCATGCATTCATAGCTCTGCATTGGGGGACATGTATACTGGCTGCACTGGAGGCAAGCACACATAGCTCTGCATTGGGGACATGTATACTGGCTGCACTGGAGGCACGCACGCATAGCTCTGCATTGGGAACATGTATACTGGCTGCACTGGAGGCACGCACGCATAGCTCTGCATTGGGGGACATGTATACTGGCTGCACTGGAGGCACGCACGCATAGCTCTGCATTGGGGAAATGTATACTGGCTGCACTGGAGGCACGCACGCATAGCTCTGCATTGGGGGACATGTATGCTGGCTGCACTGGAGGCACGCACGCATAGCTCTGCATTGGGGAACATGTATACTGGCTGCACTGGAGGCACGCACGCATAGCTCTGCATTGGGGACATGTATACTGGCTGCACTGGAGGCACGCACGCATAGCTCTGCATTGGGGACATGTATACTGGCTGCACTGGAGGCACGCACGCATAGCTCTGCATTGGGGACATGTATACTGGCTGCACTGGAGGCACGCACGCATAGCTCTGCATTGGGGGACATGTATGCTGGCTGCACTGGAGGCACGCACGCATAGCTCTGCATTGGGGAACATGTATACTGGCTGCACTGGAGGCATGCACGCATAGCTCTGCATTGGGGACATGTATACTGGCTGCACTTGAGGCACGCACGCATAGCTCTGCATTGGAGGACATGTATACTGGCTGCACTGGAGGCACGCACGCATAGCTCTGCATTGGGGACATGTATACTGGCTGCACTGGAGGCACGCATGCATAGCTCTGCATTGGGGACATGTATGCTGGCTGCACTGGAGGCACGCACGCATAGCTCTGCATTGGGGACATGTATACTGGTTGCACTGGAGGCACGCACGCATAGCTCTGCATTGGGGACATGTATACTGGCTGCACTGGAGGCACGCACGCATAGCTCTGCATTGGGGGACATGTATGCTGGCTGCACTGGAGGCCCGCACGCATAGCTCTGCATTGGGGACATGTATACTGGCTGCACTGGAGGCACGCACGCATAGCTCTGCATTGGGGACATGTATACTGGTGGTCACTGGCTGCACTGGAGGCACGCATACATAGCTCTGCATTGGGGACATGTACGCTGGTGGTCACTGCATTGGAGGCACGCACGCATATCTCTGCATTGGGGACATGTACACTGGTGGTCACTGCATTGGAGGCACGCACGCATAGCTCTGCATTGGGGACATGTATACTGGTCACTGCATTGGGGACATGTATGCTGGTCACTACATTGAAAGGGGGCATTTATACTGGTCACTATATTGAAGGGGGCATGTACTGTGGGGTTTGTGCTAGGAGCCTGTACTGTGGGGTTTGTGCTAGAGGCCTGTACTGTGGGGTTTGTGCTTGAGTTGTTTGTGCGGGGTTTGTGCTTGAGGGGTTTGTGCTGGGGGGGTTTGTACTGTGGGGTTTGTGCCACTCTCAGTCCATGTATCCCATAATAGGATGTCTCTCACAGTATATCCCATAATAGGGCCCCTGTTCCCTATTATGGGATATACTAGTACTGATGGACCCCTTAATATGTGATATATTGGGAGAATTGGTTCACGCAAGCAAAATACAGGGGACAAAATGGGTGGAGTCTATAAGGGGTGTGGCTTCTGAGAAATGTGAGGGGTCAAAATGGAAGGGCGGGGTCTTGCGCCCCCCATCTTAAAACTTCACCAGCCACCACTGGGCAGCACCCTATTTTTTTTTTATATTCTAACCAGAAATTAACTACTTGCCCACTGATTAAAGCCAGCCATACATACCGTAGGTCAAATTCAAGAGCTTTCATTCAAGGACTTTCTTTCCAAATTCGTAACTAAGAATTTTAGTTTGAATCGCTCGCACCATTGGTGAGCCGCAGAAATGGACAATTTTAGTGCAGCTATCAAATTGAAGTGATCGGGATGTTGGAAAATTTTTTAAAAACAAACTAATTTCTAATCAATGATGGGAGAATCATGCAAGAAATATATATGTGCATGAGCTGTGACCTGGAAAGAAAAGAAGATTACAGGGCACAAAAATTATTTTTTGTGGCAAAATGAGGCGAAATTGAAGGCTTGGTTGGTCGAATTTTAAAATTAACAGTGGCACCACAAAACACACAAACTTTCTGATTTTCGAAAGAAAATTTGCTCAGAATTCGACCAATGTATGGCATGCATACGTTTTTGACATCAAGGTATTTTATGGTATCATCAGAGCATTATTTAAGACTAGCAACACCTGCGTAGTGGTGGATAACAGACAATTTTAAGTCCTAATTCTTTACACTGCAGTCATTAAGCAGATGTTTGATGTCAGTCACACTCCTTCATCTTGTATCTAACTTCATGTAAACATGTACAATATACAAGACACATTAGGTTAATTAAGCTGTGCTGGAGCATTGCTCTGCAAAGTGTTGGCATGATTCAGTTTTGCAAGGCACAATTTGTCATGCAGTTTTAAGGATTTTGTAGTCACATAAATTAACCGATGCTTACACATGTCCATGATTTACATAGGAAAGGCATCTCTAATAAATACTCACATAAATTCTTGTAAGCTGCACTTTTTTTATTTTACACGCTGTAGCCATATATTGATCTGCCACCTGGCTGTGGTCCTTTTTATGTGGGAACATAAAACTAATTTTACTTGGAATGTACAATGGTTTCTCAAGATGATGCACCTGATACTAAAAGCAGTTCACAAGACTGCTTAAAAGATAAATAGATCCCTGGGGAAAGCCCTCTGCTTTGTATTACTGCTCAGAATTTTCACTTCAGATCCTACTCATCTTTGACAACCTTCTGCTTCACATTTGGCATCCTTCATGACTCAAGCAAGAGGAGCAGGGTTAACAATTCAAGTGACTTCCTCACATGCTTCTCCATTTAGCAAACATTTAAAGGAAATAGATTGAAGGTTAATGATAGCACTGGCTACAACACCCAGCAAAGGGCAATTAGATCTATGAGTTCAAAGAATGTAGCAGGTTGTTTCAACCATTTATGATTTCCTTACTCAAGAGGCAGAAACCTGGGAAATAACACTTAAAATATTTGCACACCTAACCACTAACATTTTTTTTTTCTTTATTCTAAGAATCTAAGAATATATATTCTTTATTCATGTAGTAAGAGGGCATGTACAATCTTGAAAGATGTACATTTCAACATTTTAAAGCAATGGAACAATCATCAGAATGTATTTGAATTTACCGTACAATTCCAAATGAAAAGAAAAATTAATTTGAAATATATCATAGTTAAAGTATAAATATACAATTCGTTGACCTGAACTTCCTGTATATGTTTACCTAAATAGTCTGGAAGTCAGTAAAAATAGGAAACTAATTTAACAAGGATAATCTTCATCCTATTCATAGACAAAAAAAAAGGAAAAATCAAAACAGGAGGACGGGTGTGGGGGGATGAGGAATTTAATGGGGGGGGGGGGGGGTAGAGGGAGAAAAGAAAAAATATATATATTAATTATAGGGGGTGGAGGTAAGTAGGAAACAAGCTTAAAGGGTAACTCCACTTTAGTGGGGAAAAAAATAGAAAATTGAGAAAAAATAATATAGCGTATACAATTGCGACACAAATCATATTGTAATTGACTGTTATTAAAAATTACCTTTCTTTTTCAATTTGCAGCCACTGTCATTTTCTGAAAATGTAATGCAATATGGCTACTGAGAGCTGTTCTGTACACAGAATGTATACTCACAACACCCCGGAAACATCATTTCCTGCTTGTGTGATTGGCTCACCAATTTTCCCAGGAGTCTGCCTAAGATATAAGTCAGATTTTTGGCATCCCTGTAATTAATGTAATTTTTGGTGAGATACTTCCAATAGGAACACGTCTAAAGGGATGCAGGCCCAGCAGATTTCCTCATTAGTGTCCTGCAGCTGCCACAGCTGATATATAATTATAAAACCACTCCCATTAGACCCACTCAGCACAGAGGCAAAGAAGAGTCCCCTTATTAATATTGTTGCCCTTCTCTGGACTCTCTCCAGTTCCAGCACATCCTTCCTGAGGATTGGTGACCAGAACTGAACGGAATACTCCAGATGTGGCCGAACAAAAGTTTTTAAAGTGGCAGGATTATCTTTTTATCTCTATAGTAAATTCCCTTTTTAACACATGATAATAGTCTGCTTGCTTTGCTTGCTGTGGCTTGATATTGCATACTATTGCTCAGCCTGTGATCTACTAGGACCCCCAGGTCTTTCCCAATCCTGGATTCCCCCAGAGGTTCTCCCCCTAGTGAGTAACTTGCATTTAGATTTTTAGCCCCCAAGTGCATTACTTTACATTTTTCAATACTAAACCTAATTTGCCATGTAGTTGCCCATCCCATTATTTTATTTAGGTTTTCTTGTAAAGTTTATATATCCTGTTGTGAAGTTATTGCCCTGTTTAGCATTGTGTCATCAGCAGACTGTCAGGATCTGTGTCATTACATGGGTCACCTGCTGGTGGCACTGTTGTTCCTGGAACTGAGGGGCGCAGTTCCAGGGCCCACCAGCGGGTGTCTCCCAGCAGCTGGACTGTTCTTTTGATTAAGCTGCACCTGAGGAGGACTGCTGAGGGAATATAAGCCCGCCCTTCACTGAGGCTCAGTGCTTCAGTATTTTCTCTGCTAGCCGTGTCCCTGTCTGAACCTGTATCCTGAAACCTGTATCCTGAAACCTGTATCCTGAAACCTGTATCCTGAAACCTGTATCCTGAAACCTGTATCCTGATCCTGAGTCCTGTTCCCTGCATCCTGCTTCCTGTACCTGGCTCCCTGCTTTCCTTGTCTCCTGTCCCTGTCCTGTCCTGCTATTGTTTGCTCCATCCCTTTGTATATAGTTTGTTAGGTTCTATTGGGGTTTTGTACTGTTATCATTTATATTTTGTTTACTTGTTTATGGTCACTGGTGTTGGTATTGGAGTGTGTCATTTTGCTTAATAAACTTATTTACATCTTTATCCATCTGGGTCCTGATTCCTTGGTGCAGCCAACTGATCTGATCACCCTTGCTGGATGCCTGCATGTGGTATCCCTGACAGAATACTGAAGCCACTAACGATCAGATCGGTTGCACCTGGGAATTAGGAATTTTCTGGTTGTTGCAAGATGCAGTCAGAGGAGGTCTTTTATTTTTCTTTGCTTGTAACAGAAGACAGGGAATATTGTCGCCAAATTTTGAAAACTTACACTAGCGAGCAGTTGTTGGAATGCATCCGTCTGGCCCACTCGTTTGTTGACAAAGGCAGAGTTTTGTTCAAAGAGATTCAGCCACTTATTCAGCTCTGTGCAGAGTTGGCTTTATCTAATACCCCTAAGGGTGGTGATGATTATTCTCCTCCTTTTAGTGTCTCTCAGGTGGTATCTCTTGTGTGGCTCTTGGAAGATGATAAACCCTATTTTATTGAACATTATTCAGTGTATTCTCCAGAGGCCCTGTTGGATTGCATGAATGCTGTATATTCTCTAATCAGACAAGGGGGTTGTAAATTGAGTTTTGTTCAGGCCTTATTGCAAACCTGGTCAGATCTTTCCAATTTAGCATCAGCTAACTCACACCAATCCACTTCTGCCTCTGGACACCAGTTTTCTCAAAGTTTATCCTCTCCGTTACCCGTAGCAACCACAGCTGCAGTTAGGTATGGTTTGCTTTCCACTGCTTGTTCATATCCTGGCTTAACGAGTTGCACTTTTCCTGCATTTAACTCTGTGAAAACTTCCTCTACTACTCTGTTGCCTCTAGCAACCTCTCAGAAATTCTCCTCTGTAACTGTCTCTCCTTTTCCACCATCTCCCAATACTGCCATTTCGCTTCCATCTACTTCACAATCTATTCATAGCCCTGCAACCACTAGCAAGATTTCTGTATCTAAACCTAAAAAGAAAAGGAGATTTTTCCCAACACATACAATTATACCTGTTACCCAGCCTGCTGATCCAGTGCCCGCTGATCTGGTGCCTCCTACTGAGCCTGTTGATCCAGTGCCCACTGATCCGGTGCCTCCTACTGAGCCTGCTGATCCAGTGCCCGCTGTTCTGATGCCTGTTGTTCCAGTGCCTGCTGATCCAGTGCCCACTGATCCGGTGCCTCCTACTGAGCCTGCTGATCCAGTGCCCACTGTTCTGATGCCTGCTGTTCCAGTGCCCGCTGATCTGGTGCCTCCTACTGAGCCCGCTGATCCAGTACCTGCTGTTCCGGTGCCCGCTGATCCGGTGCCTCCTACTGAGCCTGCTGATCCAGTGCCCACTGATCCGTTGCCTTCTACTGAGCCTGCTGATCCAGTGCCCGCTGTTCTGATGCCTGTTGTTCCAGTGCCCGCTGATCCAGTGCCCACTGATCTGGTGCCTCCTACTGTGCCTGCTGATCCAGTGCCCACTGTTCTGATGCCTGCTGTTACAGTGCCCGCTGATCCAGTGCCTGCTGTTCTGATGCCTTCTGATCCAGTGCCCGCTGATCTGGTGCCTCTTACTGAGCCTGTTGATCCAGTGCCTGCTGTTCTGATGCCTGCTGATCCAGTGCCCGCTGATCTGGTGCCTCTTACTGAGCCTGTTGATCCAGTGCCCACTGATCCGGTGCCTCCTACTGAGCCTGCTGATCCAGTGCCCGCTGTTCTGATGCCTGTTGTTCCAGTGCCTGCTGATCCAGTGCCCACTGATCCGGTGCCTCCTACTGAGCCTGCTGATCCAGTGCCCACTGTTCTGATGCCTGCTGTTCCAGTGCCCGCTGATCTGGTGCCTCCTACTGAGCCCGCTGATCCAGTGCCTGCTGTTCCGGTGCCCGCTGATCCAGTGCCTCCTACTGAGCCTGCTGACCCAGTGCCCACTGATCCGGTACCTTCTACTGAGCCTGCTGATCCAGTGCCCGCTGTTCTGACGCCTGTTGTTCCAGTGCCCACTGATCCGGTGCCTCCTACTGAGCCTGCTGATCCAGTGCCCACTGTTCTGATGCCTGCTGTTACAGTGCCCGCTTGTCTGGTGCCTCCGACTGAGCCTGCTGATCCAGTGCCTGCTGTTCTGATGCCTGCTGATCCAGTGCCCGCTGATCTGGTGCCTCTTAATGAGCCTGTTGATCCAGTGCCCACTGATCCGGTGCCTCCTACCGAGCCTGCTGATCCAGTACTCGCTGTTCTGATGCCTGTTGTTCCAGTGCCCACTGATCCGGTGCCTCCTACTGAGCCTGCTGATCCAGTGCCCACTGTTCTGATGCCTGCTGTTCCAGTGCCCGCTGATCTGGTGCCTCCTACTGAGCCCGCTGATCCAGTGCCTTCTATTCCGGTGCCCTCTGATCCAGTGCCTCCTACTGAGCCTGCTGATCCAGTGCCCTTTGATCCGGTGCCTTCTACTGAGCCTGCTGATCCAGTGCCCGCTGTTCTGATGCCTGTTGTTCCAGTGCCCACTGATCCGGTGCCTCCTACTGAGCCTGCTGATCCAGTGCCTGCTGTTACATTGCCCGCTGATCTGGTGCCTTCTACTGAGCCTGCTGATCCAGTGCCCACTGATCCGGTGCCTCCTACTGAGCCTGCTGATCCAGTGCCTGCTGTTCTAATGCCTGCTGGTCCAGTGCCCGCTGATCCGGTGCCTCCTACTGAGCCTGCTGATCCAGTGCCCGCTGTTCTGGTGCCCGCTGTTCTGGTGACCACTACCCAGTCTGCTGACCCAGTGCTTGCTGTTCCAGTGCCCGCTGACCCAGTGCCTGCTGTTCCGGTGCCTGCTGATCCGGTGTCTCTTACTCAGCCCGCTGATCCGGTGCCAGCTGATCCCGTGCCCGCTGTTCTGGTGACCACTACTGTGCCTGCTGATCCTGTGCCTGCTGATCATGTGTCTGCTGATCCTGTGCCTGCTGATCCTTTGCCTGCTGACCCAGTGCTTGCTGTTCCAGTGCCCGCTGACCCAGTGCTTGCTGTTCCGGTGCCTGCTGACCCAGTGTTTGCTGATCCAGTGCCTGCTGAGCCACGGTCTGCCGCCCTGTTTGATGTGCCACTGTCTGTTGCCCAGCCTGGTGTGCCACTGCCGGATATCCTGCATGCCGCTGGCGCTCCCCTGCTTGATGTCCAGCTTGCCTTCAGTCCCAGTGTTGGGACATGTGTTGCAATGAGGGCAGGTGTATCCCTAATGTTACGCCTCTTCAGGAACTTGACCGGTGGGGTGCCAAGACGGCTTCCAGACCCTGGTGGTGGGGCGCATGATCAATTGCTGGACTCTGGTGGCACGCCTTCCGGCAAGTTAAAGGACTTTGGCCTAGAGAGTGCTAAAAGACCCGCAGACATGGAGGGGAGACCTTTTTGGACTTTTGGGGTAGAAGCACAATGGAGCGTCCGGAGGCCGCTCCTTAAAGGGGGGGAACTGTCAGGATCTGTGTCATTACATGGGTCACCTGCTGGTGGCACTGTTGTTCCTGGAACTGAGAGGCGCAGTTCCAGGGCCCACCAGCGGGTGTCTCCCAGCAGCTGGACTGTTCTTTTAATTAAGCTGCACCTGAGGAGGACTGCTGAGGGAATATAAGCCCGCCCTTCACTGAGGCTCAGTGCTTCAGTATTTTCTCTGCTAGCCGTGTCCCTGTCTGAACCTGTATCCTGAAACCTGTATCCTGAAACCTGTATCCTGAAACCTGTATCCTGATCCTGAGTCCTGTTCCCTGCATCCTGCTTCCTGTACCTGGCTCCCTGCTTTCCTTGTCTCCTGTCCCTGTCCTGTCCTGCTATTGTTTGCTCCATCCCTTTGCATATAGTTTGTTAGGTTCTATTGGGGTTTTGTACTGTTATCATTTATATTTTGTTTACTTGTTTATGGTCACTGGTGTTGGTATTGGAGTGTGTCATTTTGCTTAATAAACTTATTTACATCTTTATCCATCTGGGTCCTGATTCCTTGGTGCAGCCAACTGATCTGATCACCCTTGCTGGATGCCTGCATGTGGTATCCCTGACACAGACACTGAGATTGAGCTATTTATACCAACCTCTTTCTCATTTATAAATAAATTAAACAGAAATGATCCCAGGACAGAGCCTTGGGGTACCCCACTCACCACTCCAGACCAGTCTGAGTACACATTATTTATTACCACCCTTTAGACATCCTCCTGTAACCAGATTTCTATTCGGGTACATACCCTATGGGCCATGCCAACAGACCTCAATTTGTAGATTAAGTGTCTATGGGGGGACTGTATCAAATGCTTTTGCAAAATCCAGATACACCACATCCACAGGCCTTCCTTTATCTAGATGGCAGCTCACTTCCTCGGGGAAGGTTAACAGATTGGTTTAGAAAGAACAACCTTTCGTAAAGCCATGCTGATAACTACTAATGATACTGTTTTCATTAGCAAATTCTTGCATATAGTCCCTTATCATCCCCCTCCAGTAGTTTACATACTATCGAGGTTAGACCGTAATGCCTGTAGTTTCCAGGAATATATCACTACCCTTTTTTGAATAGTGGTACCATGTTGGCCCTTTGCCAATCAGCTGGTACCATTCCTGTCAGTATGCTGTCCATAAAGTTTATGAATACTGGTCTGGCTATAACCTGACTGAGTTATTTGAGAACTCTCAGGTGTAAGCCATCGGATCCTGGTGATTTATCTACTTTAAGCTTTTTAAGCCTTTTCTGGACCGCGGGTTCTGTTGGCCACAAGAGTACATCCTGTGACGTGTTACTAAAAGTGCAGTCATGGTTGTTATGCCCCTCCTTTTCCTGATTAAAAGCTGAGGAGAAGAAAGCATTTAGTACACGTACCTTATCCTTGTCATCTGTAACCAATTTCTCTTCATTATCCTTTATGGGACCTATATGCTCTGACCATGCTTTTTTACTTAAAATATATTTAAAACATTTCTTGGAATTTTTTTTTTTACTGTCCTCTGCTATGTTTCTCTCATAGACGTTTTTACCCGCCCTGATTGCGTTCTTACAATTCAAAGGCCATTTTTTTATCTTTAATATTACTTTTTATTTTATGGTTTAGCCATCCAGGTTTAACTTTCATTCTTCTCTATATATTACTCATTGGAATACACAAGGTGATACCTTTATTTAATATGTTCCTAAAGCATTCCCATTTTTTTCTCAGTGTTCAGTGTTCTAAGATTTGTTACCATTTAATATCCTGTAGTATTGAGTGCAGTTTAGAAAAGTTGGCTCTTTTGAAAATTGTGTCCTTGTGCTACCCTTGTGCCTTCTTTTCTTATGATTTATGCTGAATGCAATCATCCTGTGATCACTAGTTCCCAAGTTGTCCCATATTTCCACATCTGTGACCAGATCTGAGCCATTTGTAATTAATAGGTCTAGCAATGCATTCTTTCTAACCGGGGATTCCACCAATTGGGACATGAAGTTGTCCTGTAAGACATTTAAGAAATCATAGGCCTTTATTGAATAAGCTGTCCCCTCTGCCCAGTCAATATCCAGATAGCTGAAGTCCCCCATTATGATGATATTGCCCTGGCTTGCTGCCATTTTTAACTGTGATAGGAGATCCAACTTCTCCTCTTCCTTCAGGTTAGGTGGCCTGTAACATATCCCCACTATTAATTTTCCACTTGCTTTTTCCCTTTGGAGTTCAACCCATACGGATTCCACCTCCCCCTTGCCCTATTTACGATGTCATCCCTCTCTTCCACCCATAAATCATTCTTGATATATAGGCACTCCTCCCCCTCTTCTACACTCCTTGTCCCTCTGATACAAGGAATACCCCTGGATATTTGCCATCCAGTCGTGTAAGCTGTCAAACCAAGTTTCTGTTTTTTTTTTTTTCTGTGTTTCTCTGTTTCTGTTATTCCCACAAAGACAAAATCCTTCTCGTGTAACAGCAGCTCCAGTTCCTCAATTTTGCTAGCTAGGCTCCTGGCATTTGTGTACATGCCTCTCAGTTTTGTACGGGTGCATATTATTTTCTTCTTAGATTTTCTAAGGTTGCAATTATGATTTGCCAACTCATTACCATCACCCTCTTGTCTAATGCTGCTTTCTACTCACTCCCCCCCCCTCCCACAATACACCCTACCCTTATCCAAGTCTGCTAACTTCCCACAGCCCCATGTTTGCTCCCAGACATTGCTCCCACTTCCACTGAATGTACCCTTTGCCAACACGTGCTTTGTCTGATATTGCCTCTCAGCCGTCCACATCAGTTCCTATCCATGTTCTCATCCATGGTTCGGCATGCTAAATTAGGCAAAATAATAAATTGGTTGACCACAAGGTACTGTGCAAGGGAGTACTTGAATGGGCTGGGATTACCTCATTGGGAGGAAGTGATGCTGGCTCAGGAATGTGTTAGGAGTGACTCATTGGGGGAGAACAGGTGAAATGAAGCTTGGGGAGGAACTGGGGGAAAGTGGGTGATGAAGATATAGAGTTAAGGGTTCTAAATCAGGACCCATTAGGGGGAAGTGAATGGGTTAGGTGATTTAGGGGGCAGGGGTTGTGAGTGATAAAGAAACAGAGTTGGAGGTTCTGAGTGTGAACCAATGGGAGAAGGCAGGGAAATGGAAGTTGGATAAGGGGAAAGCAATTGGAGGGATTGACAATAGAAGATGACTGTAAAGGGTAGGGGGTGCTGGAAGGCAAGTAGAACGGTAGCGGATAGGGAGGACACATAGGGCACAGCTAAAGTATGATTTGGATGGTAGGATCCATTTAGACTGGGCTCCAAGCCTCCCCTCCTCCTTAGTTTTGTTGAGCTCCCTTTTCCATCACCCCCTCTTTTCTAAGTTATTTCACCTCCCCATGGTTGTTCCCCCTTTCACAGGACTGGCCTTTCATTCTGCTCCTCTTTACCAACATCCTCCTGCTCCTGTGTCCCCAAGTCAACTCCCAGCTCCTTTCTTTGCTCCTCCTTCCACTGCACCCACCTTCAGGTTCCTCCATTGTTATAACCCTCTGATGTTACTTTTCTTCCCCCGCAATTACTTTTCACCTTTGCCTTCACCCCCATCTAAGACAAGGCTTCCCCTTCCACTGCACCCCACTTTCTTCCAGCTCCCTTTCAGGCTGATACTGTTTTTCCCTCTCAAACATCCTACTCAACTCACCCCCTAGAGCCCCATGGTGGCCTTCACCCTCTGCCCACCATGGAGGTGCAGTAGGTAAAATGCTAGTTGTGTTAAAGTTAAATCCTATGTGTGAATCCTAGATGTGATCTAGGATTCACACATAGGATTTAACTTTAACACAATCTAGGACCTAGGGTGATCAGGGCCATCAGTCATGTCAGCTGTAAGTAACTGCCATTGCCTGCCAAAAAAAAAAAACATGAAATGATTTCCCTTTCTTTATGTGACCTCAGATGCCCTAAACCAAAATGGGTGTCAAGGGTCAGGTCAGTTCACAAACCCCGCCACATCTGTAGTTCAGTTTGGCTCTAAAGCAGCCCATACATTATAAAATTGTCTTTCCTTCCACCCCTTAAAACAGGGGTGGAAGGAAAGCAAATTGCTTAATTCCCCCATCAACATAGTCAGTGTTACTGTGTTCTGTTGGTGGGGAACGCAGAAAGTCTTCCCAGCTGGCAGAACACAGTGATGAATGTTGCTGGCTAGAGCTGGCAGCAGAAATCATTTGGACAAAAGCCGACAGGCTGGATGTAAACAAGCCGATCAATAGATTGGGTTGTATAAAACCAGGATGATCATACATGGCTTGAAATTCCGCCGATCCCTGCTGAGCCAGCAAAACTTTGATCCATGTATGGGCAGCTTAAGTCTGTCTTTAAATAAATTGCCATTAGTTGACTTTTTCTATGTTCTTCCAATTTTAATGTTGATACGTGAAACATTCTGGAAATAACAGGCACGTTTCTTGCTTATGTTCTGCCACAAACACAATACTTTATCAATAAGCCATCCTGAGGGCATTCGACCAGTCTTGAATTTTTCGTATAGCCCAGTCCACCGTAGAATATAGGTGTTATAACATGACCCAGGGAAACCCGATTAAGTACAAATGATGCACTGCCTGGCACCACACACACCTTGTACGTTGAGGAAGTGGTACTGTTTGTGGATTCTATAGTCAACTTCCCTTTGCCTGGTGACTTGATTGCAATGTCGGTACAATCAATGGCCCCCGGGGGCCATTAGAGGAAATTGACTGCTCGGTTAGAAAGGCACACTTACGTCATCACACTCGTCTTCAGTTTGTGGAAAGTGGATAAATTGTGGCACAAGGTCAAGTATAGCATCAATGACCTTCAAAAACACCCTGGACACAGTTGAGAGGCTGATCCAAAGGATATTGCCAGAGGTGGTTTGGAAGCTAACATACCCCAAGATGTAAAGGGTCACCACAAACCTCACCATCGCAATCCCCGTATGGCTGCGGGCTATAGATGGTGCAATTTTATTCTCTAAGAGCTCGTAGAGGTACATAATTGTTCTTCTCCTCAAGTAGAATCTACAAAAGACATCAGAGTCCCGCATGTTTTCCAAATAAGCATGTGATTCAAAGAACCATGGCTGGCCAAGGCAGGGCAAAGGGGCAACAGTGTGGGTCGCTGCCTCCTCTTCTGCCAGTGCTTCAGCACAAACAGCCACTGAAAATGTGGATATGCCCATGAACATCGCATCTTCATAATCCTCTTGGTGCGCCATACTGCAGAAACACCACTCACAGGAAATGTAGTGGTCATAGAAGCTCAATAAGTATGTGCACGTGCAATTACAGCACTGAAGCCTACTGGTCTATAAAATGCAGCCATATTGCCATAATCCATCCACTCTTTCTGTGCTTGAAGACATCATTGCCGGATGCACATCTTCATCTTGGTAAGGCAAGCTTACAACCACTTATGGACCGTCCAATGTATATATACTTCACTACTTTGACGGTAAATACTGGGTTTATGGCAGCAGCTAGCTGCCATAACCCCGGTATTTTTTTAAACAGTGGGTGATTCGGCGTTCAAAAAAAGTTGTCCTGGCTGCTGATTTGTCACAGGATCACTTTTCTAGGTGGCGGGAAAGGTTCCTCCCTCTCTCCTCTTTCTGGTCATTTCCCCACTTACCAGAGCCGTCGGTAAAGGGGGAAAGGATCCGATCCCCTGGAGTGATGGGCAGGAAGTTGAGTTAGAGCAAGATGGCCCCCAATCGACTCTATGTCTTTGGAGCTTCGGAGCGACGTCTGACGTCACTTTTATATAACGGTCTTAAGGGGCCTATTTTTTTCCTTTTGGTAAATGGAAAATTACATTTTTTGTAAATGTGAAATCTGAGGGTTTTTGACCCCAGATCTTGCAATAAAGAGGCCCTGCCCTGCTTAATTATATTACGAGGGATGTTTACATTCCTTGTAATAGGAATAAAAGTGATAAAAAAAGAAAAAATGTAAAAGAACAGTGTAAAATTAAAAAAAAAAAAAAAAAGTAAAATAAATAGGAAAAAAAATGTAAAGAGCCCCGCTCCTGCAAGCTTGCACACAGAAGCGAAAGCATACATAAGTCGCGACCACATATATAAACAGCGTTCAAACCACATATGTAAGGTATCACCACGATCATTAGAGCGAGAGCAATAATTCTAGCTCCAGACCTTCTCTGTAACTCTAAACAGGTAAACTGTAAAAAAGTTTAAATTGTCTCCTATGGAGATTTGTAAGTACCGTAGTGTGTCACCATTCCAAATACTGATTTTAACTTGTAAACAACAAATGTCAGAAATAGGCCCGGCCCTTAAGTGGGAAAATAAATGTCTATCAAGGTTATATAATACAACAACTGCTTTGATGTCTTTTCCCAACACAGAACTACTGCACCTGTCTGCTACCCCACCACCACCACCACAACCTACCTGCTGCTGCAACCACCACTCGGCCAGACCACTTGTCCACCTTGTTTTAAAGAGGAGGAGGCGGGCGGGGGGGGGTGTAAGTTGTGCAGGGGGCCCAGGTTATCTGGCCACAGTGTGAGGGGGTCTCCAGCTGTTGCCGGCAGGGGGAATCTTTATCCAGAGGACAGGCGGCATCTGGATTACTGTCAACTTCATCTTCTATGCACCCTCTCCCAGCGTCTGACTCCAGCCCTGGAGAGGGCACATCAAGAGGGGGCAGAGCGTCCAGATCCTGGATGCCATTGTTCTCTGGGCTGAAAACCTGGCCCTTGTCAAGTAGTATTTACTTTATTATATCCAGATAAGGGGAGTAAGGTCATCTTGCACCAGCAATAGTAAGAAGAGCTGACTGTAGAATGAGATCACAGTGGCTGTGAATGCAATGGGGACCAAGGTTCGCTGTTCCAGAGCCAACTTTCAGAATCGTATGGATGATATGCTGCGGCACACCGAGACTTTACTTTTTGGGCTAGTTTGGGGGATGTGACCAGGCGTGGGATGGACCCTACCCATGAGAAGCAACTCCATGACTAATAACTGGCACTGCTGCCAATCCTCAGTTTGGGTACCATTTTAGGAGTGACTAGTTGGGATGACACTGATGCTTGGCAGAAAGGTAACAGAAGTAACAAATGCATCTTTAAATGTATCTTTGAAGACTGTTTTGAATTTGTATATTTGAAGAAGAATGTGTCACATTAAAATGCTTGATCAAATGTAAAGCATTTTCTCTACTTTTGTTTTAGCCTATTCAGAAAGGACTGCTCCCTCTGCTAGTCCCCTGGAACACCAGCAAGATTTGGATGGTGTGACACACGCATATTCTGGAGAAGAATGTAGGTCCCCTCCTGGTAAGCTCTACATTTCAAAGTGCATCCAAATGTGAAATAAGCTCACATGCCAATTTCATATTTAGAGCACGATATCAGCAGGAGAAGGAAGGGTGGAGCACCAACCCACTGCAGAGAAGCCTGGAAGAAGATATAGGCAGCAAATTGTTTGTTGTTGTGAAATCTTACAAACTCATGATGAGCCAATGATCAACATTTTTGAGGGTTGGCATAACTCCTAAAAATGTTATATAATAGGCTTTGATGTGTAAGCTACTGTTGCAATACTGCAACAGTAGCTTACGTTAATAATGTGTCCATTCAAACTCATGTCTGCCTTGCCAGGAAAGGGAGGCAATAATTAGTGTGTCTCCTGACCCCCTACCTGCCCACATGCCCTTAAAATTGGGGTGTATCCTTAGCAGGAATCCTCTGGAAAAGCATCTTATCCCCATGTTGTTTAGCACAAAGGCCTCTTCCCCAAAACCCTGGCTTTTTTTTTTTTTTTTGGGGGGGGGGGGGGCTGCAAGTAGGTCACTTGTCATGCAAAAGAGGCCAAAATTCCTCAAGTTCAGGTGTTTGTCCCAATGGCTGATCCAAAAAACTTTGCACAAGAATGTAAGCTCATCCATATAGGCTAAATAATCTATTTGTCCAATGTATTTCTTTATCTATATTTGCATGACATCTGTTCTTTCTTGAGGCCTCAGCTGGAGCTAGGGATGAATCTGCATCCAATGTTGGGGTATGTGAACTGTTATGTGCTTGTCACAAGCCTGTTGCTTAGCAATCTACTTTTGCAAACTGCAAATAATATACAATCTCTGACCAGGCTTGTAGTATTCTGAGGGAAGCAGAAAAAAGAGCAAGATCTTCTTTATTTTTGGGCAAAGCCTGGCAACATGAAAAAAGTCTAGCACCACCGCTCCTAATAATAGACATAGGCTGGGTTTATCTGATGCCAGGAAAAGTAAAGCAAATACCTGTGTATAAATAAAGATACTGGACTATATAGTGCTTTCTTTCTTTTGGTTCTCTGGGTTGTGATGGCTTCCCGAGCCAATATAAGCAGCCAGCAGTGAGAAGAAAGGAATACTCTGCTAAAATGCATATTGACCCTTTTTTTAGATAAAGGAGTCCATTCCATCTGGTAAGTGCACATCGGTGGATGGTCTCATTAGGGGTAAATGCATGGTTGTGGTGGAAGATGATAGACACAACTTACCAGAAGGAGTGTATGCATGGTTGTGGTGGAAGATGAAAGACACAACCTACCAGAAGAAGTGTATTGGCTACTACTTTCATGAGGAGAGACTATTCAATACTCATGGACTTATTTTTATATTTACAGGATTGTTTAGTCACATTGAATGTTACAGGCTTTAATCTATTTTTTCCCCAAGATTGCACATTGATAGTAATTGCACATTATTTATATTTATTTATCTGTGGTTATAATTGATGAACTGTCATAATTATGCACAAGCACTTTCACGCCCCCAATTTATTCATATTTTATCTTAGTGTGTATATACCACATAAGGCTGGCTGCTTGAGATATACATTTTTTTGGACACGTTTATATATTTTTGGCATAGGAGTTGTTCTTTGATTACATTGGTGAGGAAACTGTAAACTGGGCTGTGGCTTAAAACAGAACTTCACTCTCTCAATCAACATGGGCTATTTTAATCCTAATGCTGCCAGCATTAGTAAATAAATAGGAAAGTATATCATATTTTCTTGTTTTAAACTTTTTTTTTTTATTCTTCAGTTACTTCTTGGTTTCCAAGCCTAGGCAAAGGATGTCATACATCTCAGCAGTCTTAAGGAGGAGAGAGAGGGCTCTAAGCTCAGCCTATCCCTGAGCTAAGGGCAAATGGATTCCAGGAAGTAAAATATACATTATTATCTGCCCTTACTAAAGATGGCCACTGCCAGAAATGTCAGGGGGGGTTTCAAAATTTATGAGCAAAATAAAGCATGGAGACATAGATGGATGGTGAGTTTGCTTGGAATATTAAAAATTTATTACATAGCATTTTTGGTTTGTGGTGCTCAGATGCAGTGCAGTTCCACTTTAGGCCCTGGGGGTGCTACTTCCAGATATCCCCCTGTATGACCCTACCCCCCCCTCCCCAAGATGTCCCAGTACAAGACCTCACTTCTTTCAGTTCCCCCACAGTCTCACAGCACCAGCCCCACACAAAGCCATCCATCACCCAAGCACGTTCTGAACCTCAGTTTTTGGTTCCTGAGCACACCCAAACTTGCAATACACACACAGATCCCCACCATTCACAAACTACTAACCTATCCAGCCAACAGTGTCTCAAACAACACATTACCAAAACCAATATTACTCCTTACTTTCTGCCCCCTCTCAACTTAAACATTCTCCTGCAACTTCCTCAACCTCCACTACCCCCAGACCCCCAGTGGCCAAACCCCACTTCTAACCTCCCGTTTGCTTTACCATGACACTGACAGGTGGATGACAAAGAGGTTGTCTACTGATGGTGGTTGGATACTGATGTCGACCATATAGATCAGTTACCCATCATGTATCCTTTATTTAGCTCTGATATTTCACATAAGTGGGTGCATCCCTAGCTGCTAGTCCTTCCAAGAGCAGCTTTCAACTCTGGACACTGCTGTGTTCCGGAAACCCAAAGTAGAGTTGACTTCATGGGAGAACTAGTCACACAGTTGACCCGCATGTGCCAACCCGTGCAGTGCCTACAGTTTCCCAAAATAAATGTGGAGTCTGCAAACCTCACTTCACAAAGCTTAGTAGAGTTCCATGCCCTAACTACTCCTAACATTGTAAATATTACAGATGTGTTTCTTTCTCCAAAAAATGTTGTAGCATTTACTAAGACAGAAGCAAACAGAATCAGGAGCAGTTGCGCATGGCAAGCAATTGGCTTAAATCTTTCTTTCTCCAAGATTAACTGAATAAGCTGAAGATTGAAGTGGGTTGCTTACTAGGCCCAGCTACTACACATCCTGTCTGCTCCAGCTTTAGGAAATCCAACCTGTACTTTCCTGCAAAGATATACCCTTAGGTTTGACATAGCTGAAATCTCAGGTAGCTAAGCTTGGCCACTGCAGCTGTACTGTTTAAATATCACCATCATGTCTGTAGTTAGCAGAGTACTGCAAAGTTTGTTGGGATATTTAGTTCTTCTACTACTGCAGTGATGAAGCTTGGCGACTTGCGAAGCAGAACAAAGGGCACAATGTAGTTAATGTTTGTAAAACATTTCTATTTACCCAATGGTAAATCTTCATCAAAAATATATTACATTTAAATAGTAAACTGCAATCATACAAAAACGAAATCTGCAAGTACAAAAATAAAAGATCAAAATTAAACATTTAACTGTAAATTTTTATAAAAAAAAATTACAATAATTAAATAAATTGAAAAGCAGGATCTGGTCTGAATCAGGACCAAAACAACCAGCAGGACCAGAAAAGGGCTGGAATACCTCACAGGTGCCAGAATTTGACTGCATATAACACAGGTGTGAAGTAGTTCTGAGTATGCCCCTTTCACGTGGGCGATCTGATCCGCCTGTCAGTTTTTCAGGCAGACCTGATGATGAGACATCTCCGCAGACACCCGCTGCTATCTGATTCAGATCCTGTCCGTGAAATCTGGACAGATGGAAACCCTATTTTCCATCCGTCTGGAGGATCGGATCGGATGAGAATGGACAGGCGGTCCGTTCTCATCCGATCTCCCATAGAGGACAGTGGGGATCTGACAGCTCCGTCTCTGCACACAGAGCGGAGACAGAGCTGTCATCCGCCTGCTCAGCGGGGATTGGGGGATTAATCCCCCACTGAGCAGAACGGACTCCGTCGGGCGGTGCGCCCGTATGAAAGGGGCCAAACAGTTGTTATACAACTAAATATTAGTTCAGTGATTCACAGGAAAGCTCAATCTTCATGCATTTTTCAGTTTATACAGTAAATGTTTGAGTTTGTAAAGAAAATGCAGATATTGCAATTTCTGTGAAAAGCCAAATATTCCTTTTTCTTCACTTTCTGTAAAGTAATAACAAATTTGAAACATTTTTCTTCAAGTTTTGATTTGGAATAGACTGTGCAGTGTTCCCAATGCATTTTCGTGTATAGAAATAAAGGATTTTGAGCTTGCTCACTTTTTTAAACACACTATTATTTTGAACACAAATGCACCTTAGGGCCTCCCCAAATATCATAACTAACATCCATGGCAAGTAACAGTCTTACGTTGCAGTGTTAGTGTGCTAGCAGTACAATGGTGACATATTTTGTGTTGACAAGTGGAAATGTTTAAAAAATTAAACGACAACGACAGACATGCCCTTGCAGCTATTTCTAGTGTGCTTTCTGGGGCCCCCGACACTGGTGACATTAATTGGCCCAATGCAGAGTCCAGAGGTCTGCAATGGATGTGAGGCTTCCAAAGCACATTTCAATAGTTTCTTCTTCACATTAGTATGCAGAAACACTCTTTCCAAAGGTTTAAGTCCTTGGGCATGCACATCAACTCATATCAGGCTGAAGGCCAAAAACAGACCAAACACAGGCCAAAAATAATCTAAGTGCATTTGCAGAAACCAATAGCATCCAATGTGTTCATATAAGCAAAGCAGAGAACATACAGTGCATCCAGAAATAATTCACAGCACTTCCCTTTTTCCACATTTTGTTATGTTACAGCCTTATTCTAAAATGGATTAAACTCATTATTTTCTTCAAAATTCTACAAACAGTACCCTATAATGATAATGTGAAAGAAGTTTATTTGAAATCTTTGCTAACTTATTAAAAATAAAAAACATAAAAAAATTACATGTACATAAGTATTCACAGCATTTGCTCAATACTTTGTTGAAGCACCTTTGCCACCAATTAAAGCATCCAGTCTTTTTGAGTATGATGCTACAAGCTTGGCATACCTTTTTTTGGGCAGTTTTTCCCATTCTTCTTTGCAGAACCTCTCAAGCTTCATCAGGTTGGATGAGGAGCGTCGGTGCACAGCCATTTTCAGATCTCTCTAGAGATGTTCAATAGAGGGTTCAAATATGGGTTCTGGCTGGGCCACTCAAGGACATTCACAGAGTTGTCCTGTAGCCACCCCTTTGTTATTTAGGCTGTGTATTTAGGGTTGATGTCCTGTTTGAAGATGAACCTTCACCCCAGTCTGAGGTCAGAGTGCCCTGGAGCAGGTTTTCATAAAGGATATCTCTGTACATTGCTGCATTCATCTTTTCCTCGATCCTGACTAGTCTCCCAGTTCCTGCCGCTGAAAAACATCCCCACAGCATGATGCTGCCACCTCCATGCTTCATGGTAGGAATGGTATGGCCAGGTGATGAGCGGTGCCTGTTTTCCTTTAGACATGACGCTTGCCATTCAGGCACAGAGTTCATTCTTTGTTTCATCAGAAGAGAGAATTTTGTTTCTCATGGTCTGAGAGTCCTTCAGATATCTTTTGGTAAACTCCAGGTGGGCTGTCATGTGCCTTTTACTGAGGAGTGGCTTCTGTATGGCCACTCTACCATACAGGCCTGATTGGTGGAGTGCTGCAGAGATGGTTGTTCTTCTGGAAGGTTCTCCTCTCTTCATAGAGAAATGCTAGAGCTCTGTCAGAGTTACCATCGGGTTCTTGGTCACCTCTCTGACTAAGGCCCTTCTCCCCCGATCGCTCAGTTTGGCCCAGCAGCCTGCTCTAGGAAGAGACCTGGTGGTTCCAAACTTCTTCCATTTACAGATGATGGAGGCCACTGTGCTCATTGGGACCTTCAATGCTGCAAAAATGTTTCTGTACCCTTCCCCAGATCTGTACCTCGATACAATCCTGTCTTGGAGTTCTACAGACAATTCCTTGGACTTTATGGCTTGGTTTGTGCTCTGACATGCACTGTTAACTGTGGGACCTTATATAGACAGATGTGTGCCTTTCCAAATCATGTCCAATTAACTGAATTTACCACAGGGGGACTCCAATCAAGTTGTAGAAACATCTCAAGTGTGATCAGTGTAAAAAGGATGCACCTGAGCAGTGAGCTTAATTTTGAGTGTCATGGCAAAAGCTGTGAATGCACATGTGATTTTTTTTTTCCATTTTTTTTGTAATAAATTTGCAAACATTTCAAACAAAATTATTTTAAGTTTTCATTATGGGGTATTGTTTGTAGAATTTTAAAGGATAATAATGAATTTAATACAATTTGGAATAAGGCTGTAATATAACAAAATGTGCAAAAAAGTAAAGAGCTGTGAATACTTTCCTGCTGCACTGTGAATAGTAAAATTACAAAATTATTATTGGTAAAGAATGATATTCCCATATTGTATTAGCCACATATACAAAAATGTTCACAAGAAAAATACTATATAATAGGCAAAGCAACAGACACGAAAAAAAGGAAAGGACATTATGTTTGTGTTTGAACATAGGTGTTTGTGTTCAAAGTGACAGTGCTGTAGTAGTATACAGTCATCTGTACTTCTATTTTTGATTTTTGTATAGCTTTGTCTTGCGTCTCTGCTTTTACGCTTTTTGCACTTGTGCGATCACTGATATTTACCATAACACATTTTGAATACTCGCAGGGCAAACTGAAGATGCCTGTTCTCTGCAGTGATAACACGCATGCATTTGTTGAGGGTGAAATATGCATTTAAAGAATAACTCCCCTTTTGTTGAGAAAAAAACATTCCCCTCTGGGTGATCTCTGTACATTGCAGGGATTTTAACAAACGTTGCAAATTTCTACCTTTTGTTATTCTGAAGACATCATTGTTTGTTCCTCTGTGCCTCTGTGCTTAGTGGGTCAAATGGGAGTGGTTTCATAAATATCTATCAGCTGTGGCAGCTGCAGTGCTCTAATGAGGAAAGCTGCTAAGTCTGCATCCCTTTAGATGTGTTCCTATTGGAAGTATATCACCAAAAATTATATTTTTGTTGCAGAGGATGCCAGTAATCTGTACCTTAGGCAGACTTCTGGGATAATTGCTTAGCCAATCACACAAGCAGGAAATTATGTTTCTGAGGTGTGGTCAGTATACATTCTGTGTACAGAACAGCTCCATGTTGCCATATTGCATTGCATTTTCAGAAAATTACAACAGCTGCAGATTGAAAAGGAAAGGTCATTTTTAATAACATTCAATTACAATATGAATTGTTTTGCAATTGTATACGCTATATTGTTTTTTCTTTATTTGCTATTTTTTTTCCCCACGAAAGTGGAGTTACCCTTTAAACATGCTAATTTTTTATTGTGTAAATGGATTTTGCCTTTTTCAAGAGTAAAGCCCCGTACACACGTACCGATCGTCAGCCGACAGAACGTCCTACAAATGTTCGCGGCTGGCGTGTTTGTTGTTTGTCTGTTGAAAAGTGCTCAAAACTTGCCCAGGACATTTGTCTGCCGACAGAAAATGACGTCACTACGTTCCACGCACGTTCGCCGCTACAAAAGAGGAAGTGAGTGCTTGGCCGTGACCCTTCTGGGCATCTCGCACTGATTTCGGTAGCATTTGTTTGGTTGACGACATTTCGCTATTTTCCGAGACATCGTTCGAGAATTTATTATGGCGACCGTGAATTCGACCGTTGCTGTCGTTAGTGTTGGAGTTTTGGCTCTGAGACGACGTACGAGCAATAGGAAGAAGAAGCGGACCTCCTGGACGAAAAATTGGTTGCTTAACCGTGATCAATTTTCTCATATGTCCTTGCTGAGGGAGCTCCAGGAAAATAATCCTGATGACTTCAGGAATTATTTGAGGATGACGGATCCCATCTTTTACCGTCTTCTTGCCCTGGTGTCCCCCTATATTCTGAAGCAGGATACTTGTATGCGGCTTGCAATTACTCCTGAGCAAAGGTTAATTGCGACGTTGAGGTATCTTGCAACAGGGAGAAGCCTGCAGGATCTGAAGTTCACCACAGGCATCTCCCCCCAAGCACTTGGAGTCATCATCCCTGAGACCTGCTCTGCCATCATCAAGGTCTTGCAGAAGGACTATATCAAGGTATGTTTATTTTTTTACATTACATGTATTAGTAGTTTCACCCGAATTATGATGTTTTTGGATGTACAGCAATTGACACAGGCCATTATTTTGAAACTACCCTCTGTCCGCATGCACATAGTAGTAAAGATGTAGATTATCTTAACCATTTGTAAAATTACCCACTAACCACCCCACCATTCTCTCCTATGTGTCCCTAAACGAATTGCCTGTTAACAGTATGTCGAAATATTAAAAATGTATTGCTTTCCCTCAAACAATTATTCCTTGGCCAATGTTTTATTACCTAGTTTATGATTTATCTAAAATACATCAGTCCATCCATTCCCACCTATGATTCTGTATGTTTATGTAATGATGTTAAAACCTTCACTGACCACAAGCCCTTATTGATGTATAAATGCCCAGTTTTACTTACCCATCCCCCCACCCACATGCTAAATCTCAAAGTCAGCATATAACAAAGCTCTAGCTCAGAGGTTTTCAAACTATGCCCCTCCAGTTGTTCAGGAACTACAATTTCCATCATGCCTAGTCATGTCTGTGAATGTCAGAGAATTACAAGGCCTCATGGGATGTGTAGTTCTGCAACAGCTGGAGGGCCTTAGTTTGTAAATCTCAGCTCTAGCTGGTGAGTATAATGGGCCATACACACTATAATATTGTCAGAACAATTTATCCTTCCGATTTACCAAAATCAAATAATATGAGGTCCAACAAACACTTTCAAATCCTATGCAATCTGGCAGGCCCTTGCACTACATAGAAAAGGTAAATCTGCACGAAAAAGTCTTCAGAGAATCTTATAGTGTGTATGGCCCTTTACAATATAAGAACAATAGGAGGTTGAAAATAAATGTATGTAGATGTTACATCCCCAAATCCAAACGTTTGCCTTCCTGTTGTTTATTTTTTTAACCAGTTGCATAAGCATTTAACAGACAACTGTGTGTGTAATTAATAATGTGATGTGCTCAAGCACTAATTTATTATTTTTTTTTCCCCACAGTTTCCTTCAAACGCAGAGCAATGGCTGGAGATTTCTGATCAATTTCTGGAGAAGTGGAATTTTCCCAATTGTGGGGGTGCTATTGATGGGAAGCACGTCCGCATTGTCCCCCCTCCGAATTCCGGCACATTTTATTATAATTATAAAGGTTTTTTTAGTATAGTCATGCTAGCCATAGTTAATGCAAACTATGAGTTTCTTTTTTTGGATATTGGCAAAAATGGCCGCAATTCGGATGGGGGAGTTATTGATCAGACGGAGTTCGCTCGTCGTCTAAAGAACGGCACTCTGAACCTGCCATCCAGGGGGCAAACTGTTGAGGGTATGAGCTTTGTGTTTATCGCAGATGAGGCTTTTGTGCTTGGGGAGCATCTCATGAAGCCCTACCCTCAGAGGAACCTCACCCCCGACCAAAGGATTTACAACTACCGGTTGTCCAGAGCTCGCAGAGTTGTGGAGAATGCCTTCGGGATAATGGCCAACCGGTTCCGGATATTCCTGACGTCCATAAACCTGGCACTGTACAAAGTGGATAATGTGGTCTTGTGTTGCTGCATTTTGCACAACTTCCTACGCAGGAATGTACACAATTATGTTTTGCAGCAACTGGATACTGACCCTGCTATGCCAGGTACAAGTGGAGAGGCCCAACCTTCTGACCAAGTGGAGTCCATGACGTCAATGCAAGTTGGACGGTCATCATCGGCATCACACAGGGCCCGTCAGATCCGCCAGGAATATCTGGACTATTTTGTCGGGAGAGGAGCTGTGTCGTGGCAGCAATCACTGTCACAAACACATTAATCTTGTTAAAGATTTGACACACAAGATAAATGTCAGCGATCTATTATTTTTGAACACATTAAACAAAAATTGCTATGATTCTGTATTGTGGATTCTAATCATTTGGGCACATATGGCCAACATAATTTTTGTTGTAAATCATGTGTTATATATGTGTGACTTTGGAAGGGTTAATACATTCATCAGTGGGTTTCTTTGCTGTAGTCTCTCACCAGCTGATCCAAAGTGATGATGGCCATGTGTTATTTTTTTATCCAGTGGTGTAAATACAAGGGCCTTCTGCACCCCATAAAATTTCCACAAACCTTCTCACATAGAGAACTAGGTCACACCCAAGGTTCATCTAATGTCACCTTACATTGGTGGTCATTGTCCAGAAGGTGCCCATACTATATATTTCATATAATACATTAGGGTATTAACAACGTACCTACACCTGTTATGTTGTGTTCATTTAGGACATCCTTCTCACTGCCCACCAATGTTAGGATATTTCAGTGTTATGTGAAACTAGATCATTGTTCATCTCAAAGTGTTATATATATAGGTAATGGAAAGTGAACTAGAGCAACGAACAAGCAATACACTATAGATTACACTGATCTCCCTACACTGATTGCTACTGGCAATATCAATGCCATCTTGAATCCTAGGACTGCTAGTACCTTGAGTGTTGAGTCACACTTATGCGATGTGTGAAGTCTGCGACTTTTCAGCCTTCCAGCATTGCATAAGGGTGACCCGCCACTTACTTTTTGCACAGGATTGTATTCCACAAGTGTTAAGCACTGTGCGATCCAATCCAGATACATCAGAAATAAAGGGTCATGTGCGACTTGTATGCGTGTTCATTGCGAATGTAGCCATACAAAGTGTATATGTCTCAATTCACACTGCACATCTGATGGCATGTAATATCGTAGCGCACTGCTCCTTTATTACATGCGATCAGATGTTCATGCGAAAATCATCTATACAGTTTGTAAGTCTCAATTCGCACTGCACTCGCACAAAAGTCGCACATGATGCATTTATTCAGCCGCATCAGGATAGGATCGCACAGTCGTTCAAACTTGTGTGATCCGATCCTGTGTGAAATGTCAGATCGCACTGTGATATGCGTTAAAACTGGGGGTATCTTTAACATTTCATTGACACCTCCAGCAACTCGCATATGGCAGTGTCAAAAATGCTTACATTAACATGTAAATATGGGAATAGGACAGCCATCATACATTTAGTGCTTCTTTACACAGCTTTAGACCTCGACCCCCCCAACGAAAGTCTAATAAAGAATTGAACACACATTGTTGAATGTAAAAACGTTTTAGTATCAAACATTCACAGGGTTAGGGTTAGGGTTAGGGTTAGGGTTAGGGTTTTGGAAAGTGCTTTTCCCAAACTTGGGTACACTCTTTAACATCTGAGTGTCATAAAACTGGCATAAAATATTATATAAAAATGGGAACATCCCAATACAAACAGTAAAAAATTTAAAAATATTTTCTTTTAAAATTTGGCAAGCATGTCCACAAAATCACGCATCTTTCCTTGCAATGCCGTTGCAGTCTCTTTTATTTGCTCGAGGTCTGAGCAGCATTGAAGAGCCTCACGGGTCAATTTGGCCAATGTGCAAGTATGTAATACATGATCTGGAAAATAAAATACAACGGAGTCAATGTGAATCACCTACATGAGGTCATAATATAGAAACATTTGGTGTGCAGGTAATCTTTAAATTCCTCTCGAGTTAATACCTACCCTGTTCTTATGCTCTTTTGCCCTAGGCTCTTCATCTTCCTCCTGACCTCCTCCAATGCTGTTGCTGATGATTCTGCCGGTCTCCTGAGCTTACTATATATTCATTAGGGGTGTGAACGCATGATGACGTCATTGTGAGGGCATTGTTGTAATGTATATATATTAAGATGCAGAGACCAGAGACGGGCAGAATGCACGGCAACAGCATCGGAGGAGGACAGGACAGGAGGAAGAAGAAGAGCCTAGGGCAAAAGAGCAGACAACATAAGAGCAGAAGATTGGACAGCAGAAGAGTGGAGAGGAGAAGATCCAAAGAGCAGAGTGGAGAAGACCGGATGAAGATATTTAAGAACATTTCATAAACGTCTCCTGTCGTTATTCACATACACTTCCATTTATGGGGTGAATGTGTAGGGGTACTATGTACCCCATACCCATTCACATAGGGATTGGGGTCTGGGATCTGGGGACCACCCTTTGTTAAAGGTTGCTTCCAAACTCCTAGGAACCCCCTGGACGCATGACCCCCCAAAACCACCAGACAGGGTTGTGGGGATGAGGCTCTTGTCCTCCTCTACATGAGAGCAAGGTGCTTTTGGGTGTGCGGTGCAGAGCCCCCCCTGGCCCAAAGCAACAAAACCCCCCCATGTTGAGGGCATGGGTCCTGGTGTGGTCCAGGGGGTGTTTGTTCCGCTTGCTCGTTCTCTTTCCTGGCCTGACAAGCTGCATGCTTGGATAAGGGTCTGGTATGGGTTTTGGGGGTAACCCACGCTGTCTTTTTGTTGTGGGCCTACCCTCAAACTCAATACCACACACAAAAGGCCTGGTTGTGAACTTGGGGGGACACCCACGGTGGGTTATTCAATTTGTCTGTGTAGTTCCCCCTCAAAAATCTTCACAGCGCAGGTGGCCCCGCAAGTCAGAGCATCCTGATCCGACTTACGGTGCGACTTCTATTCAAATAAAGAGGCTCCCATAGGGAACTAGTGTTGACAATTGCAGGCTAAAAATAATACTGATATAAATCATTATGAAAAAACCTACGTGGGCACACAATTGGCTCTTGGACACTTGGTCCTGGTTCCTCCACAGTTTCGGCAGTGGCTTCCACGCTGCTTGCCAAGTTGCCAGGAGATCTGGGTTCTGACATGGCTGGGGATGCCACATCCTGGCATGACGCAACATCTGCAATGTAAATTTGTAAGGGAATACAAGAATATAAGGTTAAACAATCATTGCAAATACACATATTTCTATGATCCCACTACACAAAAATCTGTGCCTACAAACCTTCTTGTTGCTCTGGTGTCTCATCACTTATTGGCTCCACCAGAATCACCTCAGGAATAATGTCTTCATCTACATAATACAAAAAATTGGCCATATCATAAAAGTCACAAGAGGTACATTTGTTAGGACATGGTGCCCTGCTTGATAGCTCTTTTAGTAACAAATATGAAGACATGTACATAGTTATCTACGAAAAATATGGTACATTAATGTTTGACAGTGCATAGGAACCAATTACCTTTAGTGGAATCTGTGCCACCATCTGTGCCCATGTCCTCATCTTGTTCGGCAACTGCCGATGGAGCTGCCAGACCTCTCCTCTTCCTTTCCCATAGTTTGGCACGGAGTTTTCGTTTTTCTCCTATTTAAAGGTTTGATTAATAATCTGTGATTAATAGGAATGTTTGCAGAGAAGATTCGTGCAGGAAAGAACGTTCGTTGCAACACAATACATATATTTTTAACTATGGCTTCCTGACTTTTAATGTCATATACTAAAACATCAACAATAGATCGATCTAATCACGACATGACAACTAAAATGAGTAATCTAACTTTTTACATAGACATTATAATCTAGACATGTTAATACAACATACACCAAATTATAAAAAACATATTGCATGTTTAACAAAAAAATAAAAAAAAAAAAACGTACTTTTTTTCAGAATCCGATGGATTTGGCCCAGCTGATCCTGCTCACGGTGTTTCAGGTCGGACCACCGTTTCCGAATTTGATCTTTCAATCGCTCCACACCAAATTTTTTCAATAAACAGGCCACCACCTTATCCATGATGCCATCTTTCCTGGCATTGGGCCGCTCGTAATTAGCCAACTTGCCATCATAGTCCATTTTTTCTAAAATGGAGACCATCTCCACCATTTCTGGCTTTGTCATGGGTGTAGCCCTTGATTTTCTGGTGGCCCAATCACTTCGGCCCCCACTTGATGAACTCTGAGATCTTTCAGACATTCTTCTTGATTAAAAGATTGTTCCACTGCTTCAGGTGTGTGTCGCATGTAGGCCTGATCTTCAGCACGTACACACCCCTGCACAAGCCCGCCACTGGAGGAGGAGTTGACGCCTGCGCTGTATTTAAATGACGCCGGATCGTTCGGCCGACGATTCGCTAGCGGACATATCGAGGGTTGGAGCACGATCGAGCGGCGAATCACGACCTTTCCCCACAAACAAAGGTACGACTATTTTAATAGAAAGTGTGTGTTTTGGGCCCTATACAGATTTTATTAGGAATATCTTTATTATGTGCCAAAATACATGCTATTTTAATATGTTTTGTGTTGTGTTGTGTCTTGCAGGCATATACTGTCCTGCAATATGGTGGACAATTACACCAGCCACAACTTTCTCATAAATTTTATTGATGAGTACAGGCAACTGCCGTGTTTGTGGCAAGTCAAGTCGGCGGATTATAAAAATAAAAAACTAAAAAAACAGGCCATTGACCATTTGGTGGCCTTCTACAAGCCCGTCTATCCTGGGGCAAATGTGGAATATGTAAGGCGAAAAATCAATAGTATTCGCAGTGCCTACAGGCGGGAGGTAAAAAAAATAGAAGATTCCACCCAGTCTGGAGCAGGTGCCCAAAATGTACATGTACCACGGCTGTGGTACTATGATAACTTGCGATTCCTGTCCGACACCTTGGAATCCAGGCCATCGATATCAACACTGCCTTCTACATCGCCAGAGGGCTCAGTGTCGGTAGATCCAAGCCAGGATGAGGATTTCCTGGAGGAGAGTTTTACTCAGGTATGGCATTTCACTATATATTGTCTGCTAAAATGTAATCATGTAACAAAATTATAAGGTAAACCATAATTGACCCTTTATGTAAAGGGGCATAGCAAGGGGTTGGCATGACAGGCAACCGCCAGGGGCGCAGGCCAAGGGGGGTGGGTCACAAAAACATTGGCATTGGTTTATTGTTTTGTTGAACAATCCACTCAGCCTGCACACCCCAGAACCCCCAGTTTGCAGGCGGATTCATGCAGGTGTAAAACATTGAGAGCTGCTTCATGCAGGTGTAAAACATTGAGAGCTGCTTCATGCAGGTGTAAAACATTGAGAGCAGCTTCATGCAGGTGTAAAACATTGAGAGCAGCTGAGCCAAAAGACCAGGAGACTGAGACTGCCTCTCACTGCATCCCCAGCATACCTCCGGTCCTAACAAACACTGCTGTAGCCTCAGCATTCCTATGGCTCAACCTTTTTTAATACAAAACTAACAAACTAACAGCTCCGGCAAATGATCCATCCATCCTTGCTTCCATGTCTCTGGTCTCTCACTCTGGGTCAGCAAGGCAGGTGGCTCCCTTATTCCTGTTTTCCTGCAACGCTTCACCCTCAATGCCCTACATCAAGCCCTCTGCAAGTTCAGGCCTCTCTCTCTCTCACACCCCCTCTTTCTCTCCCTCTCTCTCTCTCACACCCCCTCTTTCTCTCCCCCTCTCTCTCTCACACCCCCTCTTTCTCTCCCTCTCTCTATCTCTCACCCCTCTCTTTCTTGTTGTTCACTCCTGAGACAATGATTGCCCACTAGAGAGCTCTAAACTGGGCAAACAAGGGACAAATGAGAAACATTTAATGCCCTTTAATTTTTTTTTGGGGGGTGTGTTACATTTTTACATTGATCTTGGGGGGGGGGGGGGTTGTTGCCAAATACAGCTCCTCAACAAGGGCACTGGAGACCCTAGATACGCCACTGTATGTAAAGTCTGCTATTTGTTCACAATAATATAACAAACATGACTTTTTATATACACTATAACATTCTAATCAATTGTTCATTTCATCAACAGGGAAGTGTCACTGAGGAGGAGCCAGGGTGCAGCCAGGAGCCTGGGGAACTATTTCCACCACCACCTCCTCCTGCCAAACGGAGGCAAAAGAGGAAGCATGTGGATGACATCACTGAGGAATTTATCCAGGAGGCCACCATAGCCCTACGTAGAAAACCGGAGGCCAATGAGTCCTTCGGCAACATGACGGGCAAAATTTTGGATAAGGTGGACCTCAGCCAGTGTCAGTATGCCCGAAAAATTATTCTGGATGTGCTGAAAAAGGCTGAAAACGGCATACTTACAGAGCACAGCCATGCATGCCAGGAACACCCATGCCCTCCACCTCCACCTCCACCTCCACCTCCACAACACCCACCACCTCGCCAAATGCCACATGGCCAGTGGCAATATGGCCAGCAGGATCCAAACCTGCCCTCATGGCAACCTGATTTCAGTTACCAGCAACTTTAATTTGTGTAACCCCCTATTATTTATTTTACCCCTGTTTGGCAGTTTGTATTTTAATTTTGTCCAAATGGACCTTTTTTATGTTTAGTTTATTATACGGAGAGTATAAATGTTTTCATTTCTTTTTTTCTGAGATAAAAAAAATAAAGAAAATTGAAAATAAAAAATGGCCTATCTGAATTTGTTAACATGTTTAATATTGTGCATAACCTGAAAAATATGTTTTAGACATTAATTCATACAAGAATAAAGGGTCATATCAATAGTTAGATCTTTGCTGTTTAAACAATAATAATGGTGAAGAGTTCAAATTATTTATTTCAAAAATTTGATAGAACACATAGAATAGACAAACATTATCTTCATCATAACAGAACACATGCCTTTTTATTAGAAAAGTATTGAATTATGAGCAGCATCTTCCTTCTTCTCACATTTATCAAGATGAGCATGTGCTCCGCATTTCACCTATTTCTTGGACTGCCGCGAGCCGAAAGTTCTTTCTGAATAAAATGTTTAGTTTACTAGAGAAAATTCTTCCGGGACCTCATTTGGTTTGATCATGCGTGTTTGGGATTTGTAGCTGTGTGTCGGACGAATTCTGTACTGACAGGCGAACAATCGTCCGTTCTGGTGTCGGCATACAAAAATGTTAATGCTTGCAAGACAGACTCTTGTCCACAGAATGTGCGGAGACAGCTGTCGGAGGCACCATACTAACAAGCGTACAATCGGCAGATCCTTCGTCCGCCGACGTTTGTATGCCGACGATCGGTACGTGTGTACGGGCCTTAAATCTATTTTTTGCGCGTGAAAAGTATATTTCACTAATTTTCTTCAACAATTTTTATGTGCTGTTCGTCTGGTCCTCCTAGGCGAAGCTGTTTGGTTGGACGTGCAATTTCCTCTTGTTTAGTAAATCCAACATAGGCATCTATTTATGGAGAGCGCTGTCTATAATTTAAGTTTGTATGCCTGTAAGTTGCCTTTGCCCGTGGCACAAGGCTTTAGAAAATCAACCCCTAGGTGTGCCTGCTTGTTTAAGATTTTAGTATAGCATTAACTAGGTGAATTAACAAAGAGATGTCTTCTTTTTTTTTTTTTTAATCTGCAAGTCACTTGCCTGTATAACTTTGATGTTTTTGATTGTTTCTAAGATCTGTCATATGGGCTTCCATATTTCCATTTATTCTTTATCAATATGTCATGAATTCAGGTTGCGATAGGAATGTATGATGACATAAACTGCCTAAGCACATTAAAAATCCTATAACTACAAATTCAATTCAAGTTACTAACCATAACTTATGGCACTTTTCCACTGCAAGTACCGGCTTGTACCGGCTCGGCTCTACTCGGCCCTGCTTGGCCCGGTTTGCTTTTCCACTGCTGGTACCGCATGGTATAGGGTCGGAACGGTTCGGTACGGTACGGTAAAGGGTTGGTTTTCCACTAAAGTAGTACTAAGTTAAGTGGGTGGGATAACAACGGGGTGGGTGGGATTCTCTGACCAATCAGTGGCTAGTAGTGACTGTATGCAAAGGATTGTGGGATATGGTACCAGTTTGGTACCTGTTGGAACCACAATCGAGTAGGTACTGTTTTTTCAGAGCCGTACCGTACCGTACTGTTCGGTTCCATGCAGTGGAAAAGCAAACCTATACCGTACCGTACCGAACCGTTCCGACCCTATACCATGCGGTACCAGCAGTGGAAAAGCACAAAAGGGTGCCGAACCGGTACGGTTCCATGCAGTGGAAAAGCGCCACTACAAAGCCATACATAACCTGGCACCCAGTTACATCACTAACCTGGTCTTAAAATACCAACCAAATCCTTCTCTTCTTTCCTCCCAGGTCTTCCTGCTCTCTACCTCCCTCGTTACCTCTTCCCTTGCTCACCTCCAGGACTTCTCCCGAGCCTCTCCCATCCTCTGGAATGCTCTACCCCAATCTGTCTGATTATCTCCTACTTTGCCCACTTTCAGACGTGAAAACACATCTCTTCACAGAAACCTATCTGGCAACAACCTAACAACTGTACTTTTATGTTCTCCATCAGCCCATCCCCCACAGTTTCTACCTCTTATATCTCTTGACCCTCCCTCTTAGATTGTAAGCTCTAACGAGCAGGGCCCTCTGGTTCCTACTGTATTGAAGTGTATTGTATTTGTACTGTCTACCCTCAAGTTGTAAAGCGCTATGTAAACTGTCAGCACTATATAAATCCTATATAATAATAAATCACCCATTCTATGCTACACCTCAGCTCACTACCAAGATTTTATAAAATACCAGGGACATATCAATGAAGGCTTATAAGGGCCTCTACAAAAGGAAGAATCATTCTGTTCCACTAGCTTTACAAACTAAAAATATATATAAGTACAAAATATATATCTATAATATTGCATGCCAAATCACTAGGGTTTTTATTGTAACATGTTGTTACCTATCCAAAGGTATGCTGACTTAATTTTATTAATGCGAACATCACGCTGGAAAAAATGTGCTCATGATGAGCAGCGAAAACAGATTTTGTCAGGTCGGTGTTATTTTAGCTGCCTTTGCAAAAGAATAAGACTGCAACCAAAACATGGCTCTTAAATGTTCATCAATTTCTGTGTCTGTTTTTTAACTTTTCAACAAGTTCCTCAGCAGACAGAACTGTGAAAAGTTCATTCAGATTATTTGAGACTTAAATTTAACACTGCAGTTTCTTTTAACTTAAAGTATTACTAAAGGCATACGTTTTTTTTAAATTTTGGATATAGCGATCAAATTAGAACATTGGTCAGATTTACTGCTGAGTCACCCACATATTTGTCATGTTTATTGTTACAATCGAATGTAAAGGTAAATAGAGACCTGAACTTTGGGTTGTCCCCAGAAAAGGAATAGAGGAGAAGTCTTCCAATGGGGACATGAGTTCTGGTGACCCAAGTGACAACCAGGGATGTCCTCACTGTTTGGCTATGGGACAGGAAATAAAGGTAAATCTCCCCAATGGGACGCAGAGGGCAAAAATAAAACTATCAGGGTTCTATCCCTTGATTACTAGGCTAGTTTTCAGTGCTATGATAGTTTTTCTGACAGTAACCACTGCTTTATTTATTTATTTTTTTTACTGTAATAAAGAAACATTTTAGAAAAAAAAAAAAAGTTTTCTGTTAACCACTTAAGCCTCGGAAGATTTTACCCCCTTCCTGACCAGGGTCTATTTTGCGATTCGGCACTGTGTTTAACGGACAATTGCGCGGACATGCGACGCTGTACCTAAATGAATTTGACGTCCTTTTTTCCCACAAACAGAGCTTTCTTTTGGTGGTATTTGATCACCTGAGCGATTTTTTGATCATGCGCTATAAACAAAAAAAGAGCGTCAATTTTGCAAAAATAGCAATATTTTTCACATTTTTTTATATGAAATTCCCCCAAAAAAATGTAAAAATCAAAATTTTTTAACATTTTCGGCCAATTTGTTTTATGCTACATATGTTTGGTAAAAAAAAATCGCAAAAAGCGTATTTTGATTGGTTTGCGCAAAAGTTATCGCGTTTACTAACAAAGGGAAAGATTTTTGTCATTTTTGTTGTTTTTTTTTAACGCGTAATGGCGGCGATCTGCGATTTTTTTTGCGGTACTGCGACATTGCGGCGGACAGATCGGACCCTTGACTGACATTTTTGACACTTTTGGGGTTACCAGTGACATTTCTACAGTAATCAGTGCTATACATATGCACTGTTACTGTAAAATTACACTGGCAGGGAAGGGGTTAACTTTTTTTGAGAGGGAGGGGTTATGTGTGTCCCTAGGGGCGTGATTCTAACTGTGATTGGCTGTGGCTTAAGCTGTAGGAACAGTGATCAACGGTCCTACATAGTAGAACCGTATGATCACTGTTTCTACACAGGGGAGAATGACAGGCGGCTTGTTTACATCAGCCGCCTGACTTTCTCCCTCTGCAGCGACGATCGCCGAGTGACCAGCGGACACCGTCACACGCGCACGGGGGGGGGGGTCCGTGACCACGCGGGTGCGGGAGCGCTCCCTAGACCCTCACAGGCTAGCGACGTAGATCTACGTCACTCTGCCTGTGAGGGGCTGACTGCCGACGTAAATAGTCGTGCGGCAGTCGGCAAGTGGTTAAAATAAAAATGCCAAAATAGTATGAGAATCACCAAAATTACCCTTTTTATGGAAATGATGAAACATGAAGTGACAGAGAAGTGTTAAAAACTGTGCCAGTTGAGAAGGACTGATTTCTCGTTCCCCTGTAGTAAGGGGAAGGGAAGGGATCAGCACTGTAAATATCACCATGTGAGCAATGGGATGACCAATCCCAGCGCTCACATGAAACCAGCCTCTCAAATTGGCAATCACCTGGCAGATCAGCTACCGGAGGGCTATTTTTCCAATACCATTCATAAATGGTACTGGGTAAATAAAGGACCACCAATCCACAGATCATAGTAGATAAGTGGTAAAGATAATGCTTACATCACATTTCCAGATGGAGGTTCCTGTGAATCCTGTATGCATTATTACATTTTTTTGCAGGGCTGAATTTACCATCAGATGCAGTAGACTTATTATACATGCATATATGCATTAGAAGCATTATACAGTCTTTATACATACATTTGTTCCTATTATGAGTTACAATAGGGGGGTCCTTGGGTGCCAACTTTTGTGAGCCTACATGCTCCAGTAATTAAAATTTAGCAGTGTAATTTTGAAACTGGAATGATAAACCCGAGTGATGTATGTAAACATATAAAGGAAAATGAGAACAAGCAATCAAAGTGTAACTATTATTTTATAGAACAAAAAAATATTTCCTATGGGCAACAACTCCAATGCTACGCTTATTTTCTTTTCTCAAGTGATCATGAATTAGGTCTTTTTCTGTAAGGAAAACATCCAATCAATTTTTTTCATTGCTTTATTGATCAGATAAGGACATTAGAGTTGCAACTTAGAATTAAAGCGGTATTAAACCCAAACCAAAAATGTAATATATTGCAGCTTACCAGTCATTAGAAGTGGTGGCTGCATTAGTTTTCTTTTTTTTTAACCTGATGATCTGGCCAGTAACACACCTACTTTATTAGATTGCCCCCACTCTGGATGAAGGAGAACAGGGGGCACAACAGGCAGCAGCATTGTTGATCTGGGGGATGCAAGGGGGGGGGGAGTGTTAAATATACCAGCAGATTTCTTAACAAATATATAATTTGTTAAAAATAACAAATTGAAGTTGCTCCAGCTAACACTTTATTATCAGTTACAGCAGACATTATTTTCCTTTTGGAATTAAGAAAGTTTTAAATAAATTAATAAAAGCTGATCATTTTAAGTACCCCTACCAGTGTTGAATGGTTAGCCCCATCCTTGTAAACTGATAAATCTGAAAGAGAGTTTGTTCTTTTGAAAAACAACAGACTCACTGGATGGATCCCTAGATGAAAATAGAAAAATGAGCCTAAATAGAAAATGCATGCAGCCATTACATCTAAGAATTGGTAAGCTGCAATATAATAAATGTTTCCTTTTGGGGTTAATACTGGTTGAATCATGTATAAAAGCTAAAAGACAGGTGTAGCCACATCAATGAGCTAAATGTCTAACATCTACAAATGTATCTTTTTAATGCAATCACTTTAAATATCCGATTTTAAATCATAAGCCAGCCATAGACAGAGTGACTGGTTGCAGGAAAGAAATTTGCTTGATTCTCCTATCAACACAGTGCTGACAGGGGAACCCCTCTTGAGCAGCTATTGTGTTCTCCCAGCGGGGAAAGCCATCCCTGCCAGGAGGTTTTTGATTATTGATAGCAACTTTAACAGCTACTAGAAATAATTGCATGTAAAATCCGGCAGACTGGTTGTACCCAAGGTGATCAATGGGATGAAACTGCCGCACAAGATGCACACATAGGAACACGGCAAAATAAATACGAAACGCACATTTCTAACGAATTGACACTAACTACTTAGGCACGTACGCACTCATACAAACCGTTTTATAAAATTGCATAGGCATCCGCATAGTAGAGACCCCGTATGGCTAGTCTCTACTACACAAAAAAAAAAAACATAAACATACATTTTGTTCGGCATAAACAGTGTTACTAAGCTCTATGTAAAAACACACGCCAACACCGCCACTTACTGTGGACAGCACAAACTACACGTCAGAACTACCACCAGTCCACAGCACCGGCTCAGATGTGTCCAAACGGATGGCGAAACCGAGGCAGAGTCCTTGCGAAGCCAGAGGTCAGGAACCAGGAGGGTAGTCAGACGAAGCCGGGATCAGGAACCAGCAGGGTAGTCAGACGAAGCCAGGATCAGAAACCAAGATGGCCGCCAGCACATGTCAACCCAGAAACCAAGATGGCCGCCAGCACATGTCAAACGAAGGAGAACAGCAAGAAGGTAAGACCATGACAGTACCTCCCCCTCAAGGGCCCCTCCTCCGCGGAGTAAAGAACGGTTTCTGAGGGAAGCGTGCGTGGAAGGCTCGGAGCAAGGCAGGAGCATGGACATCTGCGGAGGGAACCCAGGAACGCTCCTCTGGACCATAACCACGCCAATGAACCAAAAACTGCACCCGACCGCGGACCAGGCGTGAGTCCAGGATATTGCTCACCTCATACTCCTCACGATTGCCCACTTGGACAGGACGGGGCCGAGGAACCGAGGAAGTGAAACGATTACACACCAGTGGCTTCAACAGGGAGACATGAAACACGTTGGAGATCCGCATGCCAGGAGGAAGCGCAAGGGCATAGGCTACCGGGTTTACCCTGCGAAGCACTCGGAAGGGACCAACAAAGCGAGGCGCCAGCTTGGGAGTGGGCACTCGAAGGTTGAGGTTGCGGGTGGACAACCATACACGGTCTCTGGCCTGGTAGGAAGGAGCAGGCGCTCGTCTGCGATCAGCCTGGAGTCTCTGGCGCTGCGCAGAGACCTCAAGGGACTTCTGGATCTGTACCCAAGAAGCACGTAGGACGGAAAGGTGATCCTCCACAGCCGGAATATCCTGGGGAGAGAATACCTCCGGTAACACGGCAGGTTGGAACCCATAATTGGCCATGAAGGGAGACGTCCCAGAGGAAGAGTTCACCGCCATGTTCCTGGCAAACTCAGCCCAAGGCAGGAGGTCAACCCAATTGTCTTGGTGATCGGAGACATAGCAACAAAGGAATTGTTCCAAGGCCTGATTGGATCGTTCTGCGGCCCCATTGGACTGAGGGTGGTAGGCCGAGGAGAAGGAGAGATGAATAGTATGAGGTATGACCGAAGTCGGAATCGACTCCTCCCTGGACAGGTCGGAGTACTGCCGTGATAAGGCATCCGCCCTGATGTTCTTGGAACCGGGTAGGTAGGAGACCACGTAATTAAAACGTGACAAGAACAGAGCCCATCTGGCCTGACGTGGTGTCAATCTCTTGGCCTCAGAAAGGTAGGTCAGATTCTTGTGGTCCGTCAGAATGAGGACCGGAACCACCGAACCCTCGAGCAAGTGCCTCCATTCTTTAAGGGCCTGCACGATGGCCAATAACTCCCTGTCACCAATCTGATAGTTGCACTCCGCGGAAGACAGTTTCCGGGAGTAAAACCCACAAGGAAGCAGAGGACCCTCTGGTGTTCTACGCTGAGACAGAAGGGCGCCTACTCCCGTCTCAGACGCGTCCACCTCGAGGACAAAGGGCAACCCAGGGTTGGGATGCGACAGAATCGGAGCCGACACAAAGGCGGACTTTAGAGCCTCAAAAGCTCGGATGGCCTCGAGCGGCCAGACCTGGGAATTACTGCCCTTCCTGGTCAGATCCGTGAGAGGCTTGGCTAGCATGGAAAAGTCCCTGATGAACTTCCGATAATAATTGGCGAAGCCCAAAAAGCGCTGCAGGGAGCGAAGACCACTGGGCTGGGGCCACTGTAAGACAGCCGAAACCATCTCAGGATCCATGGAGAACCCCTCAGCGGAAATGATGTAACCTAAGAAGGTTACCTGGGATCGGTGAAATTCGCATTTCTCAAGCTTACCGAACAGCTTGTTCTCTCGTAACCGTTGCAACACTCGTCTGACATCCAGAATGTGGGTCTCCATGGATTCAGAATATACCAAGATGTCATCCAAATAGACCACCACACACTGCTGCAACAGGTCACGGAAAACATCGTTAATGAATTCCTGAAAGACTGCGGGCGCATTGCACAACCCAAAGGGCATAACCAAGGATTCATAATGACCGGTCCTGGTGTTAAACGCGGTCTTCCACTCATCGCCCGCCTTGATCCTTACGAAGTTTTATGCCGCCCTCAGGTCGAGTTTGGTAAAGACCGTGGCCCCTTTAAGGCGATCGAACAGCTCGGAAATCAAGGGTATCGGGTAAGTGTTCTTGATCGTGATGCGATTGAGACCCCTGTAATCGATGCAAGGCCTCAACTCACCGCCCTTCTTTTTCACAAAGAAAAATCCAGCCCCTGCCGGGGACGAGAATTTGCGAATGTGTCTGCGTGAAAGCGCCTCCTTCACGTACTCCTCCATGGCCTCATTCTCCGCTACCGACAGTGGATAGACCTTGCCACGAGGAGGAACTGCACCAGGTTGTAACTCGATGGCACAATCGTATGGGTGGTGCGGAGGTACTCCTCGTATTCAGGAGGCAACAGAGAGTCCGAGGAAGTACACAGCAACTTGACAGGCCCATGGATGCAACTAGCCCCACACTGCGGTGACCACGAGAGGATCTCGGCCGATCTCCAATCGAAAGTCGGATTATGCTTCTGGAGCCAGGGGTACCCCAAGACCACCGAGTAGTGTGGAGACGAAATAACCTGGAAGCAGACCGACTCTCTGTGAATGGCACCAATGGCTATCCCCACTGGAAGGGTCTCATGAGTCACGTGTGGCGGCAGAAGGGGTCTGCCGTCTATCGCCTCAAGAGCCAGTGGAGAACCTCGGGCCTGCAGAGGAATGGAATTGGCGGCAGCGAACACACTATCAATGAACAAACCACCAGCACCAGAGTCCACCAACGCCTGGGTCGTCACTGAGCCCCCGACCCAGGAGAGGACAACAGTGATCAGTGGTTTGTCAACACGGGAAACCGGGGACGAGGAGACTCCACCCAAGATCTGCCCCTGACAGGATCTCAGGTGCGAGCGTTTCCCGGACGGTTCGGACATGCCAACCGAAAATGCCCACCGAGACCACAGTACATGCATCGACCCTCGCGTCTTCGGAGTACCCTCTCCCCCTCGGACAGGCGAGCAAAGCCCAGCTGCATGGGTTCACCCCCAGCCAAGTCATCCCCAGGAGGCGTGGGAGGAGAGGGAGGCACGGGTGGGACAGCAAAGGTAGGCGCCAATCTGTTAGGAGGCCTCCGCAGACTCTCCTTAAAGGAAGGTCTCTCCCTGAGTCTGGTGTCAATCAAAATAAAGAAAGAAATAAGAGACTCGAGCTCCACTGGTAGGTCCTTAGCTGCAACCTCATCCTTCAAGGCATCCGAGAGACCATGAGAGAAAGCAGCGACCAGAGCCTCATTATTCCAGCCCACCTCTGCTGCCAGGGTACGAAACTCAATGGCGTATTCAGCTACGGATCGTGAACCCTGTCTGATGGACATAAGGAGCTTCGCAGCAGAGGCAGCACGAGCCGGCACATCGAATACCCTCCGAAGAGTAGCAACAAAACCGGAAAACTCGGCAACCACCGGATTGTTGTTCTCCCATAAAGGGCTGGCCCAGCCCAAGGCCTTGTCCGAGAGCAGCGAAATTAAGAAGCCCACCTTTGATCTCTCAGTAGGAAAGGCATGTGGCAGCAACTCGAAATAAATGCCCACCTGGTTAAGGAAACCTCGGCACTGAGTTGGCTCTCCCCCAAAGCGCTGTGGAAGGGGGGCAGAACCGGTCATACCCCGAAACACCGCAGGCGCAACAACAGGTGTCAGGGTAGACTCTGGCGCAAAAACCGGAGCGGCAGTAGGAGCGGGCCCAGGAGCGACAACCGACCCATCGGCAACGGGAGCGAAATGAGCCGTGCGTTCAAGCAGGGTTTGCAACGCCACGGCGAACCGACCCAACAGGTAATCCTGCTGATCAAGTCTGGGAACCAGCGTGGGTAGCGAGGATGGCCCTGTACCGTCAGAATTCATGGCTTGGTCCTAATGTCACGGAACCATGAACCAGACGTACAACAACAGATAAGTGAAAATAAGAAGGCTTTATTGAAAATCAAGCTGTAAAGCAAAAGTCCAAACGGATGGCGAAACCGAGGCAGAGTCCTTGCGAAGCCAGAGGTCAGGAACCAGGAGGGTAGTCAGACGAAGCCGGGATCAGGAACCAGCAGGGTAGTCAGACGAAGCCAGGATCAGGAACCAGCAGGGTAGTCAGACGAAGCCAGGATCAGGGACCAGAAGCAGCAGCAGTCTTAGAAGCATGTGAACACAGGAGGACCAAGCAAGGAACTGAAGCCACAGACCTCCTATATATATGAGCTAGGCATCCAGCTCCTCCCAGTGGGAAGGAGGAGCCGCAGGGTGGGAGGCTACAAGAAACCCAGAAACCAAGATGGCCGCCAGCACATGTCAAACGAAGGAGAACAGCAAGAAGGTAAGACCATGACAAGATGTAAGAGTCCACTCGCATATGCGATCTGCGTCACTAGTATACAACCTGTGAGTTATGCTTCAACATTTGTTCTGGTCTCAACATAATACAACTACTTTTGTAAGCTGCACTCAGTTCGAAAATAATAGAAATACTAACTTGGTAATACCATTAAAATACAAGACACCAATTCATACACACCAACGTAGAAGTACAACTACCTGCGTATGTAGTCAAGAAACTGTAAGACATAATACATTACAGACAGTCAGCCCTAAACAAATATACGTAAACACACATACGCACAAGGTCAACAATTCTACAGTAACATCAAACGTTGGCTTACAGCTCTAAGAATTTCACAGATACTAACAAACCACTTACCAGGTACAAGTCGTCAAGTTATTCAATAGCAGCACTGCCAGATTCAATATTGTTAAACTTAAGCTTCATTTCAATCCCTCAGCCATAGTTCCAGAAGTAACACTACTTAAGTTGAACCCCTTAAGAGGAGGATCAGCATACGCAGGTATGTATCAATTTTGATAATATTAATCACTCACATCTTTCACTTAAAGGTATCAACCGAAGTATTGCTTATCAACAGGTGGTATATACGAACATAGCCAGACATTCAGTCAAGCCATAAGACCCCTCAAAAGTCATACAGCTATTACTGACACATTTGTCCCCTGGAAGTGTTAACTGGCAGGTAGGGAACGGGAGCAGCCCCAAGTACAGGTTAAAATACTTTGTTGTTTCCTCGAGACCAACAGCCATCTTCACACAGAGGTTTTCTCGCCCCCAAATCATAGCTAGAGTCTCGCATCACTCTGCTAAGAGGTTTAGTAAGGACGTCAACTTCCTTATCCTTTTCCGTCTCATGGAGTTCTCCAAAGGCCTACACCCCACCATCGTTCATGGCCCAGCATAGGGCCAAATCATAGACAACACCTCTACCAGCCACTTGGCAATTAGTAGGGCCTCACCATCCCACTTATAGGTAAGTTCTTCGCCACCCGGAATTTAGAGAGATGGCAGTTAATGCAACTTAAAAAACAGTTGTCACCTCGCTGCGTTAACTGGCACCTAGGGAACTGGAGCAGACCCAAGCACAGGTTAAAATACTTCATAGTTACCTTGAGACCAACACCCATCCTCACACGGAGGTTTTTTCGCCCATCAGTCCAAATCATAGTTAGAGTCTCGCATACACTCTGCTGTGAGGTTTAGAAGGGCTTCACCTTCCTTATTCTTTTCCGTCTCATTGAGTTCTCCAGAGGCCTACACCCCACCACCATTCATGGCACAACACAGGGCTAAATCATAGATAGCCCCTCTACCAGCCACTTGGAAATTAGCAGGGCCTCACTGTCCCACTTATAGCTAAGTTCTTTGCCACCCGGCATTTAGAAAACTCCAGATAACGCAACTTACAAACAAACTTAGCATAACACCTTTAATTTTAATATCGTTTGCAATACCAAGGAGATACCAATATTTGTCAGACCAAGGAGAGGACTTCTCCCTACCCAGCACGCAAGCTAGGCCACCCACTCCAACTGCTGTCCCCACCGCAGGAGAAAACCAAGACCCCTCAAGCCCCTGTTCTTGAGATCATGGACGATCCCGAAGATCGCCGCAGAGTTAACGCATAGGGGGATACCATATCCTGCCACCGCCAGAAAAGCAGAACTATATAGAATTTTGTTGACTAATATGGATAACCCACAACCAGTGGCCAGTACGCAAAACAACATTAAAAACACCTTGACAAGGATACAAGCCACAATGACGTCCATTCTGTTGTCCTTTAATAATCTGAATCAAAGAATGGAAAAGTTAGAATCCCCGACACCGGTTACCACGATTTCCCCAGATATCCTAGCTACACGAATCATTGACCAAACCGTCTCTCAGGGTATTGTCACAGGTGCACAGGGCTCCAATACAAATAACATTACACCAGCACATATGGTCCCTCCCAATATTAAGAAAGACATACTGGAGGGCAAGGATGTGAACCTCATGTCCTTACTAACAGCATCTCAAGAGATAGTAGAGAACAAAACTTACAACTATGGTGACCTGTCAGTGGTGCTTAAAGCTAAAGATCCCAGGCTGAACAAAACGTCGTCCATTCTAGACTTTGTATTAGCTTTCGGTTTGTATAGAGACGTGATATGTTTCAATTTTCCACAACCCAGAGAGGAACTGGACTTGTACATGCACAAGTTGGTAGATCTGGAGAACACGTACGGTGGTACCACTTTTAACGATTACCACAAATCATTTTCGGTCAAGGCAGCGGCAACCTTTTTGCATTTCAACATCAGAATAGATTGGAGTCACATGGACACCGAGTTGTTTTGTCGCCACTTTACCGGGCCAGTGCCACCAGCTTGTGCAATTTGTTCTTTGAACTCCCATTCTACCAACTTGTGCGCCAACAAACCCAGGTTACCCACCACTAGCTAAGCCACCTCTAGCACTAGTAAATACGAATAGAAAGGTTTAAAAGACAAACTGGGGAGACCGATCGTATTTTTGGGCAAGGCACAAATATGCAACAACTTCAGTTTCAGCGCCTGCAGGTTGTTGCATGTCTGCCCCATCTGCTTCCGAGCGCACACCAAGTCTATGTGCCCAAACTGCCTCTTTCCTAAAAAATGACTGACCGAAATACAGGTCGACATGCTGGGATTTTTTCTCAATTGAAACTGAAACTCACGGGTTTCACGGAAGGGTTAATTGCATGGCCAACAAATATAACAATTTACAATCAGCCACTATAGACCCAACAACAGTAGACACTCTCTTACAGACAGAAGTTGAGAAAGGATTCATGCTTGGGCCGTTTCAAATGCCATCTTACGCATGTTGGCGAACAAACCCATTGGGCATAGCAACGGGCAAATACAATAATAAAAAACGTTTAATAATCGACCTTTGGGCTCCTCATTCTGTTGTTGTACCAAGTCTAAATTCACGAATACCTTCTGAGGAATTTTCTTTGCAGTATGCCACGGTTGACAATGCCATACAGGCAATCTTGAATGCCAGGGAAGCAGCTTGGTTTGGGAAAACTGATATCTCCAACGTCTTCAAGCTGCTTCCGATACACCCGTCACTGTGGCATCTGCATGGTACAAAATGGAAAGGTCTTTATTATTTCGCCAACCGCTTAACCTTCAGGGCCAAAACTATTCGATCTGTTTTCAGAAATGCTATGCTGGCTCCTATTGAATATCAACTGCAGTCCAGTCATAATTCACTACTTTCTGAGAGTAGAGGGCCCCACGTCTACTCCTCAAAGTATAGTCAAAACAGTAGCACTTTTTTCCACTCTAGGGGTGCCCGTAGCCATGAACTAGACAGTAGGTCCCACTACCAAACTGACATTTTTAGGCATTTGCCTAGACTCAGTCACAATGCAAGCGAGTCTCCCTGTCGACAAAGTTCAGAGAATCAAGGCAGAAGTGAAGTTGTTCCTCTTTAGAAGTACTACGTCTTGGAAAGACCTCCAATCCCTCCTGAGTTCTCTGAACTTCGCCATGAAAATAACTCTCCAGTATTATGGACAGATGCAGCAGCCTACTCTGGGTTTGCAGCTATCTTTGGAGATATCTGGCAGAGACATATGGCCAATAGAGACAGTAAATTTGCCTTTGTTCAACAGCACCTCTGCCCTTTTCTAAATTGACCCCATAGTGCCAGCAGCCCGGATGTGGGGCCATCTTTGGAAAGGACAAATAGTAAAATGCTATGCAGATAACACGGCAGCATGCGACATAATTGAAAAGGGTAGGTCCTCATCCCTCACAATCATGAGCCTAGTCAGGAGACTCACATGGCTGGCAGCAACACAACACTTCCACTTGATTTGCGAACACGTACCAGGCACTCACAACACAGCAGCTGATGCCCTCTCTCATTCTAACCTACAGGTTTTCTACCAAGTACATCCCACAGCCAAGAGAATCCCGAACAGGCCACCACTGTGCCAGGAACTCATCCTGGACTAGCAATACTGTACTCATGGCACATGGGAGAATGCTAGCACAAACGGCACTCTCAGCTAACACCAGACACTCGTACAATCGATCAATAACCATCTTCAACAGATTCATCACGGAATACAAAATTACAAACCCGTTGTCATTAGATACTATGGTGGCATTTACCTCTTTTTGCCACCTAAATCTAAAACTCGCGCACAACGCGATAAAACTATATGCAACAGGCATACAATGCCACGTCATAAACAGTCACAGTACCTTCATGTATTCAAACCCAATAAAGAACATCTTAAAAGGCCTCCTATGATTTAGAAGGTGACAAACCCACGAAACGTCAACCTATAGACGGTAACAAGTTCAGAGCATTATCCGACATATTGGATACGCACCATTTGAAACAGCAACAAACAACACTATCAAAACCGCTATATTTCAGGCCTTCTACGGGTTCTTGCGACCAAACAAGTTAACAGTAAGAAAGACAAATGATACCACCAACAGCCTGAAAATAGCTGACCTAAACAAAGTAGGGGACAACTATGTCTTGACACAATGACAATCTAAAACAAATCAAATAGGGCAACCGGTTGACATTCCACTATACTCCAAAGGCAACAAATGGTGCCCAGTTCAATTGCTTGAACGTTTTCAGCTGACCCTAATAGGTCAAGGCAAAAGTGCTCCCCTACTGAGATTACACGGTAGCCCACTGACAACATCAAAACTCATGGTATACATAAGAAGTTTGCATTGTTAAATCTCTTTTTGTCCTCTTTATTTACTAGCCTGCCCGAGCGTCAATTTTTCGGCACACCACAACCGAATTTAGTAAATATAACAGTTAATGCTTACTCTACTTTTTTCCCTGACCACGAATGGGAAGGTGGAGCCTGGAGTTGTAAGAGGGGATGATCCGGCCTTTATAAGCCTAAGCCTACCTTCATACAGGGCTGACATCGATTGATCACCCCACCCACCACTGCCTTTTATACAAATTCCATCTTGATGGGCCCTCTTTATTTACAGGCCTGGCCAAACATCGGCCGCAACCGAATTTAGTAAATATACGGGTTAACGCTTACTCAGCTTGTTTCCCTGACCACAAATAAATATATATATATATATATATATATATACACTACCATTCAAAAGTTTGGGGTCGCCATGTTTTCCATGATAACTCACACTTTATTCATCAAATGAGTTGCAAAATGAATAGAAAATATAGCCAAGACATTGACGAGATTAGAAGTAATGATTTTTATTTGAAATAATAATTTTTTCCTTCAATCTTTGCTTTTATCAAATAATTCTCCATTTGCAGCAATTACAGCCTTGCAGACCTTTAGCATTCTAGCTGTCAATTTGTTGAGGTAATCTGAAGAAATTTCACCCCACGCTTCCTGAAGCAACTCCCACAAGTTGGATTGGCTTGATGGGCACTTCTTATGTACCATACGGTCAAGCTGCAACCAACAACAGCTCAATAGGGTTGAGATCTGGTGACTGCGCTGGCTTCTCCATTACAGACAGAATACCAGCTAACTGCTTCTTCCCTAAACAGTTCTTGCATAGTTTGGAGGTGTGCTTTGGGTCATTGTTCTGTTGTAGTAGGAAATTGGCTCCAATCAAGCGCTGTCCACAGGGTATGGCATGGCATGGCATGGCATGGCATTGCAAAATGGAGTGATAGCCTTCCTTATTCAAAATCCCTTTTACCTTGTACAAATCTCCCACTTTACCAGCACCAAAGCAGCTCCAGACCATCACATTACCTCCACCATGCTTTACAGATGGTGTCAGGCACTCCAGCATCTGTTTACTTGTTCTGTGCCTCACAAATGTTCTTCTGTGTGATCCAAACACCTTAAACATAGATTCGTCTGTCCATAACACTTTTTTCCTATCTTCTTCTGTCCAATGTCTGTGTTCTTTTGCCCGTCTGAATCTTTTCCATTTATTGGCCAGTCTCAGATATGGCATTTTCTTTGCCACTCTGCCTAGAAGGCCAGCATCACGGAGTCGCCCCTTCACTGTGGACGTTGAGACTGACGTTTTGCGGGTACCATTTAATGAAGCTGCCAGTTGAGGACCTGTGAGGCGTCTATTTCGCAAACTAGAGACTCTAATGTACTTGTCCTCTTGCTTAGTTGTGCACCAGGCCTCCCTCTTCTCTTTCTATTCTGGTTAGAGCCGTTTGTGCTGTTCTCTGAAAGGAGCAGTACACACCATATATCAAGAAATCTTCAGTGTCTTGGCAATTTCTCACATGGAATAGCCTTCATTTCTCAGACCAAGAATAGACTGTCAAGTTTCATAAGAAAGTTATATTTTTCTGGCCATTTTGAGAGTATAATCGAACCCACAAATGCTGATGCTCCAGATACTAGCTCAAAGGAAGACCAGTTTTATAGCTTCTCTAATCAGCACAACTGTCATGGGGTAACGTGGCAGAGCCTGATGTAAGAGGAGTGGCTTACCGGGTAACTGGAGTGGCACAGGTTCACCAGAGGCGCAGAGTCTAAGTGTTAGCCGGTTTTCACCAGGGCCCCAGATGGTGGGGATGGACTTGGCTGCTTGCTAACACCAGATCGCGCCCCCCCCCCCCTCGGATTCCCTGGGAGAGCCAGGAACAGGTCCAGGACCAATAGCCGGTAGCAGGTAAACAGATAAGGACGAGACAGGAGGATAGTCAGGACAAGCCAAGGTCAGGGCAGGCAGCAGGTAATCAGAATCCAAAGACAAGCCGGGTCAGGTAAACAGGAACAGCAGATATAACAGGCACAGGATACAGGAGAGCTGAAGACAACACAGCAATCACCTAGAGTGACAGCTGTGTTTAAATAGGCCGTTTTGGCGCCAATTTGGTAGCCTCGAACTACACTGAAGTAGCCTCGAACTCTGCCGAGGTAGCCTCGAACTCTACCAAGGTAGCCTCAAACTTCCACCAAGGTAGCCACGAACTCCACCAAGGTAGCCCCGAACTCTACCAAGGTAGCCTCAGCGCATGCACATAGGCGTTCGCTGGTTAGCGACGCCAATGCGCCTGCGCAGGGTATTGAGTCCCTGACATTGCCCCCCTATTAAGGGCAACCTCCGGGTGCCCAAAAGGTTCCTTTTGTGGGGATGGTTGCGGAAAAAATTCCGGATTAAGTCCTGGGCATGGAAATTCTGTACCGGTTCCCAGGAATTTTCTTATGGGCCGTAGCCCCTCCACTTAACCAGGTATTGTAGCTGGTTCCTCCGCCTTCTGCAGTCTAGGATGGCCTCCACCTCAAATTCTTCATCCCTGTTGATGGTGACAGGAGCAGGTGGTTCCGAACTTCTACCAGGAAAGGAATCAGGTACTGCAGGTTTCAAGAGTGAAACGTGGAAGACTGGATGGATCTTGAGGGAATCGGGAAGCGTCAATTCGTAAGATACCTCATTTAATTTTTGCCTCACAGGGAACGGGCCAATAAACTTGGGTGCCAGTTTTTTGGAAGGGCATGCCAATCGGAGATTGGTGGTGGCTAACCATACCAGGTTGCCAGGCTGGAGAACCAACTCACCTCCCTCTCCTTCTTTTGTCAAAGAACTCTTTATTGGAGGTCTGAGCCTTGGTCATGGCATCCTGTAAGACTTTGTTGTTCTCCTTAAGGAACTCCAAGATATCCTGGACTGCTGGCACTGTAGGTTCAGGAATAAAGCAGGGCAAGAAAGATGGGTGAAACCCGTAGTTAGCGTAGAATGGGGACTGACCTGTAGCCGAGTGTTTGGCGTTATTGTATGCAAACTCTGCTGATGGTAGTAGCGAGACCCAGTCATCTTAAACAAAGGTGGTGAAGCATCGGATATATTGCTCGAGGGTCTGGTTGGTCCTCTCAGCCTGCTCATTAGTCTGGGGAAGCGAGAAGTAAATTGGACACCTCTATCCGACACAATGTTCATTGGGACCCCGTGGAGTCTTACACTTTCTCTGATGAAGACCTGCGGCATCTTAAGCGCGGAGGGGGTACCTCTTAGTGGTATGAAGTGAGCCATTTTCGACAGACGGTCTACTACCACGAAGATTGCAGAATAACCGTCTGATGGAGGAAGTTCCACAATGAAATCCATGGCAATCATCTTCCATGGTCTTTCAGGGACTGGTAGCGGTATGAGCAGGCCCCATGCCATATTTCGGGTCGCCTTGCTTCGTGTGCAGACAGTACAGGAGGAAACAAATTGTTTACAACACTTCTCCAAGTCGGGCCACCAGAACATGCGCTGCACAAGATCCAGGGTCTTATGGATCCCGAAATGACCAGCCATCGGGTGGTCATGACACAGTCCTAGGATGGACACAAACGAGCACTTTCTGGAACGAAAATTTGATCCCCTCTCCATAGCAGTCCATTTCTGGGTACCAGTATAGTTCCAGCAGGATGGGGAGCATTTACTGTGGCTTGTCTCAGAGCGGTAAGAAGGTCAGACTGTAATAGTAGAAAGTTACCTTGGGTTAAGATGGTGTCAGGTACAAGGATTTCTTTAGAACGGTCATACATTCCAGAGAGAGCATCGGGTTTCGTATTCTTGGAACCTGGTCGGTACGTTATATGGAACATAAATCTGGAAAAAAAGTGCCCACCTTGCTTGGCGAGGTCTCAGGCATTTGGCCGTCCTCAAATACTCCAGGTTCTTATGATCTGTGTAGATGAGTATGGGATGTGCCGCCCCTTCCAATAGATACCTCCACTCCTCCAGGGCGGTCTTGATGGCAAGGAGTTCCCGATCCCCTACATCATAGTTCCTCTTCGCAGGAGAAAGCTTACGGGAGAAGAAAGCTACCGGATGAATCAGGTCCTTGAGACCTTGATGCTGGGAGATGACTGCTCCTACTGCGAAGACAACACAGCAATCCCCTAGAGTGACAGCTGTGTTTAAATAGGCCATTTTGGTGCCAATTTGGTAGCTTCGAACTACACTGAGGTAGCCTCGAACTCTACCGAGGTAGCCTCGAACTTCCACCAAGGTAGCCACTAACTCTACCAAGGTAGCCCCAAACTCTACCAAGGTAGCCTCGAACTCCACCAAGGTAGCCTCGAACTCCACCAAGGTAGCCTCGAACTCTACCAAGGTAGCCTCAGTGCATGCGCATAGGCGTTCGCCGGTTAGCAACGCCAGTGCGCCTGCGCAGGGTATTGAGTCTCTGACAACAACAGTTTTCAGCAGTGCTAACATAATTGCCCAAGGGTTTTGTAATCATCAATTAACCTTTTAACAGGATTAGCTAACACAATGTAACATTAGAACAAAGGAATGATGGTTGCTGGAAATGGGTTATCTACATTGAAAAAAACAGTGCTTTTCTTTAAAAAATAAGGACATTTCTAAGTGACCCCAAACTTTTAAACGGTAGTGTATACTGTATATGGATTTATTTATAAGAAGGATAGGCTCAACTGATATTGGCAGTGGTCAAACATGCAAAGGAATACTGTCACACAAAGGAGCAGTAAAGTAAACAAACATAGCATCAACAAAGGATGGATTTGTATAGAAAGTCCATAGCAAAAAAAATTAAAAAATAAAACAAAATTATCGGAGCCACTGTCTAAACTAAAGTCCACTCTTAATATGGTGTCCCCTCATGGGTTCTCCAAAACAATCAGGCAGTGTCTGTACCTGTTTATTTTTCTGTCCATTTGTCTACCCCCAGCCTTTTCACTCAGCAAGTAAGCTCTCACAATAGAGAGGGAGTGAAAGAGAGCTAGCATCAGTCAGTGTACATATAAAAAGGCCTGGGGACAGTTGGGACTAATTAGTGAGATCTGGCTAACAGGTAAGATGTAGACGAGAACTGGAGGCTTTAACCCACCCAAACCTCTACAAAGCTTCTGGGTTCCAGGGCACAGATTAGAACTTCTCACATATTAAGGTTAGTTTACTCCCTAGCTATTACAAATCCCTGAGCCCCATACTATGTATAGGCCTAGGTGATACATATACACTGTCCACAATCCTGCCAGCCAGTGCCTCACAACATGTATATAGGGGTAATCCACCATGAAATTAATCATTGCCTCATTTAATGTATATATCTTATGATATACATATGTACCTCAGTAGCCTGAGAAGATCTATATATGAAAGGAGCATTCTCGTAACTACCAATTTTTTAAAATGGAAACGAAGGACACCGATAACAAAAGTATGTTGGCACAGGACACACCCCCTGCTACCCCCTCTTAAATGAGACCTACACACAAAAAATTATTAGTTAAACCCCCAGGAGCTTTTTTTTATTTTGATCACTACTATTCATTTATACTGACTTTTGAAATGTACAAATGCAGCAATTTAGAAATTGGATGAAAGGTTTAGAACTATGAAACACTTTTGAGTATAATATACATTAAGTGTTTCTGTATAATCAGTGCAAAATGACTCGCTTTTCTCTCAAAAAGCAAAAAACTGTGTTTGTTATTTTAATAAAAGAGAATTCTAATTGATACATTCAATGCACATACATATCATGCAGCCAAATTATTATTTTTTTTTTTCCGTTAATGAATCAGTAACGTAGCATTTGAATCATCATCCTATCACCTATTTTATCATTTGAATTGTTATCCTATCCGCTTTTCTTATGGTTTACATTGTCTGTTGATCACATTAGACACCTCTAAGAACCTTACAAATTACATCAAGGTAGCATTATATTAGCACATTATAACCATTATACTTTATGAACTGACTTTTATACACAAAATGTCATAAAAAATGATGATATGAAATTCACGTGATAAATTCTTCTAATTTGTATATTAGGAAAACATGACATTTTTCGATTTCCTTAGTTCTTTAAAACATCATTTCTTTTACAAGCCCTACCTCTTTCATTTTACTACATGATACTTTGGCTATGACTGGCAACAATCTGAAACTCACAAATGCTTTGGATGGAATTTTGTAAATGATTCATTTAATGAGTATCAACAGAAAAAGGGATTAGAAACACCAACAGTCCACTAAATATATTAAGGCAGCCTGTAGATGTTTCTAATCCATTTTCTGTCAAATCTCATTGGTTATTCATATAAATAAAGGACAGATTCACCTTTAATGGGTGGTTATGCACATTTTTCTGTCCAAATTAATAAACTGTTATACAGTTAAGTTAAGTTGGTAAATGGTTTATATACTCTACAAACCTCTGCATACTTGCTTCAGGTCAGTGCAGCCAGTGGAACAATATAACAGCCTGTCATCCTGCATTTTAAAAAAGAATGGCAGAAGCTTAATTTTTTTGCAGGACATGTTAATTTAAATAAAATAAGAAATATGTCTAAAAAAAATGGAAAATGCTATTTGCTAGAATCATTCAATGTATTTATACATTTAACCTTGGCTGTGAAACTAAGAAACACGTTTGTAATGTGTATTTGTCAGTCAACATAATCCCGCTGCTATCTTTTCAACTGGTTTCTGTTTACTGTTTATAATCCACTTAAAGAACTTCTATCCTAAATTTATTGTGAAGCAAAAAAGTGCTGCAAATATTTATGAATAACTAGAACAATGACATTGATGAACATGAAAACTAGTTGATGACACATCAATGGTAGTTTTGACTAGCTACAGCTTAGCAATAACCGTATTTACCAAACAGTCTTATTATCTTTACAATGTGAGCAATATCCCCTGGGGATTCAATTACTAGGTCTGACAGAAGGTCACAAATCGTTCACTTACTGTAGTTGGTAATCAGAATGTTCTGCAATTAAATGTAATCACATCCAACAAATAACTATCTACAGTGCTAATAAATGCCACATTTGACTCAGAAGTGATTGAAAGTATAAAACAAGGTTTAAACGGTTGATTGAATAAACCCAATAGAACAGTGAAACATATGCAGAAGATAACTGTACAATTTTTGACTTAAAATGAGTGCTTCCATGTTATGGATAGAGAGGAAACTATTTATTATTGGGTATACACTAGTAGAATTGCGTTCAATATTTTTTGTTGTAAGAACTATTTATTTTTGTAATCATTAGCAGGGTCAAATCAACATTTGCATTAAACCTCAGTGGCAAAAAAATTCAATGGAGCAGGATGGAAAATGTTTCTTGAATGTACCAATTTCTAACAGCGTATGTAGTTTTCAATCAGTAAAGTCCATTCATTCGAAAATCGAATATTAAAAGAAAATGAACTCTTGAACTACTTCCAAATGACATTTTAATTTTCTTTACATTTTGTTTTACAAATTTTCTTAAGAAATTTTGTATGAATTTTTCTTCGAAATTCTACTAATGTATACCCAGCTCTACACTTACCTGCACCTTTCTGATAAACCTAATCGTATAAGTCAGACAAACTATCATTTTTTATAGTCCTTTATCAATACAGCAGGTGGATCTTAGGCCCCTTTCACACATACGGACTGTTTTTTAATTTTTCACCCATCTGTTGAAGGATGAAAAACAGACATCAATGCATTTCAAAGGAAAAACGGATGACAACGGATGATCATCCGTTTACATCCATTTTCACCCGCTTTTGCCAATATCCGTTTTTTGGAACTGATGAAAGCCCTATTTTACTTTTGTTAAAAAAAATGGATCGGACGAAAAACGGATGTAAACTGACAAAGGGTTTGTTTTTCATCCATTTTTGCATTGGTAGTGGATGTAGAAAAACGGATGAAAAACGGATGTAAACTGACAAAGGGTTGGTTTTTCATCCATTTTTGCATTGGTAGTGGATGTAGAAAAACGGATGAAAAACGGATGAAAAATGGATGAAAAACTGATGAATACTTCATCCATTTTGACGTGACTGAACTGATGAAATGAATGGTTCGCATGTGTGAAAAGGGCCTTAAAGCAAAATTAAACAACAAAATCAAAAAATGTATTATTTTACAGGTTTACCAATTCTTAGATGTGGTGGCAGCATTCTTTTTTTTTTTCATACATTTCTTTTCCTGTATGTTCATCTGGTGGTCTGTTCATTAAGAGCCATTGTTAGATGCACTCACAGATTTACATGGATTTCACAAATTTATGTTGATCTCAGGCTAACATTTCTAAGCACTTACAGTAACAGTTTTATGTTTTTCCTTTTGGGACTAAAGGATTTACATAACTGAATAAAAGCTAACCATTGTAAGCACCCCTGTCAGTGTTAAATGGTTTATCTCAACCTTCTAAATGTCACTTTTTGGTCTGTTAAATGAAGCTGAAAAGTAACAAAATAGTTGAAAAAAAAAATGGATTCAAAAAAGCATTTTGAAAAAGGTTACAAAAATTGCAAATCTGATTGCACAAAAAGTAACATAATTAACATAAGTAACATCATTTTCAAAGTAACATCATTTTTACATTACGCTTGTTAGGTACACAGTTAACCCCTTGATTGCCCATAGATGTTAACCCCATTCCAGCCAGTGTCATTAGCACTAGCAATGTCAATGTTAGTGACCCTTCCAGCCAGTGTCTGTTTGCGCCAGATTACCAGCCACACTATTACAGTCACACTATAAGTCACTGATCCCTGCCATTTCAGTATAGCATCTATAACTGTTTAAATTCCAGAATACAGTATATACCACACGCTATATACTAAAGGTATAGACGCTGTAGACGCTATATCTTTCGCACAAACCAATTCATATATACTTATTGGGATTGTAGCAGAACACCTTTTGGACTAAATTTATAGACAAATTTTATGTTATTGGATACGTTTTATAAAAGAAAGTAGAAAATATTGTTGTTTTTTTTTTTTTTTCAAAATATTTAGGCTCTTTTTATTTATATAATAAAAAATTTAAAAAAACAGTGATGATCAAAGCCCACCCAAAAAAAGCTTTATTTGTGTGAAAAAAAAGAATATACATTTAATTTGCATACATGACTGTACAATTGCCAGTTTAAGTAGCACAGTGCTGAATAGCAAAAAATGGTCTGGTCATGAAGGAGGTAAAACCATCTGGAGGTCAAGTGGTTAAACAAGAGTAGTTTAGTGGACATGCTACCAGTGTAATTTTCATATAGGTATCATTTTGGTTAAAGATTTTGGGATGTATAACCATCTTCCTCATTAACATCGTTGGTCATCTGACTGCAGTAATTTGACTGAAGCAGAAATTAAGTTTCTGTGAAATAATGAACTTTGTTCACTGTTTTAATTCTTCTTACTACATTATTTTCTAAGGTAGAAATTTTAACTGGGCTCTGTTGATACGTCTGTAGTGTTTCCAGAGTAATTTAAATGCACCCCCCAGTATATGAAAGATACAGATAATGCAGTTTGTCAAACAATTTTACTTGACCAGGAATTCAGTGACAATTGTCTTAATTTTTTTTTTTATTACATAACAGGGTAATGTCAGTGGCTATATTATAGTCTATAAGTACAAGTCAAAACATACAATTTTTTGAATCAAGTAGTATAACAATCAACCTGTTCAATTTTTGTGAAATTGATAACCGGTTTTTCAAACTGTTAATTTTAAATCAGTAACCTTCATGTGAGGTGTAAGTTACACAAATCATGTGACAAAGGTCCAAACAAATGATTCAAGTATAAAGGAACATAACATATTTATACCAAAACATAGCAAAGAGCATGTAAACTGGCCATAAAGCTTGGCAACACCATGCAAAATTTAATTACAGTAAAGAGGCAATGTTTTCAGGTAAAGTTCAGAAATTACACCTAACCTAGTATTTGAAACTGTTGGAAGTGAGGTTAATGAAAATGCTTATATCTACCTCTTACATTTTATAGATAATCTTTAGTGCAACACTACAAGTCTCAGCAAGCCATGACGTTATTTGCTATTGAATTTGGTTTAGTTCTTAATGTGAAAAAAATAGCTCCTGGTACTAATCCTGTTAAATTTATTTATAAACGACCTAGAGGAGGGGATATCCAGCACAATCTCGGTATTTGCCGATGATACTAAACTAAGCATGCCAATATCTTCGATGCAGGATGTGGAAACCTTACAAGCAGACCTGAATAAAATAATGGGGTGGGCAACTACATGGCAGATGAGGTTTAATGTTGAAAAACGTAAAGTAATGCACTTGGGCATCAGAAACACGAAAGCAAGCTACTCAATAGGGGGAGAACCTCTGAGTGAATCTAAAATGGAAAAGGACCTGGGGGTCCTAGTGGACAACAGGCTTGACAGTGGCATGCAATGCCAAGCCGCTGCAAGCAAAGCCAACAAAATACTGGCATGTATAAAAAAGGGGATTTACTCCAGAAATAAAGAGATTATTCTCCCACTCTACAAGTCCCTGGTCCGGCCACACCTGGAGTATGCTGTCCAGTTCTGGGCACCGGTCCTCAGAAAGGATGTGCTGGAACTAGAGGGAGTCCAGAGAAGGGCAACAAAAATAATTAGGGGAATGGAGGACATCAGCTATGAGGAAAGACTCTGGGCACTGGGCTTATTCTCTCTGGAGAAGAGACGCTTGAGGGGGGATATGATATCAATGTACAAATACTGTACTGGTGAGGACCCTAGCCTAGGGAACAAACTTTTCAGAGAGAGGGAATACAATAAGACACGTGGCCACTCACTAAAACTAGAGGAAAAACGGTTTAACCCAAAAATACGTAAGGGGTTCTTTACTGTCAGAGCAGTAAGGATGAGGAATTCTCTTCCACAAACAGTGGTATCAGCAGGGAACATCGATAGCTTAAAAAAAACTATTAGATGGGCACCTTGAAGACCACAAAATACAGGGGTATACAATGTACATTTAACATCAAATCACACACACACATCATGGGTTGAACTGGATGGACTGATGTATTTTTTTTCAATCTCACAAACTGTAACTATGTACCTAAGAAAAACACCTCAGGGTGCATGTTACTCAATTTGCCTTTACTTTCCCTGAATTCCACTAAATATTATTCCCTTGTCCAATATGACTGAGGCATTCTCAGTGTACAGTGGGATGGCAGGTGGGAAGACTTAATAATCAAATCAGAAAAATTACAGATTCAGATTTACTTTAAATTTAAAATTTAAAAATTAAATTTAAAATGGCAACATTTTACACAGCACTTTACATATTTTGTAAGTTCACACCAATCCCTGCCCTTGAGGAGCTTGCAATCTAAAATCTCTGCAATACATACACTGTGCTTCCCTATACAATTAAAGGCATCCTAGTTTTCAAAATGTAAAAGTGATTCTGTATGAGTATGAAGCGCGCAGTAATTGGTGAAGGTAGTTGAGATACTGGGTTAATATGGCGGGTGGGGGAGGTGAGGAGTGGGGGGAGTGCCTAAGATCTCCCCCGACTACTACCCTATCTAGGTAAACACACTGGTGGCACTTAGCAGTGCCGTGTGTCAAAGGGATAGGCAATCTATCCAATAGAGTACCTAAGGTGGTTGGGCTTTAGGAGCTCAAACTACCTGGGTGGGTGGGTGGGTGGGTTAGGATTTGGGTGGGTTTTTTTTTTTTGGTTTTTTTTTCTTTGTGACCGACGATGGAGGACTTGAAAATTATGTCCCTCAATGTGAAAGGATTGAATACTGCGGAAAAAAGATGTATATTGTTGGCAGATTTGAAAAAGCTAAATACAGATATTGCATTTGTCCAGGAGACACACTTACAATTACCTATCTTAGAAATAAAAATTGTATATCATTCAACCAATATGCTAGCTAAGTCACACGGAATGTGAGAAATACAAAGTAACATTAGCAACCATTTATGTTCCGAATTGTAGTCAAGATGTTTTTATTTGAAAGACATTAACAAGCCTTACGGAGTTCTCAGAAGGTCATTTGATAGTGGGAGGAGATCTGAATGCTCCTCTCATGCCCAAAATCGATACTTCCACGGGTAGGTCTGCTATTCCATTTGGAGTGGGCAGACGTATAATAAAATCGCTCCATAAAACACAATTAATTGATATAGTGCGATTACAACATCCATCTGAGAAAGAATACACATTTTATTCAAAACCACATAAAAGTTATTCTAGAAATGATTTGATCTAGTGTCCCATACACAGCTTCATGCGATAAAAAAATTAGATATTGATAGTATCACATGGTCACGGGGTCGGACCATTCATTGATCTCAATAGTATATAGTTTAACATCAATCCCCCTTTTGAAACAATGAATTTGGAGACTAAATGAAAGTCTCCTACAGAAAGAGGAAGTTTTAGAGGATGTTTCAGAGGAACTCCGAGTTTACTTTGAGATGAATGATCAGTCGGACTGTGCTATAGGAACTTTATGGGAGGCACATAAATCGGTAATAAGGGGAGTGTTGATTAAACATGGTTCACGAATCAAAAAAGAGAGAAATAAGCAATTATCAATATTGTTAGAGAAACTCAAAATGTTAGAAATTGAACACAAACAAACACCATCAACTTTATTAATTTCGGAATTGGAGGAGACTAGGAAGCAAATAACAGATCTATTACACTATAGGGCGAAGGCAACACTACAGAGGTGTCGAAAATCAAATTACGAATCGGGTAATAAATGTGGGAAATTATTAGCGAGATCAGTACAGGAACAGAAGGTGAGGTCATATATCCCTTTTATTACATTGTCTAAGGGGGGGAACAAAAATGCTACCAGGTCAGATAACAGAAGAATTTAAGAAGTTTTATGCCTCCCTGTATGGACTGACCGAGGGGCCCGCCTCTCAAGAAAATATGGAAAATTATCTACTTCAATCACAGCTACCTGCTCTACCTGAGGGGGTGGCTGTAGCTTTGGAGGCGGACATCACGGCAGAGGAGATACAGGGGGCATTGAAATCAATGAAACATGGTAAGGCGCCAGGACCAGATGGTCTAACAGTGCAGTATTACCCCACATTACTCCTGATTTTGAGCCCTTATATGGAAAGGCTATACAATGGGACAGAAATAAATGTAAACATGGATAAAGAAACATTATCAGCTCATATCTCACTAATACTAAAAGAAGGGAAAGACCCAGCAGCATGTGGAAGCTACAGGCCAATATCGTTATTAAATGTCGATCTAAAAATATTTACTAAAGTCTTGGCAGTGAGACTTGCAAAGCATTTAGTAAATATAGTACATTTGGATCAGGTGGGTTTTATAGGATCCAGAGAAGCCAGGGACAACACTACGAGGGTGCTTAATTTGATACATATCGCTAGAACAACTAAGACACCTTGCGTTCTGTTAAGCACTGACGCAGAGAAAGCATTTGATCGGGTAAACTCTTCCTTCCTGTTTGCGGTGCTTAAACATATTGGAATAGGAGATCTAATGCTTAATATAATAGCAAAGGTATATGCAAGTCCAACTGCCAGGGTAAAAGCCAATGAGGTCCTGTCGGATCCTTTTCTGATAAAGAATGGAACACGACAGGGCTGTCCACTGTCCCCCCTCCTATTTGCAATATCATTGGAGCCTTTCCTATGTAGGGTGCGCCTGAATAGAGACATCCAGGGAATAACAGTCGGGCAAGAGCAATGTAAAACTGCAGCATATGCGGATGACTTAATGTTTACATTAACAAATCCCAAAATATCATTGCCTAATCTGATTTATGAGTTTAAAAAATATGGTGAGATGTCTAATCTAAAGATAAATTATGGAAAATCGGAAGCTTTGGGAATAGGGATATCTAAGATCCACCTGAATAATTTGAAGACAAGTTTTAATTTTAAATGGAGTGAATTTGCAGTGAACTATTTAGGGACATACATTCCAGCGAATTTATCCCGATTATATGAACTGAATTTCCCTCCATTGATCACAATAACTAGAAATTTAATAGAAAGTTGTCACTAAGGCTTACAATCATGGTTCGGCAGATGCATGAGTATTCTGTCAAAATACCTCTACCTCATGAGGGCACTACCCATTAAAATCCCAAATACCTTCTTTAAAACAGTACATTCTTTGTTTATTAAATACATCTGGGCATATAAAAAACCATGGATATCACTAGGGAGCTTGATATTGACAAAGCAATCAGGGGGCTTAGTCCTCCCAGATGTGCGTGGATATTATCAAGCTGCACATCTAAGTAGAATACTAGACTGGTGGCACCACTCAGAGACAAAACTGTGGGTACAAATTGAGCAGGCACAGTCCTCTGTGGGGCTAAAATGAGCCATGTGGTGCTTCCAGGCATTACCAAAGGATTTGAGAACACATCCAATAATAGGAAATACATTACTTATTAGTATCCAGCAAGGCTTAGAATATAAACTAACCACCAAGGAATCCCCGCTATTTCCAATATTGGGAAACCCACACTTTGGTCCAGGAATGGACCCATGTCAGTTTACCACACTACGCAGATTGGGACAGATGCAAGCCTCAGCCTTTGTGATACAAGGGAGATGGCTAATGGATGGAGAGGGCCCATGTGGACTGCCGTTTTGGCAGGCCTTGCAACTCCATCATTTTCTGAATTCAATTCAAAGCCCGGAGTATTTTGTGAGGCCCTTAACTAGCTTTGAGAAATATTGTGAGGGACCGGGGGTCCTTTCTCTTACGTTGTCAATTGCATATAGACTACTGACAAATCCGGTAGATCAACCAACATTGCCCTGGGTTGAAAAGTGGAAAACAGATCTGGACTGTGATTTTACACAGGAACACTTGATATTATCCTCACAATTTAAGCAAGATCAATACAAAAAAATATGGAATATTTGGAATCTTTTTTTAACTTCAGATGAGGGGAAATTACTTTTGTAATTGGTAGGTGGATAAGGTTGAGTTAAGGTAGTTAAAGAGGATGTGGTCCACTATTGTTGGTCATTGTATGGCTTTTCTTCTTCTTTTTTTTTTTGTTGGGGGGGGGGGGGTGGGGGGGGAGTATAATTGGGTAGGGATTTTTTTTTTAATATAAAATATAAAATGGGATGTTAAGATGGAGTATGATATATTTCGTGAAAATTTTAGATAAAGAAGAGGATAGATAAACTATGTGTGGCATAAGAGTAATATAAAAATGTGTTGGTGGCTATTTGGAAATATTTTGATGTACATGTTGATGAAATGTATTAATCCTCGTATGCAACACATTAATTTATTCTCAATGACTTATGTATTGTGGTCTGTATATTAATCCCAAACTTTCAATAAAGAAATATTAAAAAAAATAAAATTAAATTCAGCTAATCGTTCCTCAAAGCTGACCTCTTCCATGCTTCTTATGAAGTTGGTTGCCCTTCTCTGCGCTTTCTTCAGTTCTCCGGTATCCTTTTTGTGAAATGGTGTCTCTTTTTCTCTCTGGATTCTATACCTTTTTTAATACAAGAAAGTATTTTGCTAGCTTTAGAAACTGCAGCTTGGCACTGCCTGCTATTTTTAAGTTTTACCAGGACACCCAGATGCCTTGCCATTGACTCCTTCAGATGTTTTCCTAGTGTGTATGATGCATGCATGTTTTTAGAGTTCAAGTGCATAACTTTACAGTATCAACAATAAACCTAATATGCCACATAGTTGCCCAAATATTAAGTGCATTGGGGTTGACTTGTAAGTTGGAGACATCATGTAAGAATTTAATTCCACTGCATAGCTTGGTGTCATCTGGAAACACTGAAATTATACTTTTAATCCCAGACCCTAAATAATTTATAAATATGTTCAGTAAAGTAGGGGGCCTGACACAGGACCTTGGGGTACACCATTAAAATCCTTAGACCATTTAGAGTATGAATCATTAATTACTACTCCTTTGAATATGGTTTTTTAGTCAGTTTTCTATCCATTTACAAACCGATTTTTCTAAGCATGTAGACTTAAATTTACACATTAGCAGCATGTGGGGAACTATGTCAAACGCTTTGGCAAAATCCTAGTATACTATGTCAAAAGTCAGTCCTTTTTCTAAGTTCTTGTTTACCTCCTCATAAAAAGAAATCCGATTGTTTGATAACTTCAGTCTTTCGTGAATCCATGTTGACTATTGCCTAAAATATAATTTTTTAGCATTAACACTTTTATATGGTCCTTTATTAAACTCACAAGTATCTTCCTGACTATATAAGTTAAACTAACCAGTCTGTACTTACTTGGAAAATACTTTGTCGCTTTTTAAATATAGACAATGCATTAGCATTAAAGAGTCCAGTGGCGGCCGGTGTGTTGGGGGCGCAGGGGCGCCGCACCCCCTATCCATGCGTCCGGCCCCCTATTCTACATGCGGGGGGTCGGACGCATGGAGTTCAATGTGCTTTTCTTTTTTTTTTTGCATCACCTGATTAGAGCCAGAGGCTCTAATAGGCTTCAGCAAAGGGTGGAGCCCACCCATTTGCGTGACAATAGCAAATGAAAATTCACTATTGTCACACGGATCCTCCTCCTGGCCAATCAGGAAGCAGGTCCGATACGTGCTTCCTGATTGGCCGAAAGGCAAACCCCATGCCATCGGCTGGGGAGGAGGCGGGAGCTTGGAGGACTGAGGACTCGAGGAGACGCCGCCACGCCGGAGAAGCCGCGAGCCGTCGCTGCCGGGGAGGGAGGCGAGCTGCAGGGAGGACTGGCCGGGCTGGGACTGCAGGCAAAGCGGAGCAGGGGGAGGGGGTTCCCAGGTGTTCCGAGCTCATGTTACAGTCCACTGCTGCATCAGGAAGGTAGGAGATTTTTTTTTAATGCAAAGTATCTTCAGTCATGTTACACCTATAGTGATGATTATGATGATGGGGATCGTGGTGGGTGGGGGGCACCTTTCATTTCTCCAAGGGAAGATGAGCAGCATTATGGCAGAAGATGTAGGATTGGGTGTGTGTGTGTGTGTGTGTGTGTGTGATGGAGGAGATCAGTGCTGTCTGTGCCCTGTATAGAGGAGTGGAGGAGCTCTCACATTCATCAGCTGTGACCAGCATTTTAATGCGCACCTTGTGACCATGGCTCCCATGTCAGCTCTGCTCCTTCCTATGGTATAGAAAATTAAAAGGTTTGCTTATTGAGATCACCTACTTAATAATGATCATGGCATCAATTCTAGGGATAGATGATCATTTCAAAAACCTCAGATGGCTCCAGGCATCACTTGACAGCTGTCAAATTGACATAATTGGAATCTTTTATATATATATATATATATATATATATACATATATGTGAATACTTACTAGTCAAATGTCATGTGTTGCCCCTACTCCCCCATTGCACACCTGTGCAGATCAGTCCTCCATACCAGACCAGTTTAAATAGCAATGGCTATGATTTATTCCTGGGACGGTAAGTGTACTGGTCTCGCATGCGCGCGGGGGGGGGGGGGGGGGGTACACGCTTACGCTGGTCACTCTGCATTGAAAGGGGGCATGCTGCCATCTCTGCATTGAAAGGGGGCACGATGGCATCTCTGCATTGAAAGGGGGCATGCTGGTCTCTGTGCATTGAAAGGGGGCACGCTGGTCTCTGTGCATTGAAAGGGGGCACGCTGGTATCTCTGCATTGAAAGGGGCCGCACTGGCATCTCTGCTTTGAAAGAAGCACGCTGGCATCTCTGCATTGAAAGGGGGCGCGATGATCTCTGCATTGAAGGGGGCACGCTGGCTCTCTGCAATGAAAGGGGGCACGGTATACCTTAATAACTGAAGGCCCCTTTCACACTTTTGTGACCTCAAAGTCACGCAATTTTTTACGCAAAGCAGTGCCTATTACATTTTTCTGTTTGTGCCCCCCCCCCCAAAGATTTTGAGCACCAGCCGCCCCTGAAAGAGTCTCTAAAAATTACAAACGATGGCTTAGCTATAACAGAGTTCAGTTCTTTGAGGACCTTTGGGTGTAAGCCATCTGGTCCAGGGGTTTTGTTCACCTTTATTTTGTTTAAATGTTTCTGGACCATATCAATTTCAAGCCATTGTGGATCATTTGGGGCTATGTCAATACCATCCCCATTAAGGACTTGAGCTACCTCATGCACCTTTGCATACACAGAGCTGAAGAAGGTTTTTTTTATTAAATTTGTCTTTTCTATGTCCCCATAACAAACTCAAAATTATCTAGTAAAGGGTCTACAGGCTCAGACCTGACCTTTTTACTGGCAATATATTTGAATATTTTTTTTTTTATCTTTTTCCTACTATCTTTTGCAACCTGTTGTTTCTTTTCAATTTTTTTGGTCTTGATTTCCTTTTTTCATATTCTGTTATATTCTTAAGTGCTTTTATCTTTCCAGTATGTGTTTGTTGTTTACAATTTACATTAAATGAAATCATGTTATGGTCTTTGTTACCCAGATGATCCCTAATGTGAACATTAGTAATAATATCGGCAAGGTTTGAGATTAACTGGTCCAGAGCATTAATTCTAGTTGGGGCCTCTATGACCTGCATCGTAAAATTGTCTTGTAATAGGTTTAAAAAATTTCTACCCTTTTACCGTTCCACCAGTGCCATTACTTTGGTCAATTTCAGGGCAATTAAAATCCCCCATTACTATCACTGTCCTGGCCCTTGCAGTCCTTTCTATCTGTGAAATGAGCTGAGTCTCCACCTGTTTATTAACACTGGGTAGCCTGTAACAAAATTTGAAGTATGCACATCTATATGTAGTTCCACCCATAATGCTTCAGTACCATCACAGTCTCCATCCACAAAGGTCCTTTTTCATACTCTCTTTGAGATCACCTCTCACATAGAGACAGGCACCACCATCTTTCCATTTCACCCTGTCTTTCCAAAAAAAGAATAGCTCGGAATATTATTAGCCCAATCCAGTGAACAATGAAGCAAAGATTCCGCAATACCAATTAAATCATAGTTCTCTTCATGCACCAAAGCTTCCAACAATTTTTGCTTGGCAGACTTCTAGCATTGGTGAACAAACACTTTAATTCATTGTTGAATTTTGCACTTGTGTTTTCCATTTTAATTTTTTTGTAGTACAAATAGTAGTAGTACAAATGTAGTAGAAAAAATTTGTAACATAGGAACCTTCTAATTACCTGCCATAGACCGTAGACCCTCCCCCCCATCTTCCCCCATTCCACTCACCATTAGGGTCTGACTACTGACTGACCTGTCTGCCCCATTATATTCTAATTCACCCCCCCCCCCTCAGTCATAGATTAAATACTCCTTCAGCCTTTCCATAAACCTCTCACCCAGCACAGCAGACCCCCTTCCTTTTATCTGCAAACCATCTTTTGCATATAGGTTATACCCCAATAATAAGTCAGCCCAGAAACCAAGATCCTTCCCTCTTACAACAGGTCATTAGCCATGCATTTAGTTCTCTAATCTCCCCCTGTCTTTCCTGTGTTACAATTGGCACAAGCAATATTCCAGATAATATAGCCTTGGAGGTTCTTCCCGTCAACTTGCAGCCTAGTTCTTTAAATTTGATTCTTTGGCTTCTTTCCACTTAGCTCTGTTGTTAGGAGAGTTGTTTTGGGAGAGTTGAGTTTGGGCCAATCGCAGACTGTCACTAGCAGTTTTAAAATGAGCAAGGGTTTTCTTTTTGTGTGCCGCAGCAAATGAGATGATCCTACCTCTGAGTACCGATTTACCTGCCTCCCAAAGAAGGAGAGAATCTGTAGTGTGTTGGGCATTATCTCGGAGGTAATCTGACCACGTAGTCTGCAACAATTGATGCAATTCCTTGTTATCCGTCAGATAAGAAGGAAAGCGCCAAATTCTCGGGGAGGGTGAGGTCGTGTGGTCCCCAATAGTCAGGTAAATGGGAGCATGGTCGGAAATAGCAATCTCGCCTATGGAAACAGTGGAGGAGAATTTGAGCATGGCCTGGTTGCAAAAAAAATTGTCTATTCTAGACAGGCTATTGTGGGGGTGGGAGAAAAATGTAAAGTCCCTGCCTAGAGGGTTAGACAGTCGCCAAGTGTCCGTGAGTGCCAGAGAGGATACAAAGTCTGGGAGTGGGGGGGATCGGGGTAGTAGAGGAGGATGATAGGGAGCCATCCTTGGACCTGTTTTCCAAGGGGTCCATAATAGAGTTAAAATCTCCGCCTACCAGAGGGGGAAGGTGGACATAGGGGGCGAGGTGGGAGGTCAAAGATTGGAAGTAGGATTTGGTAGGAGAGTTGGGGGCATATACGTTGGCAATGGCGTAAACTGAGTCATGGATTTTGAGCGTGAGGAGCAAGAGCCGACCTTCTGTATCGGGCTTAACAGTGAGAATTTTGCATGGAAGATTCTTATTAACGAAGATAAGGACGCCGGCCTTATGTTTAGGGAGTCAGATCTGAAGACCTGGCCCACCCAAAGTTTTATCATGCGATGATGATCACAGGGGTTAAGATGGGATTCCTGCAAAAGCGCAATATCCGCTTTAACTCTCTTTAGATGGCGTAGGACGGCCATACTCTTATGGGGAGATCGCAAACCCTTGACATTCCATGATAGTACTTTAATATCAAGGAGGATGGAGGAGAATGGGCTTTACATATAAATTTGTAAGATATGGGGGAGAGCATAAATATAGTATAGGAAGCTGGTGCAACAAGCCACAAATCGGGGGGGGGGGGGGGGGGGCGACGAGATAGCATGCCTCAAATTGGGTGGGGAAGGAGAAAGTACAGAACAAAACAGAAAAACAAAATAAACAATAATATAGAAAAAACAACACATACCCAAGAAGTCTGAGACTTCACTTTTTTCCCGATGAGGCCCATATCCCAGTCGTGGCATTACCGGATTTGTCCAGTGTTGGGCAAACGTATCACTTGGAGTTCCGAAGTGCTATTAAGCCCGCACAGGGAACAGTAATAGAGCGGGTCATATTGCCCTGAGGGTTGGAGAAGGGTAAGTAGGTGAAACCTCCTAAGAGGGAAATCAGCGCGGCCTGTCCCTACGGGAGCCCGAGGAATAGCTGGGTCATTTGGGCGAGTCTTTCCTAGGACTACGGAGGTCTCTGTTTCCAGGAGAGGAGGCAGGGTTATGGGAGTTTTGGGTCTCCATGTATATTTGCATGTGCGCCTGCATATAGTTAGCAGCTTCGTCAGGGTGATGAAAGGCTTTTGTTTCGCCAGTAGCAGTGGTGAAGTGTAAGACTGCTGGATAGGCCAGGGTGAACTTTATACCATTCTGGTACAGAGCAGAACAGGTGGGTTGAAAGACTTTGCGTCGTCTTGTGACTTCCTGCGAATAGTCAGCGAATAAAATAAATTTGTGGCCATCCACTTGGAGAGACTTGGCGTTCCTAAATGCCTTCAGGATAGCGACCCAATCCGCATAATTAAGGTAACGCACAATGACAGGGCGTGGTGTGCGCCGATTGTTGGAAGGTGGACTCAATCTGTGGGCTCTTTCCACTATACACGGCATGGTAAGCCCTAAGGCCTGGGTAATGCGTGATGAGCATAGGTCTGGGAGTGAAGCAGCTAGGATAGACTCAGGGACACCTATTATGCGCAAGTTATTCCTGCGGGAACGGTTTTCCAGGTCCTCCAGCTTGTCAAGTATGTAATGCTGGGTTTGAGCTGATCTTTGATCGTTAGCCATGTTGGATTGAATCTCTTCCTCAACATCAGAGAGTCTGTGTTCAAGGTTGGTGAGTCTTTTGGCCTGGTCTCCTATTTCCCTGCGCAGCTGGGCTATGCCTACTGAGACTGCAGTGTCTACAGCTGCTGTGATGGTAGGGGAGAGGAGGGCGGCAACAGCTTGTGCTATCTTAGAGTATTGATCCTCTTCAGAGAGGGAGACATGTATCCCTGCTTGGGGCTGCAATGGAGCCGCGGACCCTGCTTGAGGCTGCAATGTGGTGGTGGCCATATTGGAACGGCAGGCAGTGGGAGAGTCAGTGTCAGAATACTTCTGTTCAGTTTTTACAGAAGAAAAAGAAGAAGGACCTCCACTTGAAAGGATGACTAATGAATCGTTTGATGCATGTGTCTTTTAGTGATGCATGTGTCTTGCTGTCTAAAGTGAAGACAAATAAGTCACAGGGTCCTGATGAGATACACCCAAAATTATTAAAAGAGCTTAGTGGTGAGCTGGCAAAACCATTAACAGATTTATTTAACCAATCATTAGTAACAGGAGTCGTCCCGGAAGATTGGAAATTGGCAAATGTCGTGCCCATTCACAAGAAAGGTAGTAGGGAGGAATCAAGCAACTATAGACCAGTGAGTCTGACATCAATAGTAGGCAAATTAATGGAAACCCTATTAAAGGATAGGATTGTGGAATATCTTAAATCCCATGGATTGCAAGATGAAAAACAACATGGGTTTACTTCAGGGAGATCATGTCAAACAAATTTTATAGATTTTTTTGACTGGGTGACTAAAATAAATGACGGTGGAGGTGCAGTAGACATTGCATATCTAGATTTTAGTAAGGCTTTTGACACTGTCCCACATAGAAGACTTATCAATAAACTACAGTCATTGAGCATGGACTCCCATATTGTTGAGTGGATTAGGCAGTGGCTGAGTGACAGACAACAGAGGGTTGTAGTCAATGGAGAACATTCAGAACAAGGTCATGTTACCAGTGGGTTATCTCAGGGATCTGTACTGGGACCAATTTTGTTTAATATCTTCATAAGTGATATTGCAAAAGGCCTCAATGGTAAGGTTTGTCTTTTTGCTGATTACACAAAGATATGTAACGGGGTTGATGTTCCTGGAGGGAAACGCCAAATGGAAAAGGATTTAGGAAAACTAGAAGAATGGTCAGAACTCTGGCAACTGAAATTTAATGTGGATAAGTGCAAGATAATGCACCTGGGGCGTAAAAACCCAAGGGCAGAATATAGAATATTTGACACAGTCCTGACCTCAGTATCTGAGGAAAGGGATTTAGGAGTAATTATTTCAGAAGACTTAAAGGTGGGAAGACAATGTAATAGAGCAGCACGAAATGCCAGCAGAATGCTTGGATGTATAGGGAGAGGTATAAGAAGTAGAAAGAGAGAAGTGCTTATGCCGCTGTACAGAACACTGGTGAGACCTCACTTGGAGTATTGTGCGCAGTACTGGAGGCCATATCTCCAGAAGGATATAGATACTCTAGAGAGAGTTCAGAGAAGAGCTACTAAACTAGTACATGGATTGCAGGAAAAAACTTACCAGGAAAGGTTAAAGGACCTTAACATGTATAGCTTGGAAGAAAGAAGAGACAGAGGGGATATGATAGAAACTTTTAAATACATAAAGGGAATCAACTCGGTAAAGGAGGAGAGCATATTTAAAAGAAGAAAAACTACCACAAGAGGACACAGTTTTAAATCAGAGGAGCAAAGGTTTAAAAGTAATATGAGGAAGTATTACTTTACTGAGAGAGTAGTGGATGCATGGAATAACCTTCCTGCAGAAGTGGTAGCTGCAAATACAGTGAAGGAGTTTAAGCATGCATGGGATAGGCATAAGGCTATCCTTCATATAAGATAGGGCCAGGGACTATTCATAGGATTCAGATATATTGGGCAGACTAGATGGGCCAAATGGTTCTTATCTGCCGACACATTCTATGTTTCTATGTGTCCGGGCGGGCTTCCCCAGAGCCTGGCACACCGTGGATGACGTACCGGTCTGTGGCTGCGGCTGTGCTGAATGTCCCAGAGACGGTTGCGAGTGACGCTGTAAGGCAAGGAAGCCTGTAGCCAGATTTTGTAGGGCGATTACTACGGAGCCGCCGAGCACACCGCCTACCTCATCAGGCGCCGGAACCGGAAGTTAAAATTTGATTCTAAAGGAGCCTCCATCTTCCATTTATTCTGTCATTGATTCCAACATGAACCAAGACAGGTGGGTGCTCAGCCCCTCCCCCCATATTTTATCTACTCAGTCCACTACATGCCAAACCCTGCAGCAAACCATTCTGTTGAGGTGAACCTGGGCACAAATGATCAGTCCTTCTAATTATAGAATCCCCTATTACTACCAAATATGTAGGCCTACCTGCACAACCCTCACCACCCCTAATAGATGGCCTGCTATCCCGGCTGTTAGGGGTAGCAGTGATATTTAGGGCTGCAACATCTGAGTTTGCCACCTCCCCATCTTCACCCAACTTTACAAATTTCTTTGGGTGCTCAAACACAGGGCTGGCCTTTCTTTTCTGCAAGCCCCTACCACTCCCTCTAACTGAATTAACCAATCTTTCTACCTGATAATCCTGCCCTTCTCCTCCACCCTCCACAACAACCCCATAAACTGCCTGCTCAGTGAGAACACTCCTTTCAAGGTTGTAAAAAAGTACAATCTGACAAAAGTCACATACCGACCACAAAAACTGACTTTATAGGCTCAATATGGGAGACCACACACAAATATAAAACATAATAAATGCATTGTTCAATATTAAAATAGGATTTAAAAACATATCCACATAGTAATATTACATGTACTCTACTTAGGGTACCAGAAGTCTATCCACATAGTATTAATCTAAAAAGGTAGCTAGTTGTAGCGACTGTATGCTTCCAGTAGCCAGGTCTGCCAGGCCAATGTTTCACCAATTCTCGACTTCTTCAGGATCCAATATGGCAGGGCAGAGCAACACTAGGCATATTTTGTAAAGAAACAGATATATATATTATATATATATATATATATATATATATATATATAACATACTAAATAGAATATACAAGGTTTGCAAAAGGCAGCAGAGGACGTGGAAGGCAGGAAAAAGTCCCTGAGTGTTGAATAAGCACAAGTGAGCACATGTGTCTATATAAGGGAAGTGAACTAACTAGATTAGACTTGTGCACTGGGGCAAACATTTACCAGTAGACCACGGGATGATTGGTATACAATGATATCAAGGTAGCCAGATGCCTAAAGCCAAGAAAGTACCAACAGGTAATATTCCAATTACAGTGAATAATATTAATTAGAAATGAGAAAAACTACAACATATTCCCATATGGCAGCATATGATACTACAATAGGTATTATTCAGGACCAGTGGACTAGCCAGCAGCCACTAAGTAGATGAAAAAAAGTCCATGTATTAATATTAAGAGGCCAAAAAACATATATGTAGGAAAAATATAAATAAATCCCATAGGCATCTTATTGACAAATAGGCACGGAGTATACATTCAAAATAGTCCACCCAGTAAAAATCCAAATAGCCAAAGGAAGTGTCACTGCTCACCTGCCAGTAACTGCCAATGAACACCACACCACCTGCCAGGCCACATGGTCTTGCCCCGGCGGTGGGCCTTAATATACCCCCACTGGGCAAAACCAGGGCTGTGAGTCATGGAATGACATGCGCTCTGACGCTGCGCATGCACACAATGCACCCTGTGCAGCAGTATAGAGCAGACAAGAAGGATCAAGGCTGGCGCCCACCCAGCCACAGGGGTGGGACAACCAGCAAAGGTCCACCCAACACCTGCCAACAATGTGTAACATGCATACTAAGAGCGCAAATGCCTGCCCATAGACAGCAACCAAGACGTCTCAGGATTCACCACAGAAAATTGGTGCAAAACAGTATATACTGACATAAAGATATTTCCTCAAGTTAGTAGATAGGTATACATTACAAAATGAACAAGGGCATAGCATTTAAGAAACTCAAATGATTCACAGATAGTAAGGACAAATGACAATAACATTAGACACTATTATATGTCCTACTTTTTAAAGGTGTTTGCATCATTTACAAAAATGGCTTAAAGCGTAACTCCACTTTTGTTGAGAAAAAAAAAATCCCCTCTGGGTGATCTCTGTACATTACAAGGATTTTAACAAACTTTGTTGCAGATTCCTAACTTTTGTTATTCTGAAGAAATCACTGTTTGTTCCTTAGCACTGTTTGTGCTAAGTGGGTCTAATGGGAGTGGTTTCATAATTATCTATCAGCTGTGGCAGTTGCAGGGCTCTAATGAGGAAAGCTGCTGGGCCTGCATCCCTTTAGACGTGTTCCTATTGGGAGTATCTCACCAAAAATTACATTTTTGTTGCAGGGGATGCCTGAAATCTGACTTGTATTTTAGGCAGACTTCTGGGAAAATTGGTGAGCCAATCAACTAGCAGGAAATTATGTTTCTGGGGTGTGGTCAGTACACATTCTGTGTACAGAACAGCTATAGGTAGCCATATTGCATTGCATTTTCAGAAAATTACAACAGCTGCAGATTGGAAAGGAAAGGTCATTTTTAATAACATTCAATTACAATATGATTTGTGTCGCAATTGTATAAGCTTTATTGTTTTTTTCTTTATTCGCTATTTTTTCCCCCCGTGAAAGTGGAGTTATCCTTTAAAGATCATACTGTCATTTTAATCTGGTGGAGATATAACTTTCAGGTTAAAAATATTTTTAAGCACAACACTGCCACATCCCTTGTTTACATTAATCACAATATATTTTACTGCTACTTAAATGGGTCTGTGTAATTTTCTGATGTACTGTATATGTGTAGCACCATCTATGTACAGTGTAGGAAATTTTAGTTGGGCTTCTCTGTGGACAGAGGAGCCGAGGGTTAATTTGTTTAGAGTTAGCTGAAAGAGCTCCAAGGACTAAGACTCTGTTACCTTCCCCTGGCTTTTGGAACTACTGGAAGGTAGTTAGAGGGTGGAGGAGCAGAGATTAGGCCTGAATATTTATGGATTCATGAAGTCTCCTCCAATCCCTTGGTGGGGACAGCCCAGAAGGTGGAGAGATGGATCATAAATATTCTGGAGCCTGGCCATGTAGTGAGCAGAGTCCAGGGTCCAGTTGCCTGAGGAGACCAAAATGCTGGGGGGGCTCTTCCCCTGGGCAGAAGGAAGAATACAGAGGAAGAGAGAGAGACTTTGAGCAGCAGAAGCCTCACACCCCTTTGGCATCCTGGGAGCCATCAGGACCCGTTCAGCAGAAAGGCCTGTTCAGCAGTCACATATGTTCCAGGATCCACCAAAGGGACTGGCTGAGTAGCTTCAACCACTACACCCCAGAACCTGATAGAGGAGAAGCAGTCAGGTTTAAGTCCCAGCTTGCTTACTGCTAAGGGATAGCTTAGAGCCACTTAAAGCCAGTACAGCTACCCTACACCTCTTGCTTGGGGAATCTAAGGAGCAGCCAGGTGTATCTGCATTTTCTATGGAGAATGAGTATCGGCATGCGGTGTTTAGGATATTTTTGCTATCAGTTCAGCTGATCCATTAACCACTTGCCGTCTGCTCACTCGAGCACTACTGCGGCAAAGTGGTCTGTTATCGCCTGGCGATGTAGACCTACGTCGCCAGACACTCCCCTTTCTCGGCGGCGCGCGTGCGCCGCCGGAGGCTCGCTCCCGCTGTGTTCAGTCACAGCGGGAGTCGGGTCAGGGGAGGAGCAGCGGCGATCGCCGCTGCTCTTCCCCGATCGTCGGGGAATCGAGTGTGGAGATCCGCCCGCTTGTGTAAACACAAGCGGGTGGATCTCCTAAGTGACAGGCAGGGTCAGATTGCAAAAAAGATAAGTGCTGAACAGCACCCCCTTTCCTGCGCTCGGAACCTGGTCCTCAGGCTGTCTCAATCCCGGAACTCGTGCTGATATTAGGCATCCATGATGGCTAGGCTTTGCTGCCCCTTACGACCAGGGTGGTCGACCAGACACTGAAAATACAAAGCAAAAGAAGGGCGCACCAGCCTAGCGCATTATCCTCAGCAAGTTTATTTGGATAAAATTGTTTAAAATCAAAATACTCACAAACAAACATGAAGTTCAGGCACATCAATTCCATACACCTGTCTCCTACCAGAGGATCAACGTCTTTACTGGAAGCAGGGGGCTGACGCGTTTCGAGGCCGTGCCTCTTCCTCAGCGCCCTTCTTTTGCTGTGTATTTTCAGGGTCAGATTGCAGTGTTCAGCATAGCTGAACCTGCGATCTGTCCTTGGGTCACATAGTCTCCTCCCCCCACACACGTCAGTAAGCACCAGGCATACATTAACCCCTCCCTCTCCAATAAAATTAACCCCTTCCCTGCCAGTGTCATTTTTACAGTAACAGTGCATATATATAGCACTGATTACTGCAGTAATGTCACTGGTGCCCCCAAAAGTGTCAAAAATGTCAGTCAAGGGTCCGATCTGTCCGCCGCAATGTCGCAGTCCCGCAAAAAAAATCGCAGATCGCCGCCATTACTCGTTAAAAAAAAAAATGACAGAAATCTTTCCCTTAGTTAGTAAACGCAATAACTTTTGCGCAAACCAATCAAAATATGCTTATTGTGATTTTTTTTTACCAAACATAGGTAGCAGAAAACAAATTGGCCAAAAATTTTTAAAAATTTAGATTTTTCCTTTTTTTTTTGGGGGGGGGGGGGAATTTCATATAAAAAAATGTGAAAAATATTGTTATTTTTTAAAAATTTACGCTCTTTTTTTGTTTATAGCGCAAAATGTAAAAATCACACAGGTGATCAAATACCACCAAAAGAAAGCTCTGTTTATGGGAAAAAAAGGACGTAAATTTTGTTTGGGTATGGTGTCGCACGACCGCGCAATTGTCAGTTAAAGTCGCACAGCTTTGAATCGCAAAAAGTGGCCCAGACGTAAGACAGCAAAATCCTCTAGTGGTAAAGTGGTTAATCCCACAGGAGGACAGCGTAGTGATGTTTAGCAGCTAGAAATTCAGCAAGTACTTAAGTTGCATTCAAGTTACAGGTCTTGACATCCCTTACCTTCCCCTCCCTATCCAAGTTCATCCCCTAATAAATCAAAACCGAACAACAAGGACTGGTTCTTGCCTACTATGTGGCTGGCTGTGCATGTAAGGGGAGATCCAAAAATTCAGCGGCTCCTAAGGGGGTAGTGCTGCATTTGCATTGCTGTGTATAGGGTGTTGATATACTCAGGTGTCTGCATCTATATCCTCAATTCAGTCAGGTACAAGAACAGAGGACCTGACACATCAAGCAGCTCCTTCAGGGGTAAGTGATATACCTAACATAGACAGCTATGGCTCTGTAGTCCAAAGATATAACTGGGAACAGTGTATCTGATAATCATACAGTATCGGCAGAGAAAACAGGTGGTTATTAACAGAAAATGTTTCTGGCAAGATCAACAGGTATTTTTCTTTGCACATAACATAATGCTTTAAAATAATTGGAGAAGTTTTTTTTTTTTTACATTTACAACACAGTGAAAAAAACTGTAAGAAATCCTTATCTGTTTACACTACTATGCATACGCTAAAAATTGTGGATCTTACTTCTACTATGTATACGGACACTGAAGTTAAAATCCAGTATTAATAAACTAATGCAAATTAAAGAGCTCTTTTTTGGAGAAAAATTTCCTATAAGCCTTTTTTTAAATCGCAGGAACCTGCTCTAAATATTCATGCCCATTTATGGTTCATCAGAATGCATAATAGTAATGTGTTGGAGTGAGGAAGCTACAAAACAGTGTTATGCAAAAGAGAAAGCTGATTTCATCATTTGTCATTCATAAAGTGTTTTGTATGAACACAATACTTGTGGAATTATGGTTATTTTGAGTAGTCTGAAAAAAAATATTGTACGCATAAAACTCAATGTTGCCATCCTCAGGGAGAAACATAAACTACACTCAATGGGCTTATTAACTAAATTGTGAGGTACGATGAAGTACATTTATGTGAAACTATTTTCAGTACTTACATTATTATTATTATTATTATTATTCAGTACTTACACCAATTTGGGGCAAAAAAAGCTATGTTTTTCTTTTTAATATTCCTGCTCGTAACTTAATGTTTGATGAGGAGTAAACCAGGCAAATGTCCTTTTCTAGTTGAATGTATTTGTCAATCATACTAAAAATAGTAAAGTGCTGAATGAACCTTCCTTTAATAACAAGTATCAAAACATAAGCAACCAAATAAAAAAAAGTACAGTATTTTCTTCAATCTAGGTTACATAGTAAGGTTCGAAAAAGAGGTATATCCAGTCCAACCTATGTATGTGTTTATCAGTTCAATTTTTCAGTCGTAAGGAGTATACACATTCCTGTATATTGTGCTCATCGAGGAAGACTTCTAGAAGTTTTTTTGAATTTGTCAATACTCCCAGCTGACACCATTACCTAGGAAAGGGAGTTCCATATTTTTGCTGTTCTGACCATAAAGAACCTCCTCCGCAATTTCAGACGAAACCTTTCTTCCTCAAGCCTTTATATTGTGTTCATATGGCCATGGCAGGAACCTAAGATTAACCCCTTCAATCCTAAAGGTAAAACAAATCTAAATGCCTAAGCACAATTTTGCAACTTTGACATGTGCTAGTAAAACTGTACAATATCATTACAACTACTTAGTGCATCAAGGTAGATTATACAAGTTTTTCTTCAGGACTAATTGGGTTTTCGTTTGGTAGTAAAAGGTAATGGATATCTCCTGATTTATTTATTTTTTATTATCAAAAAATAAAATGGCCCAAAATAGTAAAAAAAAAAAAAAAAATTTTCTTTTTAAATTTAGCTGTATATTTCTTGCTATTATCATAATTTACCACCAAAGAGCATCCCAAAATAAATTCTACTGCTCCTGATGATTGCAGGGATACCACATACAGTAAAACACTGACACTGACACTAACACTGATACCAATTACATGTTTTTTTTTTTTAATCATGCCCAAAATATGCTGACCGTGACCTTTTACCCATATCTTGACCTTTGTGCACGACCTTGACCCTAACACTAATCCTGGCAAACCTTGATCTTATTATTTTTTTAGTTATTTTTTATTCTTTATTGTGGTTTTTTTCACAATTGTTATAAATGCAATGCAAATTATTATTTTGTGTTAAAGCATTTGTAAAGTTATTTTTTTATAAAAAATAACAAACATGGTATGCTTTCCTGCTCTGTGCAATGGTTTTGCACAGTGGCCTCGAACCTCCTCTTTTTGGGTCCGGAGCCGACGTGCTCCTCCTTTTCTGCGAGTGCCCTCAAAGCCGCCTGCTATGGGGGCAGTCGTCTGGGCGAGCTCCTGAGCCGGGCTATGTGTGTCTATGGACACCCCCCCCCCCCCACACTCTGTCCTAACAGGATTTTACTGGCAGGTGCAGGAGCCAATGACTCCAGCTGCCATCAAAGCATCTAGAAAGACCATGATGAGGACATAAGAGCTGCAGTAGATGGGCACAGTGCTGGATCGACAATGGATTAAATTACGTTTTTAAGGGCGTTCTGTAGGGAGCTGCTATTGAAAGTTTTTTTTTTTTTTTTTTTACCCTAATGCAAAGAATGCATTAAGGTTAAAAAAAATAAAAAAAAACCTTTGATCTTTAGAACCACGTTAAGTTGTGGCATCAGAAATTAAGGTAAAATTGCTGTATGAGAACTATAGCTGTGCCATGTTAAAAAATGTGATGAGTTAACGAGAGTAAGCCTCCAGGCCTAAAATCTCCCTCTGGGTTCCAGATTCCAAGTCCATCCCATGAGTATACTTAGTCCTTTACAGACTAGTAGTATGCTCTTTTTTGCCCTATAAAATAATGAAAAATTACACAAGTTAAATAACAATACAGTAAAGAAGCAGCTGTTCACAGAAGGGCAAAAAGATCCTGACGTAATTCTCCAGAAATATCAGATAAGATATAAAGGCATTAAATAAAACATGCTGCATTAAAATTTCCTCTTCATCCAGGTGGCATAGCTTCGTGGAGGGCATCCAGCTGTCTTTCTGACTGTGGCAATTCATACTTGATGTCTGGCCAGTTCTTTATACCATCTGCTCAGCAAGCCTGGTGGTGTGCACAACTGAATCACACCCTTGGAATATGAACATGTTAAGCTGAAATGTTCACTGGGAAAAAATGTAGACTGGGCTAAACAACAGTGATTGCTTGTGGAAGAAATCCATGAGATTTATTTCTATGTTGAGGATTATTATGATGTCCACCATTGTCTGTTGAGACACTTGTATCACACATTTTATTCTTAATAGGACTAATATACAAAAGCTAAATGAAAGAACATGGAAAGAAAATGACAGAGCCTATCACAGCAAGTTTCATTTGCAAATGAGGCAAGGCATGTAGTTGCTAAGGGTACTGGCATCAGGTTTCTTGCTCCAGTTTTTTGTGAACCAGCCCTTTTATATCAAATTTGCAGATATGGCTAATACAGTCTATTAGAAATATACAAAATTAAGAGAAAATTGGGATTTGATTTTTTTCAGTAGCGTAAAAAAAGGATATATGTTAGCGATGAATGATTTGGTTCATGGGAGAATTGGACCCATTCAAGCTCAGTGAAGTCTATGAATGATTAATCTTTTTTAATGGGCTTTTTCAGGGCCAATTTGCAACTTTTTGGTTAAAAAAGGGGCACGGGCACTGCCATAGGGCCGGGGTACCTACCAATGCAAAAAATATTTTTAAAAACTACCATTCAACTCCCCGTACAACATGAAAGGGAGGTGTTTACCACATTAAAAATACTGAATTCCTTTAAAGTCATTGTAAAGTCTTGTTTTTTTTCTAATAAAATAACAAACATGTTGTACTTACCTCCTCTGTGCACTGATTTTGCACAGAGCAGCCCAGATCCTCCTCTTCTTGGGTCCTGGCTGGAGCTCCTGGCCCCTCTCTCCTGTTGGGTGCCCCACAACAAGTAGCTTGCTATGGGGGCACCCGAGCTGAGCTGCAACTCCATGTGCCCATTCAGACACAGAGCTGATGTTTGACCCCGCCCCCCTCTCTCTCCTGATTGGCTAACTGAATTTCAGTGACAGCAGTGGGAGCCAAAAGTGCTGTTGATGTATCTCAGCCAATCAGGAGAGAGGGTCCCAAATGGCTGAGGCCCTCGTGGACATCACTGAATAGATATGGGGATCGGGTAAGTATTAGTGGGGGCTAAGGGGGGCTGCTGCACACAGAAGGCTTTTTATCTGAGTGTATAGAATGCATTAAGACCAAAAAAAAAACCTTCTGCCCTTACAATCTCTTTAAATAACATGTTTGGGGGTCGCCTAAAATCTGCGCTTGCAGTGGTATAGTGTACTTCTGCAAAAGTGGTATTTAGCAACAAACTATTGCTGCTAAATGACAGATCCTAGGTGGCCTGCTTCTGTTTATAAAAACAACTCTCCAGCCATACCAAACACCAATATATAAAAGCCTGGTATGGATTTTGAGGTGGAACCCAGACCGTTTTTTTTTTCTTAAAGAGACAGTATTTATAGGGATATTGTTCACAAAAAGAGTGTGCTGTTGTCAGGAAAGCTCTGGCAGAGGATTAGTTAAACCCACAGGCTAATCCTGGCTCCACCCTTCTCATCAAGGAACAGCATTATTTAAGCTGGATCAGAACACAGGTTCAGTGCTGTCTCGTCTTCAGCTTCCCCTGTTTGTTCCTGCATCTGCTACCTGTCTCCTGTGAAATACCAACCCGGCTTGCTTTTGACCACCCCTGCCTTCTGCCTGCATCGACCTCGGCTTGACCTTGACCATCCTTCTGCTCCAACGATTTAATCTGATCTGCTCTTCCTGTGTATGACCTGGCTTGTTTAACTCTGCTTACTTTCAGTTCCTGGAAGCTCCCAGTCACACCCGCTGCCTTCTCTCCACTGGAGTTCTGTGGCCACCTGACATCCTACTCTGCTATTAGCCAGCACCAGCACGCCATCAGGCACTCGTGCGACTTTGTACTCCTGCGCCTCCTGTTTACACTACCAGGGGCCCCGAGTCAGAGGTGTAAGAGAGGCCTTCCTCAGCATATTCAGGCTCCACCCACCAGGTACGTGACAGTACGAGACAGCCATGTCTGAGCCTGAGCGAGGAACCTCTCCCATGGATGAACTTTGCCAACACCTGGCTGGCCTTACACAGGCCGTGAAGTGCTTACAGGAAGGTTATGTTCAACTGGAGGAACGGGTCCTATCCCTCTCCTCTACTACCTCCGCTCCCAGTGCTGCTTCCTCATCCTCCACCGGAAACCCTGCACCTCCATCAGTTGTGATGTTACCTCCAGAACCCAGAGTGCCTATCCCAGAAAGATTCTCTGGTGACCGCAGCAAATTTAGAGCCTTCCGCACTGCTTGTGAACTGTACTTTGCCCTACAGCCTCGCACCTTTTCATTGGAAACCACAAAGGTTGGATTCGTGGTTTCCTTGCTACTAGGTGAGCCCCAGTCATGGGCCCACCGCCTATTGGAACAGAAGGCTGCTTCCCTTAATACTCTATCCTCCTTCTTTGAGGACATGGCCCAGATTTATGAAGACCCTCAACGCACCGCCACTGCAGAAACTGCGCTTTATTCTCTCCAACAAGGCCGCAGAATGGTCGAGGACTATGTCTCTGATTTCAGACGTTGGAGTGCAGATACAAATTGGAATAACGCAGCTCTCCGTTACCAGTTTCGTATGGGACTCTCAGAATCCCTAAAGGATGAACTTGCCAGAGTTGGAGTGCCACATTCCCTGGACGATCTCATCAAGCTCTCTATTCAGATCGATCGGAGGTTAAGGGAGCGCAGGTCTGAGAGGTCTACCGGAGTTTATCGCCCTGTATGGATGCTTCCTCGGGTCCCCAGTCCTCCTGGTCCCGCTCTCGTTGAGAATTCAGGATCTGCTGGTGATTTTGCTGAACCTATGCAGCTCGGCCTACTCCGTCCCTCGCTCACCCAGGAAGAACGCCAACGCAGGCGTCTGAATAATCTGTGTATGTACTGCGGGGAACCAGGTCATTACGTGAGGAACTGTCCTGCCAAACTCCGTAAGTGCCTGTCTATCTCCTCTCCCAGGCCTTTCACTCAGCTTAACAACTCTTCTCATCTAAATATCTCTGTTCTATTACAGTTCCCAGGAACAGTTATTCAGGTTCCAGCTATCATTGACTCAGGAGCCTGTAGTTGCTTTATTGACCAAACCTTTGCTGCCAAGCATCAGATCCCTCTGCAACCCAAGACTCGGAAGCTTTCTGTTCACCTTGCGGATGGATCCGCTATTAAATCCGGACTAGTCTCACAGGAAACCATACCAGTACCTGTCATCATTGCTTCCTGCCATAAAGAACTCTTATGTCTTGATGTCATCGCCTCACCCTTGTTTCCTATCATCTTGGGGATGCCGTGGCTGCAGGCTCATAACCCACACATCAATTGGATTACACAAGAGATCCAGTTCAACTCTTCCTATTGTTGCCAGCACTGCTTATCAGATTCCCCTGGTTCACCTTTGTTATGTATGGACTCAGACTCTGAAGTTTATAAATCTGTTCCTACTGCCTACCTGGACTTTCTGGATGTCTTTAGCAAAAAGGGGGCAGAAACTCTTCCCCCTCACCGGTCTTATGACTGTCCAATCGAGTTACTCCCCGGGGCTGAGGTACCTTTCGGTAGGATTTTTCCCTTATCTGAACCAGAACTCTTGGCCCTAAAGGACTATATTGATGAAAGCTTGAAAAAGGGGTTCATTCGCCCTTCCACCTCTCCGGCCGGAGCGGGCATTTTCTTTGTTGAGAAGAAGGATCATTCCCTTCGACCTTGTGTCGACTACCGTGAACTTAACAAAGTCACAATAAAGAACCGGTACCCCTTACCCTTGGTACCCGAACTTTTTCAAAAACTCAGATCAGCAACGATCTTTACAAAACTGGATCTTCGAGGAGCGTATAACTTGGTCCGCATACGGGCCGGGGATGAATGGAAGACGGCATTTCGTACCCGATTTGGGCACTTTGAATACCTGGTGATGCCCTTCGGTCTGTGTAATGCACCTGCTACATTTCAGCATTTTGTCAATGATATTTTTCGAAACTTTTTAGACCTTTTTGTTATTGTCTATCTGGACGACATTTTGATATTCTCTTCTTCTTTGGAGATTCACAGGGAACATGTAAGGAAGGTGCTAACTTGTCTTCGACAACATGGTCTATACGCCAAACCAGAGAAGTGTGAGTTTGAGCGGTTGAGCATCCAGTTCCTGGGACTGATAATTTCTACCGGAGGCATAGAGATGGACCCTCAGAAGGTTGCTGCGATTCTAGACTGGCCTGCTCCCACTGATAAAAAAGGAATCCAACGTTTCATTGGTTTTGCAAACTTCTATCGAAGATTCATTAGAGGATTTTCAACCATCATTTCCCCTATTACCCAATTAATCAAACAGGGCAACAGGTTCTCCTGGACTGCTGAGGCCCAGTCTGCCTTTGAAAACCTCAAACAATTATTCACGTCAGCATCCATTCTTAAGCATCCTGACCCGGTTCTACCATATGTCCTGGAGGTTGATGCCTCAGAAACGGCAGTAGGGGCAGTACTCTCCCAGCGCCAAGGAACCAAGGGCCTTCTGCATCCAGTTGCATTTTTTTCCCGTAAACTCTCTCCAGCCGAGAGGAATTACGATGTAGGGGATCGTGAACTCCTAGCGATTAAGGCAGCATTGGAGGAGTGGAGATATCTTCTGGAAGGGGCAGCTCATCCTATTCTTATTTTTACAGATCATAAGAACCTGGAATACTTAAGGACAGCAAAACGCCTGAGGCCACGTCAAGCTAGGTGGGCATTGTTCTTTGCGAGATTCTGCTTTCACATAACCTACAGACCTGGGTCAAAAAATACTAAACCAGATGCCCTATCCCGAATGTTCGCAGAATCTGAAGAAGCTGATCTCCCGGACACCATTCTATCTCCCGGAAACTTCCTCCTGTTGCAGGAAGACTTAATTTCTCGAATCAAGCAGGCTTCTGTAGGAATTCCCTTGCTCCCTGAGACACCTTTACAAACCAGGGATGGTCTATTATGGCACCAGGACAAGATCTTTGTACCAGAAGGTGTACGCATTTCTGTTCTGAACCTGTGCCACGACCATGCGTTGGCAGGACATTTTGGGGCCAGCAAAACAGCCGAATTAGTACTCCGTACATTTTGGTGGCCCCATTTACAGGAAGACTGTAGGAAATATGTGGGGGCATGCACCACATGTATCCGGAACAAAAGCAGCAGGACGAAAGCATGGGGTTTGCTCAAACCACTGCCCATCCCAGACAGACCTTGGAAAATGGTGTCAATGGACTTTATAGTGGAACTTCCCCCTTCTGAGGGGTGTACAGCCATTTTTGTATATGTCGACCGGCTCTCTAAAATGGCACACTTTTTACCCATGAAAGGCACCCCTTCTGCGTTGGAAACAGCACAAGTGTTCATTAAAGAAATTGTGAGGCTTCATGGAGTCCCGAATAATATTGTATCTGATCGAGGGGTACAATTCACCTCAAGATTCTGGAAAGCTCTATCTGAGGCCCTGAAGATTGAGTTATCCTTTTCCTCAGCCTACCATCCTCAAACAAATGGACAGACGGAAAGGACGAACCAGACTCTGGAACAATACTTACGGTGCTTTTCCTCCTTCTCTCAAGATGACTGGGTAAAACTGCTGCCATTAGCCGAGTTTGCATATAACAATACTAAACACTCAGCTACCCAGCAAGCTCCTTTTTTTTTGCTAACTATGGTTTTCATCCATCTTTTCTACCCAATTCTATCCCTGAATGTCCCGTTCCAGCTGTGATGGAAACAGTAACCTTCCTCGAGGCTAACAATAAATTGTTACAGGAAGCAATTACCAAGGCACAGGAATACAGTAAAAGAAACTTTGACAAGAAAAGACGTGGGGAGTTAATCCTGGAACCTGGCGATCAGGTATGGTTATCCACAGTTAACCTGAAATTAGCCTGTCCTTCAAAGAAATTGGGACCTAAATTTGTAGGACCATTCCCAGTAAAAAGGAGAATTAACAACGTAGCCTATGAATTGGAACTACCAGCTTCCTTTAAAATCCACCCGGTTTTTCATGTCACCCTGCTAAAACCCGCCACCCCTGATCCTTTTCCTGAGCGAAATACAGGTCCCCCCGAGCCAGTAATTGTGGACGGTGAAGAGGAATTTGAGGTCGAGGCAATTATGGGTTGCAGGAAAAGGAGGAATCAGGTACAGTACCTGATTAAGTGGAAGGGGTATGGTCCTGAGGACAATTCCTGGGAACCTGAAGAAAACATCCATGCCAAAAGACTCATACAGGCTTTCAACCGGGCCCATCCAGCAAGAATGGCCCAGTTGGGCATCCGGAGGCTGCCCATTGGGGGGGGGCCATGTCAGGAAAGCTCTGGCAGAGGATTAGTTAAACCCACAGGCTAATCCTGGCTCCACCCTTCTCATCCAGGAACAGCATTATTTAAGCTGGATCAGAACACAGGTTCAGTGCTGTCTCGTCTTCAGCTTCCCCTGTTTGTTCCTGCATCTGCTACCTGTCTCCTGTGAAATACCAACCCGGCTTGCTTTTGACCACCCCTGCTTTCTGCCTGCATCGACCTCGGCTTGACCTTGACCATCCTTCTGCTCCAACGATTTAATCTGATCTGCTCTTCCTGTGTATGACCTGGCTTGTTTAACTCTGCTTACTTTCAGTTCCTGGAAGCTCCCAGTCACACCCGCTGCCTTCTCTCCACTGGAGTTCTGTGGCCACCTGACATCCTACTCTGCTATTAGCCAGCACCAGCACGCCATCAGGCACTCGTGCGACTTTGTACTCCTGCGCCTCCTGTTTACACTACCAGGGGCCCCGAGTCAGAGGTGTAAGAGAGGCCTTCCTCAGCATATTCAGGCTCCACCCGCCAGGTACGTGACAGCTGTACTTAAATAACAAATGTCAGGAGTCTCCCCCAAAACCAATGACAAACCTTTAGCAAGGAGCATTGATGGGAGATAATTGTCCTGGCAGCTTGTTATTTGAGTCATTGGGGCATCATTCATTGTGATGACCATATTTGGTCAATGGAGTCCCCCAAGATGCCTGCCATCTTTGAGATGAGCCAGCAGGTGGCTGGAAGCTGTCATTTAGCGGCATTGAAGTGTTGTTTACCACTTTACTTCCTGGTAGGTGAAAAGGCTTTCATGCACTTTCATCTATAGCACCTTCCTTTCCTTTGAGTTTAAACCTTTCCCCCTTTTCCTCAAAAAGCACATCAGCATACAGCTCTGCATGCTGAAATGAAATCATCTTACATTCAAACATTTTTTGCTTTTTACTTACAATTTTATTTCTCTAGGCACAAGTGATTTAAACAGGGCTTCACAACTGCTTCCTTGGAAGTTCCTGTCTTATGTCCCAGGAGACAGACTCAGTTCTAGACAGGGTACCAGGAAGTATGAAGAGCTGGTTTCACCTGCCCTCAATTAAAATGGCTGTCATTAGAAGAATGGGGAGGATAAGAAAAATAAGGTGGACAAAAGGTAAGAACCCAGGCAAAAATCTATAAGCATCTGTTTGAAGAATGCCATTAGTACATTTTAAAGGTGCCTTTGTTGTATTGTTCAAGATAAGGGTGAAGTTCCACTTTAAAACTAGTATGTGGTTCTTAAATGCCCCCAGGAACTAAGGTGTGGTGCTATATCCACAGAACTAGGATGATTCTCAGAAAAGCAGAGAGAATGTTCATGTACTATGTCAAATGGTTCAAGGTAGATGCAGTAAGCAGGAGTAAACGGGACTGGTGACTGAATGAACTTCGAACTTGCAGTAGTCTGGGCCGGCTGGCAGCAGACAGTGGCAGAGTTCATTGTCCCAGCAAGGGCAAGTGAAGTTCCTCTCTAAAACTAGTATGTAGTATTTGGATGCCCCCAAGACTTAAGGCGTGGATTGTTAAATAAACCTACTTAACAACAACCCTAATGCCATCCTTCAAAATTTCTCAGACTGTAACACCTATCACTAAACATAGTGGGTATATAAAGAGTTATGATATACTTAATTTGTTTACCACTTCGAGTCCTTAGGATGTACAGTTGCAGTTATGATCCCGATACCAAAATTTTCAGTCGACAAGGGACTTTGCTGTAGAAGCAATCTGAGTGGCTCTACAACCATTCGATCACTTCTACAGGGTGGGGAAGGAGGTCACCCTCCCGCTACCACAGTTCTTAGGCCCTCCGGTGTGCTTTGGGGAACCTGGGAGCGCTGCAACTGTTTCATTCAGCTGCTCAAAGAGAAAAGGTAGGTACATCCATACTGGACCCTCCTCTGTGACATCAGAAAACAGAAAAGATCTGGGGTCTAATAGAGATCTCTCAATATAGAGTACCTGTCACTGTCTAGCTATCACAAGAGATGCTGTTCATCTTTTGTGATAGCAATACATTTGATAAAAAAAAAAAAGACAATGTAAAAATAAATAAATAATGAAATGAATGCCCCCCATGTTTTCCAACCCTGTGAAATGTGATTACATAAGTAAACATGGACTTGAGTTTCACATCAGTGGATAATTTAAGTGAATCTTCACACAATATATTATGTAAACAATCTTAACTGTATTACTGTAGATCTGTAAACCTGTTTTGGAGACTTTACTGAAGGAGGCACAATCTCATCCTATAAAAAATACATACCAATAAAGATAAAATGGTTAGAGCAGGACATGATCTAGGCTAAAGTCATTGTCAGTGTAAGTTCTAGCATTAGGGTTAGCATCAGCGTTAGTGTCAGTGTGTCATAGGTAGGCTAATAAGAAAAGCAAAATGTACACTATTCTTTTGGGGTCCTACTGCAGTTACAGGGAAAAAAATACCACACACCTCTATGGTGTTGCTATAAACGTCAGGAGCATTTTGGCTTCCTCTTTAGTGGTGGGTCATAGTAATGCCAAGATATACACAGCTAAATGTTAAAGAATTATTTTTTTCTACTATTTTGACCAGCATTTGTTAATAAAAAAAAAATCAGGATATATTCTTAACACCAAATGATGGTACAATTTGCCCTAAACAAAACTAGGTATAATTCCTCAGGAATGGATACACAAATTAGTTGTGTAAATATACTGTATGTACAGTTTTATTAACATAAGCCAAAGTTGCAAAACTGGGTTCAGGTGTCAAGGTTTGTTTTTAGCTTCTGTCATTAAGGGGTTATCAATGACTAAAAAGCTCACAGATTGTTGATATACAGGTATTGTCACAAGATTCTGACCATGCCCATCTAAAAATTAAATTTCAAGGGCTGAAAACAATTCCAATGACTTCTGCAAAATGCTTTAAAAACACTTCCAATGACTGCCCTGAGGAAAGGTCTGGCATGCTGAGTAAAAAACGGGATGCCTGTAGCTTAACATTGCTGGAACACTGCACCTCTGCAATCCCTCACCTCTACCCCTAAGCCACATTGAAGGAGAACTGTTCTTAAAGGCTCCAATATGAACACTACCACCCTACTCTCTGAGTTGTTCCACTGTGCCCCATCATGCACCCTATATGCACTCCCATGTCCTCTGACTGTCAGGTTAGCCAGAAATAACCTATGTGCCCTGCCGGTTGCTTGTTCTGCCTAATCACAAGGGAGTGCTTCTTCTATGGCAGAGAAGCCAATACCTTGTTGCTTTATACTACCACACCATATGTACCCCTTACAAATGTGCCCATGTACACTATTTATTCATCGTTCAGAAGGAATTATGTACTTGCTTTTAAGAACTGAGAAATGTAAAGATATCCAGTCTTTCTTAGATTTACAAAATGCAAATGGCATATCTACACCACTTGCAACAAGTGAGCACACAGCCCCCATAACATTTATCTTTGCCACTTAGCTACTGTGACATACCAGCATACCAGACTCAAAAGCCTGTTACATTTTACTACAATAAAGAAAAACAAAGCAATGAAAGATAAGATAGAAATAAAACTAAAACAAACCATCCACCCCAATCATTCATCATCAACTCCCAAAGCCAAATTTTCCCCAAACAAGCTATGCACCACATCATGAAATTCGAGCTGCTTTCTAGCTAAATTCCAACATTAGTCACAGTCCATTTTAGAAACTTCTTTCTCTCCAAATAGAAAATATCAGTTTTAAGTGTAACAGAATTTCACAGGAGTAAAACGTAGGTGGAAATGTTTGTGGTTCCTGGTTACAGTAGGTGACAGCAGGTATGTCGAAAGAACAACCGTTTGCATTGCTTGACAGATGTCAAACCCGACAAGTCAAAAACAATACTGGTAACGTTACAGTGAATGGAAAACTTTCATCAACTACTGAAAAGGAAAATATTAAAAATAAAAAAAGATATGCCATATGGGTTCCTATGAAGTTCTCTTTGCATCGTCATGACTGAAAGCAGTCATACAGGGCTTGCTTGTGATAACTTGTTACAGGACAAGAAAACACTGCTGTGTGTATAGGCAATGTGGCAGGTGAGAGTGATTAATGCTCAGTAGTTGTGACACAAGTAAGTTTACTTCCTTCTATGCATCCGCTGTGTAAGCTATCACCTGCCTCACTCAGAAAAACATTTCACCTAACAATCTGTAAATGTACCAGCAGCTAAACTGGGGACTGTATAAAAAGGAAGTAAATGTTTTATTATTTCTTTTTTTTTTTACCTTTTTCAAAGCATGGAGAGCCTTCATGATTAGAAAGAATGTAACCTGATGATCTGCTGACAGGTAAATTCAGCACACCGAATGTCCCAGAGCCTGTATAGCAATTAAGGCCAGTGTTTATCTCTGTACAATGAAGATAGAATATCATAATGCTTATCAAATCCCACAACATGACTGGGTAACATGAGGGCTATCACATGAGAGATCACAGTACTGCAAGCTGACCTTTTGTAGGAAAATCTTACAAAATACATATAGAGTAAGTAACCATGTAGTGAAAAATATGGCTGCAACTCTATATACACTATATTGTCAAAAGTATTGGGACGCCGGCCTTTACAAACACATGAACTTTAATGGCTTCCCAGTCTTAGTCCATGGGGTTCAAAATTGAGTTGGCCCACCCTTTGCAGCTATAACCGCCTAAACTCTTCTGGGTAGGCTGTCCACAAGGTTTAGGAGTGTGTCTATGGGAATATCTGACCATTCTTCCAGAAGCACATTTGTGAGGTTAGGCAATGATGTTAGGGAGAAGGCCTTACTCACTGTCCGTGCTCTAATTCATCCCAAAGGTGTTCTATGGGGTTGAGGTCAGGACTCTGTGCAGGTCAGTCAAGCTCCTCCACTTCAAACTCCCTCATCAATGTCTTTTTGGACCTTGATTTATGCACTGGTGCGCAGTCATGTTGAAACAAGAAGGGGCCAACCCCAAACTATTCTCACAAAGTTGGGAGCCTGAAATTGTCTAAAATGTCTTGGAATGCTAACGCCTTAAGAGTTCCCTTTACTGAAACTAAATGGCCAAGCCCAACCCCTGAAAAACAACCCCACACCATAATCCCCTCTCCACCAAATGATTTGGACCAGTGCAAAAAGTAAGGTCCATAAAGACATTGATTGACATTGAGTCCTGACCTCAACCTGACAGAACACCTTTGGGATGAATTAGAGTGGAGACTTAGAGCCAGGCCTTCTTGTCTAACATTAGTGCTTGACCTCCCAATTGCGCTTCTGGAAGAATGGTCAAACTTCCCAGAAGAGTGGAAGCTGTTATAGCTGCAAAGGGTGGACCAACTCAATATTGAAACCCTACAGACTAAGACTGGGATGCCATTAAAAAGTTATAATTAAAAGTGTGTGTAAAGGCAGGCGCCCCAATACTTTTGACAATATAGTGTATATCATCGTATAAAAAAAAAAGGAATGCAGTGTGGTGCTTGATGTAAGCAACTGCTACATGATTGTTGGCACCAGAAAAGGTGGTGAAGCTTTTCAGAAACTGCTAACCTGCCAGAACTTACATACTACAGTCCTAGAAATCATAGGGAATGATGTAATAAACAAAAAAATGTAGGGAGTAAGAGTTTCCCAGTAGGAAATGCCTTGTTCACGACATAGGTCATGAGAGAATGGCAAGACTTGTTCAAAATACTGGGCAGGTAATAATCATTTACATAACCCCTCTTTACAAAAGAGGATTTAAAGAATGCACAAATCTAGCATTTCATATTCCTGATATGTGCCTACTGTACCATGTACTTGTATGAAAAAGTATGCTGTTCTCTTTGTATTGCTTCCTTGTGTGAAATCCCTGGTGTTCCTGCCAGTCCCATTGCTTTCCTATTATAAAATGACCACAGTAAGTATGAAAGCACAAAGTGGTCACTTCTTTAGCTATTGCTGCCAACTTAGTGTGCTCTCCTCTAATGATAGTTACATAGTTTGTGAGGTTGAAAAAAGACATCAGTCCATCCAGTTCAACCTATGTGTGTGTGTGTGGGTTTGCTGTTAACCGTACATTGTATACCCCTGTATGTTGTGGTCTTTAAGGTGCCCATCTAATAGTTTTTTGAAACTATCGATGCTCCCTGCTGATACGACTGCTTGTGGAAGAGAATTCCACTTCCTTACTGCTCTGACAGTAAAGAACCCTTTATGTATTTTAAGGTTAAACTGTTTTTCCTCTAGTTTTAGTGAGTGGCCACGTGTCTTATTGTATTCCCTTTCTCTGAATAGTTTGTTACCTATGCTAGGGGGGAGGTATTTTGGGGTTTGTATTTGTGTTTATTTTATTTCATGTTGACATGGTGTTCAGGGTGCTTAAAGGAAAAACACCTAAACACATCACAATATATTATTTTCAATCAATGATCAATGATGATTGAAAATGATTGAAAATAATATATTGTGATGTGTTTAGGTGTTTTTCCTTTAAGCACCCTGAACACCATGTCAACATGAAATAAAATAAACACAAATACAAACCCCAAAATACCTCCCCCCCTTATTACACTTGCAGCTAATTAAAAAAAGCAGTTTAACTGTAAATAAAGGCCCTATTAACATACCATATGTGGGAGATCTGTAGAAGTGAGAGATCTGTACTGGGGTAGACCTGTACAGGTGAGATTTGTACTGGGGAAGATCTGTACTGTAGAGAGCTGTACTAGGGGAGATGTATACTGGGGAGCGCTGTGCTGGTGGAGGTCTTTACCAGTGGGAGAGCTTTACTGGGGAGAACTTTACTGGGCAGAGCTACACTGGATACATATGTACTTGGAGGATCTGTACTATTGGAGAATATGTTCTAGGTGAGGTCTGTACTAGTGAAGGTGTGCTATATGGGGGGTGCGCTGTACTGAGGGAGACCAGTACTGCAGATACTGTAGTTATTTTGGTAAGGGCTGTACTGAACTGAAAGCTGCCATAACCCCCAGTATTTTCTTACAGGGCAGACTATCCTCTTTCACATAAAAGTGGTCCCAAGGATCATTTTTATGAGTGGCAGGAGAAGTGCCCTCCCCTCCCGCCGCTTCCCAGTCGTTTTTCCCGCTTACCGGAGCCGTCAGTAGCAGGGAAAATGATCCAGTTCATCCATGTTCCAGGCAGGAAGTCGAGTGAGGGCAAGATGGCCCCCTCTCGACTCTATGGCCTTGGAAGACTGGAGCGACGTCATACGTCGCTTCCTCTCAACAGCCTTTTTTTTTTTGTTTGCTTCTTTTAAGGGTAGATGTGAGATCTGAGGTTTTTGTTTTTTAACCCAGATCTCAAATTAAAGAGGACCTGTCCTGCTTATTTTTATTGCAAGGGATGTTTACATTCCTTGTAATAGGAAAAAAAGTGATAAAAAAAGTTTTTAAAGGGAAAGCATAAAAATAAAAAATAAAAGGTAAAATAAATAAGAAAAAAATTAAAGAGCCCTGTCCCTCCGAGCTCATGCGCAGAAGCGAACGCATACACAAATGGTGCCCACATACCTAAACGGTGTTCAAACCACACATGTGAAGTATCCCCGCGATTGTTAGAGCGAGAGCAAATATTCTAGTCCTAGACATCCTCAGTAACTCAAAACTGATAACCTGTAGAAATTTTTATAGCGTCGCCTTTGGAGATTTTTAAGTACCAATATTTGTCGCCATTCCACGAGTGTGCGCAATTTTGAAGCATGACCTGTTGGGTATCTATTTACTCGGCGTAACATTTTCTTTCACATTATAGAAATAAGTTGGGCTAACTTTACTGTTTTCTTATTTGTTAATTCAAAATGTTACCTTTTTCCCGAAAAAAATTGCTTTTGTAAGACCACTGCGCAAATACAGTGTGACATAAAGTATTGGAACGATCTCCATTTTATTCTCTAGGCTCTCTGCTAAAAAAAAAATTATAATGTTTGGGGGTTCTAAGTAATTTTCTAGCAAAAAATACTGATTTAAATAGTGTCAGAAATAGGCCTTGTCCTTAAGTTGTTAAGAAGTTCTATTATTGATTACACTGCCTGTAACATGATAAAGGGAAGAGAGTCTGATCAGTCAACCTATTCACAGATCATGTTACAGGCAGTGTTATCAATGAAAGCACTTTTCTCAGTGGAGGAGAAGGAAAAAGAAGGCGTGTCCCCATCAGACCATCTGTACTGCTGTTCTGTCGGTTTACCATTGCAGCACTGGTTGTTCAGTGGCAGGAAGAGGACAGGCCTCTGCAGTGAAGTTTTCTCCAAGATCCAGCTGCCTGTACAACATGGATCATAGTTCATTATAGGTAAGTAATGTGACTAAAGTTTTAGGTATTTTTATTTTTAGCTAAACTTCAGCTTTAAAGACAATGCCAAAGTTTCTAATCTGCATAGCTGTTCAGGGTCAGTGACCTCAAAAGTCTTAAATCCATTATATCAACAACTAGCAATTTTGGATTTATAGACAATACAGGTTTCCCTCAACTATATTTTATGCCATAACAAAATAGGTAATTATTTTACCTTCTTTTGTGCAAAATGTATCTTCTATAAAAAGATGTCAGCATTTAGTTGTTTTCCAAAATAGTTTTTTTTTTTGTTCTTTTAAGGGAATTCAAGTTTACACAGTAGAATTTGGCAAGCTATGATGAGTAAAATTAAAATTACAGTTATATTGTTATTTTGTATGGGCACTTAATTGCTTATTATAGAAAAAAAATAGCTAATATGAAGCATGTTCTTACAAGCAAACTATCGGGGTGAAAAAGTTACTACACATCTGTGTTTAGTATGACAAATAGCACTTAATCTTCCACCTAGCAAGGAAATTGCCAGATATGTCTCATATGACAACAAGAAAATAGAAGGAGTGGTCATCTTTAATTCTTTTTGTATGGACAGCAAATTTGAGCAAACTTTGCTGATGGCCAAACTGTCAGTCATCCCCATGTCATATGAGACTTGAGAAAAGTCAGTACAATGTATAAGTAATTGTACATTTCAGGAAGGTAAACATCTTTTTCCAAGGAATGACAGCAAGTTATGACATAAGTGCAACTGTTAAAAGACATGTTTTAATGGAAAGAAAAAAATGCGAGATGAATGAAGAACTTGATGCGTATGCATGATGCAAGCCAACATTTTAACAATTCTAACCACAAAAATGTGTGTGACGGTGATATCATGTACATGCTGTGTGGAGGAGATGTTTTATTTTTAGATATAATGGTTGCAAGTTATTATCAGAAATATGATGGAATGACAATCATAGTGAGATTGACCCCAAAAGGAAGACGACATCCAGATACAGTACTAAACCGTGCTAATATGTGTTTGATTGATTTAGCTACTGAAATAAATGTCTGGTCTAAAAATGAGAAAGTTGAATGGATGTCTTTATACAGACAAACATATCTTTGTGACACCATAATTTGTCTGTCATTGTTAGCTTATTGCTCTAAATTAGAGTTGGGTGAATCAGTTTATGGAAAACAGGATTGATGAAGATTGTTCTGATTAGCCCATCATGGCCATCCATGAACTGTTGGCAATTGGCATCCAGTTTGGCATCTCAATGGTGTTTGCTAGGCCCTGTAATGTTGTATTACATACTCTTTCATCTTACTTCTTTTCCCCACAGCAAGTCACATATCCTCAAATAGGACCTAAATGGTCAGCAGTCTTGAAGTGCACTAATGTTGCTAATTTGTCCATAATGCTGCTCAGTGAAACCATTGCACATCATCATATGTACAGGTACGACTCAAAAAATTAGAATATCATCAAAAAGTTAATTTATTTCAGTAATTCCATTCTAAAAGTGAACTTCATATATTATATAGATTCATTACACACAGAGTTATATATTTCAAGCATTTCTTTCTTTTAATTTTGATGATTATGGCTTACAGCTAGTGAAAACACAAAATCTCAGAAAATTTGAATAATACACAAGACCAATAATAAAAAAGGATTTTTAATACAAAAATGTTGGCTTACTGAAAAGTATGTCCATGTACAGTATAGTATGCATTCAATACTTGGTTGGGGCTCCTATTGCATGAATTACTGCGGCGGTGTGGCATTGAGGCGATCAGCCTGTGGCACTGCTGAGGTGTTATGGAAGCTCAGGTTTCTTTAAAAGCAGCCTTCAGCTTGTCTGCATTGTTGGGTCTGGTGTCTCTCATCTTCCTCTTGACAATACCCCACATATTCTCTATGTAGTTTAGGTCAGGTGAGTTTGCTAACCGGTCAAGCACAGTGATACCATGATCATTAACCAGGTATTGGTACTTTTGGCAGTGTGGGCAGGTGCCAAGTCCTGCTGGAAATCAAAATCAGCTTCTCCATAAAACTGGTCAGCAGAGGAAAGCATGAAGTGCTCTTGAATTTCCTGGCAGAGGAGTATAAATACATTTTGGATGGCAGGTAAAACCACTAAGTGAAAAGCTAATGTTAACCAGCCAATGAGCGTGGCTGTTTACCACGTGATCGGCTGTGATCCATTCACAGCTGATCACGTAGCTCTGCCCTCTGTGTAGACTGCGCATGCGCACGATCGGGAGGGCGCGGCACAGTAATGTCGGTGGCAGCGTGTTTCCAGGAACACAGCTCATCACCAACAGCGGTAAACGGCGGTAAATGACTGTTTAACATCTGATCGGCCGTGATCCATTCACAGCCGATCACAAATGTAAACACAGCCTGTTAACTGGCTGTTACTAGCTCTTCTCTCCTCACACACAGTTTCCCTTTTCCAGAGCCAGGAGCAGTGAGTTACCGATCTGTGTTCTGTCAGTTTACTCTGCACTAAGCTAAAAAAAAGAGAACATGTCCCCATCAGCAGTGTAGTCTTCAGCCCCCCCCCCCCACCCTGCACCTGTCACCAAACAGTCACCACATCAGTGCCTATAAAGTGCAACTGCCACCCATCAGTGCCCATAAACTGCACTTGTCACCATCAGAGACTGCAATCAGTACTGTTAGCGGTGCACCTGTCACCCATCACTGACAATCGCCTGTCACCTATCACCCATCAGTGCCATCGCCTGTCACCCATGAGTCACCCATCAGTGATCATCGTCTGTCACCCATCAGTGAACATCATCAGTCACCCATTAATCACCCATCAGTGATCATTACCTGTCACCCATCAGTGACCGTCACCTGTCACCCATCAGTGACCATCACCTGTCACCCATCACCCATCAGGGATTGTCACCTGTCACCCATCAGTGACTGTCACCTGTCACCCATCAGACACCCATCAATGACCACCACCTGTCACCTATCAGTCACCTGCCAGCCATCAGTGACCGTCAGCAGTCACCTGTCACCCGTCGCACAGCCTATCACCAAAGTACCCGTCGCACAGCCCATCACCAAAAAAGTGTACAGCAGTGAGAAGGCGTTTCAGATCCTCTCCATTAATCATGAGAGCAATGGGGAGTTCTCATCAGATTCCAATTTCCGAATTCAATTTAGAATTTAAACCAATTGGTAGTAGTGGATCGGCGACAAAATCAGAGGAAGAATGGGCCCCTTCTAAAAGGGCACTGTGCTGTGGAAACCAAGCAGCTGCCAGTAATAGAACCCAGGATCAAATGCCCAGGTGCAGTACCAGTACCAGCACTACCACCAGCGATAAACCCCAGGATCAAATGCCCAGGCCCAGCACCAGTGCTGCAGTATCACTCCTAAGTACCAGCGCAGGAATTTCAAATCCCCCAACTACCAGCACTGGAGTGTCACATCCCCCAAGATTCAGGGCCACTACATACCTTCCAGATGCTCTTGCTAACCCAACATGACTGCCCTCCAACTCGATATCAGCAAGCATTCCCCCTTTCACTGCACAGCCAGGTGTGCAGGCCAATCCTGAGAATTTCTGAGAATTTTTTTTTCTTTATTTACTTTTGCCCAACACTTTACTGCAATTTTTTGTGGACCAGACCAATCTCAATGCCCAGCATATTGCAAACAACCCCCAATCATCCTATGCCCATTGTTTGAGAGGAGAGATTTGACTTTGGAGGAGTTCAAATTGTTTATGGGCCTCAGTATAAACATGAGGCTTACAAAAAAGGACATACCGATTGGTCCACCAACACCATCCACCACATGCCCATTTATTCTGCCGTAATGTCCAGGTCCCGATATGAGACGATTATGCGCTTCCTTCACTTCAGCGTCAACTCCCAGTGCCCTCCCCGAAATCATCCAAATACTGAAAAATTAAGTAAAATTCACCCACTCATAAATTTTTTTCCCAAGGATGTGTAGAACTTTATGTCCCTGATCAGGACATACGTATGGATGAGTCCCTGGTACACTTTACAGGCCAGCTAGGAATAAAACAATATATCCCTAGCAAAGGGGCCAAATACGGGGTCAAAATTTACAAGTTATGCAAAAGATCCATGGGATATCTGTATGCATTCCGCATATATGAAGGAAGAGATTCCCAGCTCCAGCCCCCTTTGTGCCCGGCCTACATGGGCACAACCGGAAAAATTGTATGGTACCTGGTATACCCACTGCTGAGCAAAGGTTATCATATACAGTATACCTGGATAACTACTATATCAGCCTGCCCCTTTTCAAACACGTATACCTTGCAAAAACCCTGGCCTGTGGAGCCTTCAGAAATAGCAGGAAGGGCTTTGCATAATCTTTGGTCAACAAAAAAATGAGAAGTGGGCAAAAAGCAACTTTGAGAAGCAACAAAGTGTTGGCCTTGAGTTGGAAGGATAGCAGGAATGTATATATGATGTCCACCATCCATAATGACACTACAGCTGAGGTTCAAAGAAGACAAAGTCCCATTCAAAAGCCAACATGTGTCCAAGAACTTAATCTTAACATGGTGTTGGGGCGGGGGGGGGGGGGTGGATTTCAATGACCAAATGCTTCAGCCCTATTTGGCAACAAGGAGGTCCTGTTTCTGGTACAAGAAAGTAGAGATGTAATTAATTTGGGCATTTATAATACATATATTATCTACACCAAATCCACGGAAAGCCCTACCCCTTCCTAAAATTAATGGAAGAAATGATCACGTCCCTCATCTATCAACAAAGAACCCCCCCAAAAAACCTTCACTCTGATGCTGTTTTCGTAGAGATACTAGCTACCATTGTTCCCAGTGTCCCTCCCAACCCAGCCTGTGCTTTGGAGAATGCTTTTGACTTTATCACGCATCCCTAAAATATTAGCCCATATTTTTAATCATTTTAATCATCTGTGCTGACCATTTTCCATGTTTCCTCAAATAACCATGCCACTGCCTGCCATGTAAACTGACCCTGGCCTGTTTTTAAACGATGCCTCTGCCTACCATTTGGACTGCTTTCACATGAACTGACCCTGGCCTGTTTATCAACTACGCTTCTGCCTACCGCTTGGACTGCTTGCATGTGAACTGACCCTGATTCTGCCTACTGCTTGGACTGATCTGTTGCCCTGCTACTGTAGTACACAGGGGTCTTACATATGTGAGGGGCTCCAGAATTGTTTTTGGGATGGAGAAAACACATTTTTTTGGTTCTCTCCGGCTTTCGTAATTTCCGTATTAGGGTCTGGAGTTCTGAGGCTTCAAAGAGATTTGGGTGGGAGAAGCCTCTACCCCTGTGCCTAGGTCTCACCTGACTGAGGCCCTCAGCCTGCTGCTGAACTGACCACACCTCTGCCTGCTACCTGTACTATGGGAAAAATTAGCTGTAGCAAGAGACAGTATGTTTATGAAGGGCTGGGGAGCAGTAAAATAATGAGTGTCTGCAGGTAACAGTGTACCAGGACCAAAATTATGGCTGTGCTGACCATGCATGTCTCTTCCTGGACAATTCCTTAGGAAAAATGCTTTGGATGTGCTGCTGATAATACCCCAGTACTGACTATAGACAATATTCCTACCTGCTGTCTGGATAATTATTATTGCTGTCGCTAAGCATGTCCCTGTCTGTTGCCTGGACCAACGCTCTTCTCTGTGGAGAACGTTGGTCCAACTGCACTACTAAAACCACAGGCTATACTTTTTTTTTTTTTTTTTTACCCTTTCCTCAATAGAATGTATTTTGGAGTGTAATTTTTGGTATGTACATGCTATGTGTTAGAAATATGAAGGGCCTTCAAAAATGATAGGTTGTCAGGAAGCTAGATGTGTATTTTATTTTCCTAGAATGCCTGACAATGCTACTTGAATGTTGGGCCTCTGTATGTTTCTAGGCTGTGTAAAAGTCTAACACGTGTGGTATTGCCATACTCAGAAGGTGTAGCAGAATGTATTTTGGGGTTAAATTTTTGCTATGTACATGCCATGTGGTAGAAATATTGTATAAATGGACAACTTTGTGTGACAAAAAATGTGTTTTCATTTTCTTTCCACATTTTCCAAGAAATTGTGGAAAAAAAAAGACATGTTCAAAAGACTCATTATGCATCAAAGATTATACATTGGGGTGTCTTCTTTCCAAAATGGGCTAATTTTGTTGGCGTTTCCATTGTCCTGGTGCTCCAGGGCCTTTAAGAGTGTGATAGGTTGTCAGGAAATTATATGTGTAATTTATGCTCCTAGAATACCTGACGATGCTATTTGGATGTTGGGCCTCTGTATGTGGCTAAGCTCTGTGAAAGTCTCACACATGTGGTATCACCATACTCAGGAGGAGTAGCAGAATGTGTTTTGGGGTGTAGTTTCAAGTATGCATATGCATAAGAAAAACCATTAAATACGACAATTTTGTAAAAAAAAATCGTAATTTTGCAAAGAATTGTGAGAAAAAATGACAACTTCATAAAACTCACCATGCCTCTTAATAAATACCTTGGGATGTCTACTTTCCAAAAAAGGATAATTTGGGGGTATTTGTACTTTCCTGGCTTGTTAGTGTCTCAAGAAATGAGATAGGCCTTCAGTACATCAGGTGTGTTAAATTTTCAATGATTGGCACTATAGCTTGTAGATTCTATACCTTTCACAAAGACCAAAACATATACACTTATTTGGGATATTTTTACCAAAGATATGTAGCAGTATACATTTTGGCTAAAATTTATGAAGAAAAATTACTAATTTGCAAAATTTTATGATCGAAACAAAGAAAAATGCATTTTTTCACAACATTTTTTTTGTTTTTTTTTTATTTATAGCGCAAAAAATAAAAAACCCAGTAGTGAATAATTACCACCAAAAGAAAGCTCTATTTGTGTGAAAAAAGGACACAAATTTTATGGCTAACATCTTCCTAAGCAAATGGGAACAGGAACAAATCCATAAAAAGAATATTGATGAGTTGTTGGTGTACAAAAGATACATTGATGATGTATTTGTCATATGGAGAGAGTCAGAGGCAAGCCTTAAGAATTTTTTGGATAATATTAACATCAATAATTACAATATAGTATTCTCGGGTGTATGGGACAGACATCAAATACATTTCTTGGATCTGATGATCTATAGGAAAGGAACTATATTGTACACCAAAACTTTGTTTAAACCAACTAATCGGGATAGGTATATTCCCACCCACAGGTGTCATCACCCGAGATGGATAAAGGGGATCCCAAAAAGTCAGACAATTAGAATACGGCGAAATTGTAAGGAGGACGAACAATATAACAGCCAGGCAGATATACTTGTGAGTAGATTTAAGGATAAAGGGTACAAAGAAGAAAAATGATTAGAACTTAAATGAGAAATCAGCAGCCTAGATAGAACATCATTACTTAAAGACAAAGTAAGAGATAAAACAGACAAAAATATGGCATTCTTTACACAATACCATAGAAAATTATAAGACAGCATTGGCCTATATTATTTAGAGACAAAGTGTTTAAAAGTATCTTACCCCCCCAAACCTCGGTTTCTATACCTTAGAGCCCCAAATTTGAGGGACAAAATAGTACACAACATGCTAGACCCCCTAAAACTATGGTTACCTTTTTCGATCGTGCGCACACCTGGAAGGTTTTATTATATGCACTGTACATGCAGTATCAGCTGTATGATGCCCTAGGGGCTGTTTTTAACCTGTTAATATTTTAAATAAATCTGGATTATTTTCACTGACATACTGCACTTTGAGAAGTCCCTTTTATTTGCTCCGAGATCTATAGGAGACCCTGATGCTAAGGAGACCTGATACAGTGGACCCTGAGCTTGGATATTGTAAGATTCTGGTACCTTTGGTACCCTTATTTACCATTTCCCTTTCAAAACATTGCGTCCCACCTTTCTAGTTAGGTGGAACGCATACACCTTTAAGACGGATGACGTCATCACTGAGCGCCACTGAGCGGCTATTTCAATCGCCAGCATTCTCTCTCACGTTGTTCGTTCAATGTGTGTCTACATGCTCACAAGCCTTGTCTTGCTGTCGGAACCTCCAGCTATTTGCCTTTACCTGGAACAGACCGGAACCTCGCATCTGATCCCGTATCTCGCAACCGGATCACTCCCTCACTACTGGACCCCTCTACTTACTAAACCTTACTAGTGATAAGTACCCCACAGGGGAATCCTCCATAACTAACTTACACTATCATCTTCTGCACATTAAGGACTGTTACTATCTATGCATACTAATTCTACCATCTGCACTGTTACATAGATTGCTAGCTCTTGAGTCTACTACCATCTATCCTTGCACTGGGTTAGTCTATCCTGTCTATGTCATCTGCTGTCCTTACCACCTGTTACTATACATGATTACTAACCTATCTGCATTCTACCTATTACCATCTACTACTCTCCTGAACATTACTATCAAGTGCTTACCATTACTGTCACTGCTCACACCTGTCCCTTCAGCACATCACCTCCATACTATCATATACATCCTATCACTCCAGGAACATCTTATTGAGTGTGTGTATATCTGTATGCTGAAGCAGACAGGCCCACAGTGATGAGTCTGGAGAGTTGGATCTGGTATTCCAACACATCTCTACATGACTACTGAGTGGAGATTCTGCAGCTGCAAATCCAGCTTACAATAAAAACGCAGGAGCGTTACAGATATACTCTAAATGCTATATGATCCCTTGTTGCCATAAGGTAACAGGGATCCAAAACTTCTGGTAAGCCTTCACTCCTTCCACACTTTGTAGGTGTTTGGAGGTTCCCACCATCACTAATTTCCTGCATGATTTGTATACATCACATGGATGCTGTTGTTTGTTAAAGCACAAAATATTGGACTATTATTTATGGACAGTTTTTTTGTTTGCACAGAGCACTGAAGCACTATTATGGAAATTGTTTACACATCTATATACATTTGCATGCACTTTATTAGTAATTTTTTATTAATCATTAACGTTATATTGATTGATCACTTTTTATCTGAGTATATTTAGTATATGCGAATATACAGCACATTTTCTTATTGATGAGCACAGATGCACTTTGATGTTTGAAAAAAGGAATATCGCGCTGCTGGTATTTGTGATTTCTAGCTAGACGTTTTCCCTTTGTGGACGTGATGCAGCTGCAATTCCCCTAAATTTAAGTCACATTATTATTTAATTATCACGAACGGTGAGTGTTTGTAATTCTTTTTACAGTGTTGCATGACTGAGTAATTGTCATTCAAAGTGTGAGAGATTTGAAAGCTGAAAATTGGTCTGGGCAGGAAGGGGATGAAAGTGCCCTGTATTGAAGTGATTAATGGCATCCCAGTCTTAGTCTGTAGGGTTAAATATTGAGCTGGCCCACCTTTGGCAGCTACACCAGCTTAAATTTTTCTGAGAAGGCTGTCCACAAAGTTTAGCAGTATGTCTATGGGAATATCTGACCATTCTTCTAGAAGTGCATATTTGAGGTCAGGCACTGATGTTGGAGAGAAGGCCCGGCTTTCAGTCTGTGCTCTGATTCATCCCCTAGGTATTCTATCAGGTTGAGGTCAGGACTTTGTGCACGCCAGTCAAGTTCCTCCACCCCAAACTTGCTCATCCATGTCTTTATGGACCTTGCTTTGTGCAGTGGTTCAAATCATTTGGTGAAGGGGGGAATATGGTGTGGGGTTGTTTTTCAGGAGTCGGGCTGGCCCCTTAGTTCCAGTGAAGGGAACTCTTAAGGCGTCAGCATACCAAGACATTTTGGACAATTTCATGCTCCCAACTTTGTGGGAACAGTTTGGGGATGGCCCCTTCCTGTTCCAACGTGACTGCACACCAGTGCACAAAGCAAGGTCCATAAAGACATTGATAAATGAGTTTGGGGTGGATGGAAATTGACTGGCCTGCCTCAACCCAATAGAACACCTTTGGAATGCGAGACAAGCCTCCTTCTCGTCCAACATCAGTGCCTAACCTCACTAATGAGCTTCTGGAAGAAAGGACAAACATTCCCATAGACACACTTCTAAACCTTGTGGACTGCCTTCCCAGAAGAGTTGAAGCTGGTATAGCTGCAAAGGGTGGGCCAACTCAATATTGAAACCCTACGGACTAAGACCAGGATGCCATTAAAGTTCATGTGCGTGTAAAGGCAGGTTTCCCAATTTTTATAAAATAGTGTATCTGCTACACCAAATTGTCTCCCAATTGTGCTCTTCTTCCCAATCTGAGGGTTGCATATACCAGGTCAAATTCAGATACTTACACTAGTTGCATTAAAAATATACATGTAATGACTTAATACATACATCATAAATACATTAATCTGCATCTTTTATATTTGCCTCCAATTTAGCTTTAAAGGAGAAGTATGGCTAATAAGCAAACATACTGACCTATATGGCTGCAGCACCGATCCCAGCTGCAGCTGTCCCATGCTGCCCCATAAGGCAGAGAACTGAGCGATCAAAGACCACCAACGACAAGTCTTCAGCCTGCAGAGAGCTGGTGACTGTCAGTCAGCAGCTCTATGCTCTGCCCCCCCAGTGCTCACTGGAGCGCTGGGCTGTGTAGGGGGCAGGTGACTCAGTCTGTCAGTGGCTTGCTGAGCCAGGTCCAGGCTCAAGAAAGATGCCATCAGCCAACAGCAGGCTTCAGCCCACTGTCAGGTGAAAATGGGTCACAGGAGTGGAGAACAAACTGCACTCCTGTGATCTATAGGAGAAGTATAGCCAAAAAACTTGTTCTTGCAATGTGTTACAAAGCTTCTAATGCCATGTATCATATGCTGATATTTAAGAAAACGAGGATACAGTTGGTACAACAGTAAAATGTAGCCTCACCCTCTCAAAGGTCTCAGAGTAACTGTATCTAAAAAGAAATGATCTAACCATATCAACAGTGTCCTATTATGAGATGACAGATAGCAATCTCAGAACAAAATACAGAGAGATCTTTCTTATTAGTGTTGATCAACTGTTATGTATTCAGTCTTTCACCACAGCCAAATGGAAATTCTTTTTAACATATGGGAACACATACACTGGAAGAAAAGAAAAATTTCCTTTAAGAATAAGTCAACATACTGCACTGAGTGACATGTAATTTGTGTGTTCTTTTGTAAATGTTCTAAATGATGACGAGACTAAACCAAGGGGCAGCACACCCTTCACTATATAAATGTCTAATATAGGTTTGCTGAGCATCAAGTGAAGCAAAACAAAAACAAGTGCAAACAATACATGTAGCACAGTGTCAAACAGTGCTCAAAGAATCTTATATCCGAGTACATACACAGCAAACACTAGTGATGATAGTTCATGTCATGTCATTCACACACTGTAACATTTGCAGGCCTCCAGGAATGTAAGCTGTGCTGTTTTGTAGACAGAAGTGGTGTTAATAGCTTGCTGGACATTTTGTAAAAAGGTATATTTTTGCTATGTATGAAACAATATCATTTAACCACCTAAATCATTTGCAGACTCAAGTCATATTTCTTGTGAAAAGACTACCATATCATGTTTAGGGCATGCTGTAGGGCTGTAGAACATAGTGGATGCCTTGGGGACCCAGAGGAGAACAGTTGGTGTGCTTTAGCGAATTGTGGGTGTGGCAAAATTGCACGAATATTGCAAAGATCTTAATACTTGAGCCATTTCACTGTGTACACAGTAACATACGCCACAGTCCTTGTATCAAAATTATGTTTTATTACTTCGCCACAAGCAAGAGTTTAAAGACACATGTACAAACCTCAGCACAATCTTATGTAAAAAAAATTAAAAATAAAATTAAAAAATGAAAGGACCACTTAGCAACCACCAGCTGTTGTACAGTATAAGGAGTGGAGTGTTCAGAAGTATGTTATGTACAACCCACCAGGAGTATAAAATATGCAGTATAGTGAAAATAGTGCAGGGCTCAGAAGTGCTCAAGACATGCAGTGCTGGGGTCTGGTGTGCATATTGCACAGAGCACAGGGGCCAGGGTTAATAATTCACAAGGTGCAGGGCTCAAGACTGTATAAACATACAGAGTGCAGGTGTCAGGTAAGCATATTGCACAAGTCAATAGACAGAGGTAACAACCATCTCAGATGGTAAGAACATACATATAGAAAAACAAGAAAGCATTTGAATCACTGTGTTCACACATACGCTATATGCCATATTTTTAAGAATTAAAAAAACTTTATATAGAATTTGCTAATACCATTTTTGTTTAGGCCCTTGATTTTCTGTGGACTTGAGGTGAGCAGGGCGCTCAGTTAGTATAGCTATATATAAAAGTTGCTGGTTCAAATTGAAAATAGATAACTGTTAACGAGTAAAAGGACTAAAAAAATGAGGTTAAGGAGTCAACAAGGAAAAAACAGAAGAGATACAGAGGGAAGAAGGGTTCCCCTCTTGCCATGGGCATCCGCAGGTAGGAGCAAGGGGGGGAAAATGCCACCCTCCCCTAGAATCTCAACTTCCCCTTTCAAATGGTTGTTAAGCCACTTTATACCATCCTGTCTGGTCTGTTTAATAACCCTGTGTGCCTGTGTGTATGTGTTTTAAAAAAATAAGTCGTTCTTTACCAGTTTTCAGAGGCCCGAGCACCGCTCACGTGACCCGTCGGCTCTCTCCTCTCCCCGTCTGACAGCTGCCTGCAGCGGGCGGGGCCAAGGATTCCTCACGGATTGCAGTCGGGAGGGGAGGAGGAGGGGAGGGGGAGAGGAGGAGAGAGGCGGCGGGTCACGTGAGCGACGAGTGGCGCTCTGAAAACTTGTAACGAATGGCTTATTTTATAAAACACAGACATGGGGGTACACAGGATTAATAAACAGGCTGTAGGCAGGATTTGAAACTTTAAATGAAACTACAGCAATAGGAGGAGAGGGGGGGGGCGGATACTGACACAGGAGCAGACAGGCAGGGAGAGAGGCGGGGTGGGGGAGAGGACAGAGGAGGACAGGAGGGCTGCAGATCATGGAGGTACATAAACTGACCACAGTGTCAGGGCTCAGCAGCCATGACATACCGTGGTCAGTTTACAGAGGGGAGGACATAGCCAGGCAGGAACAGCCAGGTATTTTAGGTGATAGAAGGGGCCAAATTACACAGCACATGCACTGTGCCGTATAACATGCTTTAAGGGAACAGGATCAATTTTTTTTTAGGTTAACAAATGCTTTAAAAATAAACTTTTCTGTTTGCTCTTTAAAAATAAATACTCAAAATAAGTATAATGACTAAGCCCCTCCCCTTCATGAGATTGATGAAAAGAAGCGGAGCATGGGTGACCTTACAATTATGCCCCTCCCCCCCCCCCCCCCGAAAAAATTTCTGCGGACGCCCACGCCTATAAAGCTAGAAGACGGTCATTAATACTGTATGGGTAAGTATAGTATATACAAGGTAACCAGATGTTGAGAAATTGATCACGAGGACCATGTTTTTTTGTTTTTCTTTCTTTTCTCTTCTTCATGTTCTCTCTCCTTTTCTTACTCTGTATCTGTTTCATCCCTACCTTCCTTCCTGGCTTCCTCTTAATGTTTTCCTCGCATACCCTTATACCTGGGCCCTTGGACCAAGCCAGTTGTTTAGGCCGACAGCTCGGCCGTGTGGCCATATTGTTCAATCCTTGAAAAATCATTATACTGTCACGTATGCACCCACCTTTTTTGATAATTGCTGTTTGAAAGTGTAAACAATTTTCATTTACATGTGACTGTGCAATGCCCCCTGCATGGGTGACTCTAGATCATTCTCTAATGATGGACAACAACGTGATGAAAACTGAGAGCGAGGTTTGGATTAATTATCTGAATAAAGACAATAAAGCTTCCCTTCTGGAGTGGATGGAAAGGTGTAATATTAATCTTGTACAGGTAATGGTCAGAGGAAATATAGTGGCCCTCCTACAGACTGGGTTGGGGAGAAGCTCCTCCACTTGGGACAGAAATATGTATCAACAATCTAACCCCAGAAATATATGAAGATAAATAAATTCAACTTCTTCAGACTGCTGGAACATTGTAACAAAACCAAAGAGTATGTACAGTACATACGGTGCTCCTAGGAGAAGAGCAAAGTCCCTTTGTCTATTGGAAATTTCATCTGTATCTGTAGACCATCAACAGGGTAGAAGAATGGATGAGGCAACTGGATGGATGGATGAACAGGGGAAGGGACAGAGACTGGAACCTCTGCAGAAGATCTGGGTAGGATCACCTTAATGTGAAAGAAAACGAATAGCAGGGTGCTGAGGTCAGTGCACACCCCCTCTCCTGACATCCACCAGGCATTTTGACAGCTGTCATCCTCATGTGCAGCTTAGAATACTGCTGCTAACATCCATACTTTGAGCTGGCTGACTCCCTGTCATCCTTGGTCTCTGTTTGCTCAGTGATGCCTACAGCCTCACACTGATTACAGATGCTAGGTCCCAGGTGTTCCCTATCCATGCTGTTTCATGCTAACTTCATGCTAATGCCTCGTACACACGTACCGATCGTCGGCCAACGATCGGTACGTATGTACGGGGCTTTTGTCACATCCTGCGAGGAGGAAGCAGGGGGCCTGGTCGCACTGTATGTGTCTTTCTAGGCACACAGCCCGACTCGGTAGCATGCTCACGCGAGTGCCCCTATAGTATAGTGCCCCTATAGTACACGGCTTGCTATGGGGGCACTTAGAGAAGAGAAGGAGTGGAGAACACCAGCAGGGGACCTCAAAGAAGAGGTAAGGAGGCACTCTGTGCAATACCATTGCCACAGAGCAGGTAAATATACACCTACTTTCTATTTTAATAAAGAAAATAGAAATATCACTTTAAGGTATATTTTCTAATATAATGTAAAAGAGCTAAGGGTAGGCTGCTATATAGTTTTTAGCAAATTTGGGGACTGCAAGTCCTCCATTATTCTTGGTTTCTTGGTTTTATAAGGGATAGAGTTTTGCTTACTCTGGGTCTTGTATTTCCCCAAATAACATTGAGAACCTTTATTGGCCCTATACACTGTATGATGTAGTGGGAGGTTGCAATTGGTAAAACTCAAAGGATACAAAATACACGTTTTTGGTTTTCATAGACTTCAATAAGGTTAGGGTGCTATTTTGGGGTTTTGCTAATTTTTTATAGTGTTTAGTGAACTTCCAGCAAACCAAACTTTCCTTGGTTCGCTCATCACTAGTTATAAACAATAAAAAGACTGCAATATAAAGTTAAGTTAAATTTAAAGTTCATAGACACTTTATAGAGATATGATTTTAGAGTGTAAAGGATGTTGAAAGATCTGGTTCAACCATCTTAGCATAACAAACTCTTACAGAATGTCAGTGCAAGCTGTCTGCCCATACATCGTAAGTGCAGGCAGTTTCACACTCACAGGAAGAATTAATGAACTACCACAGTGCCATGTTAGTTCATTGAGATGGATGTCTGTACTTGTAGTTTATTTATTCACAGAACTTCTCCTCGTACTGCTGTCACACAGAGGTGGTAGATCAGCCACGCTAAAAACAGGTGGAACGTGTAGCATGTTCCAGAAGGTGAACTTATCTTTTAAACACAATCAAGGTTTTTTTTAGTAGAACAGTCAAAAGTCCCCATAAGGGGGGAAATGGGACTTTAAATGTACCTCGCTGGTGTTATATATGAGCTCCTACAACGTAACAATTCACATAAAAGCATTTTTATTGTATACAAATTATAAAATCAAATTACAAATATAAATCTATACAGAAACATTAAACCCTACTGAACACAATGGAAGCAAAATCTGTCAAATCAAAAATGACAATTTATGCCCAATGGGACAATGCCCAAGGGTTTTTTAAAAAAAAAACAAAATAGCAAGGGGGTTGGCACTGCCTTGGGAAACATGTACCAATGCAATGCAAATCTTTTTTTTTTTTTTGTTTTATGGTTTAATTTATCCTTACCAAAAAACTGCATATGCAAAAAAGAGAAATCTGTAGATAAAAACAAACTGTGTAGCTTTGACTAAAAGTGAATAATGCCCTTCCTATAGGTGTAGGCCATTTACAAACCTCATGAAGTCTGACCTGAAAACGCCCAGAACATTGCTAAGCAAGGCCTAGCTATTATCGCTCACCTTCACTTCACTTGCAGGAGAGGAGTCTAAACCTCTGAGCCCAGAGCTACTGCATCAGGGAGAGAATGAGCATTTGAGGAGGTTTGAATCAGAGAAAAAACGAACTCCTGTGATGGGGAGGGAACAGTAATAGCGGGCCTTGCTTAGCAATATTCAGAGTTTTCAGGTCAGACTTCATGAGGTATATAAATGGCCTACACCTATAGCAAGAGCATTATTCAAAGGAAAAGTATGGCCAAAGCTCTTTTGACCATATTTCTCACTTAGTTATGCACTTCTGTGACCCAAATACAGCTGACAGCAGGCTAAAGTCCGTTGTTGGCGAAAATCACAGAGCTAGTCCAGGCTCTGCAGGGATTTGGATAGCAGATCCTGCCCCCTCCACATCCAAGTCCTCCAGTGAGCTCGGGAGGGGAAGAGCAGAGAGCGGTGACTATCAGTATGCTCAAAGTGGACCCAAGAACTAAGCGATCAATGGTCTTTGATTGCTCAGTTCTTGGTGTAGAGGTGGCAGGGGACAGCTGCAGCATCGGACTGATGCTGCATCTACATAGGTAAGAATTAATGTTTTTGTCTTATCAACTTTAGTCAAAGCTGCACAGTTTGTTTTTATCTACAGATGCCCCTTATCTGCATGGGTATTTTTTTTGTAAAAGTGAGCAGACCCTTTAAATTCCATTCAGCCAGGGGCAGTGTTTTTTTTTTGCTTAAAGTGTCTGTGTGTGCTCCCATTGTGGTCCTCTAAAAAATGTGCCACATCCCTTAAATGGAAAATAAAAATTGTAGTTCCCCTGGGGTTGGACTTTATAGGCACAATGGAATGTAAATACCAAAAAGGTTGTATTAAAAAGCTATAATTTATTAACAAATAGAATATACAAAAAAAGAAGACAATTGTATCACATTAAAAGCATAAGCAAGCATATGTGACATGTGCAGAATTAATTCCACTTCATTTTTGCATATCAAATACTTAGACTGCAATAAACTTATCTATTGTCAATTCTTCATGAATCGACATATATATATATACAGTATATATTTTTTTTTACAATTATTTGAGGCAAAAAACACATTGTAAGTTTGCTTCCTATGCTTGTTTCACTACAGCTTTGCATGATTTGGTCTGGATTGAACTGCTAAGCCCTATTGGACTCCAGCTGTTCCGAGTGTTTTGGGGGGCGCTTTGTCCATTTACTCCTTTTGTCTGGCTACAATCATCCATAGGGGTCTCACCTCATGACCACGCAGCACCGGCTGGGCTCAACCTTTTCCTGTTTTTATTTAGCAAGCACTTTGTTATTTGCTGTGCAAACCAACCATGTAAGTGAAATATGTCTTTTTCATATGTTTTTCTATGATCATTTGAGTTACTATTTTTCCACTCTGCATTAGTTTTGTGCCAGATTGCATTAACAGTTACATGTTATATACTATATACTGTTATACATATTTTTCAATACTTACAGAAAACCTTCCAGAGTTACCCCTGATGAAGAGGTGACTGACCTCGAAACGCGTCGAGCACTCACTTTGGATTGGATGGTTGAGTTTCCATAATTCTGCACATGTCACATATGCTTGCTTATGCTTTTAATGTGATACAATTGTCTTCTTTTTTTGTATATTCTATTTGTTAATAAATTATAGCATTTTAATACAACCTTTTTGGTATTTATATTCCATTGTGCCTATAAAGTCCTACCCCAGGGGAACCACAATTTTTTGTTTTTGCTTAAAGTGAAACATTAAAAATGGGCTATTTATTTAAATAACATGCCGAGGGGGGCTGCAGTAATCCTGTCTATGAAGGGATGCATCTCTGTGATGTTCAGAATTTGCTGCACAAGCACTGACATTTACAAAGAAAAAAGTACCTATTTTAAATTACCACCACATAACATTTCCCTGCATAAAGGCACACAGTAGGACCCCTAAAATACATAGCAGAAATGGTGTTTGTGTGTTAAAGCCAGCAATAGAATGTCATTTGCTTGTGGGGAGGTGCAGAGAACAGAACCTGTATTATGTTTAAGTTCAGTAATTTACAACAAGCCCAGCAGGAAGGCGCACAACTAGGTACACTCACAAAATACAATAGAGATGTGTTACATAGTCAAGTTGAAAAAAGACACAAGTTCATCTAGTTCAACCAATAAAAAAAACAACAACCATACCATCCCATATACATAATCCTATACCCACAGTTGATCCAGAGGAAGGGGAAAAACTCCAGAAAAGCATGATCCAATTTGCTCCAGCAGGGGAACAAATTCTTCCCTGATCCCCCAAGAGGCAATCGGATATTCCCTGGTTTAACTTAACCTATAAATGTAAAGTACCCAGTGATATTATGTTTATTTAGGAAAGAATCCAGGACTTTTTTGAATGAATTTTAGATGTGTAACAGAGCAGGTTTCCGGCGTGCCAACAGTGTCTGTCTTGAGGGGCAGAATGCAGCCTGGCCAGACCGTACCCGAATGGGGAGGTGTTCAGTAGGAATGGTGTGTCCCTATTTTTTCCCTACTTATCTAGAACCTCTCCCTGCTGCTAATCACTGTCCCTACACTATTTGGTGAAATGCATGCCCAGCCTGGGAGCCAGGGTCTCAAATAGGCTCTGTCTGACCCAAGATGGCTGCCAAAGTCACACAGGGTGGCAGTATCCATTCAGATAGCTTCCCCAGTTACCGGGGAAACCATAAAGTAACCAAGTTCCTCTTGACTTCCCCTCCAACTGCAATGCTACTGTGGTTGAGCGCCACCTACAGTGGAGAAAGTAGACTGTATTGCCTACATGCTGACAAATTAAAACCGTTTTATATCATTTTTTTCATGCTACAGCAAGAATGACATAAAAATGTACGTAGAGTCCCCCCCCCCCCCAAAATGCATACTAGACTCTTTGAGTCTGGTATGGATTTTAAGGGGGTATTTCACTTTTAAAAAAATGATCGAGGTTCCCTAGGAAATAAATACCAGATCCTTAGGGTCTGGTATGGATTTTAAGGATTTTCCAATTAAAAAAAAAAAAACAAGAACACGTGAAAGTACCCTTACAAATCCATATCAGCCCCTTAATCCCAGCATGCAGCCTGGCTGGCAGGAAAGGTAGGGATGGCCTTGTGCCCCACCTCATGAACCATTTCAGGTCACATTCCCTCAACATAGGAAGGGCCCCCCACTAGCAAAGCTGGCCAGGTGGTTCTGGGGGTTTTCAGGCTGAATGCTTATATGAATCTCCGAGCCCCTTTAATGATTAGACAGTTTAATGAATGAATAGATATTAGAATGAGTAAAGGGCAATGTTACCTCGAAATAAAGACATCAAAACGTTCGACAAGTCCCTCATTGTAAATTAATCATCAATCACAATGCCCGGCGCTGGCCGACTTGCTGAAAGGGAACACCAGACAGACCTAGCACTCACAATGAATCCCAACACTACTCTTCGCTGAGTGACAGCTCCCTGAGCTGTCATAAGCTGTATAAAAGATGGGGTGGGAGTTAGTGGTTACATTATTGACCAAATATGGCCTTTGCTTATGTGGCTGGGGATTTCTGGTCATGTGGGTCAAGCCATGATATTATACAAAAGAGGTAGAACAAGGGGCTGAATGGAAGAAAGGGAGGGAAGACCACATGTGACTTATGGACGTGGTCACATCAGGCATTTGGACTGTTATCCATATGGCAAAAATAAAGCAAGTGTGTGTCCTTCTGACCTGTGCCCAAAAAAAATCTTCTCATAGGAGTTATTCGTTTAAAGTCAAAGGAACATTTTCTTGCAGGATTACTATTCGTATATTCACATTTAAAAATGTGCACACCAAGGATAAATCTAGTGAAAATTAGGGCACAAACCAATGCAAAAAAAATGTAACCAAATTTCCTCACTTCAATTTTTTAAATGCACCAGTCTCTATGTACTATTTCAATTTCCTATACAAAAGGACTCCAACCTCTGATTTTGCATAGTATCACAAAAACACAGTTGCAGTGCTTTGGTATGGGAGAGGTGGAAACATGCTAGGATCATTTATAAAACTTGACACAAATTCAAATCTAAAAATGGAAACTAATATATTAAACAACTGACTCAATTTGAATACATTTCCGAGAAAAATACAGAGTCCACACGTTTCCCATAAAAATACTTAAAAACTACACTTGGCTTGCCACATTCAAATAAAAAAAAAACACATTTGAAAATGTTTTATCTTACTGTTACAAAAACCATGATGATTGTCTATATATGGATGTTATAAATGAACATTCTTCCATTGTAAATCAACCATCTGGCTTCATTTATTGATTTAACCCTCACAAGCAGCTTGATGTTTTTAAGTGTTTCTTCCAAGTTTTTTTTCTCAGTTAGATATATATATATATATATATATATATATATATATATACAGTACACCTGTCCCTGCATTATCTGCTTACTAAGGGACACGCTAATAATCAAGATTTGTTTTTGTTTTTTTTTCTTTTGTTCTACATAATCAGAAGCATCAATACCATCCTTGAGATGTAGTCACAATACCTTTTTTTTTTAATCTTTTTTGGGGATTGTCTATCAAATCACAGCTTTACTTATCCAATGCTATCTCCTGGTAAATAACATGCAGGTTTTCTTTTAAATGTAATTTAGGCATTTCAAACTCAGAAAAAAATAGTGACCTAAATTGGGAGGACTAAGAGGACCACATTAGGGTTAATTTACTAAAGTCAAATAGGCTGTTCATTTTTAGAAGTGTTTTGCTTTATCTTTTAAGGTCGCTTTGTGGTAAAAACAAGGAAGCCTAAAAACTTCTGCAGTGTATTATTCTGCTTTACTAATCAAAAATGCTGTATATGCAAACTATTTTTAATTATAGGAAAACATTAAAAGACTGGCAGATATACATATCAACTCATGCACACACTACCTAAACATCCTTGCAAATGAGCATGAACAGTGGTCTGTGTACAATAGGAATATGCAAACAAGGTAATTATCTCACGTTATAACAGCTTTATGCACTCTGTAGGCAACCAAGGCTTCAGGCTTGCTCTACAAGTGATTTCAAGAAATTGGGTGCTAGCATCATCTTTAGGTAAAGTTAGATCTACCTTGTTGTTATGTCATTATGTAAGCCACTTGTCAGATTATGTTGTTGGCCCTTTATTTGAAAAGTTTAGGTAGACACTGTCCCATTGACGTATTCTATCTGACTTTTCTGTCTTAGTTTGTAATTTCTAATATTTCCCAACTCAAACTTTAGATGGCACTGTTGATACATACCAGCCATAGGTCAAATATGTTTATAAGGCCAAGCTATTGTTGACCTTGGTTACCTGGATACATCTTTTGAGCAGAATTCCTGTAAAACAATGAGAGCAGCTGACTGCCAACTGACATTGGCCCTACATACATCAATATAATCCATTTTCCTATGGTATTAAAAGGCAGATTGTGCAAATGTTTGCAACAGCATTTGTTTGAGAAATCTTCACTCAAGGAAACCTTATGTCTACTTCTAAAACAGACCAAAAAAATGATTTTATATGCAAGTCTGAGAAAACTACAAAGTCTGTCTGTCTGTCTGTCTGTCTGTCTGTCTGTCTGTCTATCTATCTATCTATCTATCTATCTATCTATCTATCTATCTATCTATCTATCTACTAAGCAAAGAATTCCCAGGCATGCGCAGGGAAGATTAAAAAACAGCATTTTAGCTTGCACAAGATCGGATGATAGAAGTCGGAAAAGCTTCACCTCATTCTCTAATCTACTGAAGGCCATAACTACTTAATTCCAGAAAAAAAGAGTATGGCACTTTGGAACTTAATATCATTATAAAAAATGTGGAATATTTAAAGTGGAACTGTAATTTAAAAAGGAAAAGGTTTTGAATGCAGAAGAGGCCTGCTATGTCTCTTCTGCATTAAAGTTTCCTGTAAAGTGGATAAAAGAATGCTCTAGCCGATTTATTGTAGAAACTGCTGCACCTGAAACTCCCTGAATACAAGGAGATAACGGACCAATGAAAGAAAAAAAAAGTGCGCTGTCTCCATAATATTGATGAGCCAACCAAGACCCAAAACTGCAAAATATTGTGCCATTAAAAATATTGTGTACTACTGTCAATGATTCATTTCAAAAAGTGATACATATAAACCCTAATCAGAATCAGAAATAGCTACGATATAAACAACCGTGTTACAAAGGCATATATTATATATGCAAATAATTCACAATATATATATAGTTGAGAAATAATAATTACCTTCACTCAAATTGGTTAAATGACCGTTCGTATCAATTGCGAAAAAGAAATCTGTTAAAAAAAATTGCATAATATGAAGTATAAATAATAATAATAAATGCTTACGCAATTGACAATTTGATTTTAATATTGTTTATATTATATATACCTTGAATATGGGATTCTTATCCTGAACAGGTTGTTCCCGGTAATGGAGAATACCTTTCTGGGGGGGGGGGGGGTATATGTAACTTGGTGACGGGAAAGTAGTTTCCTGGCCCTGGGGCTCCTCTGCAAGCCACAGAGATTTCTGATCTTTCCCCTATAAAAGTTATGGATATGACGCTGCGTGTTGAGCTCCAATCCCAGTAACGGCTTTGAAGGGGAAACGTGTCGGGCAGAGAGCCACCACGAGATTCTGTGCTATTATCCAAGAAAATAGTTTTTAAGTGCTATTTTTAAAATAAATATACTATTTTAAATGATGCACCATCAGTCCTCCTTTCATTTTCACATCCACCTGTGAGTCGGGAGTCTTTGACCATCTGGAGTTCCCTACAGGCGGCAATCAGATCAATGTCTCTCAGCTGAGAGCAGCATATATGCCTATTGACTCTTGGGGTCTGGTAAGCGGCCATTTTATTACTTGAGCACAGTGGTGATGCATGCACCACTTTGACGGTTATGGAATAGCATAATTTCAGCACCAAGTCAACACTATTTGGGACTGTTTGATTGTTTTAATCAATTAGTAACAGAGTTCTTTTGGGGCTTTTTTGTTTTGGTTTTACTCACTCATTGCTAATATTTTTTATTTCTCATTAATATATGTGTGAATTATTTGCATATGTTATATATGCCTTTGTAACATGGTTATGTTTATATTGTGGTTATTTCTGATTAGGGTTTATATGTATCACGTTTTGAAATGTATCATTGACAGTAGTGCACGTTATTTTTTAGGGGCACAATATTTTGTAGTTTTGAGCCTTGGTTGGCTCATCAATATTAATGAGACCTCACACTTTATTTTCTTTCATTAACGTTTCTTACTGGATTTCTGCACTGCCTACATCAGGGGTCTTCAAACTATGGCCCTCCAGTTGTTCAATATCCAAACAAAGAAGAACTCACTGCTCCAGGTGAGACAAGAAGCCTGATGATGTTCCGGGTACACCTGTTAGTGTGTGAAACGCATCTAACTTTGTACTGTTTGTAACACTTGGGATGTTCGTTCATTAAACGAGAATTTTGATGGGTCTTGGAGTGCGGCCATTTCTTCTATATCTACCTCCAGTTGTTCAGAAACTACAATTCCCATCATGCCTAGTCATGGCTGTGAATGTCGAGGTTTTACAATGCCTCATGGGTTGTGTAGTTCCAAAACAGCTGGAGGGCCATAGTTTGAGGATCCCTGGCCTAGATGAACAAATTCTTGTGCATGTGCAGGTGTAAAGTCATCTCAGCCAGGACAATGAAAACTGCTGAAGATCAGTACCCGGAAGAAGACTGGCAAAGGATGTCAGCAGCTGGTATGGAAGTTCTGGGACACCACATCACTGGAGTGGAGAGAGTATAGTTCCAATGTAATCTCTTTAATCCCAAAGAAAAGGGCCATAAAACATTTTCTGAAGTATGTAGTTGCAAATTTATGTAAGGACAAGTACATCAAGTGGGCAACAACTGGGACGCATTCGTTTTTTTTGTTTTTTAATTACTAAACTACTTGAGGCCACAAAAAAGGAGTGAGAGGGCTACTTTTAGCCCATATAACACCAGTTTGACATGCCTGATATAATTTCTCTTATTTTTTTAGAAATTTCCTATAAGACAAAAAAGATGGGATACAATCTTACACCACACAACAAAAATACAGAATAGTGTTGCTATAATTGGAGGACCTTGAGCATTATTTGAAACTTGGTAAATGGTAGTTATTTCTTAAAGCTTTATACTGTGCCCAGTCTACAGATCCTTTTAAAGGCACACTGTAAGATCCAGGAGACTGGTAATAGTTAATTTCTGGTTCCAAACTACAAATTGTATTAAAAAAAACACTCAAATAGAACTAAGAAAGAAATTGTGAGGGATCATGGATTGGAAAACCAAACCACAGTTGACTCCTCACAAAAACATATGACTGGACTTTCTAAGGCACATCATGAAATGAATCGTAGCGACTCACAAATTTTGTTTAAAATAATTTTATTTAATATACAAAAAGTGTAAAATATAAACATGAGGGCAAACTCTAATTGTCCTCATTAGAACATGTCATCATTAAAACACATAACAAACAACCAGGGATTGTTTAAAATCGAATAACCTAGGACTATTTTTTACCTATATAGTCTCCAACAACAAATGGGAAAAATGTGTAGGTTATTATATATTCACACGTTTTTTAATATCATATAGTACCTCTAACTTCAGGCAGACCCCCAGGGGCAATCCTCAGTACTCACGACCTGTGTAGGCTTTTCTGGGACTGGACCCCTCTCTCTCTCTCCGCTGGCTCTCGGGAAACCGGATCCCTTCAGCTCAACTCAGCACTCTCTGGACACTCAGGCGACACCCTGAGACATCCACCTTCCTCAGACAGGAGGAGAGACAGCTGCACTCTCCTTCCTGGGACTCTGCTCCCGCCAAAGACACTGTGCCACACACTTCCCCCCAAACTTATACCCACTCCCAGAATCCTTTGCAGCATAATCTGCCTTCTGGGGTAGTTACAAGCTGGGATGTGTCCCCTGATTGGGCTTCCCACACTGCCCTATGAGAAGCCTCTCACAGGAGCCAGTGGGGATACTTCTCCCCTCAGCAGGCACATCTGGAGCCCTGACACCCTGACAAATAAATCACAGCCCTGCTGTTAGGCAGACAAGGCCCACTATACATTTACCTAGCACCTACCTGTAGGGTGCTACACATATATAGAATCAATAATATAATATGGAAGCCCCAGTAGAGAAACATAAAAAGCGTAGGAAGTTTGCTTCCAGAATTTAACCCATAATGGAAATTTTCAAGAAGAGGAGACATAGCTAACTGATAAAGATTGAATATTTTTTTTAGCATTTTTGAAACACCAAGCTAAAGGAGTCGCAGCAATTCCTATATTATTTCACAGGGAAAGGCTAGGAACTTAACTGCCCTTAAGAACAGCATGTGAATATGCTCCAAAAAAAAAGCATTTTTCCCTCAATGCAGATGAAGCTTCCTCTATTTGTTCTATATTAGTTCTAAGTCTTGGTGTAATCTAGGACAAAGGCACAATATGGTTTGGGATCACAGAGAGCATATTAATTCGTATCTAAGGCCTCAAATTAGTTAAAGCGGTAGTAAACTCACAAAAAAGAAAAAAAATCCTCCTGCAAGGTAATGTCATAACGAAGCCCTACAGCAGTGCGCTGTCACTGCTGACAGTGCTTCTATCTTAACCTGGTCTTCCTTCCTGCTTAGCAGGCTGTGGTGTTTGAGTAGCTGAGCTGCAATGACATCACACCTGTGCATGCGCACAGGATTTACAGCTGCGGCACGGAGTTATGAAGGGAGTAAAAGGAACAGGTGTACCAGCAGTATTTTACTTTAAATGTATTTAACATAATAATACATACTCGGTACGTTCAGCAGCTGATTTATTCACTTACTGAGTATGCGGCTTTTTATTTTTCAATCCTTCCCAATGTTCTAACTTAGGTTGGTGCTATGACTGCCGTCCCAAGTTTCCTGTTTCAAGTTGGTTCCTTTCACTTGTAGCGTCCTATGAATTCACCTTGCATATAGGGACTAGAGTTGTGGCTTCCTACATTGTACACATAAATAGAAGCACACAGCCCTATAGCCTGGGATGGCAAGGCACCCACCTTCTCCTCCCTCCTTCTACTCAGTCCACTTTTAGACAATCCCTGAAAATCCTTCTTTTCAGAGAAGCCTATCCCACCTCCCCCCAACAACTGTACCTTTTATTTTGTCCATCAGCCCATCCTCCACAGTTATTACCTTTTGTATCACTTGACCCTCCCTCTTAGATTGTAAGCTCTAATGAGCAGAGCCCTCTGATTCCTACTGTATTAAATCGTATTGTAATTTTATTGTCTGCCCTCATGTTGTCAAGTGCTGCACAAACAGTTGCAGCTATATATAACCTGCATAATAATAATAATGATCATTTTAGCCTTATTATATCCACACATTTACTTCAATAAATTTACCACAGTTAATCCAATCAAAGTATCCACTAAAGCCTCAAAATTTTAAGAATGTGTGTAATAAATAACAGCTTTTCAAGACTAAAATTGATTGATGATTATGATATATGTTACAATCTGATTGTACAACCTACTGTAGTTTTACCAGCATTGTTGTGCCCTGATGGAATATGGATTAAATAGATTATTAGGGATGCCCTCATACTATATAGCTGTTAGTAATTCTAGAAAAAGTTGTACAATTACATTATAACATGTATGACCTTATGCTCAGAGGAAATACTTTGCTTCTAGAAGTAACAATACTGCGGTGAACAGTCATCTGTGCACAAGTACAAAGGATCATAAGTGTATATAGAGTAATATACAGCAACAACTCAACAATCATCTCTCAACTCATCTAACTAAAGATATGACTAGTTGCTTCCCTATTGCAAACCATGCTATTAACCCTTTTTCCCTGGCGCCAGAAAGGGGGCTGGATTTAGGATCATGTGACCACAGTAATTGGCTCTTACAGAGGTCACATAATCGAAAAGCTCCTAATCGGGTAGTGATCAGGAGCTTTCCGTTAGCCACTGGTAACTGTGTCGGGAGCATGCAGAGCGCATGCTCTTAGCGCAGCTGCATTTACAATCCGGTGCGCAAATATGCAGCCGCACATCGTTAAGGCCCACCCGTCAAGAGGTCGCATATTTGCATGCTGTCGGTGTGTAGGGGTTAAATATGATTTTCAACACTTGCTATTTCTGTTTCAAGTTCCAAAAGCTTTGCTTTGTTCTGATTTGCACTGAGGTATTGATACATTGAAGCCTCACATTATCATGGTTATCATGGCTATTTTTTTTTTTATATAGTTTATCTTTAAAGTGATGTTTTTATGTGATTTTTATTACTATTTGTAAAAAAAAAAGTTGTTTTACAAACACATACTTACAGTGTTACTAAACCCATAACAGTAAAATCAGGCTGTATATGCAGGAAAGCATGCTTGTTATACTCACTGTGGAACCTAAAGGGTTAATATTTTGCATTGTGTAAAAAGGATGTTTTATCCTGTCTTCTGTGATCCTCCCCTTCTTCCACTGTCTACAACCCATCCCCTGATAGAACAGAGCCTTGGGGGTACTCGGCACATGGACAGTTTGGTGTTTTGCTTGGGATTATTTTTTTCTCTTGGGAGAGTGCATGTGATCAGCACAGGGCCAATCAGCACTGTCCAGACAGAGGGTCAGGGGTCCTGCAGCCTCGTAGGACAATCAGGGGAGAATTAAAACTCCTCCTACAAACTTTAAGCAGACACTGAGAGAAGTCACAATGCTGCTCTAACTGCTGATGAGAAAAGGTATTTAGCAGTTTATATTTACTAAAACTATTGCATTTCCATTTTCTGTGTACTTTCGAAGACCAGATATAGTGAATGCAGGGTCTTGGGTTTTGTAACACTTCAAAGTGACACTAAAGAATGTATTCCTACCACAAAAAAAGGGCCTTCTATTGCTCTTAAGCCCCATACACACGAGTAGAAATTCGGCCGGGAAAGTTCGTCCGACGACCGATCTGCCGATTTTCGGCTTGTTAGTATGGTGCTTCCGACAACCGACACCGACTTTTCAGCCGAAAAAATCCTGGTGTGCAGGCTATATATTTTTTGTCGACCGTCAAAACACGTCCGATTTTCGTCTCATTAGTACAGATTTAGATGGGGAAAAATCTTAAGAGCAAGACTAGGCATGCTCAGAGATGAAAGAACACAAAGCAATCCAACACATGACATCACTTCTGAAGAAGAATTCTGTCGTGCAGTCTAGAGCACATTCCAACCAACAGACACCACTCTGGACAAAAGACGGACAACCGGTCGGCGGAAATTCATTGCGTGTGTACGAGGCTTTAGACTCCTCAATATCTCCAGATTTATAAATTTGCTGCTGTGATCCAACTTCCTCTTAAAGCATGGCTACTTCATTATCCATGGTCTCCATTTTTAATTTCGTAGATGTAAACGTTTTCCTCAAAATTTTCGTCAGTGTTCTTTTTACAGTGTCCAAATCTATAGCGAAAATCAATTCTGTATTCGTTAACGAACAAAAATAAAACAAAAATGTGAGGAAGGGACATTTACCCTTGTAAACTTTTTTGGTTTCCACGGAGCTCTGCCTGTGTAGAACCCGTGAGTGTTTTTGCTCCCAGCAAGCAAGCGAGTCCATAGCATGCTTACTACTTAGCAGTTAGTACTGTGCAGCATTACAGGCTTCCTCAGACGACCGTCCAGAGCAGCACTGTACATTACATGCCATCTGACGAGAGTCCCACTCCCGACTCACGACATTACAGTCCTCCTCTAAACACAAGCATCCAGAGCACTGTGCATTACAGGCCTCCCCTCAGACCTAAGACCACAATCCAGCACTCTGCAGCATTACAGGCCTCTCAGACCACTGTCCCAGAGCACTGTGTATTTCAGGCCTCCCCTCAGACCACCATCCAGCGCTGTGCAGCATTACAGGCCTCTCATACCGCCATCCAGAGCACTGTGCAGCATTACAGGCCTCCCCAGTTCACTGTCCAGAGCACTGTGTAGCATTACAGGCATAGTTGCCAACAGTCCCGATCTGCTTGAGACATTCACAGAAATCAGACCCATGTCCTGGTCTGAGCCTGTCCTGGGCAGAATCCCAAAAAATAGGCTTTGTCCCGGCCAGGGGCAGACTGGGCTGGGGGAGTCTCTCTCCCTCCATCCCGCTTTCTTTCTTTCTTTCTTTCTTTCTTTCTTTCTTTCTTTCTTTCTTTCTTTCTTTCTTTCTTTCTTTCTTTCTTTCTTTCTTTCTTTCTTTTCTTTCTCTCTTTCTTTCTCTCTTCATCTATCCTTCTTTCTCCATCCCTATTTCTCTTTTTTCTTTCCCTATATATTACCACATTCTCCACTATGTAAGTCATCTCAGACTTTCATTAACCACACCCCCTTTAAATCACACCCTATATTAAGCGAACGTTAAACCACACCCATTTTCCACCATTTCCATTTTTCCAGTCTGGCTAGGCCATGCCTAAAAATGAATGCCCTACCCCTAATTAAAATAATACTCTGCCTACATAACAAGAAGTGTCTCTAAACATTTTTTTTAGAATGTTGGCAAATATGTACAGGCCTCTTCAGACCACAGTCCAAAGTACTGTGCTGCACGACAGGCCTCTCAGACCACCGTGCCAGAGCACTCTGCATTACAGAGCTCTCAGACCACCGTCCCAGAGCACTGTGTATTGCAGGCCTCCTCAGGCCGTTGAGAGCACTGTGTGCAATGCATCACAGGCCTCCTCCTCAGAGTGGCTAAATCTGTGGCTGTGAGTTTGTTCAAACCTTAAAACCATAAATAATAATATAATATTCAATTTTTTTACTCCAGGGATTTGGAAATTGTGGAGAAATGCTTCAATAATGCATTACAATTTAACTAAACCCGATACATTTTAGACGACTAAAATTATTTTATTGGTAACCTTTTTTCTTTATTCATTTGGGATAGAGTAAGGGAGGGTTAGAACCCTGTTGGTTCATTTTTACCATATGTGTCCCATTGGGGAGATTTACCTTCACTTCCTGTCCCTTAACCAAACAGGAAATGAGAGGAAAGCCCTGCAATCCCATTGGAACCCCTAGGCCACCAGAACTAGCATCCCTATTGGAAGATTTTCATTCTATTAATTAGACAACCCAAAACTGGGGATTATCTTGTACTTTCACTTTCAATGATAATGGAAAAAAGGACAAATAGAGAGGGTATATCTCCCTACCAGGGGCACAGGCAGCAATAAGAACCTAACAGGGGTTCTAATTTCTCTTTACTCTATCCAAAAGTAAAGAAAATGTTTTGCCTTTAGTTATATTGTGTCTCAAAAAATTGAGTACACCCCCCACATTTGACAACACTGAATACATGACACTTGGCTACAATGTAAAGTAGTGAGTGTACAACTTGTATAACAGTGTAAATTTTATGTTCCCTCAAAATAACTCAATATACAGCTATTAATGTCTAAGCCGCTGGCAACATACGTGAGTACATCCCTAAGTGAAAGCGTCCAAATTGGGCCCAATTAGGCAATTTTCCCTCTCCGGTGTCATGTGACTCGTTTGTTTTACAAGGTCTCAGGTGTGAATAGGGAGCAGGTGTGTTTAGTTATCGCTCTCACTCTCTCATACTGGTTACTGGAAGATTAACATGGCACCTCATGGCAAAGAACTTTCTGATAATAAAGAAAAAAAGGAATTGTTGCTCTACATAAAGATGGCCTAGGCTATAAGAAGATTGACAAGACCCTGAAACTGAGCTGCAGCATGTTGGCCATGATGACCATACAGCTCAGACCATACGCCACACACTGCATCAAATTGATCTGCATGGCTGTCGTCCCTGTCATCTTGTGCATCATCTTCTAAAGATGATGCACAAGAAAGCCTACAAACAGTTTGCTGAAGACAAGCAGACTAAGGACATGGATTACTGGAACCATGTCCTGTGGTCTGATGTGACCAAATAAACGTATTTGGTTCAGATGGTCTTAAGTGTGTGTGGCGGCAACCAGGTAAGGAGTACAAAGACAAGTGTGTCTTGCCTACAGTCAAGCATGGTGGTGGGAGTGTCATGGTCTGGGTCTGCATGAGTGCTGCCGGCACTGGGGAGCTACAGTTCATTGAGGGAATCATGAATGCCAACATGTACTGTAACATACTGAAGCAGAGCATGATCCCCTCCTTTCAGAGACTGGACCACAGGGCAGTATTCCAACATAATAACGACCCCAAACACACCTCCAAGACGACCACTGCCTTGCTAAAGGAGCTAAAGGGTAACTGTGATGGACTGGCCAAGTATGTCTCCACAGACCTTAACCCTATTGAGCATCTGTGGGACATCCTCAAATGGAAGGCTGAGGAGCGCAAGGTCTCTAACATCCACCAGGTCCATGATGTCGTCATGGAGGTGTGGAAGAGGACTCCAGTGGCAACCTGTGAAGCTCTGGTGAACTCCTTGCCCAAGAGGGTTAAGGCAGTGCTGGAAAATAATGGTGGCCACACAAAATATTGACACTTTGGGCCCAATTTGGACGTTTTTACTTAGGGGTGTACTCACTTTTGTTGCCAAGGGTTTTGAAATGAATGGTTGTGTGTTGAGTTATTTTGAGGGGACAGCAAATTTACACTGTTATACAAGCTGTACACTCACTACTTTACATTGTAGCAAAGTTTGATTTCTTCAGTTTTGTCACATTAAAAGATATAATAAAATATTTACAAAAATGTGAGGGGTGTACTCACTTTTGTGAGATACTGTACTTTAATATTTCATCTTACTTCCGTGAATTGAAAACGTATTTGTTGGTGTTTGTTAACACTCTTTGCACTAACAGAATTTCAAATGTACTGAGTACCTCTTCTGGTGTAGGTAGAAAGGAGACAAACAACAAATGCTTTTACTAGATATCACTCAGTTCAATTTCAACATATATAGCCGGGGTCCTTAATAGGCGGACTCCGGCCTGCCTCCGGACCCACACGGACTTAAATGTGGACCGCCGAAGCGGTCTCCTTCCTTCTGTCATCAGCAGGGGGGGGGGCAGAATGGAGAGGATCGGAGTGGCTGTCTTACACTGGCAGCGCTGCATGATTACAAAAAGCCGAGTTCTTCTGCAGTGCTTACCCGACGGAGAGGATGTCCTACAAAGTTCCGCCTCCTGGGCCGGCTCTTACCTATGATAGACAGAACACTGGTGACGTCTAACATAGGAGCCGGTGTCCAGGAGGCGGGACTTTGTAGGACATCCTCTCCGCCGGGTAAGCAGAAGAACTCGGCTTTTTGTAATCATGCAGCACTGCCAGTGTAAGACACAGCCACTCCGATCCTCCCAATCCTCTCCATTCTGCCCCCCGCTGATGACTTGACTTTTTATAATCATGCGTTGCTCTAATCCGCACTGGTCACTCTTCATTAATGGGGGCACGCACACTGGTCAGTCTGCATTAATGGGGGCATGCACACTGGTCACTCTTCATTTATGGGGGTACGCACACTGGTCAATCTGCATTAATGGGGGCACGCACACTGGTCAATCTGCATTAATGGGGGCACGCACACTGGTCGCTCTGCATTAATGGGGGCACGCACAATGATCGCTCTGCATTAATGGGGGCACGCACAATGGTCGCTCTGCATTAATGAGGGCACGCACACTGGTCAATCTGCATTAATGGGGGCACGCACAATGATCGCTCTGCATTCATGGGGTCACGCACAATGGTCGCTCTGCATTAATGGGGGCACGCACACTGGTCAATCTGCATTAATGGGGGCATGCACACTGGTCGCTCTGCATTAATGGGGGCACGCACACTGGTCAATCTGCATTAATGTGGGCACGCACACTGGTCAATCTGCATTAATGTGGGCACACACACTGGTCAATCTGCATTAATGGGGGCATGCACACTGGTCGCTCTGCATTAATGGGGGCACGCACACTGGTCAATCTGCATTAATGGGGGCACGCACGCTGGTCGCTCTGCATTAATGGGGGCACGCACAATGATCGCTCTGCATTAATGGGGGAACGCACAATGGTCGCTCTGCATTAATGAGGGCATGCACACTGGTCAATCTGCATTAATGGGGGCACACACAATGATCGCTCTGCATTCATGGGGGCACGCACAATGGTCGCTCTGCATTAATGGGGGCATGCACACTGGTCAATCTGCATTAATGGGGGCACGCACACTGGTCAATCTGCATTAATGGGGGCATGCACACTGGTCACTCTGCATTAATGGGGGCATGCACACTGGTCAATCTGCATTAATGGGGGCACGCACACTGGTCAATCTGCTTTAATGGGGGCACGCACACTGGTTGCTCTGCATTAATGGGGGCACGCACATGGTCACTCTGCATTAATGGGGGCACGCACAGTGGTCACTCTGCATTAATGGGGGCACGCACATGGTCGCTCTGCATTAATGGGGGCACGCACGCTGGTCACACTGCATTGGATGGTGGCAAGTTTTGGGGAATGCCTTTTTTTGTTGTTGGCATTCTGTATTTGGAATTTGACGGTCACTTTTCCGGACCTCGGACTGAATGGAAAATTTGTAAGTGGACCTTTCAAGTTTACATTTGAGTACCCCTGATATATAGTGTGACCAATACATATGCCATTATGTTGACTTAACATAGCTATACAACGTTTAATTAATTTCAGGAAATATCTGTCCTTAGTACTTATTCAGGTACTAAATGTAATTTTTTCAAGGTAAGTTAATGAATGAAAGACATCCAAATGTTTGCTTCTGGCAACACATGTTCCTTTCCTCTGTTTTAATATGTTCCAAAGTAATGTATACAGGTAAACAGCAAAAAAACTTTAACCAACTGCCCTTTATTACCCTGAGCTAAAAGACAGAACATTATGTAACTTTTCTACACATATTTAAAATTAAGATCTTGAATAATAAACTGTAAATCCCTTCTAGATTGTAAGCTCTAACGAGCAGGGCCCTCTAGTTCCTCCTGTTTTGAATTGTATTGTAACTGTATTGTCTTCCCTCACATTGTAAAGCGCTGCGCAAACTGTTGGTGCTATATAAATCCTGTATAATAATAATAATAAAAAAATAATAATAAATATATATATTTTTTTCAGGTACACTCTACAGTAAATTTAGCACACGGTGTATGAATAGAGTTGTATTACAAACTTACCAAGATGAATTTCTAAGGTATTTCTGTTGCTTTTCTGTTGCTTTTTTAGCACTTGGTCAGTTTCTTAGAGGCTAGGTTCATACTATGCCAAATCCAAGCGGCAGGATTTGCACGAACACGGCAGCCCATTCATTTGAACGGGCGGCTGTACCTACAGAAAAAGCAGGGAAAAGGTCCCTTCACTTTTTACAGAATCGCAGCTTCAGGGAAACCACATAGTGATATGTGGTTTCCAGAATGGAAAAATATGCTATGGTTTTCATTGCATGGAGGTGCCATTAAAAATAATTTGTCACTTCCGCGTGTCTGTAAATAGCAGCGTGTTTTTGATGTGGGAAAGTTATATGCAGTCCCTTATATTTGCAAACACATAATTGTGTTAGTTTATTATTAATGAACTGGCATGTTGGGAAGTTGGTGGTCCAGCACATGATTTTTACTATAAGCATTTCCACTATTACAGTGAAGGATTAGTGAACAAATAGTTGTCTTAGTCCATAATCAATCCATTGCTGGTGACCCATATACAATCTGCACTAAGCACCTCTTATAGAATACATTTCAAATACTTACAGTAAAAGGTGCATAGCAGCGTGAAATCCCCAAATCTATATAATGGATTTCAGGCTCTCTCTCAAGGGACACATTTTCTTCATCAGCCTTTCAAGTAACAAATGACTCTTCCTTTAAAGTAAAGACTTTTCCTCAGTTATACCTCATCATTGCATCCCTTAAGCCTAATAAAAGTCCTTGCATGGAATTTTAATCCAATGTGATTCCAGTCTGCCATTAACCTCTTCTTTGCAGACAGGATATCTACTAGTTAGACAGGGTTAAGATGGCATCCGCTGCTGAAGTGGCTATGATTATATTCTCCATAAGTATGTCTGCATTCATTAAAAAGAATGGGGAATAACTTTCTCAACAGGTATCCACATCCACAATGGTATTTTAAAGACAGCACACCATGACCAGATAATACAACCATAAAACAACAGATGTGTAGCAGGTTCAGAAGATCACCTTATAAATTTTACTGTGACTGGCACAGCACCTGCAACGGGACTACAAAGAGGCTCCTGCTGACAGAACTTCCATCTTTTAGAACATGTACCTGTCTCTGAAAGATTCTCATTGCATCTTGGAAAGATATTTTCCCAGCTTGACTTTATTATCTCTTATTCCCCACAGAGCATTAGTTTTACCCTTTAAATTGGGAGCTGAGTGAAATGATGAAACAAATTTCCACATGACAGTTTCATTTTTTAGCCTCTAAACAATGTCACAAAGCATAAGGTATACATAAAACGGATCCATTATAAGTACTCCTACTCTAGGAATAGGATTAGAAGAAGGCTGAAATCCTTGAAATTGTCTGCCTCTCTTCTTTGTCTTAACCACTTAAGCCCCAGAGGATTTGGCTGCTCAAAGACCAGGGCCTATTTTGCGATTTGGCACTGCGTGAATTTAACGTACAATTGCACAGTCGTGCAACATTGTACCTAAACAAATTGACGTCCTTTTTTTCCCACAAACAGAGCTTTCTTTTGGTGGTATTTGATGACCTGTGTGATTTTTATTTTTTGTGCTATAAACAAAAAAAAGCGACAATTTTGAAAAAATAACAATATTTTTCACATTTTTTTATATGAAATTCTCAAAAAAAAAAAAAGTAAAAATCAAAATTTTTTTAACATTTTAGGCCAATTTGTTTTCTGCTACATATTTTTGGTAAAAAAAAAATCGCAATAAGCGTATTTTGCTTGGTTTGCGCAAAAGGTATTGCGTTTAATAACTACGGGAAAGATTTATGTCATTTTTATTGTTTTTTTTTTTAACGAGTAATGGCGGCGAGCTGTGATTTTTTTTGCGGGACTGCGACATTGTGGCGGGCAGATCGGACTCCTGACTGACATATTTGACACTTTTGGGAGTACCAGTGACATTACTACAGTAATCAGTGCTATACATATGCACTGTTACTGTAAAAATGACACTGGCAGGGAAGGGCTTAACTTTATTGGTGATCAGTGGGTTAAATGTATCCCTCAGGGCATGATTCTAAATGTGGGGGGGCATGGCTTGTGATGTAACCACAGAGACATACGATCCTACATAGCAGGATCGTATAGTCTCTGCATTTACATCAGGGAGAATGACAGGCGGCTGTGTTTACATCGGAGCCGCCGGTCACTTGGATGCCAGGGAACGAGCAGGGGCGGGAGCACTCCTCCAGTGACGCGTGCTCACCCCCTACAGGCTCCTGGGCGAGCGACCTAGTACTACGTCGGTTTGCCCAGAAGCGCCAGACTGCCGCAGTAAATGTACTTGTGGAGGTCGGCAAGTGGTTAATGTAAATGTGTTTCTTTGAAAAAACTAAGAAGGAATGCAAATTAAAACTGAACTCCAGGCAAATAAAAAAGACACAAGTAATGTGGCTGTGCACGTTTCTTTTAGAGTTTGGAAGTGTATGCTGTCTACCCATGTGAGCAAGCATTGCCCTGTTATCATCATTTTGGAGAACTACCAACCATATATACAATATCTCACAAAAGTGAGTACACCCCTCACATTTTTGTAAATATTTTATTATATCGGACAAAACTGAAGAAATAACACTTTGCTACAATGTAAAGTAGTGAGTGTACAGCTTGTATAACGGTGTAAATTTGCTGTCCCCTAAAAATAACTCAACACACAGCCATTAATGTCTAAACCACTGGCAACAAACGTGAGTACACCCCTAAGTGAACATGTCCAAATTGGGCCCATTTAGACATTTTCCCTCCCCAAGTCATGTGACTTGTTAGTGTTACAGGGTCTCAGGTGTGAATGGGGAGCAGGAGTGTTAAATTTGGTGTTATCGCTTTCCTTCCACTCTCTCATACTGGTCACTGAAAGTTCAACATGGCACCTCATGGCAAAGAACTCTCTGAGGATCTGAAAAAAAAAATTGTTGCTCTACATAAAGATGGCCTAGGCTATAAAAAGATTGCCAAGACCCTGAAACTGAGCTGCAGCACAGTAGCCAAGACCATAAAGCGGTTTAACAGGACAGGTTCCATTTAGAGCAGGCCTCGCCATGGTCGACCAAAGAAGTTAGGTGCACATGCTCAGCGTCATATCCAGAGGTTGTCTTTGAAGAAATAGACGTATGAGTGCTGACATCATTGCTGTAGAGGTTGAAGGAGTGAAGGGTCAGCCTGTCAGTGCTCAGATCGCACACTGCATCAAATTGGTCTGCATGACTGTGGTCTCAGAAGGAAGCCTCTTCCAAAGATGATGCACAAGAAAGTCTTGAAAAACAGTTTGCAGAAGACAAGCAAACTAAGGACATGGATTACTGGAACCATGTCCTGTGGTCTGATGAGATCAAGATAAACGTATTTGGTTCAGAAGATGTCAAGCGTGTGTGGCGGCAACCAGTACAAAGACAAGTGTGTCTTGCCTACAGTCAAGCATGGTGGTGGGAGTGTCATGGTCTGGTCCTGCATGAGTGCTGCCGGCACTGGGGAGCTACAGTTCATTGAGGGAATCATGAATGCCAACATGTACTGTAACATACTGAAGCAGAGCATGATCCCCTCCTTTCAGAGACTGGATGATATGGAATGTTTATGGCGCTCACAGGAGGTGCTAGTCAATAAAAAGGCTGCAAGTTGGGACAGGTGGCACATTAAATCAAAAGGAGACACCAGCACATGGGGAGTATAGCATAAATAGATTCATAGATAACCTGGGCACAAGGTTGGGATTAAGAGTCCGTGTGCCAGTTTGATGCAAATTGTGGTGGTGTGCTCACTTAAATTCAGGGGGAAAGGGTCGAGAGAGGTGTGTATCCGAGGTGTTCCTGGGATGGATTGGTAGTCACTCTGGGCAGCTGACCGGAGGAGCGAAGCGGCTCTGTATCAGGAATATAGAGAAAGGGGAAAGCGCCTCTTGAGTGCAGTATACAATTTATTGACAAAAAAGATAATAGTGACTCACATCTAGGTACTCATTAGCGTGTGTGGCGTGGGGTTGTAGTCCGGAAGCTGGGAATCTGCTCTGTTCTTGTGTGGTCTGACAGTCCGGGAGAGGTCTGGAGGTTTTCTCTGGTGACTTTGCGTCTCTGGTGAAGTGGCGTCACTTGAAAAAGGAGTGTGCATGCCCGAACCTGGCACTTGGCGCATGCTCCGAAACGCGCAGTGAAGCCCGGGTCGCCCACACTGCCCTCATTGCAAGTGACGCCAGACACTGCCAGCCGCTGCTCAAACTACACACAGTTCTTCCATTGAGTCGACCCGGAAGTCGCCAGAGAAACCTCCAGACCTCTCCCGGACTGTCAGACCACACAAGAACAGAGCAGACTCCCAGTTTCCGGACTACAACGCCACGCCACACACGCTAATGAGTACCTAGATGTGAGTCACTATTATCTTTTTTGTCAATAAATTGTATACCGCACTCAAGAGGTGCTTTCCCCTTTCTCTATATTCCTTCAGGGACTGGGCCGCAGGGCTGTATTCCAACATGATAACGACCCCAAACACACCTCCAAGACGACCACTGCCATGCTAAAGAAGCTGAGGGTAAAGGTGATGGACTGGCCAAGCATGTCTCCAGACCTAAACCCTATTGAGCATCTGTGGGGCATCCTCAAACGGAAGTTGGAGGAGCGCAAGGTCTTTAACAACCACCAGCTCTGTGATGTCATCACGGAGGAGTGGAAGAGGGCTCCAATGGCAATCTGTGAAGCTCTGGTTAATTCCATGCCCAAGAGGGTTAAGGCAGTGCTGGAAAAAAATGGTGGCCACACAAAATATTGACACTTTGTGCCCAATTTGGACATTTCTACTTAGGGGTGTATTGACTTTTGTTGGCAGCGGTTTAGACAATAATGGTGTGTTGAGTTATTTAAGGGGACAGCAAATTTACACTGTTATACAAGCTGTATACTCACTACTACATTGTAGCAAAGTGTAATTTCTTCAGTTTTGTCACAAGAAAAAATATAATAAAATATTTACAAAAATGTGAGGGGTGTACTCACTTTTGAGAGATACTGTAGGTGACCCGTATGTCTGGGTCCTTTATTGCCTCTCTGTCTTTTTTTTTCTTATTTTGGGTGATATGCTCTGAAGAGTTTCCGTTCTATTCTTGCATAACATACAGCAGCAGTCTTTGAATATACACTGTTTTATGATTTCACCCTGAGGTTTCCTGAAGACTGAAGAAGTGATTCATTGAGAAATGCATTGGGATTCTTTTTTCTACATCCTGCACACACAGAACCCTCACATATTGAAGATTGATACTCTTATGTTCTTTTTCAAACCATACAAGTATGACAAAGATATTTGGCTCTGGTCTGATAAAGGTGATATATACAGGGTGGGATCCATGCACTATTTAGCACTTACAACTGGTGGGTTTTAATGATGATTTTAATATTATGTATCTAATAAAATGTAATTCTGTTATTTAAAAGCTTGCATTTGTAGTTCTATTCCTGAGAATTGAGCACCGTTAAAAGTCCCATCCTTATCTTTTTTGTGTTTATTTTGGTACTTGGGCATGGCGTGCAAACTATACTGAATCACATCATTGTAAGGTTATTCATTTACACATCTTTAAAGGGTAACTCCACTTTCATAGGGGAAAAATAGCAAATAAAGAAAAAATATTATAGTGTATACAATTGCAACACAAGTCATATTGCAATTAAACGTTATTCAAAAATACCTTTCCTTTTCAATCTGCAACTCTGTAATTTTTGGAAAATACAATGCAATATGGCAGCCTGGAGGTGTTCTTTACACAGCATGTATACAGAATGCCCCCCAGAAACATAATTTTCTGCCTGTGTGATTAGCTCACCAATTTTCCCAGAAGTCTGCACTAAGATACAAGTCGGATTTCTAGCATCCACTGCAACAAAAATGTCTTTATTGGTGAGATACTCCCAATAGGAAATCACATCTAAATGGATGCAGGCCCAGCAGCTTTCCTCATTAGAGCCCTGCAGGTGCACAGCTAATTAATATTATGAAACCACTCCCATTAGACTTACTTTCCCACATAGATACAGGCAAAGACACAGGGATTTTGTCAGAATAACAAAAGGTAGGAAACTGCAACAAAGTTTGCAAAAATCCTTGTAATGTACAGAGATCACCCAGAGGGGAATGTTTTTTTTCTCAACAAAAGTGAAGTTACGCTTTAAATGTATTTTTGGAAATTTAAGAGAACCCATTGATTGACATCCCCGCAAGCCAATCATGGTGCGATGGCGCCATCTAGTGGCTATTGAACGAAATGATGTACAGGTATGTTGTTTCGCGAAATGAGGACACATGCTCTTACCCTTCAGAGCCCCAATCCCTGTTATGAGTTTTTATTACAATATTATATATAGTATTTACCTAAATGGTATGGCACTGGTAATTTATACCATACTGTCTCATGGTTTCACAGTACTACCCATTCTTGAAAGGTCAGCATAGTAAAAAAACAACAACATTTAGCAAAGTGTATGTAAACCTTATTACTCAAATGTAATTAATACATCTCAATAACAAATCTCGTGCATGCACTTTCTCTTTTAGTTACATTCATTATCAGCTGAAAATACCTGGTGATCCTGGAAGACCCCATCTCTTCCTCAATTATTCTGACCACGCTATGTGTAAAAGTAGATCCATGTTGGTGTGGATGGTTTGCATTCCACAGCTTCTCATCTGAGCTACAGGAAGCTATGCTGACGTATGATGTCCATGTAGCTCAGAGGTCAATCTGGATGACACCCCCTACGGAGCCCACGTTGGCTTTATAGATAGACCCTACACCTGATCCCGCTGCCTGCCCACTCAGGCGTAAGGATGGGAAGAGTGGCCACAGTCATGTGACAGACAAATAGGAGTAAAAATAAAGGTAACAGGTGCCTTTTAAGAACAATGATTTATTATTTGGCAATTAGAATAGGTGTCTAATAGTGTCATAACATTGTCATAGTGTGATTCCCATTATCTGACTTTATGTATACTTTACATCCTACCTGCAAAAGCAAAATTACAGAAAACAGAGGTCTAAAGAATAATTTCAATAAAAGTAAACATATTAATGTAAAGATATTAATGTAATCCTATACTAAAGTAATAATTATTGGTTAAAAGTGATAATATCTTACTCGTGCTCACTAGAATATGTTTTTACCCTCATTACAACTTTATTTTCCTCCTTGTCACTGTCATATCTGGCCCTCCTGTTTTAAATAACACATTTCTCTGGTCATTTACAGCTATAAGCCCTAGTCCACAGCTCTGATTGACCCAATTATAGTCTACCACTGAGTCTGCAACAGAACAGTAGTCTTTTTTAAAAAAAACTACATTTACATAAAGATCTACTACAAACACATTCCATTTACATATTTTAACCTGTGGTCTTTTGACCGCATCATTTGAAAGAAAAACAGAGTAAGTAAAGCATGGAAAAAGCCTGCCAGAGGCATGGTCTGAACCCGTGCCAGAGATTTCAGGCTGGTAAATCGGCAAGGGGTCAAATAAATCAGAAAGAGTGTAACAGATCTGCTCCACTTCAACTCAGCTTAGCTGCTTTCAGTGTCTCTGTTATCAATAGCCAGACAGACTAAACTGCTGGAGTAAAAATGTCTCTTTAATGTAGCATAACTATTACAAAAAGGACAGAAAGGAAAAGTGAGAAGATTGACCATAACTGTGCAATAGCACAGCTCAGTGATTCAAAGGAGGTTTTGAACAGATCCAGCAGAAGAGGGGGATTAATTTCTTTAGCAAAGAATAATTTTGTTTCCCAGTCTTAACTTACATATGCAAGTAACAGCTGCTGAAAGGTCAGGTGACAATTGCGCTGCAATTATCCCATAATGAATGCAAGGTTTGGGATTATATTTCTTGCTCTATAATCTTTATGCGAAATGAAGGTGTATGTTTACATTCATGCAGCAGTAGCTAAATCACTCCAATGGTTAGTACTGGTGATTACAGGTGACAAACACTTTATTTGAAACTACCATATACAGTATAAGCAAATAACATAAAAAAATGTTGCCACTGAAAATGGCAAAGTGCTGTAACCAGTTGACAACTGATCAGCAGTCAAATTTATTTTTTCTCACCATTCTTAAAGATGAAATCTAGTTACCTGTCTCTGGGAAGTAAGTGAAATCTACTTAATAGGCACACAGACAGTAATAAAAGGGGCTTCAAAACCTTCTCTACTCTACATGTACTCATTGCTTTATGTGTCTTCATTTGTGGCATTTTCTATTACTTCCTGTTCAAGTGATCACTATTATTGGAACAATAATTAGAAAAAAATCATCCTCAAGTTTTTTAGTGGCATTATGATAATGTGAGATGACAACCATAGAGAAAATACAGTTAGCTTAGGTTCACATTGAATGCGGGTTTGAAATCGTGCGAGTTGAGCTGAATTCAGCACGATTTCAAACCGACATTTCAGTCCAACTTCGGGGCGATTTCACAGACATCTGGGCAGGTTCCTGCACAGATGTATATTGAAATCGCCCCTTTTGGGATTTGGTGCAGCGCCACAAAGTCAGCGTCGCACCCATTCGGAACGGTGCAATTGCCAGCAATTGCCTCTGATTTGACGTGTCAAATCGAACGTCAAATCGGACCAATGTGAATGTGGGCTCAGAGGCATATGTACCACACCCAAAGCAGGTGCTGGACTGTAGGATTGTACAAACACGCGAGTTGGTCGAGTGTTTAGGAAATCTTGTCTAACTTTTCAACATAATTTTGGACCTGAAAGCTGATTGTGCTGAAAAGTATCAGCAATCAATAACCTAAATAAGCTGTCATGGTAGTCTGACATATTAAGTGTAGTAAGTAATAGGATAAGAATACAAAAATACTAAAACTTATTTTGAAGTGTATCAGCAGTTCTTGATAGAGTATACAAAAACACTATGAACTAAGAAGTTCATCACATTGTACTGTACATTGTACAGAGATTTACAGCATGTTACAGCCTCTTCAATTGGCATGTAACTCCACCTGTACAGATATGAGTTGCTGTCTGCAACATTAGCAAGGCTTTGCTCCGTGGAACCTGTGTAGTTTGCACAGAATAACTTAATTGTGAGCCATCTACAACTAAATATGCATTACTAGACCTAACTTTGTTATTACTGATTGTTGCTAGGTTTCCCTAGCAACAATCATGCATTGTATTATGTCTCTATTAAAAGCATCCCGTTTGCTAATCATAGATAGTCCCTGCTTCTGGACCTCATTGGGAAAACCAGTAAGATATTTGTTTTTGGACAAAGTACAAGAGCTTGCCAGCAATGTGTCTTTGATCAACACTAAAGAAATGGCCGCACTCGAAGATCCATCAAAATTCTTGTTTAATAAATGAACATCCCGAGTGTTACAAGCAGTACAAATGGTAGACGCGTTTCACACATTAACAGGTGTGCTTATTCATACATACATGCTTATTCAATCACATTGTCCACAATGTAATTGATGAAGAAACTGCAAGGCTGTCAGTGTATGAGCCTGTCCTTTCCCTCTAGATGGCATAAGGTAGATCAGATCACAACAGTTGTCAGAAAGCCTACCAATCGTTGGTGTTCTGCATAAGAGCAGTCTACCTCATGGCAACCCATTTGTGTCTGTGGGAAGTGGGGAGTGGTGCTGAGGGGGGTTTCCGAGGTTCATTCCTCCTTTGTCAAAAAATGTTTTTTTTTTTACAAAGGAGGAGTGAACCTCTGAAACACGCTACCTGCTCTCAGCAGCACCCCCCACTTCTCACAGACACGAAGGGGTAGCCACAAGGTAGACTGCTTAGACTGCTCTTGTGCAGAACGCCAACGATTGGCAATCTTTCTGACAGCTGTCATGATCTGATCTCCCTGATGCCGGCTAGAGGGATAGGACAGGCTCCTAAACTGATAACCATGCGGTTTCTTCATCCTTCACACTGCGGACAACCCTGTGGTGTTTTCATCTTCCATCCATGCTTATTACCAAGATTTTCACATGTAAGTGTACTATTTGTTTTTATGGAATAAATTACTTTATCATTCTAATGAGGATCTCACGCTGCCATTTCTTTGTTGTTTAAAAATTGACTAGGGTGTTAATCACTAGACTTGTTACGACCGTAGCCTCTAGTCTGATAGGACCTTGTGTTTATGGTCTCAGGGTCGTCCTTCAGCCTCTGGAGCCACTAGTTTAACGACGGCCTACAGGTGTTCATGGATTCAGGCCAGCCACATTTTTATAGCTAGATATGTCTAAAGCAGCCACACCACCAGCACTTTCAATCTTTATTTGGGTCCCTCCACAACAGATTCTTGCCCTTAGAGGGCCAACTCTTGTTTGAATGGGGACATCTCTTGCCTCAAGGAACCCACGTCCTGGGCAATTTCCCTTATGGTCGACTACATCGCCGACGGGAGGATTGAGCCAAGGCCTCCTCTTTCAGGTGTAGTGGTTCATGCCTCTTTGTCACCGCAACAGTTGCTTCTGCATCTTCCTGTTCCTGTGCCACTGCATCCACCACAGTATCGCTGAACGAGAGGGTGGATTGAACTTTTATTTGCTCCTCTAAGGCTCTCCTGACTAACCTGGCCTTCATTCCCAAGAGGAATGGATTATGTTGGCACAGTCCTGTACATCCTTCTTTTCCAGGCACTTCCACAAATTTTGGAGGGCTACTAAAAAGTCGGTGAGGCTTTCCGACCATATTCCCAACAAGTGGCATGAGTTAGGGAAGAAAAGGGGGATCCATATAGTGAAAGCACAATTTGGTAAACCATAAAACAAGTTACACTATAAGCACTTTTTTGGCACAGAAAGGAGAGTGAACTGTTATGAACACAGAGCACATAAACGTGTGGATTATTTCATATTATAAAATTTGATTTGTGGATTACTTATTTTACCACATTTGGTTCACTGTTTATTATTTTGGAAAGCGCTGTCATCCCTTGTATCTAGGGGATATATGGTTCATGGTCAAATTATCCCAAACCTTACAGACTTTTGCTGCCTTAACATTGCCCTTTTCCTTACCTGGTTTAGGGACAAAATAAAATTTGGAATAAATAAATAGGTTATCGATGGTAGGCAGAAACAATTTGATACAAATTATTCCTATAAGCCAATTACTTTACTTCTTTCACAATACTCTGATGGTAATACCATTAAAAAGAAATTGAGTAGTTAACAGTTTTCCAAACATCAAACATCATTTAACATGAGTTAAACTGGATCGATTGCAACTCCACAAAGATAGTGGCGGATTGGCCCTTCCTAAGCCTTGGCTTTACTATGGGGCAGCGCAACTGCAACATTTAGTGAAATCAATACCCTCTCCTTTGGGCCCAGACTCCCCTACTTCAAATTCCAAAACCCTGATATTGCTCTCATTCACGCATAGGGAATCTCTATCATACAGGCTTGATTCTCTGGCATTTCCAAAAACAAACAAACATTTTCCAACGTATAAACTCATTCAGAAAATCTGGAAAAAAGTCAAACAGTTGCAACAGGTTACAGGGTTTACCAAATATAGCCCCATATGGCATAATGCCATCTATGTAGAACTAGTGGAATTACAGCAGGATAGCTGCAGAAGGGCATTTGGGGTAACACATCTCCGTCGCATTTTTAAGGCGGGTGCATTGTTACCTTTTTCAGGGCTACATACTGCCTTTTTCCTTACCCAAATACCTCTATTATTAATAAGTACAACTTCAACATGCTATTAGAGCTCAGGGGGATGCCTCAGATTGGCAGATTTCATATTGAAATGTTATTCTATGCTATTGACAGAATTTCTTAAGTACTATGAAAGTAACGGTGCAGTGGGAAAAATATATAGGTCCTCTCATGGGGAACCAATGGGAGGAGGTGTTCCAGTCTGTTGTAACAAGCTCCCTTAACATTTCCCACAAATTCTCTCAATTAGTTATTCTACTATGAACTCACTATACTCCACCGTGGCTTTACAAAATGGGTATAAAGGCTGATCCTCTTTGCAATAAATGTAAAAGAGACCTTGGAGATCTGATTCACCTGTTGTGGTTCTGTCGGAAACTCCCCTTTACTGGAAAGGAGTTGTGAACACTCTTAATAGGGTGTTTTTAAGCTAATTTGCCACTTGACCCCAAATGTTGTCTTTTGGGTATTTTGGCAATGGAGGCCATATCCAGGCTTGTAAATTAATCCTACATCACCAGAAATCTGCTCATCCACCCTCTCAAAAAGAATGGATCAGCAATGTTGGGAACACTTTTTGCATTGAATACAATATTAACAGCAAAGGGGACGTCCAGGTAAAATTTAAGAAATTGTGGGTGCCTTGGCTTGACACACCAGGACTTGGTCCATTGGAGATCCTATCCATGAGGCTACTGCAATGCTCTGCAGGCTAATATAAATGTGGGTGAAAAAAAGGGGGGTATGTAGAGGGGATATAGATCCTCTCAAGATGGTTGCAATTACTAGGCTCACAAATTTCTGAGGTGCATATATAAACTTTATTGGTGATTTCAAAATTTACAAAAAACAATATTAATGATATAAACAATTGACAGTAGAGAAAGATGACTCAATATAATCATCTATATAAAAACATTGCTCTCTGGACCAAATAAGGTGGGGCAGCTAGTGGAAGCAAAATTCCCCACCGTGGCTTGCCCACCCTCAAAAATAGTGGTGGTTGGGAGTAGAAACTCAGATGGGACAATGTATCCCTTTCAATATAAGATTTGTTTCTTATAGAACCATATGTAGCCTATGGAGGTGAATCACTTAGAAATGAAAGATAAATATATACACTTCTTTCAAAACATGCATGTAAATATCAAGTTTCAGTACGTGCAGAATATACAAGTGATATAACCATAGGGCTTCTCCCGACTCACAAGTAACTAGGATGGAGGTTGTCAAGGTCACAATATGTCTCTTCAAAGTGGGGTGAAAAAATAATACCCCTGTATGGAGTAAATTCAATGATCAAAAAAAGAAGAAAAAAAGATTTATTCTTCTAATGATATTTCAGATCTGTGCGTTGGAGCTCATATTGTGAGAATTGACAGCGCTGTGGAGTAGTCTTAATCCTATCTTTGGGAGTGCAACACTATGCAGCAAGTGGTATTAGTGTAGAATCTATGCGGGGGGGGGGAGGAAAAGTGGGGGGGGGGGGGAAGGGGTGGAGGAAAATTGTCAGATCCAGTTGATTCTGATTGTGGAAGGAGGGGGGTAGAAATGATTTCCTTTTCTTGTATTTTGTGCTTGTGGTTTAGAGGGTAGTATCTGTATTTAGTTCGCCGGCAATGGGGGCTCTTGGTACCCGGGACCTGGACACGTGTGTATGTGATGGGTATCTTCTGGGCTATGCCCGATTGTAAGGCACAAAATCGAACAGTGTGTGTGTTGCCTTTACTCACCACTCGTTGTCCGGTCGACCTGCCTCGGTATCACAGAGCTACATTACCTCAAAGCTTCGCGGGAACATCCAGATTTGTATCCCTCTATGTAGTTTACACACCACGCCGTTTGTTGCTGTCTGTTGCTCCGTTCCACCAATATAGTGCTTTGTGTTGAACGCTGTATAGCGGGATCTGGCGGGGGGGGGGGAAGGGTAGAGGGGAGACCTGCTTTTCCTCCGTGCAAGTGCTTTTTCCTTTTCTGTTGCTGCATGCAAGTGTTGAGTCTTTATGATCCGGTATGCGGCGGTTAAAGACTTCTGTGGAGCCGGCGGTTCCTATGTTGAGGATGGGCTGTTTGTAATGGCGTCTGCCGTTAGCCGTTGACGCGTTTCGCATGATTGTACACACTTCTTCTATAAATGTGGAGCAGTGGAGAATTATACTATTGCAATGGCATTTTTCCAATTGTAAACTTTACAAATCAGATCTGGTATTAATGACTGTACAGCTTTGTCTACTCTGGGTGGCTGAGTTATAGTATGTTCAATAAAGAATCTTCTTTGATTAACAAATATAAATGTATTCATAAAAAAATGCCAGGACCTTATTAATGTAGAAGATGTTTTTTTAACACAGATACAAGATTGTCAGGCACAAGATTTGGAGGGTACTTTTGAGCACTTAGGTTTTGTGTTTGAGATGCAATTACATAATCTATGGGATACAATCACCTTTGAAAGATATCTTAGGATCATCTGAATTACAGAAGTCTCAGATGGTAATTTGGACCTAATGATGGTTTGGTGGATCGTAAATCAAATAATGAGTGGGTTTCTTTTATCAACTGTTGTGGAAAAAAATTATTTGCCTTAATAATTAGGTGTAGAAAATGAAAACAGATTCACATTGAAGCTGAAATTAAAAAATATTCAGGAAAAGTTGTCTCTGTTTAAAGACTTGGAGGAGTCTCTTCCCTCCAAAATACAAATAAATACAAAAGAGTAGGCTTGAAACAGAGATAAAAGTAGCCAAACAGAAAAAATATAAAAGGGATTTGAGAGATTTTAAAGAAAATAGGCGAACTCAGAAAAAGACCGCCAAGGATAAAATAAACATGGGGATTCCAATACTAAAAAATAGCATAAAGAGGAGAGAGGACATGTGAGTTTTAGAAAGAGAGAAGATTATAATAACAAGCCAAGAAGAGATATAACTAAAAACGTCAGATATAGAAATTCTTCTTAGTATTTGTGTTCTACTTTTGACATGAATTATACAGTAACCACAGATAATAGGTTTTCCCAATTGCATAAAAGAAGAGATAATGGGTATCATATTTATCATAAGAATCATGTGCAGAGACAATATCCCTCTTTACTGGAGCCAGGATAAATAATACCAGGAATGTAGAAGCAAAAAACATGAAACTGGTTCTCCAAACAAAATGGAGTAAAGAGGGCAGGAGGGAAGGTACAAAGAAAGAGGTGACAGATAGGAGCAGATATATTTAATTTGAGTTCTGTAATATTAAATGAGGATAAACTGAGGCTATTAGATAAGGGTTTGAAATTTACATCAAATCATTTAAGTGTTACAGGGATGTACACAAATATAAGTGAATATTAAAAAAATTTATCTGGGAGGAATTGGGTCCGGACATACAATTAGTAATGCAACCTCTCAATGTAGGGATATATCAAGTGGACTTAAAAATAATTCCAGTTTTAATAAGTATTAGGAATTTTTCAAACAGTTAGTCACAAATGAGAAAAAAAGGGTTTTGAGTAAAAAAAAATATATATATATTATTTAATCCTAGTTATATTAGAATGAGTATAAACAAAAAAATTTAAAAACACAATAATATTGTAATGTGTCCTGCAGATAAAGGAGGGGGGAGTGGTCATTTTAAATCATAATGAAGTGAAAAGGTAATTATCTGAAAAGGAGACTAATCAAATATTAAAGAAGGCCCCTACCTCACGTTTTTGAGAGAATTACAAAAACTACTAACCCTTGGGAAACAAACAGGGATTCTGTAAAAAAATATTTAGTTACATCAAATTTTATATGCCAGTTGTTATTAATTTTTTTGTACCAAAAATGCACAATGACTCTAACAAAGCACCAGGGAGACCCATAGAAAGTGGTCGAAATTCCCTTACTTCTTGAACAGAAAATGTTGCATTTTTTTCCCTACAACCCTTCGTAAGAAACATACAGTATATTCAAGATCTTAAGCATGTTTTTCAGATAATTGAGAAATCGGAATATCAAGAGAATTTGCTATGCACTGCCGACAGCTTCATTATATGTTATTGTAGGACATGAAGAGGGTATTACAGAAGTATTAAGAACTCCTCTGGGAGGAAGTAATTTCAAGAGTACATTTTGGAATGTTTACAATTTATACTTCACAATTATTTTGGTTTGATAACCAACTTTATTTGCAGATCACTGGAGCAGCTATGGGTGAGCAATTTGCAAGCTATGCTGGCTTATTTATTTATGGCTTCTTGGGAGAACCAGAATGTTTATTGAGGTGCCCCACGTTCACTTCCGGTGGAAAACATCTCCCCAATTAATTAAATCAGATGATGAAAATGTGAAGTTGACCTATAATATAGATTGTTTAGCGCTCAAGATTTTTAATAATAAATTATGCACTATAAAAGGGAGGTAGACAGAAACAGATATACAGTATACTTTAGGAAAGCTGCCATCACCCTATGTGGCTAAAATGTTCCCAAAGGTCTGTTCATCAGGATACAGTATAATTGTACATTTGGGCATTGGGTGGGTCTTCTGATGTCACGTTAGTGCTTCTATTACACTTGGATCATGTGCATGCATATATTTTTATCTTAGTAAAGAAAATCTAGCAGTATTTCACTACTGTGAGTTTATTTCTTTGGATGCATATATGAGATTTTTGTCCACATGATATAGTTACATCTTTTGAGACTCATTTAAGAGTGGAGCAGTCATCCTGTATATGAATACTTTGAGTGGTAAAGTGGGGCCCATGGCTGATGAGGACCTTCCAGGTGGAATTCCTGGGACAATGGAAGAGCCGCTCTACTCGTCAATGGATCAGACTGTCACCAGCGATGAAGCGTTCCCTCGATTGGTGGCAAAAACCAGCCAATTTGTCAAAGTGCCACAAAATCAACCCACCAACACCAGTTGTGATCACATCAGGTGCATCAGCAGTAGGATGGGGATTGCAATAGGCATCCAGTCCAGGGCCGGTGGAGAAGCAGACAGAAGGAAGGAACTGAAGGCAGCCTTTCAAGCTCTAAAAGCATTTCAAGATCAAGTCAGGGGGACCAGTGTAATACTCCAGATGGACAACAGGGCAACAGTCACCTATGTACGCCGCCAAAGAGGAACGGGGAGTCAAGCACTCCTAGCAGAGGTCATGCCCATTATGAACTGGGCTCAACAGAATGTGTCAAGTCTATCAGCCACTTACACCCCAGTTCAACAGAATTACTTGGCGGATGCACTGAGCCGAAAAACGTTGGACAACAACAAATTTGCATTGAACCAGTCAGTCTTCCAGTGGATTTGCAGTCAGTGGGGTCATCCAGACCTCAACTTAATGGTATCCCCAACCAACAGGAAATGCAGATATTTCTTAGTGAGGGCGAAATTCCCACAGGCAAAAGCAGTGGATGCACTCAGCTCTGAGTGGATCTGTACCCTAGCATACGTATTCGCCCCAAAACTTATATTTCCCAGGTTACTCTACAGAATACACAAACACCCAGGGGTGGTGATAGCAATCATTCCTTGTTAGCCCCGCAGGCCGTGGTTCCCACTACTGCAATCTTTGGCATTGGAACCCCCAATCCTACTACCGGGGATACCAGATCTCCTCCAGCAAGGCTAGTTGTGTCACGCAAATCCTACTAGGCTTCATTTTGTGGCATGGAGATTGAGGGGAGAAGGCTAGGGGAGGCAGGTTACTCGGCCACAGTTATCGAAACCTTGCTGAAAGCAAGAGCGGCAACGACGAACAGTACCTACTCGAGGATATGGGAAAAGTTTGCCACCTTCACTGAGTCCAGAGGATTCGACCCATTAGTGCTACGGTAATCACAAGTGCTGGAATTCCTTCAAAAAGGCCTTGAAGTCGGCCTACAGGCAAACACACTCAGAATCCAAGTCTCAGCCCTTTCGGCCTTGTCAGGGGTAAGATGGGCTACCCAGCAGTTAGTATGCCAATTCCTGAAAGCTTGCAGCAGAGTTTGTCCTCAAAGAAGGTTGTTTGTTTCTCCATGGGAATTACAGGTGGTATTACAGATGTTGTCTCAACCTCCTTTTTCAGATGACCAAGCAAACTTGTTGTGGAATATAACGATGAAAACAGTTTTCCTCGCTGCCATTACATCAGGGAGAAGAATATTGGATATTCAGGCCTTAGGACACAAACCTCCTTTTTGTTGCAACTTACCAGATAGAGTAATATTAAGAACTCTGCCACAACATCTACCGACGGTAAACAAACCATTTCATCAGAAACAAGACATCGTTCTTCCAACAATGCCAAGAGACACATCTAACCAGACGCACGAGTTAGATATTGGGTCTATCTTGGTAGTATGCATACAAAGAACAGCCCCTTTCGGAAGAACAGAAAACCTGTTCGTCATCCCAGGTGGGACAAGAAAAGGGCTAACAGCATCTACCAGAACACTGGCGTTGTGGCTGGTCAAGACCATCAAGAGGGCTTATGAGGCAAGAAGTTTAGAACCTCCAACCGATGTGAGGGCTCACTCGACGAGAAGCCTGCCGGCATCCTGGGCAGAATTCAAGGGTGCATCCCCAGAGATAATATGTAGGGCCGCACCATGGTCTACATATAGCACATTTTTGACTCACTATAAAGTAGATCTGGAAGTCTTAACTACTGTAGAGTGTACTACTGTACTGACCGGAGTTAACAATGAATAAAATACTTCAGCATACCCTCACTTGTGTTTTTTTTTTGGGGCGTGTTACATCCCATATGTGTATGAAGTCATGCTTGTGTCAGGAAAATTTGAATATGTTATACTTACCTGACGGTAATTTTCCTTTCCTGATGCATAAGCATGACAGCATACAGGTCCCTCCCTTGTGGCCTTTGCATTTGAGTCTAGATACGAGAATGTCACCTTGGGGGAGGCCACTCATTTATATAGTATGACCAGTCCTGAGTGGGCTATGGGCGGAGCCTATACCTATACATGTATGCTGTCATGCTTATGCATCAGGAAAGGAAAATTACCATTAGGTAAGTATACAATTTTGGCTTGACATACACTTTAACAGCTTACATGTATAACAAAATATGGTAGATCAACTTTCTAATCCTCAGCCACGTACCAATGTCTTTGGTAAACGTACAAACAGGTAATTCCATAATAATTTTTGGTTAGTATTATATTAACATTTCCAGTCTTCTACTGTTTAACTTTGTAGTGTGAATGTAGTTTATGTTTGATGATAAATTCCTTAAGTGCAGGTTGTGACTGAAGTGAAACGCCGCACTGCCCATTCCCATGACACAATTAGAAGTGCTTATAGTAAACATAGTCATGTGTCCAAAACAGATCTTTGGATAAAGAGAAGCCAAAACTGGAAATATTATTTGACAATTATGATACAAAAATTTGTTTCAGCAAATTAATTTTACAAAATCAATACCTGCTATCATATTAAGGGTACATTTCAGTAAAATATGGCCTTTTTGAATTTAATCTTACGTGGCTCTCATTTTCTCCTTGTGCTGCTAGGTGTCTTAGTAGCTAAATTCCTATAGTGTCTATTATCCTTTCATTGAGAATTGCTTTGAATGTGAACGCAGGCCAGCACTGTCCTAAAGTTTTAGTTCACCTTTAAAAAAAAAAAAAGATAAAAATCTGAATTAAAACACTCCCTACCTCTCTGGCCCCCACCACTGTACTTACCTCCGTGGATGCTGAGCTGTCAGTGCTAATGCAGTGGTCCAAGGATTTGAAATCCACACTCTTCTTCCTCTTCTATATGCAGTGCTTCTGGGATTTACCAGAACAATGTTCTGTGGTGGAGCTGACCAATCAAACACAATGATCTGTCCTGGAACACAGAGAAGAGCAGGGATTGCTTTGTGAACAGAGAAATGTAACCAATAAAAAGTAGGTGTTATCAAAATTTGGCTGCAAAACTGGAAACACTCTTTATGGATCTAATAATTTAGCTACCCTCTTATGTTTGAGAAAATATATTTTGGGAGTCCTTGACTCAACGCGAGTGGAACAGGATGATATCTCTGTTTAGACTTGTTGAGCATTTTTACATCTCGATTCTCAATGGGGTGGGCCTTTGGACAGTGGAATACTTTGTATATTTGTTTTGACCAGAGGCTGAATCGCAGAACAAATTTATATCAAATCATCTTAAGTTCATTCTTGATAAATAATTCCTTTCAGTTTGAAGGTAGGTACTATAGGCAAAAAAAAGGGGTGTAGCAGTTGGTGGCGTGTGTGCCCTGGCCATAGAACCATATATTTTTTTTTTTGTTTAACCACTTTCCTACCGGAGGATTTTGCAGCTTAAAGACCAGACCCCTTTTTTCAACTTGGCACTTCGTGACTTTAACTGATAATTGCTCGGTCATGCAATGCTGTACCTAAACGAAATTTACGTCCTTTTTTTCCCACAAACAGAGCTTTCTTTTGGTGGTATTTGATCACCTCTGCGCTTTTTATTTTTTGCGATATTAATAAAAAAAGAGCGAAAATTTTGCAAAAAAATGACATTTTCAACTTTGTCTTTTAAAAAATATCCAATATACTCAATTTATGTCATTTTTTTTTGCCAAAATATATTTAGCTACATGTCTTTGACAAAAAAAAAATCAATGAGCGTATTTTTATTGGTTTGCGCAAAAGTTATAGCGTCTACAAACTATGGTGTAAATAGTGAAATTTACGCAGCTTTAATTTCTGACTGCCTATCTCATTTCATGAAGTGCTAAAATGGCGGGGCAGTACAAAACCCCCCCAAACTACCACTTTTTGGAAAGTAGACATCCTAAGGAATGTTCTGACAGGCATGTTGAGCTCATTGAATATTTCATTTTTTTGTCACAGGTGTTTGAAAAATGACTAAAAAAAAAATTTTTTTTTTTTTTACACAAAGTTGTCATTGAAATGATATACTGCTCACACATGCCATGGGTATATGTGTAATTACACCCCAAAATATATTCTTCTGCTTCTCCTGAGTACAGCGATACCACATATGTGGGACTTTATGGGAGCCTAGCTGTGTAGGGGTCCCCAAAAACAAATCACCACCATCAGAATTTCAAAGGGCGTACATTTTTCATTGCATTTTCTCACTACCTCTAACGGTTTAGGAGGCCCTGAAATGTCAAGATACCACAAAACCCCCCCAAATGACCCCATTTTGGAAAGTAGACACCCCAAGCTGTTTGCTGAGAGGCATGGTGAGTCCATGGAATATTTTATATTTTGCCACAAGTTTTGGGAAAATTACAATTTTTTTTTTAATTTTTTTTTTTTACACAACGTTGTCACTAAAAGATAAATTTCTCACACATGACATGGGTATATGTGGAATGACACCCCAAAATACATTCTGCTGCTTCTCCTGAGTATGGGGATACCCCATGTGTGAGACTTTTTGGGAGCCTAGCTGTGTACAGGACCGCAAAAGCCAATCAACACTCTCAGGTTTTCTAATGGCGTAAATTGTTCATGTCATCTCTGCACTACCTGTCACAGTTTCGGAGGCCCTAAAATTCCAAATGACCCCATTTTGGAAAGTAGACACCCCAAGCTATTTGCTGAGAGGCATGGTGAGTCCATGGAATATTTTATATTTTGCCACAAGTTCCGGGAAATATATATATATATATATATTTTTTTTTTTTTTACACAAAGTTGTCAGTAAATGATATATTGCTCACACATGCCATGGGTATATGTGAACTGACACCCCAAAATACATTCTGCTGCTTCTCCTGAGTACAGGGATACCCCATGTGTGAGACTTTTTTGCAGTCTAGCCGAGTACAGGTCCCCGAAAACCAGTCCCCGCTTTCAGGCTTTCCAAGGGCGTAAATTGTTGATTTCACTCCTGACTACCTATCACAGTTTCGGAGGCCCTAAAATTCCAAGATAGCACAAAACCCCCCCAAATGACCCCATTTTGGAAAGTAGACACCCCAAGCTATTTGCTGAGAGGCATGGTGAGTCCATGGAATATTTTATATTTTGCCACAAGTTCCGGGAAATATATATATATGTATATATTTTTTTTTTTTTACACAAAGTTGTCATTAAATGATATATTGCTCACACATGCCATGGGTATATGTGAACTGACACCCCAAAATACATTCTGCTGCTTCTCCTGAGTACAGGGATACCCCATGTGTGAGACTTTTTTGCAGTCTAGCCGAGTACAGGTCCCCGAAAACCAGTCCCCGCTTTCAGGCTTTCCAAGGGCGTAAATTGTTGATTTCACTCCTGACTACCTATCACAGTTTCGGAGGCCCTAAAATTCCAAGATAGCATAAAACCCCCCCAAATGACCCCATTTTGGAAAGTAGACACCCCAAGCTATTTGCCGAGAGGCATGGTGAGTCCATGGAATATTTTATATTTTGCCACAAGTTCCGGGAAATATATATATATGTATATATTTTTTTTTTTTTTACACAAAGTTGTCATTAAATGATATATTGCTCACACATGCCATGGGTATATGTGAACTGACACCCCAAAATTCATTCTGCTGCTTCTCCTGAGTACAGGGATACCCCATGTGTGAGACTTTTTTGCAGTCTAGCCGAGTACAGGACCCCGAAAACCAACCTCCACTTTCAGGCTTTCCAAGGGCGTAAATTGTTGATTTCACTCATGACTACCTATCACAGTTTTGGAGGCCATGAAATGCCAAGACAGCACAACCCCCCCCCAAATGACCCCTTTTCGGAAAGTAGACACCCTGAGCTATTTGCAGAGAGGCATGTTGAGTATTTTGCAGATCTCACTTTTTGTCACAAAGCTTTGGAAATTGAAAAAAGAGGAAAAAAAATGCATTTTCCTGTTTTTTCTTCATTTTCCGAAAAAATTAGAGCTGCAAAATACTCACCATGCCTCTCAGCAAATAGATTGGAGTGTCTACTTTGCAAAATGTGGTAATTTGGGGGGGTTTTGTGCCATCTTGGCTTTTTATGGACTTCAAAAGTGTGATAGGTAGTAAGGAGTGAGATCAACAATTTACGCCCTTGGAAAGCCAAAAGGTGCGCATTGGTTTTCCGGGTCCTGTACGCGGCTAGACTGGCAAAAAGTCTCACACATGGGGTATCCCTGTACTCAGGAGAAGCAGCAGAATGTATTTTGGGGTGTCATTTCACATATACCCATGGCATGTGTGAGCAATATATCATTTACTGACAACTTTGTGTAAAAAAAAATAAAAAAATAAAAAAAAATTTTTTTCCCGAAACTTGTGGCAAAATATAAACTATTCCATGGACTCACCATGCTTCTCAGCCAGTAGCTTGGAGTGTCTACTTTGCAAAATGGGGTCATTTGGGGGGGTTTTGTGCTATCTTGAAATTTCAGGGCCTCTGAAACTGTGACAGGTAGTCAGGGGTAAAATCAGCAATTTACGCCATTAGAAAACCTGAAGATGTGGACTGGTTGTCGGGGTCGCGTACACAGCTAGGCTCCCAAAAAGTCTCACACATGGGGTATCCCTGTACTCAAGAGAAGCAGCAGAATGTATTTTGGGGTGTCATTTCACATATACACATGGCATGTGTGAGCAATATATCATTTAGTGACAACTTTCTGTAAAAAAACAACAACAAAAAAAAAATTATAATTTTCCCGAAAATTGTGGCAAAATATAAAATACTCCATGGACTCACCATGCCTCTCAGAAAAAAGCTTTGGGTGTCTACTTTTCAAAAAGGGGTCATTTGGGGGGTTTTTGAACTGTCCCGGCATTTTATGCTCAATCTTAGCCACACATCACCCACTCTTCTAACCACTTGAAAACCAAGCCTTTTCTGTGCCTTTTTGTTTACATGAAAAAATATTTTTTTTTTACTAGAAAATTACTTTGAACCCCCAAACATTATATATTTTTTTAAAGCAGAGGCCCTATAGAATAAAATGGTGGATGTTGCAAATTTTTTTGTCACACGGTATTTGCGCACAGATTTTCCAAACGCAATTTTTGCGAAAAAAATACATTTTTTTAAAATTTATTGCACAAATACACTATATAATTCCAATTTTTTTGGTAAAATTTAAAAGATGATCTTATGCCGAGTTCATAGACACCCAACATGACATGCTTTAAAAATTGCGCATGCCTGCGCAGCGGCAAAAACCTACGTACATTTTTAAAAACCTTTAAAAGTCTCTACAGGTTACCACTTTAGACTTACAGAGGAGGTCTACTGCAAGAATTACTGCCCTCGATCTGGCGATCGCGGCAATACCTCACATGCATGCTGCAATTGCGGTTTACATATGACACTAGACCACCGCTTGCGTGCGCCATTGCGCGCAAGCACCGGGGGAAAGGGGGGGGGCTCAATTTTTTTTTTTTTTTTCTTTTTTCTTTTGCTTTTTTATGTTATTTTGACACCTTTCCTTTAATTTTTTTTTTTTAAATCATTTTTATTGTTATCACAGTGAATTTAAATATCCCCTATGATAGCAATCTGTGGTGACAGGTACTCTTTTTTAAAAAAATTGGGGTATTTTAGACTCCAGATCTCTCCTCTGACCTTAACGCATCTGACCACACCAAAATTGGTGTGATAAAATACTTTCCCAATTTCCCAATGGCCCTGCTTATTTCTGGCGAAACAGAAGTCATAAAATGCTCGTAGCCTCCGGCATCTTAGGCCATAGAGATGATTGGAGCCATTCTCATCTCCAATTAGCTCTATGGTTAGACAACTGAACCCCCGGCTGCACTCTTGGGTTAACCGGTGGGACAGGAGAGCCCGAGAAAAACCACGGAAGGCTGCGGAAGGCGGCGGTGGGGGGGGGGAGGCTCCTCCCACTGCATGTAAAAGCAGTCTAGCGGCCAATTACCTGCTAGGATTGCTTTTACATGTAAGCTGACCGCTGGCTGTAAAAAACGATACCAAGATGATGCCTAAATCTGCAGGCATCATCCTGGTATAACCACTCAAAGTCCAGCAACGTACCAGTACATTGCTGGTCCTTGTTTGGCATATAGGTTTTTTTTTTTTCATGCAGCCTGTGGGCTGAACGGAAAAAAAGAGAACCTATCCGAAATCAGCACAGGAATAATGCGTAGTATTACTCATCATTAACCGCCCAAACAACCACCCACTGAATTTAATGATGGGTATACACGACACTATCCACGTATACCAAAATAGGATTTTAACTGCAGTGCTGAAATCAGAAAATCACCACAGCTGCTATCAGCAAAGGTATCCATATATGCTGAGCGCAAACACTGTTTGTGTCAGAATATATAAAATCAATGCGTGGTAGCCGACGAGTACCTGCAAGAGAAACAGGTCACAAAAGAATGAAAAAAAAAAGTACATTAAAAAAAGTACATTAGGAAGAGTAGGACATATAAAATGACTGACACAACAAAAGTTTTTGGATTATCATCATTAACCGCCCAAACAACCACCCACTGAATTTAATGATGGGTATACACGGCGCTATCCACGTATACCAAAATAAGATTTTAACTGCAGTGCTGAAATCAGAAAATCACCACAGCTGCTATCAGCAAAGGTATCCATATATGCTGAGCGCAAACACTGTTTGTGTCAGAATATATAAAATCAATGCGTGGTAGCCGACAAGTACCTGCAAGAGAAACAGGTCACAAAAGAATGAAAAAAAAAGTACATTAAAAAAAAGTACATTAGGAAGAGTAGGACATATAAAATGACTGACACAACAAAAGTTTTTGGATTCTCATCATTAACCGCCCAAACAACCACCCACTGAATTTAATGATGGGTATACACGGCACTATCCACGTATACCAAAATAAGATTTTAACTGCAGTGCTGAAATCAGAAAATCACCACAGCTGCTATCAGCAAAGGTATTCATATATGCTGAGCGCAAACGCTGTTTGTGTCAGAATATATAAAATCAATGCGTGGTAGCCGACAATTACCTGCAAGAGAAACAGGTCACAAAAGAATGAAAAAACAAACAAAGGACATTTATATGTACAGTAAGAAGAGTAGAAGGACATATAAAATTACTGACACAACAACAGTTTTTGGATCCTTTTATTTTTCTAACTGTTTCTTGATTTGGGACAGCGATCTTCTGCGATCTTCTCTTCCAGCTTGGGTCTCTCAAAATGTCGATGGACATCCAACATCCTTCGAGACCCTGTGTTTGTGTGCCCTACACTGTGTCGTGCTGTACCCTACGCTAATACTCCACTAGTGTATGGTAGCGCTCGAAACATTCCCCGATGCAGAGACCAGGTTGGTCAGGACATTTGGGACAATAATAGCGGGTGTCACTCCTGCCTCCGTGCTTGCTACAGACACGACATCTTTTTTGGGGGTATCTTTGGGTAGGGGTACGCGGGATGGCATAAGGAAAATGCCTCTCATGCAGCCGGCTCACTGCATCTGGAAGGGGAAGTTGGGCAGGCATGCCTCCTGGGTACAGGTAGGCAAGGATGACCGCTTCCTGGAATTCCCGGAAGGATCCAGTTCGTCCTGACGCCCTGTATAGGACAAAGGCGTTCAGCATAGCCAATTGGTAAAGATAAACAGACACTTTTTTGTACCAGCGTCTGGCTTTATGGGCAACTAAATACGGCGCCAAAAGCTGGTCGTTAAGGTCCACCCCTCCCATGTTAAGGTTATATTCGTGGACACAGAGGGGTTTCTCCACAACGCCAGTTGCCGTAGTGATTTGGACTGTCGTGTCTGGGTGAAGGGAGGACAGAACATAAACATCCCGTGTATCCCTCCACTTCACCGCAAGTAATTTGTCCGTTTTCAAGCAGGCTCTCGCCCCCCGACTAAGACGGGAATTTACAAGCCGTTGGGGGAAGCCCCGGCGATTACGTCGCACGGTGCCACATGCGCCAATTTGTAATTCGAGCAGGTGACTAAATAGTGGCACGCTTGTATAAAAGTTGTCCACGTACAAATGGTACCCCTTTCCGGATAAGGGTGACACCAAGTCCCAAACGATCTTACCACTGCTCCCTATGTAGTCTGGGCAGTTGGGGGGCTCCACAGTGCTATCTTTTCCCTCATAGACCCGGAAACTAACTGTATAGCCTGTGGCCCTGTCACACAATTTATACAGTTTGACCCCGTACTTGGCACGCTTGCTGGGGAGGTACTGTTTCATAGCAAGGCGGCCAGTAAATTTAATCAGGGACTCGTCAACGCAGACAACTTGTTCGGGGGTAAACAAGGCTGCAAACCGCTGATTGAAGTGGTCTATGAGGGGCCGAATTTTGTGGAGCCGATCGTATTCAGGGTCTCCCCGAGGACGACAGAGTTCATTGTTGCTGAAATGCATAAATCGCAGAATTTGCTCGTATCTCCCCCTGGACATGGAGGCAGAGTACATGCGCATATGGTGAGCTGGGCTAGTGGACCAATATAGCTGCAATTCACTCTGTTTAGTTATGCCCATGTGGAGGGAAAGGCCCAGAAAGATCTTAAATTCGGAAACCGTTATAGGATTCCAGCCGAATGGTCTGGCAAGGTGCGAATTTGGGTTGGCGGCGATAAATTGTTGAGCATATAAATTTGATTGATCCACAATAGATCTGTAAAGATCTTCCGTGAAGAACAGCTCAAAAAAGTTCAGGGGCGTAAAACCAGCTGTCTCCACGTGGATTCCAGGTTGGGCGGTGAATGGGGGAAGTACTGGCGCTGTAGAATCAGTGGGTTGCCAATTGGGATATGCCAGCGCATCAGGGAGGGCACTATGGGCTCTACGGGCCTGTCTTCGAATACGCGGTGGCTGCGGGCCACTACTCGTGCTAGCCACCGCACCAGCTTCAACTGCACTTAGGGGACTCGCCACGTCACCAGGTGCTACTGCAGTGCTGGTTGTACTAGGTCCAGGGTGTACTAGGCCGCTGGCGCTTGCCAGGTCGCCAGAAAAATGAGCGGCACTAGTAACCACACTCTGCTCCATACGAGCACCCTGCGATTCCTGCATCTCAACAACTTCAGAATGGGGTCGGGTACGCCTGGGTCTAACAGGGACCCATCTGTCGTCAGAGCTGTCTGTCAGGGAGCCGCTGCTGTCATCAGGTTCATATACTGACACTAATTCGGTCATTGTAGCTTCCCCATCGCTATCAGATGACTTGGACAGCATATAACTGATAAGCTCTTCATCTCTGTACGAACGTTTGGTCATTTTGGTAACTAAATTTACCCGTACAGTGATGCGACTCACAGGTAATAAAAGCACCTGGTTGTCGAAGGCTATTTCAAGCGCTACCAAAAAAACTGCTAATGCTAGCAGGGATCAGGCCTGACTCTGCTAACACAGCGGTTTTGTGTCTTGTGTTTTTTTGTAAGTGACAGTAATCTATTGATTACTACACTTACCTGGGTGAAAGGGTTAAACGCAGGTGCTGGCAGGAATCAGTGCTGACCGTGCAAACACCGCGTTTTGGGAACCCTAAACTATGGGGGCGCTAGTATAGTTCTGATCAGATCAGATATTGATCTGTTCAAACACTATACTAGAAATGGAAGTGTAGGTGCGTGCGTGCGTGCGTGTGTGGCAATCAAGGGGTTACTTCTAAACTATGCGCTGGGGATCTGGGGGGGGTGGCGGGGACCCTAAACCTCCTTTGGGAAAGAAACTAGCTAGCTAGCGCAACCTCAAGTCACAATGACACCAATACAAAATACAGTAAAAACAGTATATTATGTGTGTATTAGTGCTAATGTGACAGAGGGTGTAGGGGTTAACGGGATGTGATCAGGGGGGGATCAGGGGTTTAAATCTTTATTGGAAGGGACTGGCGGGTATCCTAAGGATAAAAGGAACGGTGGCAAGCGCTAAACCTGGTCACAAGTCACACTTATACGGGTATATAGAAAATGCTATATACTGTATACAGTGTGCGTTGTGGCAGGGGGTGTAGGGGTGATCAGGAGGGGATCAGGGGATTAAATCTTTATTGGGCGGGTGGCGGGGACCCTAAACCTCCTTGGGACACAAACTTAGTCGCCTGCGCTAATTCTGATCACAATGACACTAATACAAAAATACAAAAACACAGTATATTACGTTTGTATTAGTGCTGATGTGACAGAGGGTGTAGGGGTTAACTAGCGGTGATCAGGGGGGGATCAGGTGGGAACAGGGGCTTAAATCTTTATTAGGGGGGGGTGGCGGGTAATTCAAGTGGAAAAAGGGGGGTCGCAAGCGCTAGACCTGACCACAAATCACACTTATACGGGTATATAGCAAAATGCTATATACTGTATATGGTGTGTGTTATGGCAGGGGGTGTAGGGGTGATCAGGGGGGGGTCAGGGGCTTAAATCTTTATTGGGCGGGTGGCGGGGACCCTAAACCTTCTTGGGACAGAAACTTAGTCGCCTGCGCTAATTCTGATCACAATGACACTAATACAAAAATACAATAACACCGTATATTGCGTTTGTATTAGTGCTGATGTGACAGAGGGTGTAGGGGTTAACGGCGGTGATCAGGGGGGGGTCAGGGGAGATCAGTGGGTTAAATCTTTATTAGGGGGGGGTGGGGGGTAATTTGAGTGGAAAAGGGGGGGTCGCAAGTGCTACACCTGTTCACAAATCACACTTATACAGGTATATAGGTATATGCTATATGCTGTATATAGTGTGTGTTGTGTCAGGTGCTGTAGGGGTTAATTGGGGGGGCGATCGGGGTGAAATGTGCCTATCTAACTGTGTGTGGGTGTGCTTGGTGCAGTACTCACAGTAAGATGTGCTCTCCTCTCACGCTGGATCCAAAAAGACCGTTGTGGGGGGGGGGGCACATCTCCTCTAAGCCTGTGTTTACATTTCACAGGCTTAGAGGATGATCTGATTGGGCAGGACCGATCAACAGGTCCAGACCAAAAATGATTGGCCTGGACCTGATGACTGATCGGTTCTGAACCCAATCGAGTCATCGGCGGGACCTCGGGAGCGCGCGCGCGCGCGCCAGAGCGGCTCAGGCTAGTGACGTTAATTAACGTCACTCTGCCTGGCCGGGGCTGACCGCCGCAGTAAATCTACTTGCGGCGGTCGGCAAGCGGTTAAAAGTGCTGTTTATTGCTTTTAACCCTGTAATACAATACAATTACTTTAGAAAAAACCTTCTTACAAAAAATACAGGAATAAAGGAATCAACAGTCTCATGTCCTTACATATGTGTCCATGATAACTAGCACAGTTACAATGGTGACAATACATACAGTTAGACAAATTCACATCCTTGAAAAACATGGAGAAAATACCGGTAGTATTTAGAGTTGCGGTCTTCCAAGAACTACTTTGAGGTTGGTTAGTAAGAGGGGAGCAGGACTAAGGCCCCAGATCTTGTTGAAACTCTCTGGGGATCATCCACTAGTGCATTTACATGAATAAATGGGGAGAATATAATTGATTGACTTCCACTAGGACAAAGTAAAATGAATAGGTCATTTCCAGGTAATTGGGATGTTTTTTTTGGCAGAAAAGTAAGAGCACTTTCAGGGTAGAGTAGAAAATTCTCCCAGTTAACCTTGAAGCCTGAGAAGCCCCCTAACTTTAAAACTAGTCCGTATTAGGTAAATGATGTCACAATAATCCCCACCCTCCTTTGTGTACAACCTGCAACCGTAGACCAGGTAATGCCCTGGACACAGCTTATCAGGTGGGCAATGACCATGGTTGGTGCTACCACTAGGCGAACTAGGCAGCCACCTAGGGCGCGCTGCCACCAAGGGTGCAACCACGGCTGCTGTGTACACAGCTCTCTGGTGTGGAGATGACAACAGCCTTGTGTGTAGAGCCAGGTTTCTCAGTCTGACAAGACAGACAAACACGAGGAGGGGGGAAGTGCGAAGACAGGCGGGCTCAGTCACTGAGGCATTTTAACCACTTTCCAACCACCAGCAGTACATATACTGCGACAAGCCGGCTCTGTCCCACAAAAAATGTAACTGTATGCTGTTTTGCAGGACTGCACCTGCCAATTGGCTACAGGGGGTGCCAATCAGCAGGTCCAGCAGTCGCGATTGCCGCTGGGCACCCGCGATTACTCCCCGTGGAGACCAAACGGTAGCCTGCCGTTGTAAACACGGCAGACAGCTGTTCTGTCTGTTATGAACACAGGGATCCTGTGTTCCTCTTATTTAGGAACACAGGTCTCTGTGTTCATGCAGCAAGCCCATCCCCCACACAGTTAGAAATCACCCCCAAAAATGTCACAAATGTCAGTTAGGTGTCCAATCTGTCCTCTGCAATGTCGCAGTCCTGCTAAAAATCGCTGATTGCCGCAATTACTAGTAAAAAATAAAAAAATAAATAAAAATGACATAAATCTTTTCCCTAGTTTGTAGATGCAATAACCTTTGCGCAATCCAATCAATATATATTTATTGGGATTTTTTTTAGCAAAAATATGTAGCAGAATACAAAATGGCCTAAAATGATTAAAACATTTTGATTATTTTTATTGGGAATGTTTTGTAGCAGAAAGTAAAAAAATATATATTTTTTTCAGAATTGTTGCTCTTTTTTTTGTTTATAGCGCAAAAAACAAACATTGCACAGGTGATCAAATACCACCAAAAGAAAGGTCAATTTGCGGGAAAATTGTCAGTTAAAGTAATGCAGTGCCATATTGCAAAAAATTGCCTGGTCAGTAAGGGGGTAAAACCATCCAGTCCAGAAGTGGTTGAACACTCAGTTCTTGGTCTTAGAGGTGGCGAGGGACAGATGCTGCAACCACCTAGGTGAGTATAATTGTTTGTTTTTTAAAAGCCTGCACTTTTAATGCCAAAAATCTTAGACAAATCGGCCCTAAAATGATAAAAAAATTTGATTTTTAATTTTTTTTATTGGGAATGTTAATAGCAGAAAGTAAAAAAATATTGTTTTTTGTTTTTTTCAAAATTGTCGCTCTTTTTTTGTTTATTGCGCAAAAAATAAAAATCGCAGACGAGATCAAATACCACAAGAAAGCTCTATTTGTGGGAAAAAAAGCACACCATTTTTTTTGGGTACAGCATCGCACGACCGCGTGATTGTCAGTTAAAGTGATGCAAAAAATGGCCTGGTCATTAACCTGGTCCCATCCGCGCTACAGCCTATATACGGCTGCAGCGCGGACTTGAATTTTCGGAAGGCCGTTTTTAAACGGCCTCCCATTAACACGCCCTCCGCGCGCTCCCGCGAGCGCGCATCGGGCAAAAGCTGTGTTGGCCGTGTCTCTTGGACACAGCCAATCACAGATCGTGACGAATGGCCAATCACAGCGGCCATTCGTCACAATCGAGGCATCCAATGAGAGATGATCTCATATGTAAACATATGAGATCATCTCTCATTGCCTCGGTAGTAACAGACTCCCCGCGCGCTCCCGCGAGCGCGCACCAGGGATAATCTGTGTTGGCCGTGTCCCTTGGACACAGCCAATCACAGATCGTGACGAATGGCCAATCACAGCGGCCATTCGTCACGATCGAGGCATCCAATGAGAGATGATCTCAAATGTAAACATTTGAGATCATCACTCATTGCCAGCTCTCCCTCCTCACACACAGACTGCAGTGTGAGGAGAGGAGAGATCGTAAGTGTAAAAAAGTGCCCACCAGTGATCACCAGTGCCCACCAGTGCCCACCAGTGCCCACCAGTGTGCCCACCAGTGTGCCATCAGTGTGCCCAGTGATCATCAGTGTGCCAGTGCTCATCAGTGTGCCCAGTGCCCACCAGTGCCCACCAGTGTGCCCACCAGTGCCCACCAGTGTGCCCACCAGTGTGCCCAGTGCATATCAGTGTGCCCAGTGCTCATCAGTGTGCCCAGTGCTCATCAGTGTGCCCAGTGCCCACCAGTGCCCACCAGTGTGCCCATCAGTGCCCGCCCAGTGCTCATCAGTGTGCCCAGTGCTCAGTGTGCCCACAGCGCTCATCAGCGTGCTCATCAGTGCTCATAAGTGTGCTCATCAGTGTGCCCACAGAGCCCATCAGTGTGCCCATCACAGTGCCCATCAGGGAGCCAGTCTCACCGTGCCCATCAGTCTCACCGTGCCAATCAGTGTCACCAACTATGGCAAAAAAAATCTCAGCCGAGGAGGCCTTCAATATCATCAGTGAGGACATGGACAGGGAGCTTTCTGCTTCGGAATCTTCGGAGTCAGAGTCTGACTCCGAAGTAAATTACGAACCGGTCATTAGCAGCGGGACGCAGACCGACTCCGACGAGGAAGAATACTACCCGCCTGCCAAACGAAGGCGTTCTGGTGAGGAGGAGGCAGTGCCATCCACCAGCTCCGCAGTGCCATCCACCAGCTTCGCAGTGCCATCCACCAGCTCCGCAGTGCCATCCACCAGCACCACAGTGCCTCGGCAAGAAAGGCCAAGCTCAAGTGGGGTGTCACCTCGCCCCCAAAGGGTTAGGACCAACGCCAGCCTTCCCTATGCCCTTCTGAACCCCCTGTGGCTTCCTCCCAACTCAGGAGAAGCCATAATCCCCCCTTTCACTGCCCAGCCAGGAGTCCAGGTCAACACGGAGAACTTTGCCCCAATAGATTACTTCCGTTTAATTTTTACGGAGGACCTGCTGACGTCCATTGTGGCCCAGTGCAACCTGTATGCACAACAATTTATCCAGAGTAACCCCACATCTTTTTATTCCCGTCCCTTTGAGTGGAGAGACCTAACGGTGGAGGAGTTCAAGATATTTTTAGGCCTCACCTTCAACATGGGACTCAATAAAAAAAACGAACTGCAAGCATATTGGTCAACCAAACCAATCTACCATATGCCCATCTACTCTGCAGTAATGCCCAGGGCCAGGTATTTGATGATCATGAGGTTCCTCCATTTTAACGACAATACCCAGTGCCCTCCCCGAAATTCCCCAGCATTTGACAAGCTATTCAAAATTCGGCCACTTCTAAATTATTTTTCAGAAATATTCCCTCAATTATTTACCCCAGACCAAAATATATGTGTGGATGAGCCCCTTGTTAAATTTACCGGCAGGCTGGGCATCAAACAATTCATTCCCAGCAAACGGGCCCGCTATGGGGTGAAGCTTTACAAACTATGTGACCGAGCCACAGGGTACACATATGCCTTCAGGGTGTACGAAGGGAAGGACACCCAGCTGCATCCCCCTGAATGTCCGGACTACTTGGGATCAAGCGGGAAAGTTGTTTGGGACCTCATTTACCCTCTCCTTGAAAAAGGCTACCACCTGTATGTAGACAATTTCTACACCAGTTTGCCCCTGTTCCGAAACCTTCACAGAAAGAAGACTCCTGCATGTGGCATGGTCGGAAAAAACCGGAAAGGCTTTCCTCAAAGGCTAGTAAACACCAAGCTGAGAAGAGGGGAGACGGCGAGTCTGAGAAATGAGGAAGTTCTGGCTGTGAAGTGGAGGGACAGAAGAGACGTGTACATGTTGTCTTCGATCCACAATGACAACTATGTGGAATCCCGACAAAGGAATGCCCCAATCCGAAAGCCAACATGTGTACATGAGTACAACTTATTCATGGGGGGAGTGGATTTCAATGACCAAATGATGGAACCCTATCTACCCACAAGACGTACATACCATTGGTACAAAAAAGTAGCAATTTATATTTTTCATTTGGCCACATACAATTCCTACATTTTATACCGCAAGTCCACCGAAAGCCCCCAACCCTTCCTTTATTACCTGGAGGAAATCTTCACAACCCTCATATTGCCAAACGGCCCACCAGAAAACATTAGATCTGACGTAATAAGCAGACTGTCTGAACGCCATTTTCCCAGTAAAATCCCTCCCACACAAAGAGACCAAAAACGGCAGAAAAAATGTAGGGTGTGTACCAAGGCAGGAATTCGAAAAGACACCTGCTATTATTATCCCCAGTGTCCTTCCCAACCAGGCCTCTGTGTAGACGACTGTTTCCGCCGTTACCATACTTGTCTAAATTATTAGTATGGTAAACGTAGTCCTCCGCCTTCACCCCTTATGCCACTGTATGCTCCTGAAATGACCCTGGACTGTTATTCAACGACACCTTTGCCTGCTGATTTTGTACCTATGTCTGCCTGCTCCGGAACTGACCCTGGCCTGTTTTTTGACCATGCTTCTGCCTTCTGATTCTGTTCATACCTCTGCCTGATCTGGAACTGACCCTGGACTGTTATTTGACCATGCCTTTGCCTGCTGATTTTGTACCTACCTCTGCCTGCTCTGGAACTGAACCTGGACTGTTTGACCACGATTTTTGCCTGCCTCTTGAAGTAGTGGGATTCATACCACAGGGGTCTCGCATATGTGAGGGGACCAGAATTGTTTTTCTGGATGAAGAAAACTATTTTTTTTGTTTTTCTTCTTCTCAAATTAGGGTCTGGATCCCGGAGGCTTCAAAGCGATTTGGGTGGGAGAAGCCTCTACCCCTGTCCCCATTCTATCCCGACAGAGGCCCTACTTCTGCCTGCAGGACTACCATCATGCCTCTGCCTGCCGCATGCACTGACACTGGACTGGTATCCTTGCCTGGAGAATTGCATGCACTGTTGCTGACCAAGTCCCTGCCTGCTGCCTGGACTCAACTCCTGTGGACAACTGCGCTTCTAAAACTACAGGTAAGCTTTTGTTTACCCTTTGCTCAGCAGAATGTATTGTGGGGTGTAATTCATGGTAATTCATGGTATGTGCATGCTATGTGTCTTTGCATGTTGGGCCTCTGTATGTGACCTGACTGCGTAAAAGTCTCACAAATTTGGTATCGCCATACTCAGGAGGAGTAGCAGAATGTATTTTGGGGTGTCATTTTTGCTATGTACATGCTATGTGTTGGAAATATCTTATAAATGGACAACTTTGTGTAAAAAAAATGCGTTTTCATTTTTTTCCCACATTTTCCGAAAGATTCTGGAAAAAAATGACATGTTCAAAAGACTCATTATGCCTCATAGAATATACGTTGGGGTGTTTGCTTTCCAAAATTGGGGTCATTTAGTGGGCTTTTTCATTGTGCTGGTGCTCCAAGGCCTTCAAAATTGTAATAGGTGGTTGAGAAATGAAAAGTGTATTTTATGCTCCGAGAACGCCTGGAGGTGCTACTTCAATGTTGGACCTCTGTATGTGGCCTGGCTGTAAAAAAGTCTCACACATGTGGTATCGCCATACTCAGGAGGAGTAGCAGAATGTATTTTGGGGTGTCATTTTTGCTATGTACATGCTATGTGTTGAAAATATCTTATAAATGGACAACTTTGTGTAAAAAAATGCGTTTTCATTTTTTTTCCACATTTTCCGAAAGATTCTGGAAAAAAATTACATGTTCAAAAGACTCATTATGCCTCATAGATTATACGTTGGGGTGTTTGCTTTCCAAAATGGGGTCATTTAGTGGGCCTTTCCATTGTGCTGGTGCTCCAGGGCCTTCAAAAGTGTAATAGGTGGTTGAGAAATGAAAAGTGTATTTTATGCTCCGAGAACGCCTGGAGGTGCTACTTCAATGTTGGACCTCTGTATGTGGCCTAGCTGTAAAAAAGTCTCACACATGTTAGTTACATAGTTACATAGTAGGTGAGGTTGAATAAAGACAATAGTCCATCCAGTTCAACCTGTGTAGGTGTGTGTGACTGTAATCATCTAACATAGCCCTTTATCTCCTGATCCTTGAGATGTAAGTCTAAGAGTCTTTTGAAAGTCACCATACTACCCGCAGAAACCACCTCTTGTGGTAGACAATTCCACAATCTTGTAGCCCTAACAGTAAAGAACCCCCCACGTTGCCTGAGGTTAAAACGCTTCTCCTCTAATCGCATTGTATGTCCTCGAGTCCTCATGCAATTCCTTCGAATGAACAGCTTTTTTTCTAAGCTGAGATCCCCATTAAGATATTTATAAATTGCTATCATGTCCCCTCTCAGACGTCTCTTCTCCAGGGAAAATAAATCGAGCGATTGCAGCCGCTCTTCATAGGTAAGGTCCTCCAATCCCCTAATTAGTTTAGTTGCCCTTCTCTGGACTCTCTCCAGCTCCAACACATCCCTCCTGAGGACTGGCGACCAGAACTGGACAGAATACTCCAGATGCGGTCGGACCAGAGTTTTATAAAGTGGAAGGATTATAGTCTTATCTCTGGAATACATCCCTTTCTTTATGCATGCTAATATTCTGTTGGCTTTGGACGCTGCCGCTTGGCATTGCATGCTGTTGCCTAATCTATCATCAACCAAGACTCCCAGATCTTTCTCCATTTTTGAGTCCCCCAAGGGTTCCCCTCCTAACATGTATTGTGTTTTTATGTTTTTGGTCCCCAAGTGCAAAACCTTACACTTCTCCACATTAAACCTCATTTGCCATGTCATTGCCCACTCCGTAATTTTGTCCAGGTCATTCTGTAGGATATCTGCTTCATGCTGTGCAGTTATTGCCCTGGCCAATTTTGTGTCATCTGCAAAAATTGATAACGAACTACTGATCCCGTCCTCAATGCTGTTTATGAATAAATTGAACAAGGTTGGTCCCAGGACTGAGCCCTGGGGCACCCCGCTTACTACCTCAGCCCAGTCTGAGTATGCGCTGTTTATTACCACCCTTTGGACACGGCCTTTTAGCCAGTTCCGTATCCAAGAGCAAACCCTGCTGTCGATACCTGCAGACCTTATTTTATAAATTAAGCGCTTGTGGGAAACTGTATCAAACGCCTTAGCGAAATCCAAGTACACCACATCCACTGGTCTGCCCCTATCTAGCTCACAGCTCACTTCCTCGTAGAATGCTAAGAGATTGGTTTGACAAGAACGCCCATTTGTAAACCCGTGTTGGTTACTACTGATGATGTTGTTGTCTTTAGCATACTCTACGATATAGTCCCTTATCATCCCCTCCAGAAGTTTACATACTATTGATGTCAAACTGACAGGCCTATAATTTCCCGGGATATGTCTCTGGCCCTTTTTGAATATCGTAATCACGTTAGCCTTCCTCCAATCCCCTGGTACATCTCCTGTCCTAATACTGTCAGCAAAGATTAGGAACAGTGGTCTAGATATAACCATACTGAGTTCCTTGAGCACTCTCGGATGTACGCCATCCGGGCCTGGTGATTTGTTTGTGTTAAGTTTATCCAGTCTTTCCCTGATTTCCCCCTCTGTTAGCCATAGTGGCAAGTCCTGTGTATTACTACTAACCATACAGTCATGGTCAGTGTACCCCTCCTTTTCCTGCGTAAAGACTGACGAGAAAAAAGCATTCAGCACGGTTGCTTTTTCAGTGTCCTCTGTAACCATCCTCCCATCATCGTTAATTATGTGTGCAATATGCTCTGCCCTAGTTTTTTTGCTGTTGATATATTTAAAGAATTTCTTTGGGTTTTTTTTACTATCCTCCGCTATTTGTCTCTCAAAGTTGATTTTAGCCATCTTGATTTCGTGTTTACACTTCTTATTTTCCTCCTTGTATTGCTGGAAGGCCGATACTGTGCCCTCCGATTTATATTTCTTGAAGGCCAATTTTTTTCCCCTAATAAGTTTTTTAACGCTACGGTTTAGCCAGCCAGGTTTGGCTTTGTCTCTTCTAAATTTATTCCCCATAGGAATGCACTGCAAGATGCCTTTGCTTAATATGTTCCTAAAGCATTCCCATTTTTCCTCAGTGGTCAGGGATCCCAGGGTTTGGTCCCAGTTTACCCTTTCCATCATTGAGTACAATTTTGGAAAGTCTGCCCTTCTGAAGTTTAGGGTTCTTATGTTCCCCACTTGCCTTTTTATATTGTTATTTATACTAAATGTGATCATCCTGTGATCGCTAGAGCCCAGATTGTCCTGGACTCCTACCTCCGAGATTATGTCTGGGTCATTAGTGATCAATAGATCCAGGATTGCATTCTCTCTAGTAGGGGAATCCACCAACTGTGACATGTAGTTATCCTGTAAGGTTTCCGTGAATAGACGGGCCTTATGCGAGTGTGCAGTCCCCTCTTCCCAGTCAATGTCGGGATAATTGAAGTCCCCCAATATGATGACTGATCCCAGTTTTGCCGCTTTACCTATTAGTGCTAAAAATTCCAGCTCTACCTCCTCCCCTTGGTTAGGTGGCCTATAGCAAACCCCCACAACTACTTTTCGCCATACTCAGGAGGAGTAGCAGAATGTATTTTGGGGGTGTCATTTTTGCTATGTACATGCTATGTGTTGGAAATATCTTATTAATTGACAACTTTGTGTAAAAAAAATGCATTTTCATTTTTTTTCCACATTTTCCAAAAGATTCTGGAAAAAAATGACATGTTCAAAAGACTCATTATGCCTCATAGATTATACGTTGGGGTGTTTGCTTTCCAAAATGGGGTAATTTAGTGGGCTTTTCCATTGTGCTGGTGGTCCAGGGCCTTCAAAAGTGTAATAGGTGGTTGAGAAATGAAAAGTGTATTTTATGCTCTGAGAACGCCTGGAGGTGCTACTTCAATGTTGGACCTCTGTATGTGGCCTGGCTGTAAAAAAGTCTCACACATGTGGTATCGCCATACTCAGGAGGAGTAGCAGAATGTGTTTTGGGGTGTAGTTGTAAGTATGCATATGCCATGTGAGAGAAATAACCTGTTGAATATGACAATTTTGTAAAAAAAAAATAAAAAAATTTAATTTTGCAAAGAATTGTGGGAAAAAATGACAACGTCAAAAAACTCACCATGCCTCTTATTAAATACCTTGGAATGTCTACTTTCCAAAAAGGGGTCATTTGGGGGTCATTTGTACTTTCCTGGCTTGTTAGGGTCTCAAGAAGTGAGATAGGCTGTCAGTACATTAGGCGTGATCAATTTTCAATGATTAGCACCATAACTTGTAGACTCTCTAACTTTCACGCAGACCAAATAATGTACACTTATTTGGGTTATTTTTACCAAAGATATGTAGAAGTATACATTTTGGCCAAAATTTATGAAGAAAAATTACTAATTTGCAAAATATTATAACAGAAAATAAAAAAAAAAACGTTTTTTTTTTAATTTGCGGTCTTTTTTCATTTATAGCGCACAAAATAAAAAGCCCAGCGGTGAATAAATACCATCAAAAGAAAGCTCTATTTCTATGAAAAAAAAGGACGAAAAATGTATATGGGTTGAGTGTTGCATGACCGCGCAATTGTCATTCAAAGTGTGAGAGCACTGAAAGCTAAAAATTGGTCTGGATGGGAAGGGGGTTTAAGTGCAAAGTAGGCAAGTGGTTAAGGGGGAAACCCCCCTTTTGGTAGAGCCTCTCGGGGGCTAAACTGAGAACACTTTAACCCTAGGTAGACACAACAGGGCCCTAATCATACGTCGACGCATCTGGCAGCCAGAGCTGTGCTGGTGTGGAGGAGAGGTGTTGGAGAAGGGCTAACTACGTGTGTATGGGAGTGAGCAGAAACTGCGCTCCCCTCCTACGAACAATACACGGACCAGCTTGGGCTGGAAGTGACTTTCGCCCCCAGCTCCCAACACTCGTCCTGGGCACTGACACACACACTGATAAAGTCCTAGCTGGGGAGCCGCAGATCCCATGTATAAGGAGACATCAGAGGCTTCTTTCCCTCCCTCCTCCGGACACCTGCAGCCTGACATCCCGGGGACAGAAGAGGTGTCCACAGCCAAGGATCGGAACACAGACAATCGGTGGACCCTTTGGGTAAACGTCAGATGATGGCTGATGTGTCCCATCGCTCTATTGCTGTCTATTCATCCCATTGTGTTCTAACACATCACTGTTTGTTTGCAAACTTTCGGCTTCCCTACATCACAGGAGAGCTGCCCAAAGTGCAGCCTGCCAGAGATTGCTCATAAAACTTCACTGTGCCCTCTGCAACTTTGGATGAGAGACGGGAGAGGGAGCTTTGCTGTCACCACAGTGATCACAGGTGACAGCAGAGTCCTCGTGTATTTTCTATATAAAACCCCACGCTACGTGTATCCGTGCTCCTAAATTAATAAATTCCTGTTGCTGCTGTTCATCACACAGTGAAAAATTTGTAAACCATAAAAGACAGCGCAAATACAGTGCCACTTATAGTGCAATTAAAACACATGATGTGCAAAAACCAAACCAATGGTTAGAAAAACCATCTGTTTAGAAAGGAGCTTGTGTGGCAAAACTTATTTAAAACTTTCATCCACATTGAACATTCTAAAAAATACTATTATAAGTGCAAATAAATAATAAAAACTTTTATGTGCACAATTTTTATTTTTTGTTCAAAAACGAGCAAGTAGCCAGTAAAGTCCATAAAATTTTTTTTTTAAAAAATAAAGTTTTTCTGTGCCAAACTGTTGAAGTGCCGTAATATTCTTTAACTCTTATGCATCTGTGCTCCACACCCCAAAGTGCTTGAACTTACCAGACTATGTGGACCCCTTAGCAATACTGCATGTGAGTCTATCAAGCTTGTTCTGGTAAGTGGAGAGAGCTCACTTTCTGTGGGTCCTTAAGAGATCACTACTCATATATAGAAGAGAGGATCCAAATAGTGTAATGTTCTCCTTTTATTTAAATATGCATAAAAAAAACACTGTTTAAGAGATAGATTCGCAATTCATACAATCTATGCAATACAATAAGGGCAATCGTGTGGTCCAGGAACAGATGTGGTGTCCGCACTTCTGCGTGCTTTCCACCGCTAACCGGACGTGACGTCACTGAGGAACTGGAATCTGCATCAACGCGTTTCGCCCTCCCACAGGGAGTTATCAAAGACCTTGTGTAGTCCAGGGACACGATGTGTACAATGTGTACGATTTGTGCAACGATGTATACGATTTTTACAATGATGTGTACAATTTTATTTTTTTGGCGGGGGGGGGGGGGGGGGTTAGTGCAAGTAGCCGATCTTGCCTAGGACACAAGGTGGTCTGGAACCGGTCCTGCATATTAGCATAGTAAATTTTGACAGCTAATAGACCTGTGTTATATTTCTTAGGTGATGGGAAGATCTAGCTACTAGCTCAGTGTTTCCCAACCTTTTTTCCATCAAGGCACAGACTAGGGCTGGCACAACCTATAGTCAAGGCAGGCGCCAGCCATGAGTGCACATAAGTCGGGGGGCGCCACACCGGGGTTCTGCTGGTGTGTTAAGCAAGCGCTGGAGCCAGCACAGTTTGTCTTCCGGTTCTTCCGGCCAGGTCCAGAAGCGCAAGGCCCGGGGCCTACGGACCACAGCTGGCGTGAGAAAGCGACCCGGTGCCACCACTATTTGTCTTCAGGCCAGGTCCAGAGGCGCTGCAAAAATCTCCACCCATGCCACCTCCATCGTATACATGGTAATAGCAAAGGGGGTTGAGTCAGGGGCAAAGCCGGGAGGGGGGCAACATGAGGTTTTGTCTAGGGTTTCAAAAATCCTTACACCAGGCCTGGCACTGACAGTTTCCTTATGGGTTAAGCTGAACATTAGTTTGGACTGAACCCAGGCTCATTCCCTAGTTGATACCATGATGACCAATAGTGAAAGGCAATTCAAGAAATAAACCAGTTAAGGGTGAACTAAACTTTATTTAGGAACGGTTATACATTTGGTGGCCTTATTTGATCCTTAGTGTTTTATCATTTTTTAATAATCTGTTTTAATTTATTAATCTATCCAAACACCAATTCCCAGATACAGATCCAAAATCACAATCTATTTCCAGGTCAGGGCTGCTGTTAGAAATCATGGGACCCGACAGCCTACCTGAACCCCCCCCCCCAACAAAAAAACATATTAAAATTATGTTTTCACAAAAAAATACACTAAAATCAATATTAGTGGACATTAACACAACAAATCTTACTAAGTTCCTTCTAGATATAAAAGATGAATCTGTATTGTGTAAATAAATAAAGCTCTGTGAGGCTCATTCACAGAGGAGCTGTGGCCTGTACAGTGTGAATGAACCTTTTTTTTCATGTGGATCGAGCTGTGTACAGGAAGCCTATGCTATGCTATAGGGATGCATAGGCTGTATGAACACAGCTGCAGGTCCTAATTTGACAGACTGTGGGTGCAGGTGTGTGGCCCTGAGCACAGACAGTGTGCATTTGGGCTAACTCACCCACAACTGCAAACCTGTCAAATTAAGACGGGCAGCTGTGTTTTTCGTACAGCTCGTGCATCCCCATAGAGTAACAGGTGGCTACGTCTGAACTAGAAAATCACTCATTAACACTGTATGAGATGGAGAACCCATGTGAATGAGCCCCTAAATTATTATTTTTTTGTTTCTACTATTTTTTTTTTACAATGCTATTGGGGGGAGGGTTGGTGAAATATCAGGACTCAAAATAGAACCCTCATGTCTCACTTTTAAATCTGAGAAAGGAATTGAGGCCATAGATCCCCAATCCTTTCTCTGCAGCCTTAGCTTGCACTACAGATGAATGAACAGGAAACACTCTATACAGGGGCTTCCTGTCCATTCACAAACTGCAGCACAGGAAACACAGTTTAATTTGCTTTGGTTATGAATGAACACAGTGAGCGATTGGTACTAATCACTATGACAAATTTACTGTCCCTTTTTTATCCTTCCCGAAAGGATCCCCCTGTGTGCGCACAGCAGCAGTCAGGAGAGAAAGCTGGCAGCGCTGCAGGGGAAACGGGGCATACAGGGGGGCCCAGGCAGCAGGCGCAAGGGGATTAAAGACAGGGAGGGTGATGGGTGCTTTGGGGAGGATAATTACTGGAATAAAAATCCCCTTACGGCCCCCCCATGCAGCAGCTGCAAACTGGTGGGAGGGAGAGTATCACGTACCTGGTGGAGACCAAGCTGTAGAGGGGGCTTCTCTTGCACCTCCTGTCCAACACCCCTGATAGAGATGACAGGCGGTGTAGGACACAGAGTGGCACGAGGGCCGGTATAGCAGGTGATGTCTTGGCAGAAGACTGATGGCTGTGGATCACCGGATGAACACCTGGAACTGGAACTCGGTGATGCTGGATGAGAAGGCAGGAGTGAAGTCGGAACACAAGCCAAGGAGTTGTCAACAGCCAGACAGCATGGGTATAGGAACGTGAGGCAAAAGCGGAGTCAGGATACAGGCCGAAGTCGGTACACAGTCTGGCAGCAAGGTACAAAGGCATAAGGCAAGGCAGGGTCAAACACAGGCTGAGGTCACAGGTAGGCAGGCAGGAATCCAAGGAGAGTCAAAGGCAAGCCGGGTCAGTATAACGGGAAATCCACAAGCAGGTCAGGGCACAGGTAGACAGGAACACAAGCTGAAAGACCACTCAGCAATGTGCTCCTGTCACCGCTTGGTATAAATAGGCTGTTTGGCGCCAATTGCGTGCGCACGTTGCGTACGCACGTTCGCGCCTTCGCGCATTCGCGCATGCGCATTCGCACATTCCTTCCCGTGTGCCTGGGCATGCGCACTGAGCGTCTCTTACATTGCCCCCCCCCCCCCAATGGGCGGCCTCCGGATGCCCATCTGCAACATCTTCTCAGGATGAAACTGAAAAAAGGTTTGTATTAGATCCGTAGCATGGAGGTTGGCTTCTGGTTCCCATGAATTTTCTTCCGGGCCATAGCCCTTCCATTTAATCAGGTACTGGACAGTACCTCCTCTTTTCCTACAGTCCAATATTGCTTCAACCTCGTATTCTTCGTTGCCATTAATAATTTCAGGCGGGGGTGGATCCGACTCACGGTCAGGAAATGGATTGGGTCTGGTAGGCTTCAGTAAGGACACATGGAAGACAGGGTGAAGAAGAGATTTCGTACCTGAACGCTGTGACAGGATCGCACCAACGGCATTTTCTGAAGCATCCACCTCAAGAACATAGGGTAATGCAGGATTTGGGTGTTGTAAGATAGGTGCAGTAGTAAATAGGACCTTTAACTGGTCAAACGCAGCTTGTGCTGCCGGTGTCCATTGGAAAACGGGTACCTTGCCTTGTTAGCTGGGTGACCGGAAGGATAATAGTGGAGAAGTTCTTGATAAACTTGCGGTAGAAATTAGCGAATCCAATGAACCTCTGTGTGCTCTTCCTGTCTGTGGGAGTGGGCCATTCGAGGATCGATTTGACCTTTTGGGGGTCCATGGAGATCCCAGAAGTGGAAATGACGAGTCCCAAGAATTGGATTGATTCCTTTTCGAACTCGCATTTCTCGGCCTTCGCGTATAATCCATGGTCTTTTAGGCGGCCGAGAACCTTCTTGACATGTTCACGGTGTACTTGAATGGAATCTGAAAAGATAAGAATGTCATCAAGGTAGACAATCATAAATAGATCAAGAAAGTCTCTGAAAATGTTGTTTACAAAATGCTGAAAAGTGGCTGGAGCATTGCACAATCCAAAGGGCATGACAAGATACTCGAAGTGTCCGAATCTTGTGCGAAAGGCGGTCTTCCACTCGTCGCCCTCGCGGATCCGTACTAGATTGTATGCTCCTCGTAGGTCAAGTTTTGTGAATACCGTGGCTGCCCTGAAACGTTGGAATAGTTCAGGAACCAAGGGCAGAGTATATCTGTTTTTGACAGTAACCTTGTTCAACTCCCGATAATCAACACAGGGGCATAGAGAATGATCCTTCTTTTCAACAAAGAAAATACCAGCCCCCGCGGGGGACGTAGAGGGCCGGATGAAGCCTTTTTTCAGGTTTTCATCAATGTAAAGGCGTGATGCCTCGAGCTCCAGTTCAGAGAGGGGGAAGATACGCCCAAACGGTATCTCAGCACCTGGTAAAAGTTCAATTGGGCAGTCATACGGCCGGTGAGGTGGTAGGATGTCTGCTTTCTGTTTATCAAAGACTTCCAAGAACTCATGGTAAGCTGCGGGCACAAGTTGGGATGCAGAGGGATCAGGTTGCAGGCCCAAAAGTGATGCAGGTTTCCCAGGACTGGGCTGGAAGCAGTTTTGTTGACAGTAGGTGGATGGAAATGCCACTTCTCCTGACTTCCAGTTTATCTGAGGATTGTGTGCTTGTAGCCATGGAATACCGAGAATGATAGGGAACAGAGGAGATGGGATAATGTCCAAACATAAGTATTCTCGGTGGCCTTTATTAGAGATAGCCAGTAATGGGCAGGTTTCTTGGGTTATAGGCCCAGACTTGAGATGGGATCCATCAGCTAGATGGATAGATAGCTGGCGGGTCTTTGCTTGCAGAGGGATTTGATGACGCTGAGCAAAGTCACTGTCCATGAAGCAGCTGCAAGCGCCGGAGTCAATAATGACTGGGATTTGGATGGTCTTTCCGAGAATCTGTAGCGAGAGAGGTAGGGTAATGTGAGTGGACAGATCCCTCCTATAAGTGTTTGCAAGGTAAGAAGGGAAAGCAAACTGAGACTTACTAGGCCGCACCGGGCAGGTCTGAAGGTAATGTCCGGCCTCCCCACAATAGAGGCATAAGTCGTTCCGGCGTCTTCGCAATCTCTCCTCAGTGGTTAGTGGAGAGCGTAAAAGTCCGAGTTGCATGGGCTCCACACTGGAGGTTGTGGGGAAAGAGACAGGTGGACGAAAAGCCGGAGGTGACGGCACTTGAGGCAACATCCAGGTAGGTCTGGAACTTCCAGCTCTTTCCACTCTCCGTTCCCTGAGCCTGCGGTCAAGCTGGATAGTAAGACTAATAAGGTCATCAAGAGAATCAGGCGTACCCACTCTGGCAAGTTCATCCTTAAGGCCCTCTGATAGGCCGAGACGGAATTGATGCCGTAAGGCTGCATCATTCCAGCCTGTATCGGAAGCCCATCTGCGGAATTCGGCGACATAGTCCTCAGCAGGGCGGCAGCCTTGTTGTAACGTATGTAGGGTTGCTTCGGCTGTAACAGATCGCTGGGGGTCGTCATAAAGCTGCGCTATTGCTTCGAAGAATGATGAGATGGTGTTCAGGGCTATACTATTTTGTTCCAGCAGACGGTGGGCCCAGGATTGCGGCTCTCCGAGAAGTAGAGAGATCACGAACCCCACCTTGGTGGATTCAAGTGGGAAAGTCCGTGGCTGCAGGGCAAAGTATAGCTCACAAGAATTCCTGAAAGCCCGGAATTTGTGTCGGTCACCCGAAAATCGTTCTGGAGCAGGTACCCAAGGTTCTGGTGGTGGCAAAACCACTGCAGGTGTAGATAGAGCCCGTTCGGGCACGGAGGACCCAGGTGCCGGGGTTGCCGGGATAGAAGCCATGGATTGGATGCGACCCTCTAATTGGAAGTAGCCCTCTTGCAAGGATTTGACTGCTTGGGTAAGCGAAGCAAGTTGCTGGCATAATGTCTCTAGAGGTGAAGCCCCTCTCTCGGTCTCCGACATCTGGCTGAGTGGTACTATCACGTACCTGGTGGAGACCAAGCTGTAGAGGGGGCTTCTCTTGCACCTCCTGTCCAACACCCCTGATAGAGATGACAGGCGGTGTAGGACACAGAGTGGCACGAGGGCCGGTATAGCAGGTGATGTCTTGGCAGAAGACTGATGGCTGTGGATCACCGGATGAACACCTGGAACTGGAACTCGGTGATGCTGGATGAGAAGGCAGGAGCGAAGTCGGAACACAAGCCAAGGAGTTGTCAACAGCCAGACAGCACGGGTACAGGAACGTGAGGCAAAAGCGGAGTCAGGATACAGGCCGAAGTCGGTACACAGTCTGGCAGCAAGGTACAAAGGCATAAGGCAAGGCAGGGTCAAACACAGGCTGAGGTCACAGGTAGGCAGGCAGGAATCCAAGGAGAGTCAAAGGCAAGCCGGGTCAGTATAACGGGAAATCCACAAGCAGGTCAGGGCACAGGTAGACAGGAACACAAGCTGAAAGACCACTCAGCAATGTGCTCCTGTCACCGCTTGGTATAAATAGGCCGTTTGGCGCCAATTGCGTGCGCACGTTGCGTACGCACGTTCGCGCCTTCGCGCATTCGCGCATGCGCATTCGCACATTCCTTCCCGTGTGCCTGGGCATGCGCACTGAGCGTCTCTTACAGAGAGGAAGAGAATCCAGCTTTCAGCTGCTGCACAGGGAGCCACAAGAAGACCGTTTTCCCTCCCAATGCACTGAGCATCCTCCCTATCCACGATCCCCTTATCTCTGCTTGTCAACTGCACAGGCCCCCTGTTAAACTGGTGGGGCCCTGACCCTGTACAGGAGGGCCGGCTTCACCCCTTATTGGTGGCCCTGTTCCAGGTAATATATCTATATAACAAAACAATGAAAACATATACAGATATAGTTTCTATAGTTGTATACTTAAGTGTACAAGTTACATATTACAATTTTAAAACATTGCAGAGGTTGGTGCATGGTGTTTATTTTGGTCCTCAGATCTTTATACTTCTGTTTATATAGATGTTTATCCAGCCCTGCTGTTTATTAAATATATGATTTGTATTATTGTATCCTCTGATATGAGCAGTGCACTCAGATAACTATCATATTTTTTTCTTGTTTTTCTGATATGCTATATTTCATCTTGCCTAAAAATGATTCCCAAGTTTTACTACAGAAAGGCTAGAGTGATCTTTATGCTTTCTTCAACTTTGCACTTTTTATAGTTGACTTTTTCTTCACATTGGCCTCTTAGAAGGCCATGTGGTAGGCAATCACACTATATTTTAGTCAAATTATACTTTACCATTATTAAGTTCTTCAGCAAATATATCAATGTAGTCCACCATCTACAGCATGAAAAAAGGCTTAGATAAAGGCTCTTTACCATCATAGCATGTGTGCACCTGGTTCTTTGATGTTTGAATCTAAGCTAAGCTCGTTATTTGCTCCACTGCGATATGAATTTGGGATAACATCCATATGGAAATTAGAGGGTCGTAACATGTTGCACTGATCTAATATGAACTCTCCATGAACATTTGCCATTTATCTCCTCTTATGAATAAAATTACTGCTCTATCCAAAATGTTGTAAAAGTATATATGCATTTTGCCAATGTAATATGAAATAGTCTATAGCAATATGGGTAATATGGCCTACAGCCCTACAGGATCATATTTTATAAGCTGATAATAAAACACATTTTTCTACATCAAATCTTCTTGCTTATTTTCTAAAAAAAACTCAAGAGGAGCTCAGAATGTCTGGTATGTTTCAAGGCTGTTATGCAGTGTGAGCACTAAAGCACATGGATGTTACTATATTACCTTCCTTCTCTGTTTTCATTGCCATAGCACCAGGATCATTATTTCTCTTTTGTGCATTATCTTAGTGTGCAGGTAATGGGTCAGTGAATGAACTGCAATACATACCATATGTGCATGCACAATGTGCTGCTAAGAACAAGTTAACTGCAGCCTATAAGATTCTTTTATATCCTGCACCACTTCTACATCCTTTAAACTCTCTTGTCCCTATGAAAGTGTTCAAGAGAACCAGTTATGTTTCAGCTTTGACAATTAAGAGTTAACGCAGCAAAAGAGGCAATATTTTTGCAGGACACAAATACACTTATAAAAGTATACTCAGATAACACCCCACTTCAATATGTGGTATTGGGGGGCCACTGGTCTATCACACCAGTTGTACAAAAAAATTGGCCAGTAAGTTTGGCACTGTGTGCAGCAGAGTTAATGCAGCAAAAGAGGCAATATTTTTGATGTTTCAGCTTTGACAATAATCTCAATGTTTGAATTTAAATGACTAAAATTGTGAAGGCTTACCAATAAAGGATATACATATTTACTCTCATTGGTAGCTTTACCTACCTTTTCTAAGAATTATTTTGTCAACTGCTTGACTTCATGCTGGTAGCACATATTGGAGTGCATTTATTAACAAAGAAAGGAATGGAAGTGAAGTTTATTTGCCTAAAGCAACCAGCTTCAACTATCTATTTTATAGGAAACTTAAATATTTCCTAACTAAAGGCAAAACTTTTTTTTTTTTTAATTTTGGATAGAGTAGAGATGGATTGGAACATCTATTAGGTTTTTATTGCTGGCTGTGCCCCTGTTAGGGAGATTCCCCCTCTCTATTTGTCCTGTTTACCATTATCATTTAAAGTGAAAGTAAAAGAAAATCCCTAATTTTGGGTTGCCCCCAGAAAAGTAATAGAGGGAAAATCTTCCAACGGGGACACTAGTTCTAGTTACCTGGAGGGCCTCAAGGAATTCCTTTAAATTTCAGGGATGTCCTCTTACTTTCTGTTTGGCAGTGGGACAGGAAGTGAATGGAAATCTTCGCAATGGGATACTGATGGGAAAAAAAATCTGACAGGGGTTATAACCCTCCATTGCTCTATCCAAAATTAAATAAAAAGTTTTGCTTACAGTTCTACTTTAAACTAATAAGCGTGATTGGTCATTATAAGCAACAGTTTTGCTCCGATTTTCCGATTAGCCACATCAACTACCAATTTTTACTATGAGTGAAATCATCAACTAGTGGAACCATGTAGTTACGTTTGCTATAGGTTACTATGAATGTCTGCTCCTGTGTGTAGCACTGTTCCCTTGGGAGCTGCTGGTTACGGGTTCCCCTGGGTTACCATTAGCAAATGCATGACAGTTCAACATTTTCCCAAGTGTTTTGGCTCAGTCAGGAAACAGTCCAGTAGCTTTGATTTTTGTGTTTTTATTGAGAACTTGGGTAGGAGAAGGGAATGAGTGGGATACTCCAACTTATATAACTATGCACAATCTGCTGGGACAACTGAATATTGTTGAATGCGGCAAGGCCGCTGCTTCACCCTGTCAGTAGCGGTGAAGAAGTAGTTAATCAACTATTGAGGTAAACTTTTCCTAGCACCTACCTAGGAGGGTGCTACATGTACTGTATATGGAGACATTTTATTCCCAAATACCTGATGAATGCATCTTCATCTCTATGATAAGGAAACACTGACAAGACCAGTATTTCTATGTTCTTTAATTGCAAACAATGAGCGGAACTTGAATGATATTGCTGTATAGATGTAGCACATCCTCTGGTAAATTTGGTCCTATTTCCCCCTTTTTCTTCATTCTTTGATTGGCCCAGAACAGGGTTCTTTTTTAGAGTTTTTTTATTTATTGGAACAGTGACTTGAATGGGAATAGGGAGCATGGGTTACCCCTGGTGAACTAGAACTGGAACAACTTGAGAACTCTTCAACCTCTAGCTGTGCTTTACACTCTGCTGGCTGCACATGTGGCTTGATTGTCCCAATACTGACAGTGACCTCTTCTTCATCAGGCAGGTGAAAGCTACACACGCTGTCACTTTGTCACTTCTTCTTGGCATGGGGGGGGGAGGTTTGTTTACTCAGTTAGTCGTAGGCTAAAAAGATTTTTTAATTTTATAATGTTCTGCTATTGCCACTATGGCTACCTGTATATGCCTGCCCATGTTCCTGTGTTATGAGGTCTCTCCAGTTATGGCCTCTTTAAGCTGAGGGGCAGGGGAGGGGCCAGTACACATAAAATGCCATGGAGCATCGGTGGGGTTGTGACCTCAAGAGGGAGGCCATGCCTTCGAAATGCATCGTCAAAGCAACAGACCAGGTCTGGCATCTTCTCCTTCCTATCCACTGAGAGCTCCTCGCCGCCACCGGTCTTCCGGTCGGGCCAATGTGCGCATGCGCGGTAGGGGCTGTGCAGGCCGAGTTGGGCACAGGCGTGGTGACCGGAGACGCCGGACTGCGTCTTCAATAGACTGGGAGGAAAAATCAGTTCACCTGGACACAGGGACACGGGTTTCCACCTAAAGAGACCATAAATGGATAGGAGGCGTTTGACATGCTCAGTACCTATAGTGCAACCTTTTCTTATATCTGATATTTAAAAAAAAAATGAATTACACTAGGCCGGATGTGCGCCCTGCCTCCTTTTTGGTTTGTTCAGTTTACTTATCCGCCACCCAGTGGTTTGGATTGGAGCTGCAGTGACTTAGCCACCACATTCAAAACTGCAATTAAAGAAGTACGTTTTATCAGCATTCCTTGGACTTGTATGATCAGCGCATCTATGATGAAAAAACTTTTTTCTTTTATTTTCTACTTAATGGGGTTTCCTCCTGCACATTTTTAAGCTCCTAGAAGTTGTTAGAATTTTTTCTGCTCCTAGAAGCTAAATATCGTTATCCTATGTGTCCATGCACACTACTTTAACAACTTAACGACCGCTCACTGTGCCTCTACTGCGGCACAGTGGCTCGTTATCGTCCAGCGACGTAGACCTAGCCGCCGCTCTTCCCCGATCGTCGGGGAATCTAGTTTGGAGATCCGCCCGCCTGTGTAAACCTGTGATCTCCTAAGTGACAGGGAGTGACAGATCGGAGTGTTCAGCATAGTTGAACATCCGATCTGTCCCTGACTCACTCAGTCACCTCCCCCCCCCACACGTCAGTAAGCACCAGGCATACATTAACCCCTCCCTCTCCAATTAAATTAACCAATTCCCTGCCAGTGTCATTTTTACAGTAACAGTGCATATATATAGCACTGATTACTGCAGTAATGTCACTGGTACCCCCAAAAGTGTCAAAAATGTCAGTCAAGGGTCCGATCTGTCCGCCGCAATGTCGCAGTCCCGCAAAAAAAAACGCAGATCGCCGCCATTACGCGTTAAAAAAAAAACACCAAAAATGACAGAAATCTTTCCCTTAGTTAGTAAACACAATAACTTTTGCGCAAACCAATCAAAATACGCTTATTGTGATTTTTTTTTACCAAACATAGGTAGCAGAATACAAATTGGCCAAAAATTTTAAAAAAATTTGATTTTTACATATTTTTTGGGAGGAATTTCATATAAAAAAATTTTAAAAATATTGTTATTTTTTCAAAATAAATGCTCTTTTTTTGTTTATAGCGCAAAAAGTAAAAATCGCACAGGTGATCAAATACCACCAAAAGAAAGCTCTGTTTGTGGGGAAAAAAGGACATAAATTTATTTTGGATACAGCGTCGCACGACCGCACAATTGTCAGTTAAAGTCGCACAGCGCCGAATCGCAAAAAGTGGCCTGGAAGTAAGACAGCAAAATCCTCCGGTGGTAAAGTGGTTAAGCTATTAGCGTTTTTTGAGCTTCAGCGTCTAGGAGCAGAAAAATAATTTTTTGTAGAGTTTTTTGGAGCGTTTTTCCAGCAGAAACGCTCCTAAATGCTGCTAAACGCTCCTAAGCGCTACAAATATTGTTTTGAGGAACTGCAAAAAATGCTAATGAAATCTGATTGCTCCTAAACGCATCTAAACTCTCTTAAACGCTACTACAAAAAGCTAATACCAGCATTTTTTTTCAGCATTAATTTAGCTTGAAAGCCTGTTCTGCTCTCCCTCCCATTCTCCTTCTAAAAGACAGAGGGAATAAGCAGAAGAGCAGCCTGTGAACCATTGAGCAACCCTAAGCAATCAACTTATGCTCCACTGTTTTTAGAGTAGCTAAACTAAATTTTCCTTACAGACTACTCTGAACTAGGAGGGTGCTACATAAAGTATTAGTAGTATTATAGGAATTAGTAATAAAAAAATGGTGTTCTGTTTATTTCTCATATCTGATGTAACTGCTTTGTTGGAGAATTGGTCTCATATTACTTCTGTTTTGGACAAAAGAACTGATAGCACTGCTTGTTGGAATGAGGACAGTTATTGATACTGTTCGTCTAAAAAAAAGCTTACAATACAGTGCTCTTGCTTCTGACGTGAGAAGGATGCTGATGTTACTGTTCTATAGAGGATTCAGCTGATTGCATAGCTCTGTTGCTAAAAGGACCTGATAATGCTTTCCTCTTGGTGAAGATAGTGAGAGAAGAGTGAAGAGTTGGTGAAGAGAGAGGCAGTGTGGCCTTGGTGTTGGGCAGGAGAGCAAATTATATTGCTCTGATGGACAAAACAGCTTATAAAACTGCTTTGAGAGGTTGAGATAATGGTTCTTCATTGCTGGAGAAGAACTGATGGTATTATTCTGTCACTGGATGTTTGAGCTGATGGTATTTTTGTGTAATAGGGAAGTTCATGATACTGCTCAGTTGGAGAGGAAAGCTACTCTGTTAAGGAAATTACCTAATGATACTGTTATATTGTTAGAGGTTGACCTCATGGTACTGCTGTGTTTATAGCAGTGTTAATTTTGGCAGCAAATTTAGTTTTAGTCATAGTCTTTTGACTAAAATGCCATTTTAGTTTTAGTTGTATTTTAGTCTTTTAACTGAAATGCATTTTTAGTTTTAGTCGTATTTAGTCATCTGAATTGTTTTAGTTTTAGTCATATTTTACTCGACTAAAATCTCATACATTTTAGTCAACTACAAATCGAATAGGTTTAGGTTAATTGTAATGCATTATTTATTTATCTAGCATTTCCAAATGAATTGTATACTCCTGGAGTAAAAATCTAATAATATGTTATTATAAGGTTTGAACATGCACTACAGACACAGATTTACACCGCATTCACACTGAAGCGGCACGACTTCGGGGCTACCTGTGAAATCGCGTGCAGCGCGACTTCGGCACGACTTGCATGGACGTCACAAAATTAATGTCTATGCAAGTCGCTCCGAGGTCGCCCCGAAGTAGTACAGGACCCTTTTTCTATGTCAGAGCGAATTGTGTCGCTCCTATTAGAACGGTTCCCGTACCACACAACGGACCGCGACTTGTCAGGCTGACAAGTCGCCTGACAAGTCGTATTAGTGTGAAGGGAGACTCAGCCATTGTGATATATAACATTTTTATAAATAAAACCAAGTTTCTTAAACAAACAGAAATATTGCTTTTTGACAAACCGAAGTGCAACTGTAATGTCATTGCACATATTACCTGAATATATTACCAACATTAAATATTAGGGAAAAATATAAGAAAAGCCTTTTTAGTATTTTTTTTTTTAGTTTTCATCAGCTTAGTAGATGCTCCTTACTTATGCGTATGCGGTGGTGCAATACATGTTTAAACTTTATGTGCTATTATTACAGGCTCTGAATGGAATTTTGTTGCCGATTTAGAAACGGCCAGCAGAGGAGTGCTAATTTTGATGATGTCAATTTTCAATTTAGTTTTAGCTATAGCCTTATGACTAAAATGCCATTTTAGTTTTAGTTGTATTTTAGTCTTATGACTAAAATGCCATTTTAGTTTTAGTCATATTTTAGTCATCTGAATTGTTTTAGTTGTAGTCATATTTAATCAACTAAAATTGTGTTAATTTAGTCGACGAAAACATTTTAGTCGACGAAATTAACACTGGTTTATAGAGTCTTATCTGATGACATTGCCCTGGAGCTGGAGTTAATGGTATTGCTCTGTATCTAGAGGTTGAGCTGATAGTAACACCATGTTGCTCAAGGTCAAGCTGATGGTACTGTTCTGTTACTGGCTAGTGGTACTGCTCTGCTTAAGAGCTGATGGTACTGCAGTTGTTGCAGGGTTGAGTTGCTGGTAATGCTTAATTAGACATTCTAGCTTCTGTTTGAGACAAGAGCTTCTGGTATTGTTCGGTTGGGGATTTGAGCTGATAGTTTTGCTCTGCTTGAGGGAAAAGCACACAATACTGCTCTGTTTAAGATTGGAGCTGATGGAATTGCTGTGTTAGAGATGGTACCGCTTTGTAGGAGAATAGAGATAATAGTGCTTTTGTGTTGCTGAAGAGGGTAGCTGATGGCACTGCTCTGTTGCTTGGGGGTTGAGCTTATGCTACTGCTCTGTTGAGTTAGGGAGCTTGTAAAACTACTTTGTTAAAAAAAAACTAGCTGATTCAACTGCTTTGCTGGAGAGGAGATCTGGTGGCATTAAAGCTCTGCTAAAGAGGGGAACTGATAGAACTGGTCAGTTAGCAATGGGAGTTAATGTTACTGTTCTGCAAAGAGGATATGCTGGTGATAGTGTTTGTGGTTTTTGGAAGGAAGAGCTGAAACACCTCTTTGTTGGGGGGTTAAACTGATGGTACTGTGGACTGGTGAAGTGAACTAATGGAAATGCTGTCTTGGAGATGACATCTTATGGCATTGATTTACTACATGGTGAAGTTGATGGTACTGCTTGTGGAATGGAAATATTGATATGAACCTGTTTCTGAACAGGGAAACAGATGGCACGGCTAAACGCAAGTAAACCTGGCAAAACCCACTTTAAAGCACAGAACATCAAAACCAGGAGAAAGTGATTTGGGAAGCATAAAAGTTGTTTGCACTTCCCAGATAACTTTTCCTTCATTTAGAAAAGCTAAATGCAAGAATCAGGTGTAAATGTAGCCTTAGAGAGGTAAGTTGATGGTTATGCTTTGTTAGAAAGAACTGCCAATAGTGTTATCATGAGAATTTTAGCTCATGGCACTGCTCAGTTAGAGTGAAAATGGTTGTATTGTTCTCTTGTTGGGGGTTGAAGTGATTCTAAAGTCTAAACAGCATTATCCTGTATTAAGGTAAAAAACACCCCAATATCTGTCCTAGGCAATCTCATCCCAAAACACTTACCTGGATCCAGCACTGCTCCCCTCACTACCTGCTTTCACAAGAGAAACTGAGGGCAGTGGTGCCATAGGCACCTGCTGATGTTAGTCATGCTCCTGTGAAGAGAGAATGGAGACAAGCTTACCAAGGCTGTGTGCATCTGTAAACGCACACAGCCTGGCTCAGAAACACGCATGTACTGGTGCTTCCTTAGCACCCATCTTACTAAGGAGGAACCCAGAGCATGTTACTTGCTCAATTCTGAATTTCAAATTCAAGTTTCCCTTAGCTTTGCAAAAGGGGCTGGTGAGTTCACCATGTTAACCCTGTCTGTTATTGTGCTGCAGAACTCATTATCAGTTGTAAACTAAATGTAATACTCTCCGTCCTAAATAAGGGTTAAAGATCAGGAAGCTGTGCTTTTTTTCCCTCTTTGTCAGTGAGGACAGTTTGAGTTTCCTTTTACTTCAAAATGTTTAGAGCAGCTTGCCGTCTGCCTGCTCCAAAACAACACCTGGAAAGAAAATACATATTTTGTAGCTTATTCTAGGCATGCCTTTTGAATGGGAACACATAACAAATATGTAATGGTGTTTTTCAAATTGACTGCAAAAGTGTAAACACACTTTAAGAAAACAAAAAGATGCTTAAAGTTCTGATTTAAGGAAACAACGCTATTTCCATATTGCAAAGCAGCTTTCCAAATTGTATGCAGTTTCTCTGTTATTCAAACACAGACATTTTCAGGGTGTCATACCCTGCATTGCATATTAACTGTTTTTTTTTTTTTTTTTTTTATAGCATAGAAATGAAGCAGGGCAGAGTACCCTTTGTCCGTACTTATCTTTATCATTGCCCTTTTTTACCATCTAACAGAGTAAACCTGGCCCAATCCTAGCTACATCCTCCAATTATAAAAATTGGCAGCGTATGCATTTGATCTATTTTTTTATGGTCCTACTCCAGCCATTTCCCTTCCTAGCGGAATTTTCTTTCTTTGGGTCTCTCTCGAACTTTCCAATGAACTATCAAAAGTCTGAGACATTGAATATTTCTTTTTCTGCCACAACAATACAACAACACAACAAGATTCCCCTTCAAATTATTCAATTACACTATTCCATATTTGAGTACCAACATCCCAAAGGACCTCTCCTAAACATACTCAGTCAAATCCCCCCCTCTTTTGGGTCCAAATAAAAAAGACCTTACCCAGTGGCACTCAGACCACTTCTCTTGGTTTGCCTGTTCTAAATATAAATATTTTGTGGCACATCCAGTACCTGTTGTACACATTGCCCATATACATCCCAGCCACCCTTTAACCACTGCAATACTGGGCACTTTTACCCCTTTCCTGTCCAGACAAATGTTCAGCTTTTAGTGCTCTCACACTTTGAATGACAATTACAATTAGTCATGATACACTGTACCCAAACAAAATTTTTATCTTTTTTTTTTTTTTTTTTTTACACAAATAGAGCTTTATTTTGATGGTATTTAATAGCCACTGTTTTGTTTTTTGTTTTTTGTGATATAAGCGAAAAAAGAGTGAATACTTTAAAAAAAAAAAAAAAAAAAACTTTTTTTTAGTTTTTTATCATAAAATTTTTTGCAATTTGGGCCAAAATGTATACTGCTACATATCTTTGGTAAAAATAAGTCAGTCCTGATGTACTGACTGTCTATCTAATTTCTTGAGGCTCTGAAATGTCAGGGCAGTACAAATACTCCCCCCCCCCCATGACCCCTTTTTGGAAAGTAGACAGTCTAAGGTATTTAGTAAGAGTCATGGTGAGTTTTTTAAGTTGTTATTTTTTTCCACAATTCTTGTGAAAATGAAAAAATGTATACACATATATATATATATATATATATATATATATAGTATCTCACAAAAGTGAGTACTCCCCTCACATTTTTGCAAATAGTTTATTATACATTTTCATGTGACAACACTGAAGAAATGACACTTTGCTACAATGTAAAGTTGTGAGTGTACAGCTTGTATAACAGTGTAAATCTGCTGTCCCCTCAAAATAACTCAAAACATAGCCATTAATATCTAATCTGCTGGCAACAAAAGTGAGTACACCCCTATTTTAAATTTCCAAATTGGGCTCATTTAGCCATTTTCTCTCCCCGATGTCATGTGACTCATTAGTGTTACAAGGTCTCAGGTGTGAATGGGGAGCGGGTGTGTTAAATTTGATGTTATCGCTCTTACTCTCTCATACTGGTCACTGGAAGTTCAACATGGCACCTCATGGCAAAGAACTCTCTGAGGATCTGAAAATAAGAATTGTTGCTCTACATAAAGATGGCCTAGGCTATAAAAAGATTGCCAAGACCCAGAAACTGAGCTGCAGCATGGTAGCCAAGACCATACATCAGTTTAACAGGACAGGTTCCACTCAGAGCAGGCCTCGCCATGGTCCACCAAAGAAGTTAGGTGCACATGCTCAGCGTCATATCCAGAGGCTGTCTTTGGGAAATAGATGTATGAGTACTGCCAGCAATGCTGCGCAGGTTGAAGGGGTGGGGGGGTCAGCCTGTCAGTGCTCAGACCATAAACCGCACACTGCATCAATTTGGTCTGCGTGGCTGTCATGCCAGAAGGAAGTCTCTTCTAAAGATGATGCACAAGAAAGCCTGCAAACAGTTTGCTGAAGACAAGCAGACTAAGGACATTGATTATTGGAACCATGTCCTGTTATCTAATGATAAGATAAACTTATTTGGTTCAGATGTGTCAAGCGTGTGTAGTGGCAACCAGGTAAGGAGTAAAAAGACAAGTGTGTCTTGCCTACAGTCAAGCATGGTGGTGGAAGTGTCATGGTTAGGGGCTGCATAAGTGCTCCCGTCACAGGGGAGCCACAGTTCATTGAGGGAACCATGAATGCCAACAGCAGAGCATGATCCCCTTCCTTCGGAGACTGGGGGGCAGGGCAGTATTCCAACATAAGGACCCCAAACACACCTCCAAGATGACCACTACCTTGCCAAAGAAGCTGAGGGTAAAGGTCTGCCCAAACATGTCTCCAGACCTAAACCCTATTGAGCATCTGTGGGGCATCCTCAAATGGAAGGTGGAGGAGTGTAAGGTCTCTAACATCCACCAGCTTGTCGTGGAAGAGTGGAGAAGGACTCCAGTGGCAATATGTGAAGGTCTGGTGAATTCCATGCCCAAGAGGGTTAAGGCAGTGCTGGAAAATAATGGCGGCCACACAAATTATTGATGCTTTGGGCCCAGTTTGGACATTTGTACTCACTTTTGTTGCCACCAGTTTAGACAATAATGGCTGTTTGTTGAATTATTTTAAGGGGACAGCAAATGTACACTGTTATACAAGCTGTATACTCATTACTTTACATTGTAGCAAAGTATCATTTCTTCAGTGTTGTAACATGAAAAGATACACACACAAAGACCCAATATCCAAGTAGCACCTTCAGGCTTTCTAGGAGCATAAATTAAACTTCTAATTTCCTGACTACAATTTTGAAGGCCCTGGAGTACCAGGACAATGGAAACGCCCACAAAATGACCCTATTTTGGAAAGCAAACACCCCAATGTATATTGTATTAGGCATAATGAGTCTTTTGAACATGTCATTTTTTTCCACAAGTTTTTGGAAAATGTGGAAAGAAAATGACAACACAAAGTTGTCAATTTATAATATAGGAAGAATATAGGAAGAATTACACCTCAAAATAGATTTTGCTACTCCTCCTGAGTATGATGATACCACATATGTGAGACTTTTTCACAGCCTAACCATAGAGGCCCAACATCCAAGGAGCACCATCAGGTGTTCTAGGGACATAAATTACACATATAATTTTCTGACAATTCACTGGTGCTGTGAATGGTGCTGTTACGATGAGTGGCGTATACAAGGGGGAGCACGAGTGAAATCACCAGCACGTCACATGATGATTATTAGTTATTTTGTGATTATGTAAAAGCATATCTATTTTGCATATATGGTTTAAGCGATCCCTTTGCAATATCAAACTGAGGACTAATATGTTATTGTTTTTTAAGCACATGTCACTTTTCACTGTATCACTATTATTGTACTTTTGATTGCAGCACTTGTCACTTTAATGCTTTTTTGCACTAGTTCCTTTGCACTTTTATTGATGGTATGGTATATGAATTATATACGAATTTCATAAGGTTTGGCTTATCAGGGTATTATACCCTTATGGGCCACACAATTGGTTTGATTATTGATTAAAACATACACAGGAATTTGTTAAATACACTTATCACAAGCAGCTCCACACCCACTACAATTTCCACTATACTTCAACATCTACCTAGGTAGTTGTTTAAGTGAAGGCAGCAGCTATACCCATTAGTTAATTAGTCCATAGTGCGGAACTACTCTACCATTGGAGTTACCTGATCCATATGCAGGAATTTTCCCCCCCAAAAAAGGACATATCTATGATATCTTACTCTTGTACCCTTCCAATCCTTGGAAACCCATCTTTTCCTCCTTAATTGAAGGATTGTCAGTTTCATATGCTATTCTGAAATGGGATCTATAGGGTCCTGGCCTAGACCACAATACAGCAATGGGCCACTCTATAAAGATTAATGAGATACAAATGCCAGACCTGCTTGGGATTTTGGAGAATGGCACAGCTATCCCATTTCATTCAATCTTTACCACCTGCAAACTTCTTTGATATACCCCTTACACAACTTGAACACAAGCGCAAATAGCACAAATTCCTTAGACATACAGTCTTAATATGTTCAACTTCCTGAACTCACCATGTGAGTTGCTTACCCCACTGTTCACTGAGAAATGTGAGGCAGACCTTCAGATCCACTTGACTCCAGAACAAAGAGACATTATAATTTACTATGCATACAAAACATTGGCATGCATGAAAAAGCAGGAGACAAGTTTTAAGATCTTAACACGTTGGTATACATTACATGTATAGGAATCTGTGCTTCTCTACCGTCTAAATTTGTAAATGCCTATAAGTATTGTGACAGGAAGTCAGGTAAATCTGGGAATGTAGTCACTGAGAGGAGACACATTCCCACCTGCTTTGAAAAGTTCACTAATTATTATAGGGTGTCGGCTGCCAAAGGCAGCAGGAAGGTGTAAAGAAGTTGAAAGGCCTTCAGCTGTTCAGAATGAGGAAATTAAGGCCTCTATAATTTGTCCAAAGAAAGTCTATGCATTGCTGCCTCCTGTCGCCGTGTGGGCTGGGAGAGGAAGGCAGACAAACGGCTGCATCCTGACGCCATGTGGGTAGAGGACAGTCCTGTGTGCCCCCTGAAAGCTGAGTGAGCATGGGGAAGACCTCCTGAAGCGGTGTGAGCTCAGGAGGGTAAAAACAAGTGAAGACGTCTCAAAGGTGAGAAGACGAAGTGTTTCTGTGTGAAAGAAAACAAAGGGACATGTTCAATGGACAATGTTTGTGCTGTGTGAAAAGCAAACAAATGGACATTTGAGTGTCTGCTGTAGGATCAGCAGTGTCGGCCCAACAGTAGGTTGGGAAGACTTCTTAGGTAGGTTCCAGCTGTGAGAAGGTAGACGCCCACAGCGGCCAGGATTTATTTTGTGTTTTATTTTATTTTGTTGTTTTGCTGCATGCACTTGTTTGAAGAAATTGGAAGAATAAACCATAAACCTGTTGTTTGCAAGCACTTTTGGGCTATTTCTCTGTGAAAACGCACCCCCCAAGGAGTCATCTACGCCTACCACCGAGCTAATCCCTTACAGTATATTATGTATGCATTTCCTGCCCCTGGGTTGGTGGCTTTGAAACCCTGGAAGGAGGAAGTGGAGAGAGAGAGAGAATGTCTCAGCTGCATGTTCTGTCCATGCTGCCAACCCCCACGAAAAAAAGGGACCTTCATGCAAGTATTCATATGATCTAAAAGTTTGACTGCAGGTGCATAGTGTATATCTAAATCCTTGTAAAAGAGTATCTCTGCCCTGTCCTTGTCATTATATCACATCCACAATACCAGATAGCTAGGTCTATGCTACTGTATGCATACCTTCTAACTTTTTGAGATGGGCATTAGGGGCACCTATTTGCAAAAGTATGTGGGCATGGGGCACACTCCCCTGCCATGCCCCCTTAAAGGAGAATTCAAAAATTATTACTTAAACCCACAAGTGCTTTTCTTTAACAGTACTCTTCCTTTATACTTGCTTTTAAAACTTACAAATGCACCAATTTACAAGTTGGATGAAAGTTTTATCACTGGGAAACACTTTTTGATAGATAAGTTGTGCATTTTAAATACAACTATTTAGATCAGACCAAAGTGGGGGCAAATGCAGAGGAATGAGGGACATAGGGATGTTGTTCAAAATCAGGGACAGTCCCTCAAAATCAGGGACAGTTGGGAGCCATGCTGTATGTGTAGTAGTCACTTTACAGTATATTGGTAGGTGAACCTATTTATTGCATTATAGTTTAATTGCAGCTCCTGGTATTCTAGGTAACCCTGTCCCTTTTGGTCTGGGATTCTATAGCTAGATTTGGCTTAGGGCTCAAAAGCCAGAATATGTAATCCAACAGAAAGTCAGCTACTCGGTGCCTCTACCTTAACAAACTTTTATTGATGCACAACAGCAATGACATTATCCATATCTGCTAACGGGTTTTGTCCGCAGCCTTCCTCAAAAGCTAGAATAGGCTAAAACCAGGTTGAGCATCTGGTCGTTAGAGGTCCAGTTGCTTGTCAGAGTAGAAACTACTAGGGTGGGATTAAAGCATGGAGTAGATAGGCTGACTCTGAGTTCCAGTACCACACCACAGTTCCTGCTGGTGAGAAGCTCAATTCCAGACTGGTTGGACAACAGTTGCACAATCCCTCCCATGACCACTGATCTTGTATTCAGGTCTCCGACACAAAGACAGATGCCGTATCATCTTTAGGGGCCCCTGCAACTGAACTTGCAGAACTGCTGCAAAATTCATCTGGAGTAGTGATGGGCCAAACACCCTCCTGCTCGGTTCGCACCTATACATCTCGTACAGGGAAAAAGTTCTAGCTAACTTATGAACTCTATTAAAGTCTATGGGACACGAACATGAAAAATCAAAAGTCCTCATTTTAAAGGCTTAAATGCAAGTTATTGCCATAAAAAGTGTATGGGGACATGGGTACTGCCCTGGGGGACATGTATCAATGCAAAAAAAAATATGTTTAAAACAGTCGTTTTTACAGGAGAAGTGATTTTAATGATGCTTAATGTGAAACAATAAAAATGAAAAATTCCTTTAAATATTGTGCTTGGGGTGTCCTCTAATGTGCCTGTAAAGTGGCGCATCTGTACGAGTTATCGAGCCTTCTGCAGCAATACTGACATTTCTAAAGGAAAAAAATGTCATTTAAACTTGCTCCAGGCTGATATATATTGTTGGCTCCCATCAATACAGAAAAAAAAGTGAAAAAAAACAGCGAAATCCATACCAGACGAGTGAGCGGCTCTGCCTCTCCTAACCCATACCAGGCCGCTTGTCCTCAACCTGGGCTCAACTTTTCCCCGCAAAGCACCTTGTCCCTATGTTGATGGGAACAAGGGCCTCTTCCCGACAACCCTGGGCTGTGGTTGTGGGGGTCTGGGGGCGACGGGTTTATTCGAATTTGGAAGCCCCTTTTAACAAGGGGACCCCAGATCCCAGGCCCCCCATGGGAATGTCAGGAGGGAGCGTCATCCCCGGGTGACATAACCATGTGGCCCCACCTCTTGCCTATAAAATTGCTGTCAAAGCTAAAGAGCGGCATACGGCGGGTAGCCTCGGAAGTGGCGAAGCTTTTTTACCCTTTTTCTATTTTTAGGGTCCGGCGGGCGTCGTGATTGACGATGGATTTACATCGAGGGACACTATTTTTTTTTTTTCATTTTAATAAAGGCCTTGTCAAAAACTGTGTTCTGTGGTTTTACTTTTTTCACACTTTTTTGGTGAATGGGTAGGGGTACTATGTACCCGATACCCATTCACATTGGGGGGGCGGGATCTGGGGGCTCGTTGAAGGGGACTTCGAGATTATGAAAAGAACCCCACCCACAGACCCCCACAACCACAGCCCAGGGTGGTCCGGAAGAGGCCCTTGTGCCCATCAACATGGGGACAATGTGCTTTGGGGGGCACCCCAAAGCACCATCCACATGTTAAGGGCAAGGGGCCTGGTATGGTTCAGGAAAGGGGGTGCTCGCTCTCCCCCCCCCCCTCCGTTACTGGCCTGCCAGGCTGCATGCTCGGATAAGAGTCTGGTATGGATTTTGGGGGGACCCCACGTCATTTTTTTTTACATTTTGGAGTGGAGTTCCCCTTAAAATCTATTCCAGACCCAAAGGGCCTGGTATAGATTGTGGGGAGGGACCCCACATCATTTTTTTTTTTATTCTGTCATAGGGTTCCCCTTAACCCCTTTACCACAATTTTCAGCTTTCAGTGCTCATTGGCATCTATGGGAAATATTGGTCAGCTTGACATGGCACAGCTCCCCATCTTTACCATTGGCATCTATGGGAAATATTGGTCAGCTTGGCATAGCATTGCTCCCATCTTTAACATTGGCATCTATTGGAACTATTGGTCAGCTTGGCATAGCACTACTATCCGTCTTTAACATTGGCGTCTATAGGAAATATTGGTCAGCTTGGCATAGCACTGCTCCCTGTCTTTAACCGCTTGCCGACCGCCGCAAGTAAATTTACTGCGGCGGTCAGCCCCTGCCAGGCAGAGTGACGTTAATTAACGTCACTAGCCTGGGAGGGTCTGGGGAGCGAGCGCGCGCCCGCGGAGGCGCGCTCCCGCTCCCGCGCGGTCACGGACCCCCCCGCGCGTGTGACTGGCGGACCCGATGTCCGCCGGTCACTCGGCGATCGTCGGGGGAGAGGGAGAAAGTCAGGCGGCTTGTGTAAACAAGCCACCTGTCATTCTCCTCGGTGTAAAAACACTGATCAGACGGATCCACTATGTAGATCTGTTGATCAGTGTCCTTACACCTCAAGCCACAGCCAATCACAGTAGAAAGCACGCCCCTAGGGACACACACAGCCCCTCCCTCCCAAATAAAGTTAACCCCTTCACTACCAGTGTATTTTTACAGTAACAGTGCATATATATAGCACTGATTACTGCAGTAATGTCACTGGTAACCCCAAAAGTGTCAAAAATGTCAGTCAAGGGTCTGATCTGTCCGCCGCAATGTCGCAGTACCGCAAAAAAAATCGCAGATCGCCGCCATTACGCGTTAAAAAAAAACAACAAAAATTACAGAAATCTTTCCCTTTGTTAGTAAACATGATAACTTTTGCGCAAACCAATAAAAATACGCTTTTTGCGATTTTTTTTTACCAAACATAGGTAGGATAAAACAAATTGGGCGAAAATGTTAAAAAATTTTGATTTTTAAATTTTTTTGGGGGGAATTTCATATAAAAAAATTTGAAAAATATTGTTATTTTTGCAAAATTTACGCTCTTTTTTTGTTTATAGCACAAAAAGTAAAAAGCGCACAGGTGATCAAATACCACCAAAAGAAAGCTCTGTTTGTGGGAAAAAAAGGACGTCAAATTCGTTTAGGTACAGCGTTGCACGACCGCGCAATTGTCCGTTAAAGTCACGCAGTGCCGAATCGCAAAATACCCCCTGGTCGTTTAGCAGGAAAATCCTCCGGGGCTTAAGTGGTTAACATTTACATCTACAGGAAATATTGGTCAGCTTGGCATGGCACCGCTCCTGAACTATAAGTGACAGGGATACAAAACTTGGGAAGCATTGAGAGGGGACCCAGGACTACAACATATACATACATTTTAAAAGTGGAGTATGCCTGTACACTACACTGATTGCACTAAGCTAACTCAACACACTATCCATTAACTACCTGCCTAATCTCTATTGTAACACACTATACATGCCTGCCATGTAAGCAGCAGCCTTATATACTGTGGAGCGTGGACTTAGCCCCTGAGCCATGATTGCCTAAAGGCACCCTGCTTTTGGCCAATCATGGCTTTGACAGGACATTGTGCTCTAATTTGCCAAAGCATACATGTGCATGCTTTGGCCAATTATCAGCAATCAATGCACTGCAACTACGCAGTGCATTATAGGGGGGGTTATCGGTGGGCGAACTTCCCACTGAGCACCCCATTTGTTTGTGTGTTCTGCAAACACACAAACAGCTGATGTTCGAGTCGAACTCATGTTCGACTTGAACACAGAGCCCATCCCTAATCTGGAGGTATCTCTATTATTAACTATATATACCCAGGTATATGTTCACAATTCTACCAGGACTCCTATCGGGCCCTTTTCCAATAATACCTGTTTGTACATTGGATGTATGTACTATTAATAATCTCTTCTTACATAAAGCTTATATTATTTCTATACTGCTGTGAATCTATAATGTCATATGCTGGTTGCAGTCGTTCTTCTGCTCCCAATTACGTTTTTTAGATTACTGATGAATTTCCCAGGAAGGGAATCCCCTCTGTTCACAGAGGCTCTGTTCTGGGTGGAGGCACTGCTAACTGTATTAACAAACCGACTCTTTCACTTACTAAAGGTGCTGGTTCTCTTAACTACCTACAGGTTTAGTGCAATATCCTGTTTTGTGGGAGGGGGGCTTTTTTCATAACACTCTCAAAAGAGGGCTACATTGCATAAATTAAAAAAGGGTAAACTTTTTTTTTCAGTTTTGGATAGAGTGGAGAAAGATTAGAATACCTCTTGGGTTTTTAATGCTGTCTATGCCCCTTTATTTGTCCTGTTTACCTTTATAATTGAAAGTGAAGGTAAAAGAAAATCCTAGACTTTGAGTTGTCCCAAGGACAGCAATAGAAGGAAAATCTTTCAATGGGGACACTAGATCTGGGGGACCCAGGTGACAACCAGGGATTTCTCTCATTTTCTCTTCCTGGTCTGGCTTTAGGACATGAAGTGAATGGAGATGTCCCCAAGGGGACACAGGTTGCAAAAAAAACTGACATGGGTTATAACCCTTACTGTATCCAAAATGAAGAAAAAAAACATTTTGACTTACTTTTGTTCTACTTTACCTTGCATTAAATGTGTAATGTGTAATAATAATCCTGTACACAGAACCCTGAATGAAATATACCTGTGAACCAGTATAAACAGCTAACCAGGTTTATCAAAAAGAAAAATGTTTTTTTAAATGCTACTTTGAACTCTGTCCGTATGACCTCTAGTTTAAAATAATTTTCAATGAAAAAAATTCAGCAGCAGACATACTGTATGACATTAGCAATGCCAACATCCTACCCCCAGCTATGGGTAAATACCTTATCTAGAATACAGATGGAAAGCATTCTAGATAATGCAATAAATAAATGTATTAGGGCCAATATAATAAATGCCAACACTTTGGTCACGATGGAATGTTTGATTGTAATAAGGCACAAATAAAGGAAAAATATGAATGATTCTGGTTTCATATCCTCTTTTATATCAGTTAGCCTAAAGTAGAGCTCCCATTTAATTGAACTTAAAAAGTAATCCCACAATTTACATATTCTAAAGCCAAAATGACCTAATATTGAATGGATTTATTGCTTTCTTTTTCTCCTAACGCATGTAGCGTCTTTTGCTAAAAGGGCTGTGAAACAGATTGCCCGATAAAAAGATCTGATGTTCATGCATCTAATGCCATCTAGTGGAGATAAAAGTTTAATCACAGTTTAAGTGAAAACATACTTAAAATTCGCTTTTAAACTGCTAAACCTGTTTCAGGCAATTCTGAGTTCTTTTGTGGGTATTAGTAAATAACTTTCTGTTTCAAGTGTTGTTCAGTGTTATTGTACGATAAAATAGACAGTCATATACAGTTTAATCATTAGACAACATCTGAGGGAATTTCAAGGACAATCAGTTTGTAATTGTCCAATTTAGAATTACATGGTGGTTATATCCATACTATTTTATGATTAAGGGTAATAAAAAAAAAAAAAAAGCTAAAACAAATAGAAATGAATGTATAAAATGGTCTTGGAGTGAGAGAAAAACTAAAGGAAGAAGGGAGGTCTAGCTATGAAATATAAGTAAAAGAAAAATTAAGAGTTGTGGGGTTGGCACAAGCAATGGCAGCACTGTGGAATAAATGTGATTTGCCATTAGGAAGGCTAGGAGTTCGGTGTTTCAAAGGTGCCGAAAACTATATACATTTTTTTTGGGTGATATAATATTTTCCAAGGATCCCAGATTTTCATAATAATAAGAGAACACACCCGTGCAACAAAAATTCTCAGTGTAATATAATAGCAAGCTAGCACTCTGTGTATTACCCACAGATAATAAACAGTATATTATATCAAGTGATTATGTGCAGTGCTAATATAAACAACAAGCAAAACAATTTTTAAAATAAATGCATGAGATTTTATATATATATATATATATATATATATATATATATATATATATATATATATACCGTATTTTCCGGCGTATAAGACGACTTTTTAACCCCTGGAAATCTTCTCAAAAGTCGGGGGTCGTCTTATACGCCAGGTATCGTCTTATATGTCGAACTGTAGAATATGCGGTGGAGGGGGTGGTGGCTCAAAAACATCTGCGGTATGCCCAGGGTATGGAGAGAAAGTCGATGTGTAGGGAAAACATGCCTATAAGCCTTTTTCACCCATCTCACCCGCCTGCCCTTGTATCCTACCTTCTTCTCCGCATCCCTGTGTCCCTGCGTCTCGCTTCTGAGGCCCGCTGTAAAGCTGTGTAGGCGCGCATGCGCGAGAAGATCCGGCGCATGCGTATTTGCGGCAGGGATACCGACTGACAAGGAGACCTACGGTATCTAATGCTAAAAAATGCTAAGGTATTGATCATATAAGACTTCCTTTTAAATTAACAAACTGTCATGAATTGCATGATTCATGCTATTCACAATTCACAAATAGGGCTAACCATAAACATTTTTAAGGTACTGAAATATAATCATGTAGTCATGTTCAGTTTCTGGAGATTCATAAACTGGATAGATTGTCTGGATCATAAAAAGAGCGATACTGTTTTACTTGAACATTTGTGGTTCCCTAATTATCCTGATAATATTTGCAGGAAATAGTGATTCCCAAAAAATATTGAAAGGCTTTCAACATCTGTTGTGGTGGCTAATTCTATACTGCTTAGACATTCTAAAGGAATTGTATTGAGTGGACAGTCTTTTTCGTCTTTTTTGTATCTTCTAAGGGTATTCTCAATTATAGACATTGCATTGAAGGGGTAGTCTTATACGGCGAGTATATCCCAAATTCTATATTTTAACTGGAAAACTTGTGGGTCGTCTTATACGCCCAGTCGTCTTATACGCCGGAAAATATGGTATATATATATATATATATATACTGTATGTGCAATCCAAATATTATTGATCAATGCATATAGACTAAATGAAAGTCCAGCATATAACTTCCAAATCCTCCACAAATTAAAGTAGCGAAGCAAAAAGGTGAAAAAATATAAAGGTTACTCAAAAAAGTTTAATTGACTTAAATAACTTGTGTGCTTTTTACTGTGATCTTCTGTGAACATGTGCTCACCTCCTCCATCATCACCCACTAGTGATTGTGATTCTGCTCACCTTGGAATCAACCTCAAGATTATAAGAGGGCAGAAAATTAACTATGGAAGATCAGAATGGACATTTTTTTTATTAGGTTTAAAATATAGAAGAGAAAGAAAAGAAGAAATAAAATACAATCTTATATACATATGATGAGAAAGAAAACAATTGCATAACAAATGGGTAATCAGTAACATAAAGGTGAAGTAACAGATAATAAGTTACAAAATAAATTATAGATAGGGGGAAACCTTGGAAAGGAATACCAAATCAGGGTTTACAAAAGTTGAAATGTATGGGATGTATGATTAAGTCATAAGAGTAGTAGGGAATTATCAATATCAGAAGAAAGGAAAGATTTAAACCAGGGTGACCAAATTTTTTCATTTTAATGGGTTTTGTCATATAAAATTGCAAGCTTTTCATTAGACATAAACCACATAATTTTATTTTTAACCAAGTTCAAATTTGATAGAGGGGACCACCAAGCCTTTGCCAGAGTTTGTTTGGCTGCAGTAAACAAGAATGTTAGTACTGTGGATGGAATTGATTTTTCGTACAATCTTTTGGCTTGAACTTTAATAAAGCTTCTTTAGCAAGATGTGGCTGGATGTATCCCGTGAGGCACCTCCTTCCCCATATTACATACAAAATTACATAAATTGTTTGTGGGACTATATATGGGGAGCAACACACCTAATTGTAAAATTTTACAATTCGGTGTTGCGCCTCATATAAAGTCCCATGGGCAATTTATGTTTTTTATTAAAGTTTCTTTAGGGTTTTTGTAAAGCCTTTTTCCTAACAAGGTATGTATCATTCATTATTTGGGGTGAATGAACCTTCACAGAGTCCTAACCTTAACCCGATAGAACACCTTTGGGATGAATAAGAGTGGATACTGCGAGCCAGGCCTTTTCAGTGTCTGATCTCACCAATGCGCTTCTGGAAGAATGGTCAAACATTCCCATAGACACACTCCTAAACCTTGTGGACAGCCTTCCCAGAAGAGTTGAAGTTGTTATCACTGCAAAGGGTGGGCCAACTCAATATTGAACCCTGCCGACTAAGACTGGGATGCCCATAAAGTTTGTGTGTGTGTAAAGGCAGGTGTCCCAATACTTTTAAACAATATAGTGTATGTCAGTCCAAAACTGTTTGATTTCGGGTCGCTCCCACCAAATATGCAAGAGGGTACCAGTGTTTTGGCATCCTCTAAAACATTTATTGGAAACTGTAGGCTTAATTTTGGCTAAACGTTGGGAAGATATATACCATCTCATTAATAATTTGTAATTGGATTCAGTCGAATACGTTTTGATGAAACAATGGGCCATGGTGTGCCAGATTTGGTGCCATTCTTTTTCTGCTATAGATTCTCCGAGATCAGATTCCTATTTAGTCATGAATGTGGGTGGGGGGCCCAATGTTTAAGGAGAGATGTATATATTATTGAGATAAGTCCTTTTGTTGTAGGGTCACATTTACACAAGTTTTCAAAAGGAGTGAGGGTTGGAGAATTGAGGATAAAACTATTGTTTGGGAAACAAAATGTTTAATTTGAAGATAACTAGAGGTTTCTTGATAGGGTAGGTTATGCAATAGTTTATAGAAGAGAGACTTAAAACACCGGTGGTAGACATCAGATCATATATTTTGAACATATTGTGGGAAATCCACCATCTAAATTTAGAAGGTTTCAGGAATCCAAGGGGAAACATTGGGTTGCATATCATTGGAAGTAAGGGAGTATATGGGGACATTAGACTTCCCTGTAGGTTTGGAATAGTCCCATATTAACAGGGAGTGTATAATGATAAGGTTATTAATATGTTTTCATAATTGTTTCAATGGATATAGGATCTAGAAAAAAGACCTCTATGGATGTCCAAAGAGGAGGGTCTGAGGAGTTGTGATACGGTGTAAGTTGTGCAATTTGAGCAGCTGAATAGTAGAATGAAAATTTGGAGCAAACAGACCCCCTTCTATCTTAGATTGTAAAAGGGTTTTCTTATTTACACAAATATTTGATTTGGAAGCAAATGTAGAATACGAGAGGAGATTTTAATTGGGAGGGTCCAAAAAAGGTAAAGCATTTTTTGTAAGAATACCATTTATATAGACGTTTTACTGTACGTCCCAGCCATGAAATTTGTTTTTTCTTCCATGTTTCAAGAAGGGCACATAAATGACATATAAATGAAGGGTGATTGGCTTCATAGAGTGAATTATAAGAAGAAGTGAGACTAATGCCCAGGTAAGGTAAAGAAGTTTTTTTTCCAAGGGAAAGGAGAAATACCATTTAATTAAAGTAAGGATATTATCTGAGAGATTTATACTGAGAGCCTTAGATTTATCATCATCATTTAATTGGGTAGAGTAATTTGTGGGTGTTTTATAATCAGGATGACATCATCTGAAAAAATTGCATAGCTTATGATGATAACCTACAATTTCTATCCCCTTGATATTTGCATTGTTTCTTAGTGATATATCCAGAGGTTCAATGGCTACTACAAATAGAAATAGGGATAGAGGACAGCTTTGTCTAGTACCTCTTTAAATATCTAAATAGGAAGGACGCAATCTGGCATATTGCACTAATGCTCATGGTTTATTATAAAGGCGAATTTACCCATGTACACACCTCCGCTCTAAATGGTAACTGGGGACGTCACTCCAACTCCCCTCGACTCATGTCCACAAACTTTTGTTGTGCCTATTAGCACTGCACATAATTGCCGAAATTCATGTTCACCAAATATGTAGCATGTACTCTACAGCAGTGCAACCATATGCCATCATAATATTCTTTTATAGACTACTTCTGTATTAGTGACATTCTTTTATAGACTACTTCTGTATTGGTGACAATAATGCCAGTCATATCTTGGAAGTTAATACAGTTGTGCATATAAAAGATTAACCCAGTCTGCAGCTCCGTCAGGAAAATAATTCTGTGTCTGTGCTGCAGAGGAGACCTTTACACAGTCACAGTTTAGTAAGGAGACTGCAGCTATTGTGGAACTGTGCAGCCAGTGTAAAGCTTGCCCTCGACCTAATATGAAGGCATACAGGCTATGGACTGCAAGGATTGTGGGAGGTGTAGTTCTGACTGGCTGAGCTAGCTTGATGAGCTAGAAGGAGGAGATGAAGTACCAAAGTAATACCAAAAGGTACTGGGGCAAAGGGGAGAGGTAGTTCCCTGATGTTTTCCCAGGCTGAGGGGAAAAAGTGTGGAAGCTATTTCTGAAAGGACTGTGAGCACATTTGGCTGCTAGCAGACTGCTCACCTCTGCAGTGGAAGACGGGCCACAGAATTCTTGGGACATCAGAGAGTTCCACGGATTCTGATAGAACTTGCTGCCTGAAAAAAGGGGAAGGATACTGCAGGCGCAGACTGTCTGTGTTTCACCCAGTATACACAGGGGACCACCTGCTAACACATGAAATTGGTGAGAGGCCGCTGACCAAATGCACATTACACTTTGGCAAAGGAGGGACAGTGTTGCCTTCAAGTATCACAGAACCAGTGACCTTATCAGTGCTTAAAGGGACCAGAGCCTGTGTCATCATCAGTGATTAAAGGAAATTTTCCTGAGCACTCTGACATAACAATTGAGCCCCAATGAGTTGGCCAGAAAAAGACAGTGTATTACAGACTACTGAACTGTCAGAGTGGTGTAATCCTGCTTTGTTAGGATTGCCCCAGTTTAGGGTGTAGGAGATGCTCATTTCTTGTTTTAAACAGTATATTTCTTTCTTTAATTCAACTATTTGCAATACATTCCTTGCTGTAGTTTAATTATTGTGTCTTTACTGTTGCTTTTCTTCATTCAAAACCCCTATTCTTACGGCGAGGTCTGGGCAACAGTTGTCAATAGCATCTAAGGAGAGAACAGAGTTTCTTTGGGAGGAAAGGATCAAAAGAAGCTGAGACAAGGCTAGATCCATTCTGGCAGTGCCAGAATCCAAAAAGTGATGCTGGACAGGTTAAAAGACGCTGGACTAAATAGTTTATTATTTAGGTGAATAAGGCTGGTTCAGACAAAAGTAACAGTCCCAGTTTCCTCTACATCTTGGCTTTTCTTTTATTGATAAGGCAGTTGGCCATACAATGTCCCTGTTATCCAGAGTAAAGGCAGAGACCAAAAGTACATTGACAGAGATTTTCCCCTAAAGACAAACCAATGGCTCCAATTTGCTTAGGCTCTACAGTAATGGTATTGATAGCCCCTGCAGTTGTTTGAGTAGTTAGGGTTAAGGAGGTAAGGCAGCCATGTGTTCAAAACAGCGCTCCCTCAGGTGACGATCGATGCCTATGGTGAGGGCCATGATTTCCTTTAAGGTGGCAGGAGCAGTGTCATGAACTAGAGAGTCATTTATGCTTTCTGAAAGACCCAGTATGAGTTGGGTCATACTATAAAGGAAAAATATAATATACTGCGCTAAATAAATAAATATAGCAGCTAGCACACTCAACTGACATAAGTTGAAACAAACAACATCATTCTCTTAGCGCTGCACGTTATTTTATATATTTTTAGGAGTTGGGTCATTCCAGCTGGAATCTGGTGCCCAAAGACAAAATTTTCTAGGTGTACTGTTTAGCCCAAATTTTGCCCTGCCTGGTGGCTCTGGGGTACGTTCGGCAATATGGAATTGTGGCCCGAGGTGTGTTGCTCCAGGCTGGATTGTAATAGAGCATGCCCAAAGTGTTGAAGAAGGCATCAACATACTATCTGGATCAGAGTGAGAAAAGCTGAAAGCCCAGGCTTGTGGGTTACCTTTGAGAAGATAAATGATGATCCTGACCCTTGAGGTCTCAGCACCAGAGCCAAAGCTGGATATTTAGAACTTGTAGCTGTGAACAAAGTTTAAAATGCTCCTGTGATCCCCAGAAAAATGATCAGGTAGGTGACCCTTGTCTTCTGCTTTCACCTAAACAGGACTGGGAACATTTCTTGTGACAACCTGAGGGATAGGTCTTAAACCGGATATGTGCAATCTTCGAGTTCAGAAGCAAATAACTGTACCAGAAGAGAATCCTTGCATTAATGGGGTCAGCTTGTGATAATGTAAGGTCCAGACTCAAACAATCCTGTCAAAGTATATAGCAGGCAAGTGTAGCTACACTTTTAATAGCACCCCCTTCCCTGAAGGCAAACAGGCCTATCTGTACTAGGTTGCCCCAAGGACTAAATGTACAAGACTATATTCTCTGGGTCTAGAATGTCGCAAGTGGATCCTAGGTTGAAGGCAAAAAGCTAAATTATCCTTGATTGCTTTAAAAATTTCAACCAGACATAATCATGAAGCATGCTCTTCAACAGTAAACATGAGACATTCTATTGAACAACTAAATGATGAAAGGGGTAATAAATAATAATAAAATTATTAATAACAAATGAATAGAAGGGGCAGTTTAATATTTTTTAGATGTAGCCATAACAATGACAGAGAGACTCATATCCAGAAAATCTCAGGTAACAAGCATTCTATATTTACATAGCTAAAACATCAGCCTACAATCTGTTTGGTTTTAATTGGAAAGGATGTGTTGTACAATCAGCCTCCAGGGCACACACCTTCAAGTTAGGCATCTACGGTAAGCAGTTCTATAAAGATCTCAATCTCAATGCTATTAATGGTAAATGTGTATAATGAGTCCCAAACTATTGCAATGTATCTGGAGATTTGCTGTTTGTATTTGTGTTATGTGGTCAATTAGCAAAAGGTAAATTACTTTTCTAAAGAGTAAAAAGAACGGTTTAAAGGTGTCCAATGAAAAAACAATCTTCCTGTTTAGCCAGATTAGGAAATTATTGCACATCTAAAAGGCAGTTTATGACAACTCTGGCCAGCAAATCTCAACATTTTTCTCTTTTGTAAAAGATGGTATAGGATTTATCTGAAGCAAGGCAGTAGTATGCAGTCAGAGGGAAATGCTAGGAGAGTCATACTTTTGTTATAGTAATCTGAAGGTTGGCTGTACTGATTTCTTCAGGCACAATTCAGGAGATGGCACTTTTGACATCATTTTATAGACGTCATCACTCAGTTTACTTTGTCCCTGTTGAACAGAAAACATGGCTGCACCACTCCCAGAAGAACAATGAACAGTGATCCAAATTTGTAGTCTGAAAGTGTACCAGGAGCCAAAATTCATTAAAGGCTTTCATCACAATATAGGGGCAGTGTTTTACCATGGTGAAGTGTTTATGGGTGAAATGAGAAGTTCAAAAATGGTCAAACAAGCATTAAACATGAAGATGGAGCAGAACGCCCATTCACATCCACTGCTGAGGACAACATTATGCAAGTCCATGCCATGATCCCTCAAACTGATGAGTGACTATTGATGAAGTGGCAAATCATAGGCAGAATATATGACAGTATTGCTGCGCTGATCTCATAGATTAAAATGAATATTAAAATAAATAGTGAAAAGCAGCTAACACAGATCTTAAATGGAAAGCAGATCAGTTAAATAATAATACAAATGTGGCGATAATCCGAACACCGCTGTCGCAAAATGTCCATAAATCATATAGGCAAACAACAGTCCATAAGTGTTCAATTCAAATAAAGGTGAAGATCCACAAGCCCAGAGAACCACCACCAGGAAACAGTTCACACTGCCTCTTACCAGACATGTATGACCCTCACTACAAGGGTCACATACAGCATGTTAGTCAGGGTATGGGTACAGTCCTGCTCTCCTCTCTCATGTAGTGGCACACGATCCCCTCATCAACCATAAATGGGCTCAAAAACATAAAGCAAAACACTTCCCATAGTGTATACTGTTGGCATATTTATTCAGCGCAAATGGTTAAAAATCACTTACAGGATCGTAGAGATAATAAAGTGTTGTGTGTTTCCTCTCATTACAGTCTGTTGTTGCTGATATCCTACCGACAAGATGGCCGCCGTGTCTCCTCCACCTGTGGCGTGCGTTGCCGTAAGCTCCAACTGACGCGTTTCGTCATAAGCTGATGTCGTCAAAGGGTGTGGTCTCACGGCGGCGACGCTATAAATAGCAGCTGGAGATGGGCGGAAACAATAACAGAAACCGGGACCCGGAACACACTCATATGCGTTCCAGGAGCCGGAAATAGTCTTAGAGACTGCAAATAGTCATTCTATAACGGAACTGGCCATTTTCATAACAATATGGATGATAGAACAATCTCACAAAAATAACCCCAATGGGATAATGGATTTAATCAATAATTGGTGACAAAATAAGAATTTCATATCGCCAATCATAAATCAATAGCCAACACGCTCAGATAACGGCTCAATCTGGTGGTCACAAAACAGACCACACAGAGAACATCACACAACCCTAATGTTAACATTACATATTAAATACAATAAATAAATATAAAAGATGCATATTACATAGAGACAAAAAACTGTACACATTCAAAATAGGAGCAAAACAATAACCACAAAGATAGGGCATCATAAAACCCACATTGTACAGGTATACATCAGTGAACTTGAACAATATCCAGCAATCATGAATTGTTCAAAAAATGAAGGTGCGCTAAATAGTTAATAGCTAATTATATTTTGCACTCATCTACCGTCCGCCGGGTAAGGAGGAAATTCACCAGGTGGAGGGATTTCATCACCATCATTCGATATCATTTTGAACCTCACATCTGTTTTCACGTTATCATATTGTCAATTGAGGAATTTCTTTCTTTGGACTGTGGGACTTTATGATCAATATTGTTTTGTCTTATGCTCTTCCTCAGAGCCTCAGGGGCCCAAAATAGGTATTAGCCATTTAAATGTCAGTCTTTTTTTCTTTTTGTAAATAAATAAAATTGTGCTGCTCTTATAAATATACAATATAAAATACTGAATATCCACTTGCCACCAAATCACATACCTGTACGTCATTTGCCTTCATTTGATTTGCAGCTGCAGGCATTAACCCGGTATAGTTTTTTTTTAGATGCAATGGTCGGCTCCCTTGTTATACCAATCGATGTGACTAAGCAGCTGCTCAGCTGTTATTACAAGCAGCAGGAGGGGATAACCCCCCTCCTACCACCTTCTGATGCTCGCCCAGGCTCTTCTGTCTTACCGGGAGACCCGAGCGACCAGACGGGACATCCGCCGGCTGGCCGGAGACCTGAATAATGCCACAATCAGCTTTAAACAAGTCTTGGATATGGTAACCTGGAAGTGACATCATGACATCCCTTTCGGTTTGCTGGAATACTAAAGGCACCAGTTTTTGAAAGTCGAAAGCATTCAAAAACGCCGATCTTTGCGTTTTAAATGCTTTCAAGTGCAAATGAGAGATTTGGGGTCTTATAGACCTTAGACCCCTCCATAAAGAGTACCTGTCACATACCTATTGCTGTCACATGGGATGTTTACATTCCATGTAACAGCAATAAAAAAAAAATTAAAGCAACAAAGTAAAAATAAAAAAATATATATAGCCCTATGCCTGCAAATTATTTCATTAGCCCAGGCATGGGGTTCTGCTACTTTCAAACCTATATATGTGTATGTGTATAAATACATATATGTGTGTGTGTATATATACCCCTACACAGAAGTTCTGATGTTATGCCTGCCTCCAAAGACGCCCAAAAAAACGCCTGCTACAAAAACGCCCAGGTGTGTTGTTGCAGGTGTTTTTTTGGGCATTTTTTGGGCGTCTTTGGAGCAGGCATAACATCTGAACTTCTGTATAGGGGTATATATACGCACACACTTATATGTATTTATACACATACACACATATAGGTGTGATAGGAGCGTAGCCCTATGCCTGCTAATTATTTCATTAGCACAGGCATAGGGTTCTGCTACTTTCACACCTATATATGTGTATGTGTATATATACATACATGTGTGTGTGTATATATACCCCTACACAGAAGTTCAGATGTCATGCCTGCCTCCAAACATGTCCACAAAAAAGCCGTATAAACGCCTGCAACAAAAAGCCGGGTGTGAAAATAGCGAAGCCACTATCCTGCTCTACTGCAATTCTAATACAAACAAACTTTTTTTTTCTTGTTCTGGACATGCTACAGAGCTGAAACTTCACAGGTACACTTTTTAGACCCACCAGACACTAAATCCAAAGAAATCTCTTTTTTTTTTTTTTTTAATAATTTTTTCAATAATTGGCTCTCTATCAAAAATGACAATTTTTAAGAACTTTTTTTGTGTGATTAATAGTCCCTGGGGCATGACCCAGAACCCTAGGCACTTTTAAGGGACATTTATTGGGTTTTAGGGCTTCAAAATGGTGTTTTTTGATTACCGAAGTTAGGGTCCCATTGATTTCAATGGGGTTCTGAAATCCAGGCCGAACTTTCGGGAAGTTCGGGTGTTCTGGTCGAAGCGAACTTTTCAAAAGTTCGATCATCCCTAATCACATTGTCCGACCATGCAGCTATCACCATACTGATTTCGGAGGACAACACTTGCCCCACTGTTTCTATATGGAGGTGCAATGCGAAACTACTTAGAGATCCCCAATCACACAAAGAACTTTCGCAACAACTTAAACATTTTTTTAATCTTAACCCCGGATGTAGATGTGTTTACCCTATGGAATAGTCATAAGGCTTATATCCGAGGCATACTAATCTAACTAGGTTCCCAAGCCAACAAAGCCAGAACTAGTAAAATCCAACAACTAACTAACGTACATCTCAAGGATCAGAACATTCAGGGGTATCGAGATGATTACAGCCACACACACCTACACAGGTTGAACTACATAGTTACATAGTTAGTGAGGCTGAAAAAAGACACAAGTCCATCCAGTTCAACCTATGATGTGTGTGTGTGTTTGCTTTTAACCGTACATTGTATACCCCTGTATGTTGTGGTCTTTAAGGTGTCCATCCAATAGTTTTTTGAAACTATCAATGCTCCCCGCTGATACGACTGCTTGTGGAAGAGAATTCCACATCCTTACCGCTCTTACAGTGAAGAACCCCTTACGCACTTTAAGGTTAAACCGCCTTTCCTCAAGTTTTAGTGAGTGGCCATGTGTCTTATTGTATCTCCTTTCTCTGAATAGTTTGTTCCTTATGCTAGGGTCGCCAGTACAGTATTTGTACATTGATATCATATCCCCCCTCAATCGTCTCTTCTCCAGAGAGAATAGGTTCAGTGCTTGTAGTCTTTCCTCATAGCTGATGTCCTCCATTCCCCTAATTATTTTTGTTGCCCTTCTCTGGACTTTCTCCAGTTCCAGCACATCCTTCCTGAGGACCGGTGCCCAGAACTGGACAGCATACTCCAGATGTGGCCGGACCAGAGTCTTGTAGAGTGGAAGAATAATCTCTTTATTTCTGGAGTGAATCCCCTTTTTTATACAACCCAGTATTCTGTTGGCTTTGCTTGCGGCGGATGGACTATTGTCTTTATTCAACCTCACCTACTATGTAACTATGTAACTATGTAACTAACGAAATATGCTCCCTTGACTCCCAAAATAAGTCCCACCATACCCCTGCCCTCGCCTCTAAATTGTCCAAACTGAGACTTGACCTACGACACCTTCTCTTAGAAGATCAAGACCTTCCGTCTTCGACTAAGCAACTATTCTTCCCACAACAAAGCTGGTAAATTCCTAGCTGCACGCATCAAAACACGACTCAAAACAAAAATTCCTTTTCTATTCCACCCCTTCTCAGACCAGAAACTTCTAAACCCACAACATATCGACATATCGCTGATGCATTTGCAGACTATTATAGCTCGCTCTACAATCTGAAAGAGGATCCCTCAACAACACAACCCTCTACATCTGCAATTGCATCCTTTTTAGATCACCTTACGCTCCCCTCTCTTACTGCCCATGAGCTAGGCAATCTCAAAAGACCCTTCTCAGTCCCTGAAATTTGCAAAGCTATCCCCTCCCCCCCCCCAATGGAAAATCTCCAGGACCCGACGGCTTCTCCAATGACTACTACTGCACCTTTAGCGACATTCTTGCGCCCTATCTGTCCCCTCTTTTTAATGCGGCACCTGATAAAGCAGAATTTCCCCCAGAAATGCTTAAAGCATACATGTGACCATTCCTAAGCCGGGTAAAGAGACGTCAAATTATATGCTAAAATATTATCACAAAGATTAAAGGAAATAATTCCTAGACTAATGCAAAAAGATCAAATTGGATTTGTCCCCGGTAGACAAATATCAGATGCCACCAGATGTATCTTGAATGTTGTACATCAGGCAACCATACAACAAACGCCTTCCCTGCGCCATTCAATTGATGCGGAGAAGGCGTTCGACTGAATATACACTGGGGCTACATGAAACAGTTTCTAACTAAGTTTGGCTTCCAGGGTCCGATTCTCTCCGCGATTTTCGCATTATTTTTCAACACCCTCTGCCTTCTGTCAAAAGCCTTTTGCATAACCAACAGCACTAGACAAGGCTATTGTCACCAACTTTATTCAACTTAATGAGTGAGCTGTTAGCGGAGAGTTTTTGCATGCACCCAAAGAGTTCAGGTTTCAAATTTGGGGATAGCTTTCATTTAATTAATCTTTTTGCGGATTACGTCATCCTAATGATGACCAATCCCTCAGTATCCCTTCCACAAGCCCATGAAGTCCTCAACTAATTCAGTCTTCTATCCTACTATAAAGTTAATTGTACCAAATCCCTAATACTAAACTTAGGATTTATATCCCTCCACAGTTAGCGAATGTGCTCAAATCCTCACTCCCATACACTTGGGCAGATAAGAGTTATATTCCCCCCCCCAGTTAGCGAATGAGCTTAAATCCTCGCTCCCATACACTTGGGCAGATAAGAGTATACCTTACTTAGGGGTAACAATAACTACTAATACTTCTAAACTGGCGGAAGCAAATTATACACCTCTCCTAGTGAAAATAGAAAAAGAACTCCATCACATTTCTCGAATTGAACTATTGTGGGTAGGTAGACTAGCTGCCTAAAAATGCAAATCCTACCGAAAATTCTCTATCTGTTTAGATCTCTACACATCCCCCCCAACAGTATTTGAAGGCCCTCACACATCTTCTGAAATATTTTATTTGACAGGGGAAAAGAGCTAGGTTCTCTCACACCCACTTATTTAAACACAAGTCAGTAGGAGACATGGGCATGGTCGACCTGCATGATTACTACGCAGCCTCACACCTGGACCAAATAAAACATTGGTTCAACACCTCTAAAGCACTCTTATGGACTGAAATTAAAAAAAGTTTGAACAAATTAGAAGACCTTAGTATTCTTCTATATGTAGAAACATGGCGCCCGCTTAATCTGAACACTCTACCCTTTACTACAAAAGCCTCTATTCTATCCTGGAGAACACTGTTACACTCTAACAAGGAAGAGAAAGATCAGCAAACCATCAAATTTCCCATTTCGATATTACCTAAACGAATCCCATATCTGTCCCCCATCCAATGGGACCGATTTGATATCCACTGGACAGGTGACTTCTAGGCCTGCCTGGACCTCCCCTAAACCCTACTAAACAAATACAACATGCCTCACCATCTCAATTTCACCCTCCCTAGGATCTATCATCTATTACTGAACACCCCCCTCAGTATTCTATAACACCTTAAACAACAAAAAACTATTTAAAAAAATGACCCCCTTACTCAAACGGTAAACTGAGCTCCAGTCTTCCTATTCTAATTCTCAATGGCTAAAAGCTATCAGGTTGAAACAGACCGTTTCAAAAAAAGAAAAGATAGAATGCATTAGGATAAAAAAAAAAAAAACTCCTGACTCTACAACTACTTTAAGCTTTAAGGGGACAAGAAAATGTTTAGGACTTTAATGAGTTGCCATTAGATGTACTCTTTTTCTTTTTATTTCACAAAAGACAACCTGCTAAGATCATAATAAAGACTGTGTTTTATGACAAACATTTTGGTGTTCTGCAACCCAGCTAGTTCCCCCAATATCACAACAGGTGCTAGGACTGACAGATAGGCACACAAAGAAGAACCAACATGTAGGCCCCTTATAATGTCACTATTGATGAAACGCATTGGTCAGAGCCTGGGAGTGTGAGCAGTCTGTAGGCTGAATGGAGCGATCCATGCTGTTACTCTGCTGTTGTCAGGAAAGGCATGTCCCTGGTATAGACTGAGTCTCGCAGCGCACACATAAAAATAACCTTCTGTGTGCAGCAACCCCCCTCAGTTCCCCTAATACTTACCTGAGCCCATGTTATTCCAGCAATGTTGCAGGAGAGACTCGACCATCCAGGACGCTCTCTCCTGATTGGCTGAGACACAACAGCAGCACCATTGGCTCCTGCTGCTGTCAATCAAAGTCAGTGAGCCAATGAGAAGAGAGGGGGCAGGGCCAAACCATTGCTCTGTGTCTGAATGGGCACATAGTGCTCCAGCTCAAATGCCCCCATAGCAAGCTGCTGCTGGGAGGGCACTCAGCAGGAGGGAGGGGTCAGGCACACCAGGGAGGGTCCCGGGAAGAGGAGGACCTGGGCTGCTCTGTACAAAACCAACTGCACAAAACAGGTAAGTATAACATGTTTGTTATTTTTAAAGAAAAAAAAAACAAGACTTTACAATCACTGTAATGTGAGTTTCAGCCTGTGTTTTACTTGCTATTATTCATGTGCAATTCATGGAGATGATAATTTGAACTGTGGCTTTTAGAAACCTTTTTATGTGTGTTGTATTGTGGTGATTTGTGTTAAATTTCGTGGGCATTATACATTTTGATTGAAAATCAAATACCTATGTAATTATGCCCTATAAATCATCATAAAATGTACATGAAATTTGAAATAGAGGCACATTTAGCAATGTTTTTAGTTCTAGGATGTCTGCTGTAAGTAGTGAAGCTCAGGGGTCATCAAGGCCTAAGTGGAAAGAGTTTGAAAATCAGTAGCTCAGCAGACAAAGGTCAGTCTTAGGTTAAGCTCTAGGATAAGGAAAAGCTGAGACTATTAGAAAAAAAAAAAATTAGGCTTAGAACACAGAAGCTTCTGTCTTGCTTCATTGCAAAAAAGCCATGAAGCATAAGCATGTTAAAGAGAAAACCTTGAACTGGCAGTAAAGAAATGGAAAACATTTGACAGTGACATTTTAACCACCTCAATACTGGGCACTTTCACCCTCTTCCTTCCCAGACCAATTTTCAGCTTTTAGTGCTCTCGCACTTTGAATGACATCTACTCAGTCATGCTACACTGTACCCAAATTACATTTTTATCATTTCTTTTAGTGGTATTTATTCACCACTGGGTTTTTCATTTTTTGCGATATAAGTGAAAAAAGAGAGAAATTAAAAAAAAGAAAACAATATTTTATACTTTCTGTTTCAACAGAAATCCAATAAAATCAAATTTCGTCATGAATTTAGGCCAGAATATATTCTGCTACATGTCTTTGGTAAAACAAAAATCTGGATAAGTGTATGATAATAGGTTTGTTTGAAAGTTATAGAGTCTACAAGCTAGGCTACGTATCATTGAAAATTGATCAATCCTGATGTACTGACTACCTATATAATTTCTTGAGGCCCTAAAATGTCAGGACAGTACACATACCCCCCAAATTACCCCTTTTTGAAAAATTTGACAGTCCAAGATATTTAGTAAGAAGCATAGTGATTTTTTTGAAGTTGCAATTTTTTGCCCATAATAGTTAGGGTAATGAAGATTTTTTTTTCCCACAAAATTGTCATATTAACAAGTTATGTCATACACGTGGCATAAATAAACCTGCAATTACACCCCAAAAAACATTTTGCTATTCCTCCTGCGTATGGTGATACCATATGTGTGAGACTTTTCCAAAGCCTGGCCACATACAGAGGCCCAACATCCAAGCACGCAGCACCATCAGGTGTTCTAAAGGCATAAATTGCACATTTTATTTCCTGAGTACCTATCACATTTTTGAAGGCCCTGAAGCACCAGGACAATGGAATTAATCACAAAATGACACCATTTTGGAAAGAAAACACCCCAATGTTTATTCTACGAGGCATAATGAGTCTTTTGAACATGTCATTTTTTTCCACAATTTTTCGGAAAATGTGGAAAGAAAATGAAATCCTATTTTTTTTTACACAATGTTGTCAATTTATAAGATATTTCTAACACATAGCATGTACATAGCAAAAATCACACCTCAATATACATTCTGCTACTCCTTTTGAGTATGGCAATACCACATGTGTGAGACTTTTCCTCAGCCTGGCCACATACAGAGGCTCAACATCCAAGTAGCACCGTCAGGCGTTCGAAAGGAAAAAATTACACATTTCATTTCTTAAATACTTATCACATATTTTTAAGGCCCTGGAGCGCAAGGACAATGGAATTACCCATAAGATGACACCATTTTGGAAATAAAACACCCAAATATTTATTCTACGAGGCAAAATGAGTCTTTTGAACATGTTATTTTTTTCCACAAGTTTTTGGAAAAAGTGGAAAAAAAATGAAAACCTATTTTTTAACACAAAGTTGTTATTTTTTTAATATTTCTAACAAATAGCATGTACAAACCAAGAATCCTACAATACATTCTACAACCCTAAAATAAATTCTACTACTCCTCCTGAGTATGGCGATACCACATGTGGGAGACTTTTCCACAGACTGGCCACATACATAGGCCCAACATGCAGGGAGCTCCGTCAGGCTTCTAACAGATAGCATGCACATAAGAATTACACCCCTAAATACATTCTGCTGAGCAAAGGGTACATTTTACTGGGACAGATGTGTAACAGGTGGTTTCACTGTGTTGAGGGCACTGTGCTGAGGACACTGTGTTGGGGACACTAGCTGGGTGATCAGCGTGCAAAAAGCAGAAAATAGCTCAAAGCTCACTGATCCCCGGCTAGCAGCACAGATCGTCTCTTCTTCTCCTCACTGACAGGCTCTGTGTGAGGAGAAGAAAAGCCAATCGCTGTTCCAAAGCTTTGTTGACATTACATGACGGCTGTGATTGGACACAGCCGTCATGTGATCAGGAGGGCCAATCACAGAGCCCTCCTGTCGAGCGTTGTTGCGCTGTGTCCAGGGGACACCGGCACACCGGGATTGCACAGCTGAGCAGGCATGCGGCCACACGATCTCCCTCCTTCTGAAGGATGTTCCTGAACGTCTATATGCATTGGCCTGGTGAGAGGAGGTTAAAGAACACGTTTCTGTTTTTGCTAAAACTTTCCAATCCCGTAGTAAAATTGCTAAAATTTAGTGTCCGGCAGCCTGCACCCAGGGGTGTAGCTACAGCATTTGGCACCCGGGACAGATACTATATCTGGCACCCCTCCCAGGCAGGCGGGTGATGCACCGCACATTGACGTGACGTCGCGTGTAGCGCCTCCGCACACTTTGGCCCAGAACTCAAAAGAATCCTCTTCCCTCTGCTCCAAGGCCCCTCTTCCTCTGCAAAAAACTGATTTTTTGTAAAATCTTACCTGTAAAATTCCTTTCTCTGAGTCCTCCGACAGTCGCCGCCTCCTCTAAGACATCACTGTTGGGTATTGACTTCCCATCCGCAGAGTAGCTAGGCATATAGACTTAGTCCAAAGACAAAAGGCATTAGCATATACACACCCATGGGGGCTGTCCCATCTGGTCAATACCCCCCCTGCATAACCACTCCCAACTCAGTTTGGTAGCATAGCAGTAGGTAATAAGAACCCCAAAGAGGGGCGGGGGCGGAGGACTCAGAGAAAGGAATTTTACAGGTAAGATTTTACAAAAATTCAGTTTTCTCTTACGTCCTCCAACAGTTGCCGCCTCCTCTAAGTCATTACTGTTGGGATGTCCCAAAGCAGTATAGACATGAGGGGTGGAAGACGCAACCATTGAAAAGGCAACGCAGTACCCACATCAGAGAAAGGAACCTTACATGCACTGTAAGAGAACCAACTGGGCAACAGAAAAAAAAACAATGCTCAACAGGAGCAACAGCCCAGGAAAGCAAATGCCAACAGCCAGGGACCCAGAAAAAAACACAAGGGTCCATCATGGCACTGCCGCACTGAGAACCTTGCGGCCAAAGGAAGCATCAGCTGATGCCAGAACGTCTACTTTGTAGAATTTAGAAAAAGTGTGCACCGACGACCAAGTCGCAGCCTTGCACACCTGGGCCACCGAGGTCCTATGCCAATAGGCCCAGGACGCACTCACAGATCTGGTGGAGTGCGCCTTAACAGGGAAGGGCGGAACCCGTTCCTTCAAGGCATAAGCCTGTTCAATGGTCTGTCTGATCCATTTGGCAATAGTTGCTGCAGATGCAGCCATGCCCTTCCGAGGTCCCTCAGGAAGGACAAAGAGGGAATCCATCTTCCGAAAGGACTCCGTAGATGACAGGTAAACCCTGATCGCCCTGACAACATCCAAAGAATGCAGAGCAACCTCCTTAGGATGCTTAGGCTTCGTACAAAGCGAAGGCAGGACAATGTCCTCATTTATGTGGAACTCAGAGACCACCTTAGGAAGAAAGGAGGGATGCGGACGCAAAACCACCTTATCCCGGTGAATCACCAAGTACGGAGAACGGCAAGATAACGCTGCCAGTTCCGACACCCTGCGAGCCGAAGTGATCGCCACCAAAAAGGCAACCTTCTTAGACAGCAGAGGCAACGATATTTCCCGAATGTTTTCAAAGGGAGCACACTGTAAGACGGACAGAACCAAGTTCAAGCCCCATGGAGGTAAGGGCTCCTTCCTGGGAGGAGCCAAATGTTGCACACCTTGAATGAAGGTGCGAACCAGGGAATGAGACGCCACAGGGTGTTGAAAAAGAATAGCCAGTACAGACACCTGGCCTTTGATCGTGGCCAGCGCCAGGCGCTGTTCCACTCCAGATTGGAGGAAGGCCAACACTCTTGACACCGAGTACGAGCGAGGGGAGAACCCCCTGGACTCACACCAGGCGAAATAAGCCTTCCAGGTACGGTAATAGATTTTACCGGAGGAGGTCTTTCTAGCCTTGACAAGGGTAGGGATGACCTCAGAAGAGAGACCCCTGTCCTTCAGGACCTGGGTCTTAACAGCCAGGCCGTTAAAGCCAGCGACCGTAAAGCAGGATGGAAGATCAGACCCTGGGACAGGAGATCTTCCCGCAGAGGCAGACGCCACGGCCAGGTGAACAACGTCGGCGTACCAGGACCGGCGTGGCCAGTCCGGAGCCACCAGAATCACCAGGTGCGGTTCCGAGACCAATCTGCGGAGGAACAAGGTGTTATACCTGAAGGGTTTCACATGTACTGTCACTTTAAGGCTGGCTCCACCCAGGAGTGATGACAAGGGTCAAGGGGCAGAGTGGCCATCTTTAGACACATGTAGAGATGTATTGATATGCAGAGCTGTCCTGTAATGCTGTACAGTGAGTCCTGAATAAACAACCGTTGTTCCAGACCAGAGTCCTGTGTCTCTCACAACACGGAGAATATAACAGTGGCGACGAGGATGGGATTTACAAGGTTACTATCCATGTGAGAGAAGAAAAGAAGGAAAAAAAACTCTGGATTGTCAGGAATACAAGACCCACAGAGCCCAGCAGGAAAATGTCATTGATCGGGACATTAAGTGAATTTGATGGCGAACAGACAACGTGGATTTCTTGGATTGAAAGATTAGAACAATATTTCTGTGCAAATGCCATCCCAGACGACAGGCAAGTAGCAGTTTTTCTGACAGTGGTTGGTGCTAGGACATATGACACTCTTAGGGATCTCCTTTTCCCTGAAAAACCAGCAACTAAGACTTTGGCAGAGCTCCTGACACTGTTAGGGAATCACTTCCAGCCTAAACCACTAGAGATTGCAGAAAGATTCAGGTTCTATCAGCGGCAGCAGCAGCCGGGTGAAGATATTAAGGCTTATGTGCTCGCCCTTCGCAGACTAGCCTCAACCTGTTCTTTTGGGGAGTATTTACCAACTGCACTGAGGGATAAGTTTGTCATGGGACTGAATAGTGAGTCTAGCCAAAAGAGACTGTTAACAGAGAAAGACCTTGCCCTTACAAAGGCAATTGAGATAGCTTCAGTGATGGAAATGGCTGTGAAAGATACAGAGGCATTGAACCCCCTGAGCAGAAGGGGAGAGGTTAAAGAGGAAGTTTTCAGAACAGCAGTCAAGCAAACTGCAGCTAACTGTAAATATAGACCCTCACCAACCAGGACGTCAGCTTGCTACCGTTGTGGGAATACAGACCATGATCACAAAGTCTGCCGGTTTAAGGATCAGCTCTGTCATAATTGTGGAAAGGCAGGCCATCTGAAACGAGTCTGCCGTAGTAAGAAGGTGCGAAATAAACAACCTCTGAACACCAGGACAAAGGCATATATGGTGGGAAGATATACATCGTCATCTGAATCAGAGGATGAGGAAGTGCTCCACAGATTGGACATACATCATATGCATTCAGCACCCTCAGCAATGACTGTAGAGGTAACCGTGGAAGGAAAGAAACTCAAGATGGATGTAGACACAGGAGCAGCAGTTTCAGTTATCACCCAGAAACAATGGAGAAAACTTCTGATCCGAACAACTGTCCGTCCAACACCAATCAAACTGCAGACATATTCAAAGCAGATACTCCACCCACTGGGGTACGTGAAAGTACAGGTATCCTACAAGGGTCAGACAAAGAGAATGCCATTATATATCCTAGAACATGGGGGACCCCCTCTTTTTGGGAGAGACTGGATTGCTCACTTTGGCATGCCAGACATCGCCATTAACCCCTGCAACAGCGTGACCATCCCATCAGGGGATGAAGAGGGATGGGTGAAGTCCCTGAAACAGCGATTCCCGCAAGTCTTTGATAACCATTTGGGAAAAATAAAGCATGACTGTGTGAGACTCAGGCTGAAACCCAATGCCCAGCCTAGGTTCTTCAAAGCTCGGACGGTACCTTTCGCACTCCGAGCAGGTGTGGAAGCTGAACTAAGCCGGCTGGAGGAACAAGGTGTCATCTCAAAGGTAGAGCACAGCGAGTGGGCATCACCAGTTGTACCAGTAAAGAAAGCGAATGGGGACTTACGCATTTGTGGCGATTTCCGCATGGCACTAAATTCTCAACTGGAGATAGACCAGTATCCCCTACCCAGAGTAGATGACATTTTTGCCTCTCTTGCAGGAGGTCAAAAGTTCACCAAGCTTGATCTCAGGCAAGCTTATTTACAGTTTGAGGTCCACCCTTCGTCCCGCAAGTTTCTAACAATCAACACTCACAAGGGACTGTATGAATACAATCGGATGGTGTTTGGGGTAGCCTCCGCCCCAGCCATTTGGCAACGCAAAATGGATGAGATTTTGGCGGACATTCCTTTCACACAGTGCCTGTTAGATGACATGCTCATCACGGGCCTGACGGACCAGGAACACAAGCATAACGTGGAGCTTGTGTTGGCGAGACTGCAAGAACAGGGTCTAAAAGTGAACTTGGCGAAATGCCAATTCATGGTACCTAAATTGGAGTTTTGTGGCCACCTTGTGGATGCAGAGGGTATACACACCACGGAAGCCAAAGTTGATGCTTTAGTAAAAGCTCCAGCCCCGACCAACGTCCAGCAGCTGCGATCATACCTGGGCTTGCTGAACTATTACCACAAATTCCTGCCGGATCTAGCACACACTTTGTTTCCATTAAACAAGCTTTTGGAGACACACTCCAGATGGAACTGGTCGGCTGCATGCCAACGTGCTTTTGAAGTTTCTAAGCGAAAGCTGTTGGCGTCACGCATGCTCGTGCACTATGACCTCCAAAGGCCTCTCACCTTGGCTTGTGATGCCTCACCCTATGGTCTAGGGGCTGTACTATCTCACGTTTTACCAGATGGGTCAGAGAAACCTGTGGCATTCGCCTCCAGGTCCTTGACAAAAGCAGAAAGCAATTACTCTCACATTGACAAAGAGGCTCTGGCGCTCATATGGGCAATTAAGAAGTTTCATCTTTACCTGTATGGTAGGGAATTCACCATACTGACTGATCATAAACCACTCCTTCAGATCTTTAGCCCTGACAAAGGCATCTCCCAGACGACTGCAGCCCGTCTTCAACGCTATGCCCTATTCTTGGGAGCATATAACTACAAGATCCAGTATCGCAGCCATGATGCCAACGCTAATGCAGACGCCATGTCCCGTCTGACAAGGACATTAACAGACTCTTCTCCACCTGTCAAGAGTTGTCGTTACACCAGCCTGTCCTTTCTGTCTTCCGGGGAAGTAGCAGCCCATACAGCCAAGGATACCTTCCTTAAGACAATACTCTCCTGGGTACGGTACGGTTGGCCTGCAACTGTCACACAGGATTATGAGCCTTACTTCCGTAGGCGTCTGGAATTAACTGTGTCTGGCAACTGTGTTTTATGGGGAGACCGAGTGATCGTTCCACAGACCCTCCGGAGACACATTCTGGAATTGCTACATACTGGTCATCCCAGGGGCACACGTATGAAACAAAAGGCCCGAGGCTATGTGTGGTGGCCGAACCTCGACTCCGATATCACGACATATGTGAATGCGTGTGCTGGATGTGCACAAACTGCGAGAGACCCTCCTCGAGGGTGCGTCCAGCCCTGGACTTGGCCCACGGTTCCCTGGTTTCGCCTACACTTGGACTTTGCAGGCCCGATCAGAGGACACACCTTTTTGATCATTATTGATGCCCATTCAAAGTGGCCTGAGGTCGTTCCTGTTACTCAGCCAACGACTAAGGCGACGATTTCCATACTGTTACATCTCGCTGCTACGTTTGGATACCCCAGAGAAATTGTCACAGACAACGGTGCACAATTCACAAGCCAGGAGTTTCAGGGTTTCCTGACTGCCCACAACATCAAACACAAGTTGACCGCACCTTACCACCCGGCTACAAATGGTCAAGCAGAAAGGTTTGTACAGACCTTCAAACGCTATTTCAAAGCTACTGTGGCTACAAGTAAACAACAGTTCCTGTCACCCCAGCAGCTGGACTCCTTCCTTTCTGCTTACAGAACCACCCCACATGCAACCACTGGGAAAACTCCAGCTGAACTTCTTTTGGGTCGGCAGCCATGGACTGTTTTGGATATGCTCCGCCCTCAAACGGTCCAGGAACATGTACGGCAGTCCCAAGACAAGAGGGTCGAACACGACGAGATTCCCCGGTTTACAGCCCAGCAAAAGGTATGGGCCCGATCTTATGGCGCTTCCAACACTCGTTGGCTTCCTGCTATCGTCGCAGAGACTTTGGGACCCAAAATGTATAGGGTCTGCCTGGAAGATGGTTCCATTTGCAGAAGGCATGCGGACCAATTGCGTCCTCGTTCTCAGCTGCCCGAATCCCTGACATTGGCTGCACCTCCAGTGTCTCAAGGATCTGCTCCTACCGGATCAGGAGGCATTGAGACTGATGCTTGGGGAGACTCTGAACTTTTGAACTCAGCTCCAACAGAGCCCTCCAGCCCTGGTCCAGAGGTCTGCTCACCCTCTGAGCTAGGGAATCCCCTCTTGGCCCCGCCGGTGTCCATTCCGGCCAGCCCTGCTTCCTCCAGCCCCGAGTCGCTGGGTGCCCGTCCTCAACGACACTGTCGCCCTCCTGACCGGTTTCAAATTCAAAGACCGGTTACGAGGCTTTCGACGGGCCCGCCGAAAGTGATCCGCTGCCATTTTCTCCCCGGAGCTTCCCTGGAAGTTGTTCTCACATCCGGACATGGAAGAAACCATGTAAATCTCCTGAGTTGGAGGACTATATTGGACAATTATGAGTTACTGTTTTATGCCTGTTCCTCGTTTTGTTGTTTTTTGTTTTTTGTTTTTTTTTTTAGGTATGGATGGAAGGTGTTATACCTGAAGGGTTTCACATGTACTGTCACTTTAAGGCTGGCTCCACCCAGGAGTGATGACAAGGGTCAAGGGCCAGAGTGGCCATCTTTAGACACGTGTAGAGATGTATTGATATGCAGAGCTGTCCTGTAATGCTGTACAGTGAGTCCTGAATAAACAACCGTTGTTCCAGACCAGAGGACTGTGTCTCTCACAACACGGAGAATATAACACCGGGATAGTAACTGAATCGGAGGAAAGGCATACATCAGATGATACTGATGCCAAGGGGCTACCAACGCATCCGAGGCGTCCGCCAACGGATCGCGCGTTCTTGCCATGAACTTTTCCACCTTTTGATTTAGCCGGGATGCGAACAGATCCACGTCCGGGAATCCCCACCTCGCACACAGCATTTGAAAGACCTCCGGGTGTAGTGACCATTCCCCCTGGTCCAGGGTCTGGCAGCTCAGATAGTCGGCCTGCCAATTCTCCACACCCGGAATGTGAACTGCCGAGATCGCCGGGACATGAGCCTCGGCCCAAGACAGAAAGTTGGTCACCTCCCGGACCGCCTGAGCCCTCCTGGTGCCCCCTTGGTGGTTGATGTAAGCCACCGCGGTAGTATTGTCCGTCTGTACCCGGACAGGACGGCCCCGAAGACGGCCCGACCACTGGAAGAGACAGAGCTTTATCGCTCGCAGTTCCAGCACATTTATCGGGAGGGAGGACTCTTCCTCCGACCAAGTGCCCTTGGCAGACAGGTTGCCCAGGACTCCACCCCAGCCCGTCAGGCTGGCATCCGTGGTAATCACCGTCCACACCAACGGACGGAAGGACTTTCCTTCCGCCACCGACGGGGACTGGAGCCACCAGAGAAGAGCCAATCTGGTCTGACAACTCAAGGAGACACACAGATCCAGGGACTGAGGCAGTCTGTCCCACCTGGCCAGGATCTCCGCTTGGAGAGCCCGCGTGTGAAACTGAGCAAAGGGTATCGCCTCGAAGGCCGATACCATCAACCCCAGGCCCCGCATACAGGTCCTGAGTGACGAGGACGGGTTGTCCCTGAGGGACCTGAGCTCATCCTGCAAAGTCCGGAACTTGTCCTCCGGCAAGAACACCTTTGCCTGAGCAGAGTCCAGAATCATTCCCAGGCAGGGAAGACAAAGCGATGGAGACAACGTCGATTTTTGAACGTTGATGGTCCATCTGAACTCCTGGAGCGTCTGCACCGTGGTGGACAGATCGCGCACAAGGTCCTGGCTGGCACGTGATCTCAGAAGTAGATCGTCCAGGTAACCCAAGACCGCAATGCCCTGAGCCCTCAGCAGGCCCAGAACCGGCGCCAACACTTTGGTAAACACCCTTGGTGCCGAAGCGAGACCGAAAGGTAACGCCACAAACTGGTAGTGGTCCTCTGCGATAGCAAACCGAAGGTACCGCTGATGACCCTCGAAAATGGGGATGTGTAGGTACGCATCTTTTAGATCTATTGAGGCCAGGAATTCCCCTGGACTCAAGGAGGCCACCACCGAATGGAGAGACTCCATACGGAACTTCCGAACACGCACAAAGCGGTTCAGCGCTTTCAGGTCCAGAATAGGACGCACTTTGCCCTCCTTTCTGGGCACAGTGAACAGATTCGAATAAAACCCCCGAAACCTGTCCCGGTGCCTCATCGAGCAAGCAGGTCCTGCACCGCTTGATGCAAGTCCTGCACACGCCCCGGAAGCAGATGAAGATTGGAGGGAAAGAATCTGTCCGCCGGCTGGGAAAGGAATTCGATCTTGTATCCCGATCGAACGATTTCCAGAACCCACCTGTCCGATATCCGGAGCAGCCAAGGTTGGAGGAAACCGCGCAAACGTCCCCCCACCCCTGAAATGGGTGAGGGCGCTCCTTCAGGCAGAGGCGGATTGACCCGCCGCGCCGGCATTGCCAGACTTCTGCTTACCCGCCCAGGGCTTCTTCTGACTGCCCTGGGCCTTGAAGGGCTTGCCCTTGGATTGGTTCCGAAAGGCACGAAAGGACCCCTGATTGGATCTAGGCGCAGAACCCCGCTTGCCTTGAAAAGACTTGTTCTTCGGGTTCTGGGGCAGCATAGTGCTCTTGCCCCCCGTGACGCCTTTCACCAGGGTGTCCAACGCCTCGCCAAAAAGGCGAGAGCCAGCATAGGGAAAATCAGCAACTGTTTTCAGCAAAGACTGGTCAGCCGACCAGCTTTTCAGCCATATCAGTCGCCGGTTAAGCACCGCGACACTGGAGAGGCGAGCCACTAAGGGGGCCTCATTCAAGGCTGCATCACACAAATACATGACTCCTTGGTGGATCTGATCCACCATTTCCAGCTGGGCAGGCGGAACACCATCAGACACGAGATTGCTCCTAAGCATCTTCAGTCCAATCAGCCACCGCCTGAGCCACCAGAACGGACGCGAAAACGGGTTTGAGCAACGAACCCGCCACCGTATAGGAATGGCGAGCTAGAGACTCCAACCGCCGGTCCGTGGGATCCCGGAAAACCGGGGTATCCTCAGTAGGAACCAAGGTAGCCTTGTTTAACACGGCCACAGTGTAATCTACCTGTGGAGGCACACACCATCGTGATTCCGTAGCCGGCACAAAAGGATAAAGCAATTTGAACCGACTAGGTACCAGGAATGGAAGTTTTAACGTGCGCCACATTTCATTAACAGTGTAATGAAACTCAGCTGGGAAGGGGGAAACCTGCGCAGACTTGCGGGTCCTGTGCGTCCCAAATGAGGACACAACGCTCGGAGGACAGGGCTCATCCTCTAAATGTAAGGTTTCCTTAACAGAAACAATTAACTCATCCATGGTCACCCGTTCTTCAGCTGACCCTGGGGAGGAGGTATCAACCCCCTCCATCTCAGCCTCCCCCTCAGACCCCAGGGGGTCCAAGAATGAGCGGGACCCTGAAAAGGGCACGCTCGCAGCAGCAGCCATATCCCCATCTGAATCAGAGGAAAGAGACATTCTGGGCCTCTTTTTTGCAGCACGTTCAGACATCAGCATTTCCATATTAGACACCAAAGTCGCCACCACAGCAGCCAAATCAGGTCGCAGCGGGGCCACAGGAGAACTGGGGACCCCCACTAAAACTGGGGGGAACTTGCTTTCCTGAGAATCCATTGCTCAAGTTGTCAGAAACAAAAAACAGTGCATTAAAATGTGTACTGTCCCTTTTAAAATCGCTGCGGCATGCCCAGCCCACCGCTACAGCTACAGTGACAAAGACCCCAACAGGAGAAGAGAAAACTGAAGCGATAATACAGAGGAAAATTGAGAGCGATAACCTGCAGAGCGCGCAGAGTGTTGCTACCGATGTCCTGCTGCAGATGGAAAGGAAGTGCTGCTGAAGTAGGCTGGACAATAGACTGCCAGACTTGGGGAAAATGGCTGCCCCATAGGAATGCATTGGAGGCTACGCCAAAATGGCCGCCGAACATGCGGTGGGACCGATCGTCCACCTCCCACAAAATGGCGGCGGATGGCACCAAAATAGCAGGCAGTGTCGCCCCAAGGGAGCTACCCATGCCTGCCCATGGCCAAGATGGCGGACCGCGCGAATATACACCGCTGCGGTCGCCACACAAAAAAGCGTCTGCACCCCCAACAATGCAGCGAAGTGACACAGGGAAAGGGACTCCCAGACAACATACAGTATCTGCACAAGCGATCCCCGCAGGGATCGCACAGGGAGTCACACAGGCACAGACATGGGGAACACACAGCAACACAGACTGCCACCCCAGACAGAGGCCCCACACAGAAGTACTTACCTGTACCAGATGGCGTGGGAAGCCTCTATGCACGGAAAACCGCTGTCCTCACCTGACAGGGAGTGCCGTGAGCCAGGGACATGATACTGCAGCACCGCAGATGTGTCCTGTGAGGTAGCCACCTCACGGCTGCATCCCTGCAGCTAACAGGGATGGGTCATTCGTAATGCCAGGGCGAACCATAGCTGAACGCTCGATGGCGGGCTGGGGGTCCACCTGACCCTTCTGCCCTGGGGAACCAGGGCGGTCAGTCCGAATCCCAGCACTGCATGATCCATCTTCATCCGAAGAGAAGACTAAGCTGACAAAATAAACAGCCAGTAAAGTAAGAAAAAAAACTGACATTTTCAAAGAAAATCTAAGAAAGATTAGGAAGGCTGAGACTGAAGCCCCAGCACAAGGTAAGCCTGACTACTCCTGACGCTAGGCAGATTAAAAACTGAGTTGGGAGTGGTTATGCAGGGGGGGTATTGACCAGATGGGACAGCTCCCATGGGTGTGTATATGCTAATGCCTTTTGTCTTTGGACTAAGTCTATATGCCTAGCTACTCCTGCGGATGGGAAGTCAATGCCCAACAGTGATGACTTAGAGGAGGCGGCGACTGTTGGAGGACGTAAGAGAAATGGCACTGACTGACGTGAGGCGCCAGACAGAAATACATGTAACTGGCAGTGGCACACTTACTGTGTGCTACTTCCAGTGGCGTCACTAAGGTTGGTGTCACTTGGTGCAGTAAATCATGGTGTCACTCCCCCCCATGCGGGACTTTTGGTGCGCTTTCAGAAAATGCAGAAAAAAAATACGCAACCTAATAGAAGTCTATAGGACTGCAGCTATAACTGTGTGTAAAATGTAGGAAGACCCCCTTTACATTACACAGCCCCCGTACCTCTGGACCCCTTTACATTACACAGCCCCCATACTTCTAGACTCCTTTACATTACACAGCCCCTGTACTTCTGGACTCCTTTACATTACACAGCCCTCGTACTTCTGGACCCCTTTACATTACACAGCCCCCGTACCTCTTGACCCCTTGACATTACACAGCCCCCATACTTCTGGACCCCTTCACATTACACATCCCCCTACCTCTGGAGAAGGGATCACATTACAAAGCCCCCATACCTCTGGACCCCTTTACAATTCACAGCCGCTGCACCTCTGGACCCCTTTATATTACACAGCCCCCTTCCCCTAATGGAACCCTTTACATTAGACAGCCCCCCCCATGCAACCCTTTACATTATACAGCCCCCGCCCCCCCATAGAACCCTTTACATTATACAGCACCCCCCATTGGAAGAGAGAGAATCACCAGCGCTGAACAAACAGTGGGAACTCCTGGAGATAACTTTGCTAGTTATTGAGCAGGTGATTGGTTGCTAGGGTGTCCTAGTAACCAATCAGCTGCTCATTAACTAGCAAAGTTACCTCTGGCAGCGCCCGCTGTTTATTCAGCGCTGATGAGTCTCTTTCTTCCGTTCTGCTTGAAACAGTTCCTCCTGATCCACTCTCCTGTGTCAATGAGTGGTGGAGGCAGTCTGGTGACCGGCCCCGGGTGTCACCCTGGTGCTCCCTGACACCCCCTAATGTTTGGCACCCAGGACGGACTGCCCCCCCCCCTCCCTGTTTGTACACCACTACCTGCATCTATGCACTAACATCCCATAGGCTTGAACAGGATATACTCATACTGCTGAAGCAATGTCCCACTCTAGTCTAGAGCATGTTTGTGCGCAGATATATGCAGCCCCACACTACGTTTTACCAGCAAGGATGCAGATCATGTGGGAAACCGCCGCTGCTGGAGGAAAAAAATAAGCACCTGCAGGAGGCATGGCTAGACTGATCATGTTTACACAGAAAGGAGCTTGGAAGGGAATCCCTCCCATAGCAAGATACTCATGATAAACCTAAGATGGAAGCTGCCAATATCTGATTTCTATGATGCATAAACAATCTGCAAAATTAAAACTAATCTATTAGCTGGTTAAACTATGGACATGTGTCTTTTTTCAGCCTGTGTTACCATGTTACTACAGGTAATGCCCAAACTAGAATTAGGCCCATTCAGAGAATGGCATCTTTTACCCAAAGCTTTTTCCATGGGTATTTTTATTTTTGGCTAATTCTTTTTAACAGTTTTATTAAACTTGAGTTTCTATTTAGCCTACTTTTTTTATTACTTGTTACTTAAATCCATCTGTAACACTGCCAAATGGCTTCCCCTAGGTAAAGCACACCCAATTACCTTTTCAATTATTAATTTTTACTAATATGGGGAATTTAGAACACATAAAATTTTGTGTATTATGCCTTGACAGATTTATTCTTTGTTAAGAACTTAAACATTGATAGAGGCTCTATTCTGCTGTTTTTATCTGCACAAAGTTCCTTTCATCTGCCATCTTTGACATGATTACCATTGAAAAGGTGTTGTCATGTTATTGGCAAGAGGCAATTATGCTAGTTGTGGATTTCAGCAGAAGATCTATATTACATATAAATCCTTGTAAATACAATCCACTTAGCAGAGACTTAAAATGTACAACATTTCCTAAGGCCCTTTATAATCCCAGTATAATTTGATTTCCTTTGCTAAGAGCATACCAGTGCTGAAGCAGAATCAGATGTCCTCATGAAACCTTGAAATGTTCAGAAGGTACATTTGTGGCTCTGCATTATCTGTTGCACAAAGGATATGAGGTACAAATGAGATGCCTCATTTGGCTTCATATTCACTGTTGCAATATCATTGGTACCTGAGGAAGTTTCTCTTGTCTTCTTGAATGATGAAACAGTGGAGTATTTGCTTAGAGTCGGCCATAACATCAACTGGCTCTTGTCAGAAGTGGAGCAAAACTATAAAGCTGTTGTACCAATTAGGCCCCCCGAGAAGGACATCATTGAGGAAAACACCTTCAGATTGAACACAAGGCTCCTTCAAAAAAAAATTAAAAGTCAGCAGCAACGAATACTGTAGCTGCTGACTTTTAATATTAGGGCACTTACATGTCCAGGCATCCAGCCCAAGCCGATCACTTTAGGTATGATTGTGAACCCACAACAATACAATAAACGACAGGGTGCAGCACCACTGAAAATTATGTACAGTTCAATTAAGGAATGTCCATAGGTGAATATAACAGGAAAAACTATCCCCACACCAAAGACCGTGAATCTTGATAGCACACTTCACCACTGTGTCAGGAGAAAAACCTGCTTACCAGAAAGTAATGACCCTCAAATTATAAAGTGGTCAAAACAAATGTATAAAAAGCCCATAATCTTGATCTGTCACTGGACCGGATTTGTCATCAGAATGCCAGCAATCGGTTCTCCTCATCTACGAAATTTAGGCTAATCCCAAACCAACAGGCAATCAAACCCACCAGATGTGTAACAAAATAAGCTGTCCTTGCAGAATATGTTCTAGGGCTTGTCCACCGGATGTTTAAAATCTTATAATTTTTTTTCTATTTTGGAACGGATTTTCAGGATCCATCACTTCCTGTAGCTTGTATCAGCATTCACTTCCTATTAGGTCATCTCCCAGAAGCCTTTGCAGAGCCCTGCTGTGCAGACACGTGACCTCCATCGGCCAGCTTGCATTCATCAGAGGGGAATCTCAGCTCCTCCCACTGTACTCACTTACATCAGGAAGTAAAGCAGAGGGAGGTCACATGACAGCACAGCAGGGCTCTGCAAAGAAGGTATTTAGCATTTTACTTTTAGTAAAACACACAAACCGTACTAAACAGAGACCTAAAACAGAGGGAATCAAAATAATTAATACATGTGACTTTACAAACACTTTAGGACAGTTCAGCCATTGCCATTCAAGCCTGTAGACGTCTACAAACTAATCAAATAATGCCTACAGCTTACAAGAGAGCAATAATCCAGTGTTTTCTAATGGGACTGTTATGCAAGTCAGTTGTGCCTCATACATGTCATCAGTAGAAGCAGCACTGAAGGGCACTGATAGACGGCACTTATGGGCACTGATAGACGGCACTGATGGGCACTGGTAGGCGGGACTTATGGGCACTGGTAGGCGCTGATTGGCAGTACTGAAGGGGAATGATTAACAGCACTGATTAGTACTAATAGGCAGCACTGGTGGCCACTGTTGGGACTGCACTCATAATCAGGACACTGATAATCAGTGCCCTGAGTGTAGATGTCCCATTCACACAAGCTGGTTATCGGTTGTCCCCACCTCTCCTCAGGCTGTCAGCTTGAGGAAAGGGATGCCGATAACCAGCTTGTGTTTTTATCATGACCAGCTGTGATTGGACACAGTTAATCATTTGGTAAAGAGCCACTGATTTGCTCTTTACCCTGATCTGTGATCACCTTTGTCTGGAGGACAAGCGGGCGCTTGACAGGAGCGATCATGAAAGGATGTCATATGAGGTCCTCCCAGAACTGGCCAACCGCGCTGTAGCAATCATTCATTATAGCGTTGTTGGCAAGTGGTTAAATACAGTGGCATGATCTTTATACATAAATAGAAGGGATAATGTCAGTTAAACACTGTATGTTTAGTATCACTTTAAGTAGAGAACATGAATTTGACTTGCCATCTGCCTCTTACAATCCCCTATACAGCAGCACTCAGCCTGGTTGAGGGAGAGCCAGGACTAGAAGTTAATCAGGTGTACTGTATGCAAATGTAAGACAAGGAGCATGCTAAATCTGATCTCCCACAGTACACAGAAGATGGAAATGTAATAATTTTAGTAAATATAAAGTACTAAATACATTTTGTCATCAGCAGTTTGAGCAGTCTTGTGACTCATATCAGTGTCTGGTTAAAGCTTGTAGGAGGAGTTTTCATTCTCCTCTGACTGTCTTATGAGGCTGCAGGACCCCTGACCCTCTGTCTGGTCAGTGCTGATTGGCCCTGTGCTGATCACATGCACCCTCCAAAAAAAAAAAAAAACATCTCTAGGAATACACACCAAACTGAGCATGTGCAGCTTGCCCCCTAGGCTCTGTTCTATCAGGAGATGGATTGGGGACAGTGGAAGAAGGTGAGGATCAGAGAAGACAGGATCAAAAATCCTTTTTACATAATGCAGAGGATTAACCCCTTAGGTGCCACAATGAGTATAACAAGCATGCTTTACTGCATATACAGTCTGATTTTACTGTTTTGGGTTTAGTAATACTAAGCATTTCTAATGCCAACTCCCACCAAGCCAACTAGAGGTCCCTTCCATCTTTATGTCCAGAAATAAATTAGAGCACACAGGCATCAAAGGGGAGAGACTCCGCCATCTTGACTACTCACATTCCCTAGGCTTGCGGCCCATCTCCAATAGTAAAGAAATGTCCACACTAGCAGCCCTTTAATGATTTTACTGTGATAAAAACATTGCATTAAACCTTACAATGCACTCCTCAGCTCCATAACTCCCCATACAGAACGCAGTTCAATATTAGAACACAGAGGGGATTATTTACTAAAACTGAAGAGTACAAAATCTGGTGCAACTCTGCAAAGAAACCAATAAGCTTCTTATCAGCTTCCAGGTTTTATTGACAAAGCTTAATTGAACAAGCTGAAGTTAGAAGCTGATTGGCTACCATGCACAGCTGCACTTGATTTTGAGTGCTCCAACTTTAGTAAATCAACCCCTGAGTGTCTGGCCCGCTCTACTATACTCCTCCTTGCAGGTTCTATATTAGAGAGTTCTAACTCATAGGGGTTGCTTTACTAAAGGCAAATAGTCTGTGCACCCACAAGTGCACTTCAAGTGCAGTTGCTCTAGATCTGAGGAGAACATGCAAGGAAAATAATAAACTGCAGTTTTACCTTGCACATGATTGGATGATCAGCAAATCAGCAGAGTGCAATTGCAGTGCACAGACTATTTACCTTTAATTAATCAACCCCATAGTCTCTATGGTCTACCCTGAAGAGTACTTTCTTTCTCAAAGGAGGGAGGTACCATACTAAAAAGGGCACTACTGCTTACATGTTTGCCTGGAGTTCAGCTTTAATATGTAGCTCCCATAATAAAAAATTTTTGCAGCAAGTAGTAAAAATTGAAATCGGAAATATAAATCAGTGACAGAAAAAGAATGTGGGAAATAAAACAGAAAAATATTAAACTGAAAAAAAGGATTTCTGTCCAGAGGAATATCATGGATAGTAAAAGAGAAACAGGTGGCGTAGCACTAGTTGTATTTTATAAAAGAAATCAAAATATGTATGCCTAAACCTGTTATGGGAAAAAGACCAATGGCATTGCTGAACACAGTGTTCTGCCATGAGATTAAGTGAATTTAGGATCTGCATATAGGAGCCTGCCTGCCTTGTTGTTGGTCTACAGCTGCAAAGCAAATCTTTTTGGACTAGTCAGTAGCCTGGGTCAGAACTTATGTGGTGTGGTTAAAGTAATGAAAACCTGAACTAAAAACTTGGACCTGTGCTGTAGTGAAAAGACATTTCCTTTGTATAGCATATGTGGCTTAGTGGCACTGGAGCAATGCATGCTGTGTATGTCAGTAGAGAAAGCCAATTCCGGTATGCCAGCAAAACATTACTGGCAATACTACAGAGACGCCTCAGCTTCTCTGATAGCCAGCTGTGCTGACAATAGAATCTTAAAAATGTTATTTCAATTGCCTTTCCTAAAGTATGAAAACACTGTGGCTTTGCCAAATCCCTTTTTCTTATTGCATTGTGGACATCCATGCTGATATTTAATATTACTCAAAAGTAGATTTGTCATCCTTTCCAATGCCAGAAGAAGGCAGTTTTATTAAACTATTAACACATGTATTTGTTGAATAGCCTACATAATATGCTTGACATGTCCGTGCACATTACAATTATAGCATTTGGAGAAATATTTCCTCATGCCTAATGCAATGGATAAAACGTGAAAGTGATAAGTTTTGGGTGGTACAGAGGACAAGAGTTTTGTGCCATCTGCTTGTTAAAGTTGAGTCTAAAAGATCTAGAAACACTTTTCTTTAATACCAACAAGGAGTCATAGCCTAGGACAGACATGCTGCAATCCAGAGAGTGGGGTCCTGCTTATACCAGTACATATTTTGGGGTCTTCAGAATAAAACACAACATGTATACTGTCTCTAGAAACACAACAAGAAATAAACGCACAGGGGAGGTTTACTAAAACTAGAGCACTCAGAATCTGGTGCAGCTTTGCATTGTAGCCAATCAGCTTCTAACCTCAGCGTATTCAATTAAGCTTTGGCAATAAAAGTTGATTGGTTTCTATGCAGAGCTGCACCAGATTTTGCACACTCCAGTTTTAGTAAATCTACCACTTGGGTTAAAGGTGGAATGAAACCAAATTAATGATTAAGATCCCAATATAACGTGGATAGTTTATGAATTTACAATCTGCAGTATGATTTTTCTGTTTCATTACATTTTTATAGATTTTTTGTATTTGTTTTTGGAACAAAGAAGCACAGAATAATTTAAAAAATATGGAGCTACTGTACACAGCACTGCATAGTATACACAGGTGAATTCTAGGTGCAAATGCATTGAATCACTACACATGGTATTGGCATGCAAGCCCCCTAGTGATGTATTGATGATAAGTACAGTGGTCAGAGAAAGCTTGCATTAGGCCTCAAACTGTATTTGGGGTCAACTGATTAGCGCATCTTTAATAAACAGTCACAGTAAGGCGGGGGGAGAGTCCCAGAAACGGGGACCAACTTGTGGCCCTGTCTCTGGATAAATAGAATGTTTAGTCAAATGACGGCCGAGGGGAAAATTTGTCGTTCCGGGTGGACGTCATATGACGTCCTCCCAGAAAGCGGCTTGCTGCTGCACGATCAGTCACCCACCGTGTCCACCAGACACAGTGGATGACTGATCAGTGTACCAGCCGCCGCCAGTAACATGTGATCGCTGTGATCAATCAGGGCAGATCACATGACAATTGTACACAATGAAAGGCTTTTATTAATGCCATTCATTGTGTACAATTGGGTTGATCTCTGTGATTGGTCACAGTTATCACATGTTACAGACAGGGCGAATCACAGCCCATCTGTAACATGTGATTAGCTGTGGCCAATCACAGCTATCCACAATAGTAAACACATGAAGTAATCCATTTCATTCAGTAAAAATGGTTGCTAATAACAGCGACATTCATTGGTATAAGCAATCATAATGTGTAAAAATCCTTTAACTTCCCCAACGTAGTACAGTGTACTATGGAAAAAAAAAAAGTCTTAAGTAAAAAGAAAAAAATGTAATAAATAATGTTACGTACTGTCACCAGTCAGTGGGCTCCATTCACAAAACCAGATCACAGGAAGTATGTAGGTGCCCGGACATATTTTCCCTAAATATCCCATGTGATCCTGAAACAGTCAATTCACTATACCGTTTTGTGGTATTTACCGCAAAACGCTGAAAATGTTTGGCAAATACCACATGAACAGGCGTTAAATAAATAATTAAATGCATGCAGTAGTTAAGTAGTGGTCCAGGCATGCGGTAATGATGAAAGCGATGACTTTGGTCATCACACATGAATAGGCAGGGCATCACAATCTAATGAGCATTTGGCTAGTCTAATCTCATTTGCCACAATATTTAAAAAATAAACTCTATGTTTGGGAGTAAATTTAGTGAAAGAAATAGCTGCCAGCACTTACAGATCTTGATACAAAATCATAAAACAATCATTCGTAGAATTAATTCCACCGCAAGAATGTGCTCTAGTAAATAGATGCACCTTACTAGAAAGTTTGACCACCTAGAACGCATGGCAAAAAAAGCTTTGTGTATACTCCATGTGGCAAGGGGATCATCAGACCTTCCAAAAACAGCTCTCCTTGTAGTCATGCAAAAGGAATCCATCCAGGTCAAGAAAAATATAAAAGGACTCTCATGGTGTAGTATTTAGTAAAACCATTTTAATATAAAAGGTTAAAACTACTCACAAGGCCAATGTAGTAAATAAGCAGTATGGTATATATCAATACACAAGCGTCCAGATTCTTTCCTTGTGCTCCATATCCACTTCCAGGTCCTGCCTGGTGTGATCGTGTCACTCTCCTCTCGTTGGTCCAACATACGCGTTTCGTTACCATGGACGTCATCAGGGGGAGTGGCCATGAGGAGGCGTCACACCAGAAACCTTTTATACTAGCCGGGATAGACATTTTTGTGAATGAGCATGCTCCCAACTAAGAAGAGCATCAGATGTAGATGCAGACTGCAAGTGTTACTAAACCCAGGACCCTGCATTCACTATATCTGGTCTCCCACAGTACACAGAACATGGAAATGCAATCATTTTAGTAAATATAAACTGCTAAATACCTTTTCTCATCAGCAGTACATAGCAATCTTGTGTCTTCTATCAGTTCCTGGTAAAGCTAGTAGGAGGAGTTTTCATACTTGATTTCGGCTGTCCTATCAGGATGTAGGACCCCTGATAATCTGTCTGGACAGTGCTGATTGGCCCTGTGCTGATCATATGCACTCTTCCAAGAAAAAAAAAACTCTTTAGCAATACACACCAAACTTAGCATGTGCAGCCTGACTCCAGTAACTCTGTCTTATCTGGACATGTTATAGGGACAATGCAAGAAGAGGAGGATCAGAGAAGACAGGATCAAACAGTCTTTTTACACAATGCAAAGGATTAACCCCGTAGGTTCCACAGTGATTATAGCAAGCATGCTTTACTGCATATAAGTACAGACTGATTTTACTGTGGGTTTAGTAACACTTTAAGGAGTAGCAGCAAAGGAAGAGATTACACTTGAATAATTACATTACAAATATCAAAAGAGAAGAATATAAAGTAAAAGATAAAATAAATAAATAAAAGTAAAAATAAAATGTAAAAAAAAAAAAAAACTACATAAGAATCAAAAAATATAAATCAATAAAAAGGACATGAAAAAATATATCCATAATATACATATTATAGTATGTTGAAATTTAAAATAAGAAAAAGAAAAAAATCCTAATTTTCTAAAAAACTAACTTTAGCTATTACTAGTATAACTACTGTATTATCCCAGTCCAGTAACCTTGTTTGCCAAACGGACATTGCATTTCTCCCCTCTACATCCCTAATGGAGCTATTTGAGGCCAATTTGTTGGAGTTTCAGGCCATTCAAAGGAGGGAGTTAGGAGAAGAGGGATAGTCGTCATGCGTTGCAGGTAAGTAGTCTGTAATAGGCTATCTATAGCGCTTGCTAAAATCAATTAATTACAATAAATATTAATAAAATATAAAGTGATATACAGTACAGACCAGAAGTTTGGACACACCTTCTCATTCAAAGAGTTTTCTTTATTTTCATGACTATGAAAATTGTAGATTCACACTGAAGGCATCAAAACTATGAATTAACACATGTGGAATTATATACATAACAAAAAAGTGTGAAACAACTGAAAATATGTCATATTCTAGGTTCTTCAAAGTAGCCACCTTTTGCTTTGATTACTGCTTTGCACACCCTTGACATTCTCTTGATGAGCTTCAAGAGGTAGTCACCTGAAATGGTCTTCCAACAATCTTGAAGGAGTTCCCAGAGATGCTTAGCACTTGTTGGCCCTTTTGCCTTCACTCTGCGGTCCAGCTCACCCCAAACCATCTCGATTGGGTTCAGGTCCGGTGACTGTGGAGGCCAGGTCATCTGGCGCAGCACCCCATCACTCTCCTTCTTGGTCAAATAGCCCTTACACAGCCTGGAGGTGTGTTTGGGGTCATTGTCCTGTTGAAAAATAAATGATGGTCCAACTAAACGCAAACCGGATGGAATAGCATGCCGCTGCAAGATGCTGTGGTAGCCATGCTGGTTCAGTATGCCTTCAATTTTGAATAAATCCCCAACAGTGTCACCAGCAAAGCACCCCCACACCATCACACCTACTCCTCCATGCTTCACAGTGGGAACCAGGCATGTAGAGTCCATCCGTTCACCTTTTCTGCGTCGCACAAAGACATGGTGGTTGGAACCAAAGATCTCAAATTTGGACTCATCAGACCAAAGCACAGATTTCCACTGGTCTAATGTCCATTCCTTGTGTTCTTTAGCCCAAACAAGTCTCTTCTGCCACTCGTTTTCCTGTACTTAGCTGCTTTTTTCTTGCCATAATACAAATTCTAACCAGGGCCGTCCTTATTCTTGATTGGACCCTGGGCAAAAGATTTATTGGGCCCTCTTGAATTCACTTATCAACTATTTGGGGGCTCAAGGGGCAGCTGCTTTGGGCCCCACAACAATGACTAGACCCGGGGCAGCTGCCCCTTTTCCCCTGTGTTAAAGACAGCCCTGATTCTAAAAGTCTATTCAGTAGGACTATCAGCTGTGTATCCACCTGACTTCTGCACAACACAACTGATGGTCCCAACCCCATTTATAAGGCAAGAAATAGCACTTATTAAACCTAATAGGGCACACCTGTGAAGTGAAAACCATTTCAGGTGACTACCTCTTGAAGTGCGACTCTACAATTTTCATAGTCATGAAAATAAAGAAAACTCTTTGAATGAGAAGGTGTGTCCAAACTTCTGGTCTGTACTGTACATAAAATTGATACATAAATTTCATTGGAGTGACTGTTGTGACGATATGGTGATATATACAGCTTAATTCATAAAAAGGTCATTATAAAAAGTTCATAAAGTGACTGTGGTAAAAATATCAAGAAAAAAAGTCCAAAGTAAGTTCAAGGATATTTTGTAAAAAACAAAATAAATAAATAGGTATTGAGTCTCTCGTGCAGACAAAAGCTAATTCCCAAAACAATAGGTGCAGGTGCTTAGCGTGATGATTCTTCAATCCGCTCTGTAGTGCTCTGTGCAATTTCACCATAATAAATGGTAAGATTGAATCACTTACCAAAAAACGTGGGTCATGTATGCCTTATGGCATCAAGACCAGCCAAACTTAGGTAGCCTCCCAGGCTATAATGTAGTCTCCTCGTGGCTTGCTTGGGTGGATAGGATGGCGGGCTCCCCCTCTCTCTCCTCTCACCTCGGGCCGGATGTACGTGACAGCGTACGTGATGTGTGACGCAGGTGGAGCGCAAGCTGGAAGTTCTCCCACTCGCTTCCCTGCACTCGGTTTGCACAGAGACACACGGTCACGAACAGCCGTTCGCGGCTTTTTATTGGCAAATTACAATTTTTTTCTTTAAATTGGCCTATATTATCTCTTATGTTTTGTACCAATATACTTTTACCCTAATTGGGGAATAAAATTGTTACCAAAAATACTACACCATCCGGAGCTTTTTTGTCATCCGCCGGCTCAGCGGGGATCGGCGGATCGATCCCCGCTGAGCAGCACGGATCCGCCTACGGAGGCGGACCATGTGAAAGAGCCCTTAAGCTGTATATATCACCATATCGTCACAACAGTCACTCCAATGAAATTTATGTATCAATTTTATGTATATCACTTTATATTTTATTAATATTTATTGTAATTAATTGATTTTAGCAAGCGCTATAGGTAGCCTATTACAGACTACTTACCTGCAACACTTATACACCTTTTCTATAGCAGCTGCTATAAACACACTATTTTATTTATTTATTAAAATAATTTATTAATCACATATTTAATTCTGAACACCGGGCGCGGGGCATATACTCAAGTATATTCTTTACATACGATAGTTGTCATGCGCCCATGTTCCTTTAAGCAGCGCACCTTGCTGGATGATTTCCCTGAAGCAGAAGTGCTCTCTAAACTTCATCTATCTAAGGCTCTCATTATGCTTCTGTTTGGGGAATTGAGACCTTTTTCTGCAGTCCCCCAAACTGCGTAGTCATGCCATACCACCCATGACCAAGTTGCTGGCTGTCCTGCGCCTTCAGGGACAGGCCTCCTATCAGATGGTAGTAAGATAGGTGGTGGGGGGGGGGGGGGTATCACAGCCATCTTTCTCATTTTTGCCTGTTAAGGCCCTGCAGGCTTTCAGGCAAAATGCCCCCAAATATATCTATCTGCCTAACACATGTCAGGAGTGGGATCAGATTAGGAACTATTTCTATTCAGTAGCTGGGATTCTCAATGTCATAGATGTCATAGACTGTACCCATGAGTCTTTTTTTGCCCCCTCTGATAAAGAACACATCTACCATAATAGGAAGGGCAATTACTTCCTATATATACAGGTAGTCTGCAATGAAAATACTGCATGTTCATCAGATATGTCATCACTGGCTTCCCAGGATCTGTATACGATGCCCACATATTAAGGCAATCCCAGCTCCACCACCACCAAAGACACTAACAGAATAACCAATAATGCATGCGACATACATCATACATGGAACTCTATGTTGTTCATATGTCACACTCCTCTGTTCACTCCTCCCTCACACTTTGCACATCAAATATACCCAACAAATTTACAGCCTTGGCTGCTAAAGAAATGGCTAAGCCATATCCTTTTTTTTTTTAATCAGATAATTTTTATTGAAAAAAAAACTTTTTCACAAACAATACAAAACCAAAACCAAACTTACAAGACAAAAACAGACGAGGAAGTCTCCAAGTCCCAAAAGGCCTAGTTAGAGTGGCATAGACTATAGTCATACGGCAGCGGGGGACCCGCCGCCACGGGCATCACAGTACAGTAATACATCATCAAGTAAGAAATTGCAGTGAAGTATCGACAATCTTATACTTTAAGCGTCTCATATAAAGCACAGACTTCTAGGAGAAGACGCCCCTCGTCACTGACAGAACGCAAAACAATACACTAACAATCCGGTGAGCTACTCCACGCACGTATGTTACGGGGAGCCCCCAAGTACCAGCCGCAAGGAAAATGTGGTAGACAGTTCGAGGAGCCCCTCGGTGTAGACCCAGAGAGAAGCCCTCAGGGTCGCAGCCACCTTATGTCGGAGGTCGCCGAACCCCACCCATAATCCTATTGGACACCAGGTGAAGTGGGGCTAGACCCGGGACATCCAACCACGGGCCCCATATGCGCTCAAATTTCATGACATTCCCTCTGTGTTTATAAGTGAGATGTTCCCTGTTCAAGAGCACCTTAACCTCCTCAACCCAGGCTTCATGTGTAGGAGCCTGAGCAGATATCCATCTGCGGGCTATCAGCTTTCTAGCAGTAAAAAGTACTCTGAGGATTGCAACGTTTATCTCGGGGGGGTAGAGTTCCTCATCCAACCATCCCAGGATACACAATTTGGGTTCCACAGACAACGTCAATTTCCAAACATCGTTAATAGAGCGTATTATCCCATGCCAATAGCGATGCAACTTCGGACAGCGCCACAGCATGTGCAACAGATCGCCCGTGTGAACTTTGCACCGAGGGCAGAGGGGAGTATCCCTCCTCCGCCAACTGTGCAAGCGCTGCGGGGTCCGGTAGGTGCGATGTAGTATAAACAATTGGGTGAGTCTCTGTGAGGAAGACAGCGAGACCCTAGGTACATTATCCAGGATGCCGGTCCATTCCTCGGCGGATATGGAACCCACGTCCTCAGCCCAGGATTCCCTGCACTTAAATGTCATAGCCCTCGATATCTGTCCCATAAAGGCCGTATATAGTGAGGAAATCTGCCCTTTCTTGCTTGTGGAGTTAACCAGACTCAGGAGGACAGCGGGCCGGCACAAACCCCAAGGGGAGACCTTAGACTGAGCGTCAATGGCATGACGCAGCTGCAAATATTGAAAGAAGAGGGAGTTAGGTAATCCAAATTCGGTGCGGAGAGATTGGAAATCCCTAAGCACATCCCCCCTGTACAATTGGTAAATGAAGCGGATGCCATAGTCTCCCCATCTCAGAGAGGTCCGCAATTTATCCAACTGGGGGTAGTTAGCGTTATTCAGGATACGGGAGTACTCGGAGAATCCAGCATAGGAAAAATGTGTTTTAGCCCTCTGCCATACCCTGTCAAGAAGCGCGAGAGTGGGACAGCCGGGTGCCCGACTCCAGCGCCTCGACAAGCGTCCCACCAGCCAGACGAGTCGCAAGGATCCGTCTGACAGGATCACTCGCATCATCCAGCAGCCATCCCGTCACATGTTGCAGTTGGGATGACAAAAAGTAATAGAAGGGATTCGGAACGGCCAAACCACCACTATCCTTGGCCTCCTGCAAAGTTTCCAGACGAATCCTGGCGGACTGTTTCCGCCAAATGAGTGCTCGGTAAACCGTGTTAAACATCTTGAAAATATGCAGGGGGACCCATATCGGTGCATTATGCAAAACATATAAAAGCTGTGGATTCCAAATCATCTTGACCAGATTACATCTGCCAACCACTGACAGAGGCAACCTGATCCAGCAAGTCAACTTATCACGAAACCTGTGCAACAAGGGGAGAATATTGAGCTTAATATACTGCCCCAGGTCAGGGTGGATCACCACTCCCAAATAGCGGAACTGGGTCACCACCCCAATCTGCGACGCACCCGGAGGCAATGCCACCTCCAGGGGGTCAAGCGGCAGCAAGACAGATTTATCCCAATTTATCTGGAAACCCGAGAAGGATCCGAATCTATGAATCAGGCGCATCAAAGCGAGCAGCGAGCCCGAAGCGTCGCCCAAAAATAAAAGCGCGTCGTCAGCGTACAATGCAATTTTGTCTTCCTGGTCTCCCCGTCGGAAGCCCACAACATCTGGGGCAGCCCTCACCGCCGCTGCCAGGGGTTCCACCGCCAGGGCAAACAGCAAGGGGGACAATGGACACCCCTGCCTAGTGCCCCTGCGTAGCGGAAACGATCGAGAAAGCGAATTATTGACGCGGAGACACGCCGTAGGTGCAGCATAGAGGATTTTTATCCATTTGATAAAGGAGGGTCCCAGGCCAAAGCCCTCCAGGGCCGCCCACAGGTACTGCCACTCCACGCTATCAAATGCTTTAGCAGCGTCGAGTGATAGTATAGCTCTCTGGCCACAGTTATCCGGGGGAATCTGCATATTCAGATATAATCTACGTATATTGGTAGCTGTGGACCGACCCGGTATAAAGCCGGATTGGTCACCATGCACCAATTTGGCAATAACTTTCGACAAGCGAGTGGCTAGCACTTTAGCCAGCAATTTCAAATCAGTGGGTAATAGAGAGATTGGTCTATACGATTCCGGTCGAGTCGGATCCTTCCCGGGCTTCAGGAGAACAACTACCACTGCCTCATACATGGAGCGCGGGAGCTCCCCCGTCTCATAAGAGGCCTGTAGGACAGTAAGCAACTCGGGCAAGAGGACCCCTCCAAAAGTTTTATACATCTCCAAAGGTATCCCATCCGTCCCTGGGGCCTTAGAATTAGGGGAAGAAGCCAAAGCCTCCTGCAGTTCCTCCAACCGGATAGGAGAATCCAGCATTGCCCTATCTCGGGCAGACACCTTTGGTAGCTGAAGGTCCCCAAGGAAGGCCTGTAGGTCCTCCGGGTCATAGGACACCTTGGAGGAGTACAGATCCTCAAAAAATGACCTAAATCCCTGCAAGACTTCCGCAGTGTCCGTGACCTCCCGATTTGCAGAGAGAACCAACCTGTGTATTATGGATGGAGGGCGTTGTGCTCTAGAAATCAGGGCAAGCATGTGACCCGTCTTCTCCCCCTCCTCGAAGTAAGCCTGGGAGGTGAAGAAGCGCTTGTGGTCCGCCTGTTGCTGTTGCACAGAGCGATAGAATCGTTGAGCCTCCAACCAACGGCCCTCCGAGGCCGCCGTGGGGGAAGCCAAATAGTCACGCTCGGCTTGAAGCACCGCCTCACCCGCCTCTTTCTCCCAGCGCCTACTATTAGATTTAATAGACGATACCTCTTTGATGCACAGCCCACGTAAATATGCTTTCATAGTGTCCCATACAATCCCCGGAGCTGCAGAGTGCCTGTTCTCAGTAAAAAAGTGCGTCAGTTGGGTAGTAAAAGCTGCATGGTCTGGGAACAATGAAAGCCAGAATGGATTCAACTTCCAGTGCGTGGGCAATCTACTCCCCGGAAACCTGAGCCGGAGCTGAAGCGGGGAGTGATCTGACAATCCCCTGGCTAAATAGGTAACTACCGGGGAAAGGGCATGGGTAAGATCCGAGCCAAAGGCAAGATCAATACGGGATAGGGATGAGTGTGACAGTGAGTGACAGGAGAAACCAGCATCGAGCGGGTGCAAACTGCGCCAGAGATCCGCCAGGCCCAGCTCCCCCATAAATCGGGCAAACGGAGTGGGTCTCCTGGAACCCCCGGGGCAGTACTTCTTATAAACATCCAAAGTCGGGTCCAGCACGTTATTAAAATCACCCAACACTAGCACCGGCACCTGGGAGTGTTTCCCAACAAACCGAGACAGGCACTCTAGCACCTCAAAGGAGAAGGGAGGCGGTATATATACATTAGCTACAATACACTCAAATGCATTCCATACTCCCACCAAAAAAATAAATCTGCCCTGAGAGTCCACCAATGAGTCCCGCAATTCAAATTTGATAGATGCGGAGAGTAAAATTGAGACACCCCTAGAGTATTGGCTGTGATAGGAATGAAACTGGGTCGGAAACCGCCTAGAGCGGAGTCCGCTAGAGGATTCTGGAGTAAGGTGGGTTTCCTGCAGACACACCAGCGCAGGACTCTGGTAAGACAACAGGGTCATTACAGCAGTGCGTTTACTCGCATCCCCCAGTCCCCGCACATTCCAGGATAGCAGAGAGTCATCAATGGTCGCCATGGTAGTCAGGCAATGCAGTAAGATGGTAGGACAAGCCTACAAGCAAACAGTGAGGAGGAGTCCATAGGAGAAATCCGATACTCAGGAATCGCAGGGAAGGCCAAGGGGCACAAATGTCGGTATAGGTAGCACTGGAAACAGAGCGCGTAGGTAAAGTTCCATGGAGCACATCACCGGTAAAAAAAAACAGACAAAAAAACAAAAACCAAAAAACATAGAACGAAGAACAGGTACAAAAAAAATGCGGTGAACAGTAGCCGGGGAGGCCACGGTCACCCAAGCCCCGCAGGGAACAGTTATCCAGCCCAACATGGGCGAGGGGGTAGTAGAAGAGGGCCCGAACTTGCATAAACATAGAGACCCGGTTCTTCCCTTCCACGGGCTCAGGAAAGCGGGACAGCAGTGGTACCATAATCTCTGACCAGTGCACGGCTCCGTGGCTCTCAACAGGAGAATAAGTGGACCCGTACACCATAGAAAGACCCTTGCTCCTCCTGAGGATGATCACTCCGCCGCAGCTCTGAGCTGCCGCTCCTGGCGGTCTAGCCAATTTGTGGCAGATATGGGGCTCTCGAAGAAGTGCACAGTCCCGTTCGCCACCACACGTAGCTTGGCCGGATACATCATGGAATATACCAAGGGGATGGCGCGCAGACGTTTTTTAACTTCGGTAAAGCGCGCCCTCTGCTTCTGCAGAGCTGCAGAAAAATCAGGATAAATGGAGATTTTAGCACCTTGAATCTCCATGCGAGGCTGTTGCCGGGCAAGTCTCAGAATGATATCTCTATCTCTATAATGAAACAGCTTCAGTAGGAATGGTCTGTCAGGGCCACCTGGTGGAGGGGCCCTGAAAGGCACCCTATGTGCCCGCTCCACAGAGAAAAACGGGGAGAGATTGTCTTTCCCAAAAGTAGTTAGTAACCAGTGCTCTATAAATTCCACCGGAGTTTTACCCTCCGCTTTCTCAGGGATGCCCACCAGGCGCAGATTACTGCGACGCAGCCGGTTTTCCATGTCCTCCAGCCTATTCATCGCTTCAGAGACCCCAGAAGAGTTCATGCGCACATCTTGGATCAGGGGGGGTAAATCATCCTCAACAGCGCTCACTCGACCCTCCAAGGCTGTGGTCCGCTCTCTCATCTTTTGCATATCTTGCCTGATATGCAGCAGGCCCTCCTTCATGCTCTTAACTTCCACAGACAACTCAGATAGTGAGGCCCCATAAGTGTGTATAGCCGTCAGGACATCCTGTATAGTGGGGATGGCCTGGGGGATATTGTCCAGCGGAGCTGCTCCCTCTGCACCCTCCAGCCGAGTACTCACTGTGTGCCCAGAAGGAGATCCGGCCTGGACAGCCTCGTGTGGGGACATCGCAGCCACAGGCGGAGATGGAGGATTCCTGGAGGACGGGGCGGGAGCCGGAGGAGGAGATGCTGGCTTGTGCTTAGCAGGGTCCCTGGCAAACTTTCCCAGCTTAGCGATGGCAGTCGGCGGAGGCTTCTCACGAGTTGCACGCTGCGGGAGCGGGCCGGCGCCATCTTGGATTTGCCTGGCTGCGGCTGTGCTGTCGTCTTTCCTCCTCGTCATGGCGGAGTGCGGCAGTGAGGATCACCAAACAGCCACCGGGATGTAAGGAGCAGCGGTGCGGGTCGACCAGGTACCGTCAGCGGGTTCTAGGGTCCGACTAACAGGATTATTGCAGGCAGGATAGCGGAGCCGACTCGAGACACGTCTGCTCACATCGGCAGTTCAGCCACGCCCCCCCTAAGCCATATCCTTAACCTGGTGTAACCATTTCCAACTAAAGACACTTTACATATGGCCTAAGGCCAGGGAAGAAATGTTCCTGTTTTTATGCACTCATTATGATCTACTATTGCCGTTCAAAAAATTACATTTTCAAACTGTATTGTAGGTGATTCTGGCTTTCCCTGTCTGCCCTGGCTGCTAACACCACTCTTGAGGTGCTCAACATCTTCAGAATCTCGCTACAATGCAATAATTACTAAGACAAGATGTGTCATTGAGGAGACTTTTGGGGCTGGACTTTCTGTCCAGCAACTTACATGTACGTCACTGGACTTTGGGTGGTTATACCGGGATGATGCCTGCAGCTGCAGCATCACCCCCATATCTCTTTTTAGAGCCAGTGGTCCGCTCTCTTGTAATAGCAATCGGAATGGCTAACCAGCCAACATGTCCCCCTCTCCCGCGGCTCTCTTAGGCTCTCCCGTCCCACTAACCCGGAAGCAATGACATGACATCACTTCTTGTTTACTAAACCACCGGCGCCTTTTTTTAAAAATCGTAAAACACTCAAAAACACAGATCTCTGTGTTTTGAATGCTTTTAAGTGCAGAGGAGGGATTTGGGGTTTTATAAACCCCAGATCTCTCAATAAAGAGGACCTGTCACTTACCTATTGCTGTCACAAGGATGCTTACATTCCTTGTGACTCAAAAAAGTGATAAAAAAAAATTAAAGCAACAGTGTAAAAATTAAAAATTTAAAACAATTAATCATTTAAAAAAAATGTAATTGCCCCAGTCCTTCCGTGCTTATGTGCAAAGGTGAAAACGGGCTTTGGTCGCAAACAAAACAGCGATCGTCCCACACATGAGAGATATCACCACGAATGTCATATCATTGACAGTAGTTCTAGCACTAGACCCCTCTTTAAATCAAAAGTGTTATCCTTTAAATGCTTATAAAGCTTTGCTGCTGTTGTTGTCGTTGCACCGGCATGCGCAATTTTAAAGCGTGACATGTTTGGTATCTATTTACTCATCATAACTTCATCTTTTATGTGTTACATAAAATTGGGTTATAGATTGTGTTATTTTTTTTATTAAAATTAAAAAATGTGTATTTTTTCTCAATAAATTGTGTTTGAAAAACCTCTGCGCAAATACCATGTGACAAATTGCAAAACCCACCAATTCATTCTGTAGGGCCTCTGCTTTAAAAAAAAAATATATAACGTTTGGAGGTTCAAAGTATTTTCTAGCAAAAAATACTGATTGTTACATGTGAACAAAAAGTGCCAGAAAAGGCACAGACTGGAAGTATTTAAAGTGGTTGTAAACCCACTTTAGAGACTTTTGCCTATAGGTAAGCCTATATTAAGGCTTACCTTTAGGTGCTATCAATATCTCCTAAACATGCACCGTTTAGGAGATATTTACAGTGCATGCAGCCGATGACGTCATCCGGTGCACAGATTTGCATTGATAGACATTTTAGGCACAACTTCATTCCACTCGTAATGTGAAAAGGACTTTTTATCAATTTGATTGTACTGTATGTAGGATGCATTTGCACCTATACTTATGTACTGTAAGAGGCACAGCTCTGTGGTGTTTTATGTGAAGTTATGTTTGTTATTCTAAAAATGTGTTAACGTGCATTGCAGTAATGCATTGCAGCGCAAAAGTGTGAACCTGACCTTTATGGTATAATGCAAGCACACCAAGACTAGTACTGTTATTATGCGTAATCAAAGAATTAATGTCTTGTCTGTGTATGTTTGAACCTATAATGCTAAGGCCAACATTAAATAATATTTATTCCAAAATGGTATTTATCTTGAGGTGATTTTCTACAAACACACCCATGACCTTATCCAGTGAGTCAGTGTTATGTACTACTAAAATGCCTCCAGGTAAAGTATTATGTAACAGTCAATCTGTTCAGATCTCATATGTGCCGCCAATATTTACTTTTCCAGTGTCATCAGCCAGAAAGACTTCATGTGAAATCTTTCATTTCTGCATTAACACCATTTTTTGATGTATTTGCCACATTACTGGAGAGATAGATGGTTGAGTCACATCTGCTTTTGCATTTTCCACTCACATCAACAATAGCTTAGCCACAGTGCTTAACATATTAAAAATCTTCAACACTTTTCTTATCTACAGTAAGTTCTAATGAAACTGATTATAAAGCTCCTTTTCTAGGATGTTTTTTTAGATGAGTACAATTTGATAAACTTAAGTAAAAAGAGCTGTTGGTAATTTTATTTTCAATGCATTTGAGCAATCAAAGCAAGAAAAGTCCAACCAATATGGATTTGCCACTTGTGGGTGGAAATCAGCCAGTGGACTATCTTTGTCCTTTATATAGATATAATTTCACAATTTTTTTATATGAATCTTTTCACCAGTATAAATAGTCATATCTGAGCCACACATTGGATTTCTGCCCCCCTGACCTCTAAATCCGAAAAACAACAAATACAATACAATAAAAGTCTGTATATACCAAAAGGATCTATGTTTACTCCCTTGTTTTTAAAAGATTATAAATATTATTTTCCCAAGGATACACTGTGTCTTTTAGGCCTGGTTAACGCTAGTGCGATTTAAGATGCAATTTCATTCGCACAAAATTGCATGAGAATGGAAATCACATTGTTTTTAATGGTGCCCATTCACATCAATGCAACTCAGCACAGCGCGATTTTAGAAAAGGGTCCTGTACTACTTCGGCTTGATGCAGCACAATTTTGTGTTCCATAGACTTCAATTGAGATGTAGAAAAAAATGCATGTGCATGTGTCTTTTGGTGTGCTTTTGTCTGCAATTTGTGTTGGTTGTTAGAAGCCAAAACCCTTCAGCTTCCTAACAACCAGTCATTCATCCCTGCTGTTAGCAGCAGGGATGAGTCATTGGTTGTTAAGGAGGCAGCACCTGCCAACATCCTAACAACCAATGACTCATTACTGCTGTCAGCCAGGGGATTCTTGGCTGACAGAAGAATGTAAAGAAATGAGCTGTCAGTGTCCTAGAGCCCTTGGGTACGGTATGGATTTTAAGGAAGACCGCGAACCAAATGTTTTTTTTTAAATAGCATGTGGTTCCCTTACAATCCATACCAGACCCTTATCTGAGCATGTAGCCTGGCAGACCTGGAAAGGGGAAGACAAGCGTGTGCCCCCCTCCTGAACCATACTAGGCTACAGGCCTCAACATGGAGGGGACTTTGCCAGGAGACGAGGCCCCACTGGCAAAATACCTTGTCCCCATGCTGATGAGGATATGGGCCTCTTCCCCATAACTCTGGCACAGTTGCTGTGGGGTCTGGGGATGGGGGGCTTAGCAGAACCTAGGAGGCCTCTTTACCAATAAAGAGGGTCCCCAAATCCCAGTCCATTCCAAAAACTCAGACAGGAACATGACACATTAATAATAAGTATATACTGTATTTGGATTAGAAATGTCGTACTGAACAAATTAAGGTCATACATGACCACACTAGCACATAAAGAAAGGGAAGATAGCTGTCAGATATTCCCTGGGTGACAGGTTTATCTTAGCTACCCGGTGTTTAGTATCCCCAGATGCGAAATTCAATGCTGAACAATAATCTATCAGTTTCAAGAATGCAACCGGTACATATTGGAACATATAAATAGTGGTAAAAAACTGTCTATAAGGGAGGGACCTGATATTGTCATAACCCCCAGGACGACCCATGGCCACTCTGTTTTATTGGTCAGGGGCATCTGTCAACACCTCTTTGATCCCAGAGAAAAAGGGAGATCCCTAACCAGTTGGGAGTTCTCCTTTACCATCAAAGCAGGAACATCTGTCAATTTGAGAACCGATAACATCTGGCTCATCGATTGAACTCTAATAACATCCAGGACATTGACACATTGACTGCAAGTATTCTTCCTCCACAATTCTACCTTATTTTTCTATTGCTGAAATTATGTCTCTTTTCTTTGAATTACATTTTTTCTATAATTATTTTATTTGCACCAACTTTGAACTTTTCATTATTAAAACCTTATTTTGAAAAGTGTTAACCTTGCCCCTAAGCTTTTAATGCAAGCTAACAAAAAAAACTATCTCTTGAAGAGTGCTACTGTATAGAATAAATCATGTGTGGTCATACCTGTCTGTGGCGACAGTGTGTGTTACAGAGGATTATTCTAAAAGCATAATTGGCATTGATAAAATTATGAGCTTCCTCCTGCTTGGACCAAACGAAGGTGGTGGCATTTAAAGGGATAATTGCTCAATTAGCCCAGTGACAATCGCTCTCAACCTGCTGGCACCTAGATTGTGGTCCCGCAAGCTGGAAAATATTTGTGCAGGGTGCAGCCAGGGCCACTGATAGGGCAGTACAACCAGCCCTGTTAGGGCTACAAGATTGTGGAATTCTCTACCACAAGAGGTGGTTTCTGCCGGTAGTATGGTGGCTTTCAAAAGATTCTTAGACGTACATCTCAAGGATCAGAACATTCAGGGCTATGTGAGATGATTACAGCCACACACACCTACACAGGTTGAACTGGATGGACTATTGTCTTTATTCAACCTCACCTACTATGTAAACTATGTATGTATGTTGTACCGGGCCCGGTCCTATCAGCAACACTGTGGGCCCGGGCAGCATTACAGTTTATTGCTGCATTAAATAAAAAAATTGGTTTTGCTAAACTTCTACCCCGCTCCTCCTCATTTATGGAGCGGGGTTATACCATTTTCCTCGGCCTCATCAGGGGCCCAGGTGCGCACAGAGAAGGGACTATTTCTTCATTTTCGGGGCGCATGTACACCATGCTGCTCTGCTACTCAATTAGTCCGGGCCGGCGGAGTGATACTCTGATTCTCCACCCAGTGCCCGCCTTCAGTTCTCACTTGCTGACATGTGAGGAGGCTGACAGGAAGCATCTGAAGATGGTGGCTGCTCTGGACACAGTGAGTGAATAATAGAGCACAGAATCCTCACTGTGTCCTATTGGGTATCTCCCAGCATAGCAGGTTATCATTAGCATTACAACAATCATCACAGGCAGCACAGTAAGATGGTGCTCTATCATGGCTCCATGTCACATGGCTGCTGAGGGTGCTGACTTTGTTAAGGCTGTGCTTCGTTACACTCTGTAACACTCAGTACAACCATAAGTACAGCCATAAGTTAACACAGTCAGCAAGCAGCCATGTGACACAGAGCCATGATAGAGAACAAGCTTACTGTGCTGCCTGTGATGATTTTTGTAATGCTAATGGTCATAAGACAGTGAGATGCTTCTTTACACTTCAGTTGGGGGAGCAGTAAATGTGCAGAGGTACTGCATTTTTACCACCCCCAAACCAATCCCCTTTTAACTATAGAATATAGTCTCTATTTTGTGCCACATCCAAGTAATCGATATACAAACATTAGCAGAACCCCAGTTCTGCCTGAAAAAGCGGACTTTACTGGCAATATTATGAGACCAAAATAGTAAAAAATATAGCCTTTATTTACAAAATGTAAAAATATAAAAATAGTATGTGATTATTGGGACATATAATGATATTGAGAGCACGTATTATATAGTCATACATCACAAAAGACACAATATAAAAACAGCATACAACAGGACATGGATAAACTGGAACGAAGGGAACCCTCTCCTGGTGGGGGAGGTAAAGGTGATCCTATATCCCCACAAAAACACCATGGGGTGACCTAGTTCCAGTAGTAGAAAGATCATTCAGCCAGAACCTTCTTCATCCCAGTTTATCTATGTCCTGTTGTATGCTGTTTTTATATTGTCTTTTGTGATGTATGACTATATATACATGCTCTGAATATCATTGTATGTCCATATAATCACATACTATTTTTGGCTTTTTAAATTTTGTAAATAAAAGCTATATTTTTTACTATTTTGGTCTCATAGCATTGCCAGTAAAGTCCGCCTATTCAGGTAGAACTGGGGTTCTGCTAATTTTTGTATATCAATCCCTTTTAATTACGTTCTGTCCAGCGACGTATCAGTATGTCACTAGATTGGAAAGGTGATATTTGGGTGATCATTAGAGATGTATAGAACTGTTCGCCGGCGAACAGTTCCCGGCGAACTTAGCATGTTCGCGTTCGCCGCTGCCGGCGAACATATGCGATGTTCGGTCCGCCCCCCATAAGACATCATTGAGGCAAACTTTGACCCTGAACTTTACAGTCAGCAGACACATTTCCAGCCAATCAGCATACCTCCCTCCCACACCCTCCCACCTCCTATAAATAAGCAAGGGCAGCATCCATCTTAGATCATTCTGAAGCAGTGTGTGTAGTGAGAGTAGGGAGAGAGCTGCTGCTGCTGCTGCTGCTGCTGCTGTTAAGCTAGGGACAGTTAGTCAGTGTTCCTGGTCTTGCAGTGTTCTTGGTCCACTACTGCTGTAATATCAGCACCCCAAAAAGCCCTTCTAAGGGCTGGTATTTGTGGTTTTTTTTTTTATATATATATATATATATATATATATATATATATATACCTAGCGTCCCCAAAAGCCCTTTTAAGGGCTGGTAATTGAGTTGTTTCTTCTTATATATATATATATATCTATATCTATCTAGTGTCCCCAAAAGCCCTTTTAAGGGCTGGTAATTGAGGATTTTTTTTATTTATATATATACATATATATATATATATATAGTGTCCCCAAAAGCCCTTTTAAGGGCTGGTAAGGTAATAGAGTTTTTTCCTTATATATATATCTATATATATCTATTGTACACTGCAGTTGCCTGCCCGCTGTGTGTGAGAGGCCACAGACCCACCACAGACTGTACTGTGTGCACACCACACTCATTTCGGGTGGCACAGGCACAGTACCTTGCATTTTAAAAAATATTTTTTTTTCCTCTGTCATAATTGCAGTGAGTGCTGTGTCAGGTCCACAGAGTGCACTGTACCCACTGCAGTGCACTGCCCACCACTGATATATATACAGTGGCACAGCATCTTGTTGCAATAAATTGAAAAAAAAAAATATTTTTTATTATTGCAGTTGCCTGGGCTGCCAGTTACTGTCAGGTCCACAGAGTGTACTGTGCCCACTGCAGTGCCACTGTGTGCCCACCCACCACTGATATATAAGGTGGCACAGCAGCTTGCAAAGTAAAAAAAAATATATATATTTTTTAATTGCAGTTGCCTGGGTGCCAGTGACTGCTGTCAGGTCCACAGAGAGTGTACTGTGCCACTGCCCACCCACCACTGATATATAAGGTGGCACAGCAGCTTGCAAAGTAAAAAAATATATATATTTTTTTAAATTGCAGTTGCCTGGGTGCCAGTGACTGCTGTCAGGTCCACAGAGAGTGAACTGTGCCACTGCCCACCCACCACTGATATATAAAGTGGCACAGCAGCTTGCAAAGTAAAAAAATATATATATATTTTTTAAATTGCAGTTGCCTGGGTGCCAGTGACTGCTGTCAGGTCCACAGAGAGTGTACTGTGCCACTGCCCACCCACCACTGATATATAAAGTGGCACAGCAGCTTGCAAAGTAAAAAAATATATATATATTTTTTAAATTGCAGTTGCCTGGGTGCCAGTGACTGCTGTCAGGTCCACAGAGAGTGTACTGTGCCACTGCCCACCCACCACTGATATATATGCCTGCAAGAGAAAAAGCCAGCCGCAGAGAAGCCGTATTCCTGAAAATATAAGAAAAATGCTGTTTTTTAGGGGTTCTGGACATGCTACAGAGCTGAAACTTGACAGGTACACTTTTTAGACCCCCCAGACACTAAATACAAAAAATGACATGCCTGCCTAAAAAAATGCCCGATAAATGCCTGCAAGAGAAAAAGCCAGCCGCAGAGAAGCCGTATTCCTGAAAATATAAGAAAAATGCTGTTTTTTAGGGGTTCTGGACATGCTACAGAGCTGAAACTTGACAGGTACACTTTTTAGACCCCCCAGACACTAAATACAAAAAATGACATGCCTGCCTAAAAAAATGCCCGCTAAATGCCTGCAAGAGAAAAAGCCAGCCGCAGAGAAGCCGTATTCCTGAAAATATAAGAAAAATGCTGTTTTTTAGGGGTTCTGGACATGCTACAGAGCTGAAACTTGACAGGTACACTTTTTAGACCCCCCAGACACTAAATACAAAAAATGACATGCCTGCCTAAAAAAATGCCCGATAAATGCCTGCAAGAGAAAAAGCCAGCCGCAGAGAAGCCATATTCCTGAAAATATAAGACAAATGCTGTTTTTTAGGGGTTCTGGACATGCTACAGAGCTGAAACTTCACAGGTACACTTTTTAGACCCCCCAGACACTAAATACAAAAAATGACATGCCTGCCTAAAAAAATGCCCGCTAAATGCCTGCAAGAGAAAAAGCCAGCCGCAGAGAAGCCGTATTCCTGAAAATATAAGAAAAATGCTGTTTTTTAGGGGTTCTGGACATGCTACAGAGCTGAAACTTGACAGGTACACTTTTTAGACCCCCCAGACACTAAATACAAAAAATGACATGCCTGCCTAAAAAAATGCCCGATAAATGCCTGCAAGAGAAAAAGCAAGCCGCAGAGAAGCCATATTCCTGAAAATATAAGACAAATGCTGTTTTTTAGGGGTTCTGGACATGCTACAGAGCTGAAACTTCACAGGTACACTTTTTAGACCCCCCAGATGCTAAATCCAAAGAAATTTTTTTATTTTTATTTTTTTTTAATTTTTCCAATAATTGGCTCTCTATCAAAAAATTATAATTTTTAAGAACTTTTTTTTGCGTGATCCCTCTCCGGCATGCCACAGTCCAGGTGTTAGTCCCCTTGAAACAACTTTTCCATCACTATTGTGGCCAGAAAGAGTCCCTGTGTGTTTTAAAATTCGCCTGCCTATTGAAGTCTATGGCGGTTCGCCCGGTTCGCCGGTTCGCGAACATTTGCCGATGTTCGCGTTCGCCGTTCGCGAACGGCGAATTTTAGGTTCGCGACATCACTAGTGATCATTGCAGCAATGATGGAGAGCATTTTTTAGCCCCAGCAGTTCTGCACAAAGTAAATGTAATCCTAGTGGCTAAGAAGCTCCTGGATTACTTTTACAGGCAGTGGAAGGGGGGTCCCACCCCCTGCCTTTAACCGCTTGCCGACTGCGCACAGTATATTTACTGCGGCAGTCAGCCCCGGCCAGGCAGAGTGACGTAGATCTACGTCTCTAGCCTGTCACTGGGTTTTGAGCCAATAGCGGGTGAGCGCCCGCCCACTGAGGCGCGCGCCCGCATCGGCTCGTTCACAGAGGAGTCCGGGCGTGTGACCGGCGGACCCGATGTCCGCCGGTCACACTACGATCATCGGTAGAGCGGGAGAAAGGCGGGCGGCTTATGTAAACAAGCCACCTGTCATTCTCCCCTGTGTAAAAATGGAGATCAGACGGTTCTACTATGTAGAACCGTTGATCTCTGTTTTTACAATAGGAGACCTGTCCCACTACAGTTAGAAACACGCCCCTAGGGACGCACTTAACCCCTGCATCTCTAATAAAGATAACTCCTTCCCTGCCAGTGTCATTTTTACAGTAACAGTGCATATGTATAGCACTGATTACTGTAGTAATGTCACTGGTACCTCCAAAAGTGTCAAAAATGTCAGTCAAGGGTCCGATCTGTCTGCCGCAAAGTCACAGTCCCGCAAAAAAAAAAATTGCAGATCGCCGCCATTACTAGTTTAAAAAAAACAATAAAAATGACATAAATCTTTCCCGTAGTTAGTAAACGCAATAACTTTTGCACAAACCAATCAAAATATGCTTATTGCGATTTTTTTCACCAAACATATGTAGCATAAAACAAATTGGCCTAAAATGTTAAAAAATTTAGATTTTTACATTTTTTGGGGGGAAATTTCATATAAAAAATGTGAAAAATATTGTTATTTTTTCAAAATTGTTGCTCTTTTTTGTTTATAGCGCAAAAAGTAAAAATCGCTCAGGTGATCAAATACCACCAAAAGAAAGCTCTGTTTGTGGGAAAAAAAGGACGTCAATTTCATTTGTGTACAGCGTTGCATTTGTTGCAATTGTCCGTTAAAGTCACACAGTGCCAAATCGCAAAATAGGCCCTAGTCTTTGAGCAGCCAAATCCTCTGGGGCTTAAGTGGTTAAACAGCAACAAACCTGCATTTTGTTTCCAGACGGGGTCAGGGGTGGGGACAGGGTTGGGGTCAAGAGTGTGGTTGAAGGGGCCCTGTAAGGTAGGCTGTACGGGGCCCCATAATTTCTATCAGCAGCCCTGGGTGCAGCTGAGAGTGGCATTGTTACGTAAGTGACAGCATGGTGTGAGATTGGCCAGTCTTTTGTCAAGAGTTAGTAAGGGATCTGATACTCACGTCCATCACAGCGGTGCATAACACTACGAGGTTCCAAACCCTGGCATTTCTGATTGGTGTGGTGTAAAGATACACAGAGGTCTTGTCTCCAAATGTGCTGATGTAATAAAATGTAATAAAAAATTGAAATGACCCCCATTTTATTTTCTAGGGTCTCCGCTAAAAAAATGTATAATGTTTGGGGATTCTAAGTCATTTTCTAGCAGAAAATACTGATTTTTACTTGTAAAAAACAAGTGTCAGAAAAAGGCCTAGTCAGCAAGTGGTTAAATACCACCAAAAGCAAGTCCTATCTGTCTCAAAAAAATATTTAAAAAATTAATTTGAGTATAGTGTTGCATGCCTGACTAGTTGTCATTCAAGTGTAACAGTGCTGAAACCTCAAACTTGGCCTGGACCGGAAGGGGGTAAAAGTGTCTGGAAATGAGGTAGTTAATGTTCTAGTGTATCACACTGTACAGTATTACTGATTTTCCAATTTGAGTCTGTGATGTAAGACTCCTTTCTCCAGCCCCTGTTACTGTCAAGCTCTTACCTTGACCTTCCTGTCTGCAGCCATCTTGGACATGTGCAGACTGTTGTCTTTTATAGACTCTGATTGCTTCATCACTTCCTGCTGCTTCTTGGGCTTCGCTTAGTGATGAGGTTGCACACAGGATATATATATACCACCTGTTGGCTTGCGTCCCTTTGCTCGTGTGTTTGTGCTTCTAGATGCATCTCTGCTGGCTATCTTCTGGTTTCCGTGTTCCTCTGTGTATGACCTGGCTTTGGCTGATGACCTTCCTGGCTCTCCATTCCCATTGGCTGATGACTGTCTTTGACTACGGTTCCGTCTATTCCTATCAGTTCCTCCGCTCCCGGATCCAAGCTCGCTCACCTCATGGTGGGGCGACTCTGAGGACCGCGACCTGGCACCCACCAGCAGCAAAGTCCATCTCCACTATCAGGAGCTCTGGTGAATACCGGTTGGCGCTTAGACTCTGCACCTCAGGTTAGCCTGCATCTTCAACCAGGGGACCCCGCTGCACACTAGGCCCAGCTACGGGAGGTGTGATAGTTGAGGGGAGGGTACTGCAACGGTTGCGGGAGAATGGGCTTTTATTTAAGCTTCAGAAGTGTGAATTTCACTTGTCTCAGGTTGCCTTTTTGGGCTACATAATTTCTGTTGAGGGTTTCTCCATGGACCCCCAGAATATTGACTGTTTTTCAATGGCCTCGTCCTACTGGTCTCCGTTCCATTCAGCGTTTCCTTGGTTTTGCCAACTACTATCAGAATTTTATCAGGAACTTCTCTTTGGCCCAACCTATCTCAGATCTGACTAGGAAGGGCAGTGATCCCCATAATTAGACTCCTGCAGCCATCTTGGCCTTTGAGGACTTAAAGTCAGCTTTCGTGTCAGCTCCCATTCTGTCTAATCATGGTTTTCCCTTCGTTCTAGAGGTGGATGCTTCTGAGATGGGAGTAGGGGCCCTTCTGTCTCAGTGTCGGACGCCTGATGGTTCCTTACTCCCTTGTGGGTTCTATACCAAGAAGCTGTCCCCAGCAGAGTGCAATTACCAGATTGGAGATAGAGAGCTTTTGGCTATTATCCTGGCTCTCAAGGAGTGGAGACACTTGCTTGAAGGTTCTGTGGTTCCGGTTCTCATTCTCACTGATACATAAGAATCTGACCTATCTCTCGGAGGCCAAGAAGCTCACACCCCGTCAGGCCAGGAGGGCCTTATTTCTGTCTCGTTTTATCTATGTGGTCTTCTACTTGCCCGTCTCCAAGAATGTTAAAGCTGATGCCTTGTCTCGTCAGTATTCTGAATGTTTCAGAGAGGAGTCCGTACCGACATTGGTCATACCCCCAGATCATATCCTGGCTGCTATCCATACCAGCTTAACCTCTCCTCTTGGGGAGCAGATTTTGGCTGCCCAACCTGATGCTCCCAGAGAGACCTACTGGCAAATGTTTTGTACCTGCAGGGTTGCACGTCAGACTGTTGCGCACCTACCATAATTCCAGATGTCGTGGGCTATTTCTCATCAGTTCTGATGACCTTCTCTCCGCACTGATGTTGCTGCTTATGTGGCCACTTGTCCAGTCTGTGCCCAGAACAAATCTCTGTGGCACCTCCCTTTAGGTCTACAGCATCCTTTTCTCAATGGGGAGCGTCTCTGGTCTCACCTGGCCATGGATTTTATTGTGGATCTTCCCACTTCTTGAGGTTTCACAGTTATCTTCATGGTTGTCGACCGGTTCTCCAAAATGTGCCACTGTATTCCATTTAAGCAACTGCTTACCGCTCAGGAGCTTGCCTCAGTGTTTGCCAGGGAGGTTTTTTGCTTACATGGGTTGCCTAAGGAAATTGTCTCGGACCGAGGGAGTCAGTTTGTCTCTAGATTCTGGAGCACCTTTTGCTCCCAGTTGGGTATTCGACTCTCCTTTTTCTCAGCCTACCAGCCTCAGTCCAACGGGGCCACTGAACGTTCCAACCAAGGTCTGGAGCAGTTGTTTCACTGCTATATCTCTGACCATCAGGACACTTAGGTTGACCTGCTACCCTGGGCAGAGTTTGCCAGGAACTCTGCCATTAACTTGTCCTCCGGGATGTCTCTATTCATGTTGCTTGAGTCGTTCTCTCCACAGGACATCCCGGCGTTGGAGGATCATCTTCATGTCCTCTGTTCCTCTGGGGTGCAGATTCAAGAGTCGTTACGGGTCTCTGCACAACGTCAGAAGCTCCAGGCAGACCAGAGATGTTTACCTGCTCCTTTGTACCAGGTCAGGGAGAAGGTGTGGTAGTTGACCCTTAATCTCAACCTCAGGGTACCCACTCTTAAACAGGCACCTTGTTTGTTGGGCCTTTTCGCATCCTCCGTAAGGTGAACCGGTGGCCTATGCCCTTAGTCTTCCTCCTGGCATGCGTATCTCCAAAGTCTTTCACGTGTCACTTTTGAAGCCACTGGTTTGCAATCATTTTACTTCTTTTCTTCCTCGCCCTCGTCCCATTCGTGTGGGCAATTATGAGGAGTATGAGGTTAGCAGCATCCTGGACTCTCGTCGGTTCCGAGGTCAGGTTTAATACCTGGTGCACTGGAGAGGTTATGGCCCTGAGAAGCGCTCCAGGGTTCCCTCCACTGATGTTCATGCTCCTGCCCTTCTCTGTGCTTTTCATGCCCGCTTTCCTCACCTTTTTTTGACCCACGGAGGAGGGACTGTTGAGGGGAGCATACTGTCAAGGTCTTTCCTTGCCTTTCTGTCTGCAGCCATCTTGGAGATGTGCTGGCTGCTGTCTTTTATAGACTCTGATTGCTTCATCACTTCCTGCTGCTTCCTGGGTGACGCTTAGAGATGAGGTTGCACACAGGATATATATACCACCTGTTGGCTTGCAGTCCTTTGCTCGTGTGTTTGTGCTTCTAGGTGCATCTCTGCTGGCTATCTTCTGGTTTCCGTGTTCCTCTGTGTATGACCTGGCTTTGGCTGACGACCTTCCTGGCTCTCAGATTTCCCTTTTGGCTGACGAACTTCCTGGCTCTACATTCCCATTGGCTGACGGCGGTTCCGTCTATTCCTATCAGTTCCTTTGCTCCCAGATCTGAACTCGCTCTCCTCACGGTGGGGTGACCCTGGGGACTGCGACCTGGCGCCAACAAGCAGCAAATTCCATCTCCACCCTCAGGAGCTCTGATGATTACCGGTTGGGGCTTAGACTCCGCACCTCAGGTTAGCCTGCATCTTCCACCAGGGTGATCCCGCTAGGGTCAGCAACGGAAGGCATGACAGTTTCTCATATTTCTTTTTTTATACAGGACTAAGTAATTTGTTACTTGTAATGTACACTAAGAAAGCACATAATGCAATGAAATACAGACTGATGTGTTAATGAAAATTTGTAGTTGATTTCAATTATATACTGTATATATGAATCACGAATTCTACAAAATTTCAGAAAAATAAAATTTTATTGGAGTGTGGAGCGGAGTATGTATTTGCAAAAACAATGATGGAGTGTGTCAGGAAGGGCATGCCAGCAGACAGAGTGGCTCCCTCAGGCAGCTTCCCGTTCTCTACACTTGACATAGGAAAGGTGCACAGGCATGTGTGCATTATAATGCTAAGAAATATGCGCACCCGCACCCCATGACAGATGCTGGCGCCAAATGGACTATTTAAACTGGGTCAGTACCCAGGACCAGTGCTGTCTTGTCTACAGTGTTCTCGTGATTGACTTGTTACCTGTTACTTACAATTGCAGAGTTTTGCCCATTGGGACTTTAGATGAAGCGCCACACAATCAGTAATAAAAACATAGTACAAGTTTGTTGAGTATACGCCAGCAATAGAATTGGGAAAAGGTGTCATAATGCCAAACACTTGGCCCAAGTATACAAATCCATTACATAGTTACATACAGTAATCAAATGGTCTATGGTAAATGTGTCATAGCATACCAGGATCAAAATAACACTGATCAAAAATAGCGTGTGTCCATCCACCTGGAAGGCATTTCATAGACTGGTGTCTGAGCCCTCCTATTTATAGCCCTGCAGGCCCATTACAGGATCCTTCCTAACACCCGGTGGACGCCAGGGGGAGGATGGGACAGGAATTAACCCCACCATCCCTGGTCACCATAGGAGAAAGGACAATGCAGGAATGCGAGTCCCTCCACAGCATCACGTGACAAATGTCACGTGATCCGGCGTCATGGCATGTCGGCTGGGCCGATGCCATGCGCCGGGCGCTGTACCCGATGTTGATGCATCTCACTGGCACCGCCCATCCAGGATGAGACGATCGGGGACAGTGGATGATGGTTCGACATCGCAGCTCTCAGGAAAGAAATACCCGACAGAGCCACCGTGGGGAGCAAGACACGCAGCACACATGCAAGCGAGCAATTCCACATAGAACAAAGCAGACATGAATATAATAATGTCCTAATGAAAGGACTGAAATATCAGGCACCACAGCCAACCAAAAGGGGGCAGAAGGTGTCTTCCACCTAACAATTGCTAAGAAAAAAATATGGTTTGTAGTATCTTGCGAGGTGCCTCCATCCCTATTGTACATACAATTGCAGAGTTTTGCCCATTGGGACTTTAGATGAAGCGCCACTCAACCAATATTAAAAGCATAGTACAAGTTTATTGTGTATATGCCAGCAATAGAACTGGGAAAAGGTGTCATAATGCCAAACAGTTAGCCCAAGTATACAAATCCATTACATGATTACATACAGTAATCAAATTGTCTATGGTAAATGTGCCATAGCATCTATGGTGACCCAACGCATTTCGTGAGTTCAGTCTCACTCTTCAAGGGTTGATGCATAGACATAATCTATGAAGTGAAATGGTTAAAAAATATAACATAGTAATGAACATGCAAATGTAGCAGGTTATTGAATATTGGTGCAAATAAAAAGTTCTCAGGGCCAAGGGCCAAACTGTACCAACTATGATTTTTAGGTTTGGATTGTTTTGGATAGCTTGAGAAAGAGTTAGGATTTTATTGCTGTCTATGAATTAGGAAGGGTTATAACCTCAGTTCCTGTCAGTTATTTGTTGCTGTCCGGGTAGCCTCACAGTTAGTAAGCAGATAACAATTTTCATTCAACTTGATTCATTGCAAGCTCTCTTGGTACTGCATACACAAAATGAAAACATATTATGTAGCACATCATAATGAGGATGTATAGTTAATGTTTTTTTTTTTTTTTTGTTTTTTTTTTTACATTCATATTTTAAAAAGACAAACTTGATGTTTATTATTAACCTGATCAATGTGTGTTGTTTGAAAAAAAATGTATTTCTCTGTGTAGTTTATAATTAGATAAGTACTTCCATATTTGCTTATCACATTCACAGTCGGTTTCCTAATTGCAGCACCAGACAATATTTGTTCTTTTTTGCTACTTCTCACAATGCAGTTCTATTAGGTAGCTAACTCACTGGACAAAAAATTGTATATTGCCTATATGGCTTATAGCCTATCTCTGCATACCTAAAGTGTATGTCCATGCATTACCCAATTATCAAAAACCACTATAAGGATTATGTATAAAATAAAGAATGGTTGAGGTGTTCAAAGGTCGAAAACAGCTGCGTGTCAGAAAGCCTTCACCAGACACCTCTGTGTGCATACATAGTATGCCTTTAAAACAATGTCTTTCAATAGGATTACATATAACTTGCATATAAACTGCTTGCCACATAGCATGAAAAAACATTCCTTGGGACGGTAAATTTTGGAGACACCGGAAGTGACGTCACTGGCTCCACCCGACGCATTGCGCCACTTGTCACATGACTTTCTCAGGGTTAAAGTATTGCTGTGAGCAGGAAATTTACTGTCCTAAGAATTGTTTTTTTCTTGCTACATGGTAAGCAGTTTATATGTAAGTGTTTTTAATCCTATTAAAATACATTGCTTTTAAAGCCTACTACGCTAAAAGCCTATTCCTTTATATTTCAAGTATCCACTCTCCAGCGGAGCATAGGAGGAGTATAACTAGATTGGAGCTACACCAGATCATTATAATACAAAAGGCGAAACATAACATGTAATAGGTTAAAAACCTAAGGTGGGCAGGTGTCGCACACAGAGGTGTCTGGTGAAGGCTTTCACGGATGGATTACATACCTTTCATATACTGCATCGATTGCTATAACCCTCCTACAACAGAGACCACCAGGTTTCTCCATTGGGTACATTATTATTAAGAAAAAAATTGAATGCATTTATTATATACTAGTTCGTTGCTTCTCATTTAACTGTATTTTTAAGTAAAAGGGAGGACTGGATTATCAGCATCTAATTCTCTTTTGTTTCCATTTGTGGGTCCTACTTCCAGCTTTTTCTTTTTGTGTCCCCATACACCCTAGTTTATTAATCTATTTATGTTCATGGTTCTCTGTAGGGTAATCAGCCTATTGCTGTTTCCTTTGTGTGTTTGATGTTCCCCACTACTTTCCCAAAACTGCATTTCTCTGTGTTGGCTGATTATCTTCTCAATGCCATCTCACCTTGACTGTCATGCAGAGTTTACCTGGTTGCCGGGTAGCAGCAATGACAACAGACTCCCCTACTCGAAAACTCGAAGAGTGATTATGATCAACAAATACATGTCCAATGAAAACAAAAACAGTCATGTAATTGAATCATTGTAACAAACATAAGCTAGTAAACCAGGTATTCAAAGCTTAGTGCCTTCGCCCAATTGCTAACTTGACATGGAGGGATTCTTTAGAAAATGGGGAGAGGGTATGTAAGGTCTGTTTAATTGGTTTGGGGTAGGAGGAAAGGGAAAAGTCCTAGTAGCCAAGAAAGAGGAGGTAAGAGGAGGAGGTGGAAGGGGGAGGCTAGGAAAGGGGGGCGGGGGGGGGTAGTTAGAGGTGAAAAAAAAGAACCAAGGCTAATATGTACTATTATTTTATAAGGGTAATCTTTCTTTGTGAATGAGTATCCCATACTCATCCATACAGAGGGAGTGATATCTGGGGGGCCCATTATTATTAAATGGATTAGAAGTGAAAAAAAGGACTTGTGTGCAGGCCCAAGGCTAATATGTACTATTATTTTGTATGGGTAATTTTTGTTTGTGAATGAGTATCCCAAACTTATCCATATGGAGGGAGTGATATCTGGGGGGTCCTTTATTATTAAATGGGGCCTCCAGAGTTCAGTAAGTCCCCTGCATGCAGACCTGCACATCCACCAGCCAGAGTTGTGAGGTAGAAGTCCTTGTCCTCATCAACATGGAAACAATGAGCTTTGCCAGGCAAGGTTGGGGGGGGGGGTGCACAATCATCCATCCTTTTTTTCACCAGCCACTTGCAATATTGGATTAAGGGCCTGTTATGGGTTTTTAGGGAGATCTCATGCTTTTTTTTTCACCCTCTCTCCACCACAAAGGGTCTGGGTATGGATTTCCTGGGTAACCTCACAAATATTTTTTTTTGTATTTTTGTATTTGAGGTACCCCCTAAAAATTCTGAGGCATGGTAGAAAATGACAATTAGATATAGTAGAACAAACCTTAGCTTTACAGTGATGGTCTAATAATAAGTCTTCGTAAGTCTAATAAGAAGTCTGTTCGAAGAGCATTTAGTGGTGTCTGGGAGTTGTAAGGATATAAATATGGGGAAATGGTCTGACCATATTTGAGATCCAATGTTAATGTGGGGTGCCCATAAAAGTGCATGCTGGGATCAAAGGAAGAACATTTTGGGCTTTTATTTTATGCAAATTATATAATAGTTGTGTGCGCTTATTAGGTGAGTTCAGACCTCTTAATTAACCAATTCATATGTAAGCCATTAGGCTTTAGACGAGGGAGTGGACTAAAGAAGTGTGGGTCTACACTTAGAATGCGTAGGGGGGTGGGGGGTGAATTGAAGAGCAAGGATGGTAGAGTAGGGTGTAATAATGTAGAATCATACATTATTCAATGAAATGGTTTGATGTTACAAATTCTAAGGAGGAGAAGAAGAAGTCTCCCTAAATTTACAGTACCACACACACTTAAATGCGTGGGGGTAAGGCCTAGTTGGGGGAACTCCCTCTACTGTAGTTGGGCATGATATTACAGTTTCAACTTTCCTTCCAAAAAGGTAAACAAGTTATAGAGTGATGTCAAATAAGCAATTGTTAAAACACTTCCAGATTCCCTGCCAAGATTTCCAGAATCCCTGCTGATACCTCCAATGGTACGCACAGAATCCCTGCAAGGATTTCCAGAGTAACTCTCCCATCACCAGCATAGTTGACTGCCTAGTCGTTGTCAACCTGGACTGTCTGACTTTGGTCACTGCCTCCAAAGACCCCTCCATTGGATTGTCAATGATATCACATAGAAATGTTTAATAAAGTATTATTCTTAAAAAAAAAAAAAAGAAAGAAATAGTGGAAAATTGCAGCAGAGAGAAATCACACCCAGTGCTTTGGCGAGAGGCAACTTAAAACTGTTGAAATATGTGCTTTGTTCATATTTCACGTCTGAGATTTACAACCACTTTAGGCTAAGTCTATATGAAGACTGAAGCTCAAAGGCCGACTTTTTTAGTGACAAAACAAGGAACTTTTCTGTGAAGTTTGAACAGTCGGAACTTCTGAAACTGAGTAATTCAAGGAGAACTAAACTTTGCAAACCTTTAGTGCCAGTTCACACATATGCGATGTCAGACATCACATGTGATTCGGAGCGCACTGCTCTGAAAATCACATGCTAAGTCTGTGTGTTGCAAATTCAGCCATACACATTGTACAGATCTGGGGGTGTTGTTAACTTTGTATTGACACCCCTAGCGATTTGCATATGGCAATGTGAACTGCCTGCGAGTTGAGTGCCATGTGGGAACCTGCAGTGGACTCGCAGGGTTCCCGCATCGCATATGTGTGAATCGGAACTTACAGCTATAGAAGCTGCAATCTTAGCCTCTGTTTGATCTGCACTTGCCATGGTACTGCACCAACTATTACAGTTCCATTGAGAGCTGACATAAGTGCACTAGTAACTGTAACAGTTACCATTCAAGACATTTCTTGAATGTAAAAGTTTTAGGAAATAGTCAAATTGTGTAAGTTATGGTAATATTACACCCTAAGCGTGTTTTAGCTTATTGCATTCACCACAATAAAATAAACTTTCCCTAGTAAACTTTTAGTTAAAACTCTTACTCCAGGACTTTCAGTTTACTGTCAATGCTGCTGAGTCTTGCTCTCAGTGCTGCTTCCCTGAACTTCCAGTCCTCACAGGAAAGAGTTGAATAGTGGAGAGTCTCCAGCCAGTCTGTAAAGCTGGCCATAGATGGGTAGAATTTCAAATGAAAGCTCTTAGGAAAAGAATGTTCTGAAAAGTTTGTTCGTTTTTCTAATCACTAGTAGGTTAAACCTGCATTCGTTTTTGACTGCAGTGATAAGAAAATTCAAAGGAGCAGGACGGAAAACTTTTCTCAAGCAAACAAATTTCTAACAGTGTATGTTGTTTTCGTTCGAAAAAGTCCATTATTTTAAAATCAAATGTTAAAGCAAACAAAATCGCTCGGAAGGACTTTCAAATTGTTTGAGAATTTTTGTACAAATTTTCCTAAGACTTTTCATAGGAATTTTAATCCAAAATCCATTTATCCATATATGGCCAGATTTAGCTTCGGAAAAGAGGGGGTGGAGCACAAAGGAGTAGGGAGTCTCTTGCTATCCTAAGCTACAGGGCTGTGTGTTTCTATTAAAGTATAACTAAAGGCAAAACTTTTTTTTTTTAGTTTTGGATAGAGTAGAGATGGATTAGAACCCCTGTTAGTTTGTATTGCTGTCTGTGCCCCAGTTAGGGGGATTCACCCTCTCTATTTGTCCGTTTTACCATGAACATTGAAAGTAAAAGTAAAAGAAAATCACAAATTTTGGGCTGTCCCCAGAAAAGTAATAGAGGGGAAATCTTCAAATGGGGACACCAGTTCTGGTGACCTGGGGGGTCCCCAAGATATTCCCCTAATGTCAGGGATTTCCTTTCACTTCCTGTTTGGCTATGGAACAGGAAGTGAATTTAAATCTCGGCAATTTGTATGAGATGTGTGGCCCTATGTGACTGATAATTGTGCAACCATAATAAACAAAACATATCATGATGAATCATGTTTTATTGTACTCGTATCCAAGGTGATGGATGCTGATAATAGCAAAACATGTGAAGAACAGCATTGAAGGGTATGGATCATACATGGATGTACAACAATGACATAGGAATGATAACATCAGTACATGCATGTTGTTAAACAACATGAATGTCGACAATGAATAAATACAAGTATTGTAAAAAATACAGTAAAATACATGATGAAACAAAATTGATGATATGAAGTTGCTTCATGAAAAGCTTGACGCGTTTCGTGTAAAAACACTCATCAGGAGCAGGTGTAGTCTGTGTATCTAAAGAAAATGATGTATATAAATACATGTGTATATAAGATAAACATGTATATGGCTGTTAAACAGCTCTATAAACCCAGCCCTTATAGCATTGAAACTCACAGGTTTGTTCCCAATAGAGTTGCAGGATGTGTAGAAATGCGCCATTGGAGGGTATGCCTGACACGGGAGCTGAGGGGGCAAAGCCTGCACACATGGATGACTGTAGTGCTGGATCTGTGGATGCTATGAATTCTCATGTGGGGACCACCAAAATCTCCAATTGACCACAATGGGTTTCTAGAATGATAATATCATGGTATCATAATGAAGTATTAAAGATATAAGAAGCTTAGCACGTATGCAAGTAAGGAGAGATGGTGAAATGTCCATGCCAGAGAACCAAGCCGCCAAGACCAACAACCATGGAGTGAATAGAAAAGTGATAGATGAAAAGTAGTGAAGTGTAGAAGAGTGCATGAACCGTGAAGCAGACTAAGAGGGAGAAAGAAGAGTGACAAGAGTGCAAGGGTGCATAAGAGATGAAAGTGATTGGTGATAGACCAATAGGGATGTGTGGTTCAAAAAGGTATAACTGGTGAAGGAGACCAATGACTGACAGGGGGGGGTTTCATATGAAATGAATATCCCGAGTTGATGATGAAATTGTGCAAATAAGTCAAAGTGTCAGTCCATCTCTGACTGGATGGGAAAAGAAGTGAAAGTGCAAAGGAAGGAAAGAGACAAAAAGTACCTCCATGAAGACATGAGCAGGGTATGCTCCCAGCGTCACACTGCTACAACCACAACAGGGGATCAGCAAACGTCTGTGTAAGCCGGAAGCAAAAGATCCATAAGTGGGAACGCTGATGGACAACACGTGTTAAGGCACCGGCGCCAATCATGACGTCAGGACCTGCACGGATGTGCGTGACGCCGATGCGCTGCGGTCGCAAACCCCGCCTTCCACTCTCGCCTCAAGGTGCGGAAAGCGGAGGGAGGGGAAGGCGGGCGGAGCGCATCGCAGCTCCCGGAACCAGACAAAACCCAGGCATGGCCGCATATACACAAACTGCCCTCACCAGCTAAGAAAAAAAGTATTAAGAGTAACGTAAATAGTATCGTAGATAATAGTGGTGAGTCCATGTGTATAAGGGCTCAACCGAAAATTGTCACAATGAGCACATTGAGTCATCCGAAAAGTGGTGACTCGGGACACACATCTCCATCCCTGGTTAATTAGCAAAGAAAAAAGAGGGGGTTTGGGACTTTATATGAGGCAACACAAAGACATGTGCCTCCATCCCTATTATCGCACGATAAAAAACATTTTATAGTTTGGGACTTTGTATGAGATGTGTGGCCCTATGTGACTGATAATTGTGCAACCATAATAAACAAAACATATCATGATGAATCATGTTTTATTGTACTCGTATCCAAGGTGATGGATGCTGATAATAGCAAAACATGTGAAGAACAGCATTGAAGGGTATGGATCATACATGGATGTACAACAATGACATAGGAATGATAACATCAGTACATGCATGTTGTTAAACAACATGAATGTCGACAATAAATAAATACAAGTATTGTAAAAAATACAGTAAAATACATGATGAAACAAAATTGATGATATGAAGTTGCTTCATGAAAAGCTCGACGCGTTTCGTGTAAAAACACTCATCAGGAGCAGGTGTAGTCTGTGTATCTAAAGAAAATGATGTATATAAATACATGTGTATATAAGATAAACATGTATATGGCTGTTAAACAGCTCTATAAACCCAGCCCTTATAGCATTGAAACTCACAGGTTTGTTCCAAATAGAGTTGCAGAATGTGTAGAAATGCGCCATTGGAGGGTATGCCTGACACGGGAGCTGAGGGGGCAAAGCCTGCACACATGGATGACTGTAGTGCTGGATCTGTGGATGCTATGAATTCTCATGTGGGGACCACCAAAATCTCCAATTGACCACAATGGGTTTCTAGAATGATAATATCATGGTATCATAATGAAGTATTAAAGATATAAGAAGCTTAGCACGTATGCAAGTAAGGAGAGATGGTGAAATGTCCATGCCAGAGAACCAAGCCGCCAAGACCAACAACCATGGAGTGAATAGAAAAGTGATAGATGAAAAGTAGTGAAGTGTAGAAGAGTGCATGAACCGTGAAGCAGACTAAGAGGGAGAAAGAAGAGTGACAAGAGTGCAAGTGTGCATAAGAGATGAAAGTGATTGGTGATAGACCAATAGGGATGTGTGGTTCAAAAAGGTATAACTGGTGAAGGAGACCAATGACTGACAGGGGGGGGTTTCATATGAAATGAATATCCCGAGTTGATGATGAAATTGTGCAAATAAGTCAAAGTGTCAGTCCATCTCTGACTGGATGGGAAAAGAAGTGAAAGTGCAAAGGAAGGAAAGAGACAAAAAGTACCTCCATGAAGACATGAGCAGGGTATGCTCCCAGCGTCACACTGCTACAACCACAACAGGGGATCAGCAAAAGGCTGTGTAAGCCGGAAGACCAACAACTCCATGGTTGTTGGTCTTGGCGGCTTGGTTCTCTGGCATGGACATTTCACCATCTCTCCTTACTTGCATACGTGCTAAGCTTCTTATATCTTTAATACTTCATTATGATACCATGATATTATCATTCTAGAAACCCATTGTGGTCAATTGGAGATTTTGGTGGTCCCCACATGAGAATTCATAGCATCCACAGATCCAGCACTACAGTCATCCATGTGTGCAGGCTTTGCCCCCTCAGCTCCCGTGTCAGGCATACCCTCCAATGGCGCATTTCTACACATCCTGCAACTCTATTTGGAACAAACCTGTGAGTTTCAATGCTATAAGGGCTGGGTTTATAGAGCTGTTTAACAGCCATATACATGTTTATCTTATATACACATGTATTTATATACATCATTTTCTTTAGATACACAGACTACACCTGCTCCTGATGAGTGTTTTTACACGAAACGCGTCGAGCTTTTCATGAAGCAACTTCATATCATCAATTTTGTTTCATCATGTATTTTACTGTATTTTTTACAATACTTGTATTTATTTATTGTCGACATTCATGTTGTTTAACAACATGCATGTACTGATGTTATCATTCCTATGTCATTGTTGTACATCCATGTATGATCCATACCCTTCAATGCTGTTCTTCACATGTTTTGCTATTATCAGCATCCATCACCTTGGATACGAGTACAATAAAACATGATTCATCATGATATGTTTTGTTTATTATGGTTGCACAATTATCAGTCACATAGGGCCACACAACTCATACAAAGTCCCAAACTATAAAATGTTTTTTATCGTGCGATAATAGGGATGGAGGCACATGTCTTTGTGTTGCCTCATATAAAGTCCCAAACCCCCTCTTTTTTCTTTGCTAATTAACCAAGGATAGAGATGTGTGTCCCGAGTCACCACTTTTCGGATGACTCAATGTGCTCATTGTGACAATTTTCGGTTGAGCCCTTATACACATGGACTCACCACTATTATCTACGATACTATTTACGTTACTCTTAATACATTTTTTCTTAGCTGGTGAGGGCAGTTTGTGCATATGCAGCCATGCCTGGGTTTTGTCTGGTTCCGGGAGCTGCGATGCGCTCCGCCCGCCTTCCCCTCCCTCCGCTCTCCTCGCCTTGAGGCGGGAGTGGGAGGCGGGGTTTGCGGCCGCAGCGCATCGGCGTCACGCACATCCGTGCAGGTCCTGACGTCATGATTGGCGCCGGTGCCTTAACACGTGTTGTCCATCAGCGTTCCCACTTATGGATCTTTTGCTTCCGGCTTACACAGACGTTTGCTGATCCCCTGTTGTGGTTGTAGCAGTGTGACGCTGGGAGCATACCCTGCTCATGTCTTCATGGAGGTACTTTTTGTCTCTTTCCTTCCTTTGCACTTTCACTTCTTTTCCCATCCAGTCAGAGATGGACTGACACTTTGACTTATTTGCACAATTTCATCATCAACTCGGGATATTCATTTCATATGAAACCCCCCCCCCTGTCAGTCATTGGTCTCCTTCACCAGTTATACCTTTTTGAACCACACATCCCTATTGGTCTATCACCAATCACTTTCATCTCTTATGCACCCTTGCACTCTTGTCACTCTTCTTTCTCCCTCTTAGTCTGCTTCACGGTTCATGCACTCTTCTACACTTCACTACTTTTCATCTATCACTTTTCTATTCACTCCATGGTTGTTGGTCTTGGCGGCTTGGTTCTCTGGCATGGACATTTCACCATCTCTCCTTACTTGCATACGTGCTAAGCTTCTTATATCTTTAATACTTCATTATGATACCATGATATTATCATTCTAGAAACCCATTGTGGTCAATTGGAGATTTTGGTGGTCCCCACATGAGAATTCATAGCATCCACAGATCCAGCACTACAGCTACCATGTGTGCAGGCTTTGCCCCCTCAGCTCCCGTGTCAGGCATACCCTCCAATGGCGCATTTCTACACATCCTGCAACTCTATTTGGAACAAACCTGTGAGTTTCAATGCTATAAGGGCTGGGTTTATAGAGCTGTTTAACAGCCATATACATGTTTATCTTATATACACATGTATTTATATACATCATTTTCTTTAGATACACAGACTACACCTGCTCCTGATGAGTGTTTTTACACGAAACGCGTCGAGCTTTTCATGAAGCAACTTCATATCATCAATTTTGTTTCATCATGTATTTTACTGTATTTTTTACAATACTTGTATTTACATATTGTCGACATTCATGTTGTTTAACAACATGCATGTACTGATGTTATCATTCCTATGTCATTGTTGTACATCCATGTATGATCCATACCCTTCAATGCTGTTCTTCACATGTTTTGCTATTATCAGCATCCATCACCTTGGATACGAGTACAATAAAACATGATTCATCATGATATGTTTTGTTTATTATGGTTGCACAATTATCAGTCACATAGGGCCACACATCTCATACAAAGTCCCAAACTATAAAATGTTTTTTATCGTGCGATAATAGGGATGGAGGCACATGTCTTTGTGTTGCCTCATATAAAGTCCCAAACCCCCTCTTTTTTCTTTGCTAAATCTCGGCAATGGGACACAAATGGCGGAACAAAATCTGACAGGGGTTATAACCCTACCTTACTTTATCCAAAATGAAAATTAAAGTTTAGCCCATAGTTCTACTTGAATGTATGCAATGTAGGGCAACAGAACTCCAATCCTTGTTTGCATGACCCTGAAACAAGAGAGCTGGGGCAACATCATGGCACCAGCTTAACCACTTGCTGACCACCCTATAGCAGTTTTACTGCTACAGGGCGGCAGCTCTGCGCCAGATCACGTACATATATGGAATCCTGCACTTCACTGATTATTCACAGCAGAAGCCAATCTGCGGGTGCCAAGCATTCTATGTCCGCCGGCACCTGCCAATCGTCAGGCAGAGACTCAGAATGAAGCTCTGCTTATGTAAACAAGACAGATCTATGTTCTAACAGGAGGGGAAGGGATGGATTTTTTGTTTCTGCAAAGCATCACTTCTAGTAAAAGCAGCACATACAGTACACAAAAACACCGGCTGGGCACACAGTTATTCTTTTGATCATCCTACATGTTTAACCCCTTCCCAGTTAGTGTCATTACTACAGTGACAGTGCATATTTTTAGCACTGATTACTGTATTAGTGTGACTGGTTCGCGCAAAGAGTCAGTTAGTGTCTGATTGTCCGCTGCAATATCACAGTCCCGGTAAAAGTCAGTAGCATAAAAAAAATAAAAAATATTAAAAAAAAATGAATATATACCAAAGTTTGTAGAGACTATGACATTCATGTAAAACAATCAATCTTTGTAGCAGAATACATATTGGCCTAAATTTATGAAGAAATGGGATTTTCTACATTTTTTTTAATAGGATATGTTTTATAGCAGAAAATATTGTTTTTTTTTTTTTCAAATTTTGTTTATAGTGCAACAAATAAAACATATAGTGGTGATCAAATACCCCCATAAGAAAGCTCAATTTGTGGGAAAAAAAATGACGTAAATTTTGTTTGGGTACAGCGTTGCATGACCTGCAATTGTCAGTTAACCACTTTACCACTAGAGCATTTTGCTGTCTTACGTCTGGGCCACTTTTTGCGATTCGGCGCTGTGCGACTTTACCTGACAATTGCGCGGTCATGCAACGCCGTACCCAAACGAAATTTATGTCCATTTTTTCCCACAAACAGAGCTTTCTTTTGGTGGTATTTGATCACCTGTGCAATTTTTACTTTTTGCGCTATAAACAAAAAAAGAGCGTTTATTTTGAAAAAATAACAATATTTTTAACATTTTTTTATATGAAATTCCCCCCAAAAAAGATGTAAAAACCAATTTTTTTAAAATTTTTGGACAATTTGTTTTCTGCTATAAGCGTATTTTGATTGGTTTGCGCAAAAGTTATTGCGTTTACTAACTATGGGAAAGATTTCTGTAATTTTTGGTGTTTTTTTTTAACGCGTAATGGCGGCAATCTGCGATTTTTTTTGCGGGACTGCGACATTGCGGTGGACAGATCGGACCCTTGACTGACATTTTTGACACTTTTGGGGGTACCAGTGACATTACTGCAGTAATCAGTGCTATATATATGCACTGTTACTGTAAAAATGACACTGGCGGGGAAGGGGTTAATTTTATTGGAGAGGGAGGGGTTAATGTATGCCTGGTGCTTATTAACGTGTGGGGGAGGAGATGACTGAGTGAGCCAGGGACAGATCGGATGTCCAGCTATGCTGAACACTCCGATCTGTCACTCCCTGTCACTTAGGAGATCCGCCCGCTCTGTTTACACAGGCGGGCGGATCTCCAAACTGGATTCCCCGACGATCGGGGCAGAGCAGTGGCGATCGCCGCTGCTCCTCCCCTGGCCCGACTCCTGCTGTGAATGAAAACCGTGGGAGCGCGCCTCCCGCCTCCCGCCTACAGGGGGAGGAGTCTGACGACGTAGGTCTACGTCGTCAGACGATAACGAGCCACTTTGCCGCAGTAGTACTGCGGTACTCAGCGGTAAAGTGGTTAAAGTAACACAAAAAATGGCCTGGTCATGAAGGGAGGTAAATCTTCTGGTGGTCAAGTGATTAAACTGGTGCATAGGCAAGGTCTTAAAAACAAAGAATATTCATACTCTGTAAATTATTAAATTATCCGCTCAAGGCTGCGATATCTATGATTCCTAAACCCAACTCCGACCACACTTCTTGGTCTAACTTTAGACCCATCTCCATACTGAATATAGACATTAAACTACTAGCCAAAGTTCTTTCTACCCGTCTCAATACCGTCATCGGAACTTTAGTTCACGCAGACCAAACGGGCTTCATTCCGTCTCGCCAAGCTGGTGATAATGTCAGACGAGCTACCCTACTGGCCCATATCGCTAGAAAACGCTGCATTCCCTCCTGCTTCCTCTCCCTCGACATTTGCAAAGCCTTTGACTCCTTATCCTGGCCTTACCTCACCTCGGTCCTCGGTCGCTGGGGATTCGGCTCGCATTTTATGCAATGGGTGAATGCCCTTTATCGGAACCCTAGAGCATATGTTCACTATTCCGGCTTCCGGTCGGACTCCTTCCCCATAGAAAGAGGCACACGACAAGGCTGCCCCCTCTCCCCCCTTCTATTTGCCCTAGCTATTGAACCCCTTGCTATTCTTATATGCGCTGATCCCAATATTAAGGGAATTGAGCTGGGGGGACTTCATCATAAACTCTGCCTCTTTGCGGACGAAGTCCTCGTCTTTCTCACTGCCCCCCTATTGTCGGTTCCTAGCCTCCTACGTACCCTAGCAAACTTTGGCTCAGTCTCAGGCCTCGTAGTTAATCCTCAAAAATCACTAGCTCTAAATGTATCTCTCCCAGCCAATGTCCATGACCATCTTAGGTCCTCTCTCCCGTTCCCATGGGCAACCTCGTATATTCCCTACCTGGGTGTTAACCTCACAGCGGACCCTGCTGGACTCTATTCTGCTAATTACCCCCGCATGCTGTCTACACTAACGAACCTCATGTCTAAATGGTCCTCCCTGCCCCTATCCTGGATGGCGAAAATCACAGTGCTCAAGATGTCCATTTTACCCAAAATCCTGTACCTCTTTCGAGTACTCCCCATACAGGTGTCGGCCTACTTCTTACGCATCTTACAAAAACGAGCCGTGGACTTTATTTGGAGAAAATCTAAACCTCGCCTACCGAGACCGACGCTGTACCGCCCGCGAATTCGCGGCGGGCTGGGTGTACCGCATTTCGCCAAATATTATTACGCAGCACAACTAGCTCAGCTCCCTAAATACCACGCCACTAAGGAAATTCCGATGTGGGTGTCCTTAGAAGCAGTGGAAAGTGATCTGTGGCCAACCTGCTCTGGCTACCACCCTCGCAACGGCGGAGTATTACTAACCCAATCACGAAGCATAGCTTGACCATCTGGGATAGACTTAGCCGACGCTTCCGCCTGAAATCTCCTCATAACCCCCTACTCTCTTTTCTCCGCAATCCATCCTTCTATCCAGCCTGGTCCTCTCGGACCTCCTTCTCCGCCTGGACTAGTGCCGGTCTGATACGGGCCCATCAATTCTTCACTACGCGCACCTTCTGCCCATTCCCTACCCTGCAGGAAACTCACAATCTCCCTTCTGGGGAAATATTCCGATACCTACAACTCAAACATTTCTTTACACAAGCTACTCCGGTTAGGGAGGACGCTGCCACCTTCTCGACCTTTTAACGCGCATGCAAAACTGACCCTCACAGACGAGGGCTCCTCTCTGACCTCTATGCCCACCTCCTCTCCGCTCAGGAGACCACCCCACCCACCTACACAGCCAAGTGGGAACGTGACCTGCACATCACGCTTGACGATATGGACTGGATACAAATCCCCCCAAATATTGTTGCACTCGAAACCAATTACCAGGTCCCGCTAGGATCTCTAAATATGTATCTCAGTACTCCCCCCGTTGCTTCCGGGGATGCGAATCCCCAGGTACCCACGCACATATCTGGTGGGAATGCCCTGTGGTGCGAGTCTTCTGGTCCGAATTATACAATACCCTATCTACCATGTTTGGAACCTCTCTTGCCCCCGACCCGGCATCTGCTCTCCTGAATCGCAAGCCACCTAATCTTACCCACCGTCAATTCAAACTTTACCTATATGTCACGACTGCTGCAAAGCAAACCATCGCGAAAGCATGGAAAACCCCCACGCTCTGTCATCTGGCTATGCTACACAGGGTTACCCAAGCCATGCTACATGCTAAAACGGAAGCAATTTTGTTGGACAAATTGACCCCCTATGAACGGCTATGGCCGCCCTGGATTGACCATTGCTTACCACCTGGCCTTGACGACAGCCTTGTACTCACCTGATTGGGTGTCCCCATTACCGGCTCTCTTTTCCCACCTGGGCCCCTAGAGGGGTTTGAGGCTCCCTCTGGACACCTACTTTTGCCCCCCCCATGACCCTCTCCCACGTACCCAGCTTTCTTTCCACCCCTGCCAACCCCCCTCCCCACTCGGCCCCCGGCGTACCCAATTTAGAACTATACCTTGGTTTTTGGTTGTGACCCCTTCTGTGTGGGGGTCCATCCACAAGGTGTGGCCTCGGCCACACCTACAGTTTGAGCGTACCCTCCTTGCATCCCAAACGGGACGCCGGGTCGATCCCATATATGTATCGAATTGTTACATGTTATTTGAATGTTATATACTGCAGTTTTGTATTTCAAAGTGCCTTGTTTTATCACGGCATGTACCTAATATTTTCACTGCATGTTGCTGTACCATGTTTCTTTTGCCTTCAATAAAAACCGTATAAAAAGAAAAGAAATTATTAAATTATCTTCTGAAAGTATTTTAAAGATTGAGGTTTTATTATCACTTTAAAGCGTAACGCCACTTTTGTTGAGAAAAAAAACATTCCCTTCTAGGTGATCTATGTACATTTCGAGGATTATAACAAGCTTAGATGTAGATTTCTACCTTTTGTTATTTTGAAGAAATCCCTGTTTGTTCCTCTGGGTTGACTGAGTCTAATGGGAGTGGTTTCATAATTATCAATCAGCTGTGCAGCTGCAGAACCCTAATGAGGAAATCTGCTGGGCCTGCATCCATTTAGATGTGTCCCTATTGGGAGTATCTCACCAAAAATGACATTTTTATAAAATGTGTGTAATTCTCGCGCTGTCAGGTATAGGTATCTGAAAACCTCCAATGCTGCAGGTACTATTATTGTGAACCACACAATTCTGATAAATATATATATATTTATTTAGAAGAGCACAGATGCACCTTTGAAGCGCGGTCCGTCCGTCCGTCCGTCCCCCCCCCCTTAAAAATGACATTTTTATTGCAGGGGATGCTAGAAATCTGACTTGTATCTTGGTGCAGAATTCTGAGGTTGGGGAGCCAACCACACAAGCAGGAAATTATGTTTCTGGGGGGGGGGGGGGGGGGGTGGGGCGTTCTGTATACATTCTGTGTACAGAACAACTCCAGGTAGCCGTATTGCATTGCATTTTCAGAAAATGACAGCGGCTGCAGATTGAAAAGGAAAGATTGTTTTTAATAACATTCAATTAGAATATGATTTGTGTCATACTTGCATACGTTATATTAATTTTTTCTTTATTTGCTATTTAGTTACCCTTTAACTACCTCCCACCCGGCCATAGTACATATACGGCCGGGCGGGAGTCTCGTCCTTCTGAATGGACGTTCCGGAACGTCCTTCAGAAGGAGAGAGATCGCGCCGCCGCGGGCACGCGCAGCGGCGCGATCTCGATGTGCCTGTGTCCCTCGGACACAGAGCGACATCATTCGGCAGGAGGGCCCTGTGATTGGCCCTCCTGATCACATGACGGCTGTGTCCAATCACAGCCGTCATGTAATGTAAATAGAGCCGTTGTAACGGCTTCGATCTCTTCTCCTCCTGACAGATCCTGTCAGTGAGGAGAAGATCAGAGGATCGGTGCTGCTGCGGGGGTGATCAGTGAGTATTTCTAATTACTCACTGATCACAGGGGGGGTCTGTGCTGGTAATCAGAACATTGATTACCAGTGCAGCCCTGGGGGGGGGGGGGGTGCCACTAAGCCACCAGGGATGCCCACCCATGACCACCAGGGATGCCCACTATGGCCACCAGGGATGGCAAGCAGGGCTCAGAGAGCCCCCCAGTGCCCTCTCTATCAGTGTTGCCCACCAATGGCATCTATCAGTGCTGCCCACCAGTGCCATTATTGCCATCTATCAGTGCCGCCCACCAGTGCCCATTATTGCCCACCAGTGCTGCCTATCAGTGCCGATCAGTGCCCCCCATCAGTGCCGATCAGTGCCACCCATCAGTGCCGATCAGTGCCGATCATTGCCGCCCAACAGTGCCACTATCAGTGCCCATCAGTGCCCATCAGTGCCGCCAATCAGTGCCCATCAGTGCTGCCTATCACTGCCCATCAGCGCTGCCTATCAGTGCCCACCAATGCTGCATATCAGTGCTATCTATCAGTGCCACATATCAGTGCCCATCAGTGCTGCATATCAGTGCTACCTATCAGTGCCCATCAGTGCTGCATATCAGTGCCACCCTATCAGTGCCACCCCATCAGTGCCACCCCATCAGTGTCTCCTCATCAGTGCCTGTCAGTGCGGCATCATCAGTGCTCATCAGTGCAGGAAAAAACATATCTATTTACAAAATTTTATAACCTAAACAAAAAACTTTTTTTTTTTTTTCAAACTTTTCAGTCTTTTTTTATTTGTGCACCAAAAAAGAAAAAACCTGACGGTGATCAAATACCACCAAAAGAAAGCTCTATTTGTGGGGAAAAAATGACACAAATTTGGTTTAGGTACAGCGTTGCATGACCGCGCAATTGTCATTCAAATTGCAACAGCGCTAAAAGCTGAAAATTGGTCTGGGAAGGAAGGGGTTTTAAGTGCCCTGTATTGAGGTGGTTAAGTCAGGGATCCTCAAACTACGGCCCTCCAGCTGTTGCAGAACTACACATCCCATGAGGCATTGTAAAACTTTGACATTCACAGACATGACTAGGCATGATGGGAATTGTAGTTCCTGAACAACCAGAGGGCCATAGTTTGAAGACCCCTGCTTTAAGTAATGAAGCCAGGATCAGACTGACATCCCCAGAATCTGCACCTGTAACAGCTGGGCAATGGCAGTTCTCATATTTCTTGTCCTCACAGGTTCCCTTTATTACTAGGGAACAAGTAATACACTACTAACTCATTTTTGCTTAGAACTATGGAAACCCTTAGCAAGGGAAGGAAGACAAAGAATATCAGTGGGTCAAACGAGAGCTGTCTTTCCCATGCAGCAATGGATCTTGAGGGCGACTTTGTGACAACCTATTACTGAAATAGAAAGAAGTCATTTGCTGTAGAGGTTTTCTTTTTTATCCAAAGTATAACAAGGTATGAAAGTCTTCTGTTAGATCTGCAAGTTTGCTTTTACTTTCATAAAAGTTCAAGCACAGTGTTTCAATATGTGGTTACAGGTCATTGAGAAAGAATTCCAGAGAGATCATGAAATTCAGTACTGTGTGCTAAAATGCTACATTATTAGAACATTTCAGTCTCAAAGAGATTGCTATTGTTCCAGGTCTTGGACAGTGGATCATGCAGCTGTTTGCACTCTTCTTTCTATTACAGCCTGCTGTAAAATGTTTGATTTGACAGAGCCAAAATATCACGCTATTTAATTAATTACTATGACCTCATTTAAACATGTTTTTGTCAAGGTAGAAAAAATGTAAGCGGTTGGTTTCATTTTATGCACCTATTGCCAAACACAAAAATAATAAAAAAAAACCTCAAACTTCTTCTTAAATAGTAGATATATCAACAAAAGTAGCCATGCTGACAATTTAACATTTATCATTGCACCTCATTGAAAACAGATTACAGCCACATATACTGTATGTGTACATAGCTATAGGAAAGTACTGCATTGTACACATTTAAGTATTGCCTGTGTAAAAATAGCACTAGGTTTTTATTATACAGGTGCTAATGGTAAGTAATAATTAGTATATCATATATGGGTATATCTATAGACCAGCCTGCTCAACCTTTTCAACACAGAGGAACCCTTGAAATAAATTTCTGGTCTCGGGGGAATACCTGCTAAAAATGTACAACTCATGACACATTAGTGTGACAGTAAGTGGGAAGAATGTAAGGAAAAAGGGGGGGGGAAGTCGGTTTCCCCCTTTTCCTCATGGGATTGTGGAGGCGGCAGTTTCAAGTTTCCCAAAAGGTTATCTGAGGTATCTGTTTCCTGATATGGCAGCGGAAGCGGGTCACCTTAAGAGTATTCCGAAATCTGGGAAAGGTGATCCAGGATTGGTCTATCGGGTCACCTGACCCTTAGAGGATTCTGGAATTCCTGGGATTCCTTATGAAAAGGGGTTCTGGGCTCAGGTGATTGCCAGTCAGAGAAAAATGTATCCAGGTCAGCTCCCGGTCCCCCCATCCCTCGTCGCGGCTTGCTATGTGGTGGGACCCCCTTTCCATAAGAATAAGGACAGGGGGGATAATTGATAACCTTTGTTTAAAGTAAAGGCTGTAGTGGCTGGGCCGTGTTTGAAGTATTCAGTATTTTGATGTGAAATGAATAAAGTATTCAGTAGTATGTTTAAATGGTTTAATGTAATTATGGTTAAAACCAATAATAAAGCCACGGCCATGATTTATCCAAATAAGTGGTAGTTTGGTTTATTATTTAATTAAGTAGTCTGCCTCCTACAATACCCATGCTCCTTACTCTTGTCATCATTGGGAAGAATTACCTCCTTACAAATATCTTATCTGAGGCAAAAATTTCCCATTTCTCAAGGGACCCCTAGCAACCTCAGCAGGAACCCTGGTTGAGAAACCCTGCTACAGACAAAATTATTTTGTTTAGTTTTCAAGTTGGGAAAGATTAGAACTCCTGTCAGGTTTTACGGCTGTTCAAAGCTTATATAGCTGAATGGTAAAAACCTTTTCGGCTTTTTATTGTTGTCTGTTTGCCTGTTGCATATCTCCTTCCCCTTTCTGTCTGGTCAAAGTTGAGGAAAAATATCTCTAATGGAGCACAAGATAGCAGTTAAAGTAGAACTATAGGCATATTTTTTTTTGTCATTTTGGATAGAGCAAGGGACGGTTATAATCAGATTTATCGGTCAGATTTTTTTTTCGCCACCTTTGCCCATTTTGGTGATTTCCTTTCACTTCCTGTCCCATAGCCAAACAAGAAGTGAGAGACAATCCCTGCAAATTAAGGGAATTCCTTGGGAGCCCTAGGTCACCAGAACTAGTGTCCCTATTGGAAGATTTCCTCTCTTTTATCTTTCTGGGGACAAGCCAAAATGTGGGGTTTTCTTTTACGTTCACTTTTAATGATAATTATAAACAGGACAACCAGAGAGGGCAAATCTCCGTAACTGGAGCACAGAGAGCAATAAAAACGGACATGTATTCTAATTCCTCTGAACTCTATCCAAAAATAAAAAATAAATGTTTTGTCTAACAGGGACTCTAATCTTTAATCTATCCGTAAAGCACATATTACCCCAACACTTTATATTCCTGATATGTGCCTGCTGTACCATGTACTTGTATGAAAAAGCATCCTGTTCTCTTTGTATTACTTTCCTTGTGTGAAATCCCTGGTGTTCCTGCCAGTCCCTCTTCTTTCCTATTAAAGCGGTAGTAAATTGCAGAAAAAAACAACCTGAACGACAATGGCATAATGTGCTAGTATGCATCGCTTACTAGCACATTTTAAAATAATTACCTTAGAATGAATTTGTTTGCGGGCTCCAGCGCTGTGAGTGACCGGAGCCGTGATGTCGTCACTCCTGCACACATGCGTGGGAGCCCTTAGGTTCTGGCAAGAAGCTCTGGATGTACGATGCCAGAACAAAGATTTTTGTTTAATCAGCACAGTATTCATTCGTAATTGGAAGACCAGGACCACGCATACTCGGAAATAAACAAATACATTACAATACAACACATTATATAACTTCCGAAGTTGTAATCTGTTGTACAAGAATTTTCATAACTTTAATACCCTCTTCATTTTCCATATCAGACTAGCATGCAAAAAAAAAAAAAAAAAAAAACACAGACGATCATTCGTCCGATATACTCTGTCTAAAACTAAAAAATAAAGCTCCAGCCACATCTCTCAAAACTGAATGCTTAAACCCACCAGTGCTTTTTTTTTTTAACCACTGGCTTTCCTTTGTACTGGCTTTAACCCCTTGTCTACCAAGGTGCATTGATAATAGTCCTGGTACGCAAAGGGGTGATGGGGTTGTAAAGCAAGCTCACGACCGCCGCTGCGGCAATAAGGTTGGTACTGAATTTTCAGCCAGCTATCTGCAGTCATATAAAAGTGATCCAAGCAGCTGTAGAGCTGCCTGATCACTTTTACAGTACATAGAAGTGTTGCCTATCCCTCCCCAGTGTGGCCTCACTGTTTTCTGAGCTCTAAAGCTCCTCCAAGGAATGTAAAAAACAATATTGGCAGAGAGCTAACAATTTGTGTGAACCTACCTTGAAGAAAAGTTACACATTATACAACAGGTCTATGCAATGTTCTAAACATCATATATAGAGCACAGTAGTCAGGACTAGGGATGATCGATCGGTTCGGGTCCACCATCGGTTCGGCCCGAACATTGGGTGTTCGAGGTTCGGCCGAATTTAGAACTTTTTGCCCAAAAAGTTCGGAATTAGGCAACCAGAACCGACCAAAATGCAATGCTTCAGGAAATGGGCTTTAAAAGCCCGTGATTGGACCAGAACCATTAGCAAAAGCCAATTGAGGGGGCAGGAGAATGCTAGGAATGTGATTGGAGTGACTAGGGGGTCCCTAGACCAATCATTAGTGAATACGCCCCCCAGTATATAAGATCGCCCCCGCCAAATTCCTAGCATTCTTGTACGGGACATGGAAGAGAGTGGAATGCTGTTCTGTTCTAATGTGTTACAAAGTGTCATTTAGCTATTTTTAGTGTGAGGAAAGGGATATCTAGTGTAGTTAGAGTGCTCCTTTACACTTAAGTTAGCTTCAAAAATTTAGTTTCTGTAGGGAAAGTGTTAAGTGTAAAGGGACCATAGTGTAGTGTAGGGTTAACTGACAGTGACTGCTATGGAAGGGTGACAAAACCCTTCCATAGCAGGGTGACCGCTATAGAGAAATTATCATTTCTCTGAGTTGCGTCGGGACAGGCATATGGCTTCTCACCAGCCAAGCATTTTTCATGCTGCAGGGGCTGCCACTGCCAGTGCTTTTTTGAGGACATGTTTGATGTCAGACATGACATCTGAACATGTGTATAGGGGGTATATATACACATATATGTCTGTATATATACACACCTATATATAAATATATGTATGTGTGTATATACACCACTATACACAAGTTCAGATGTTTTGCCTGCCTCAAAAGAACCCCAAAAATGCCAAAAAAAACGCTAGCGTCAAAAAAAAATGCCCAGGTGTGTTTTTGCTGGCATTTTTTGGGGGTTTTTGGAGGCAGGCAAAACATCAGAACTTGTGCACAGTACCACTATACACAAGTTCAGATGTTTTTCCTGAATGCAAAGAACCCAAAAAAATGCCTGCTTTGAAACCGGCAAGGTGTGAAAACCGAGAAGAGAAGCTAACCCCCTGAGCTGAAAGTGTTCTAATACAAACAATCTTTTTATGGTTCTGGACATGCTACAGAGCTGAAACTTCACATGTACACTTTTTAGACCCCCCAGATACTAAATCCAAAGTCAAAATCAAAAAAATCTCTCTTTTTTTTTTTTCAATAATTGGCTTTTTTATCAAAAATGACAATTTTTAAGAACTTTTTTTTGTGTGATTAATAGTTAATGGGGCATGACCCAGAACCCTAGGGGCTTTTTAGGGGCATTTTTTGGGTTTTAGGGCTTAAAAATGGTGTTTTTTGATTACCGAAGTTCGGGTCCCATTGATTTCAATGGGGTTCTGAAATTCGGGCCGAACTTTCGGGAAGTTCGGATGTTCTGGCCGAACCGAACATTTCAAAAGTTCGATCATCCCTAGTCAGGACTATACAATGAACATCATAGTGCACAGAGTGCAGTGGCCAGGGTATGTCCTTACATTTCTAGTAAGTGGAAGTAAAAATGCCTTGGCATCAGTGGAAGAAGGAACTCATCAGCAGTGGGCAGTAGGTGTTAAAAATACCTAGGCATCACTGGGGGAAAAATGCCCTGGTATCATTGGCTCCTAGGAGGAACAAAGTGTCCCTTGTCGTTGGTCAGTGGGAGAAAAAATGCCCTAATTTCAGTGGTCAGAAAAAAACCTATTGTTGGTGGTTAGCTGGAGGATAAATGACTAGTGTCAGTGACCCGTGGAAGAAGAATGCCCCCACATTGGTGGTAAACAGGACGGCAATTGCCCTGAAGAACATCAGCAAATCAGATTTGTTTTTTGTTTTTTACAAACTGAACACCAATGTAATGAGGGCATTAACACTGACCACCAATGTAATGGAGGATTCTACACTGATCACCGATGCAATGGAGGATTCTACACTGATTCTACACTGACCACCAAACAATTAGAGGATTCTACACTGACCACCAATGTAATGGAGGATTCTACACTGACCACCAATGTAATGGAGGATTCTACACTGACCACCAATGTAATGAAGGATTCTAAACTGACTACCAATATAATGGAGGATTCTACACTGACCTCCAAAGTAATGGAGGATTCTACACTGACCACCAATATAATGGAGGATTCTACACTGACCACCAAAGTAATGGAGGATTCTACACTGATCACCAATGTAATGAAGGATTTTACACTGACCACCAATGTAATGAAGGATTCTACACTGACCACCAATGTAATGGAGGATTCTACACTGATCACCAATGTAATGGAGGATGCTACACTCACCACCAATGTAATGAAGGATTCTACACTGACCACCAAAGTAATGGAGGATTCTACACTGACCACCAAAGTAATGGAGGATTCTACACTGATCACCAATGTATTGAAGAATTCTACACTGACCATCAAAGTAATAGAGGATTCTACACTGACCACCAATGTAATGAGGCATTTCCACTGACCATCAAATGGCAATTTCTACAATGACCACCAATATAAATTGGGAACATCCACTAATCACCAGTGTAATTGGTGATTTATGCTTACCAACAATATAAGGGCGATTCTACACTGACCATCAAAGTAATGAGATATTTATACTGAACGCCAATGTAGAAGGTAGAGGGTAGTTTTACACTGATCACCAATGCATTGGAGGAGTTACACTGACCACCAATGGAAGGATGATTCTACATTGACCAACACAGAGCAGGTGAGTATAACAAGTTTGTTATTTTAGTTTTTAGGAATCGGCTTTTAAAACGCTTAAATTAGACACCAAAAGATGGCCAAAAAACCCTCCTCTACACAAAGAAGGCAGCATACAGAAGGAGAAAGTGTAAAATAGAGAGCTTACAGTTCAGGTTACATTAAGAAGCAGTCTGTGGAATAGGGAACATACAGAACAACAATCATTAAGAGGTGATGTGGAACAAGAATTGTGCCGTGCAAACAGGTTGAGGCAATTTGAAACAGGACATTACTGTGCATCATACAGAATTACATTTTGTGGATCAGGAACTGTACAGTGCAGCAAACAGTGCAACAAGCAGAACTGATTGCACTATTATTATGGGATTGAATAAGACAAAAAGCAACTGTTAGAAAGCCTTAAAGAACTTTTTTGGAATTGCAAATTGAATCAGTAACATGTAAACCTGTTGTTGGGTTATGATTATACAAGTGGTTAACTATTCTTAACAAGCAGTAAATGGGCATTTAAACAAGCCCTCACCAATCTCTATAACTCCACTCACTTCAAAATTCACAGTAAAAGCACTGAGGTCATCCTCTCAGAAAGCTCAGCTCAACCTCTTCCAGGCCTTCAGCAGTTTATCTGTGTCACAGATTTGACAGAACCAGGATTTACATTTCAAAGCTTCACCTTTTGCTGGTTGAATTTAGTAAATACATTTCTTTGGAAAAACATCATGATGTGATATTCTTTAGGGGTGACCTCCTCTGGGTAAGGGCTGTGTTCTTGCTTATATGGGTAGCGGAAAAGTGACCTATAAAAAGGGGTGCAGGGTTGGAATTCAAGAGAAAATAGTCCTTATCTTTAGTAGGAGAGTATTAGGGACTGCATTTAAGGAAATGTTTTCATATTATTGGCAAAAAATACATTCACGGCATGATACATATTTAAAAAAACAAAGCACATCATCTTTTTAAAAGTTCCAATATTAGCTTCAGAGTTTTGCTCATAGCTGCAAGACCTGGGGTTTTCCTGCAGTTTATCTAGATGACAGTTAATAATGTTTCAAGCCATATATTTTGTACTTTGCTTATCATGATTTGTTGAGTTCCTGCAAGATGATCTTATGTTTAGGCATTTAGGCGCTGAATTTCACTCAGAGTATTATTCATTCACTTTGACATTCATTGTTCTTTACTTAGTTTGGTTTAGCTTGAGATATATATATATATATATATATATATATATATATATACACTTTTGCAACTATGCCTTTTAATGAAAAACAGAGTTTACCCTCTCTCTAAAGATTATATTATTCTTATAATAATAATGACTAAAAATATTTGCTCAGAGAAATCAAATGCACATTGATGCCAAGAGACCACCCAGAGTGTTTACTGATTACACTATTATTTGCATCTTTGCCATCCACAAGATTTCAATAATATATTTTAATAAGCAAATGCAAAGCAAAGTGTGTTTAATCATAAGGCAAAATACCTTTTGCAAACCACATATGGTTATTGGTATTTGTCTCCTATACTTGTAATATAAAATGTTTATAGTAATAATAATATTAAGCAGCATTAACTGTTCTTGAAAACCTGGACACAATTACAAAATCATTTTTACTGCTTTCTGCGGTGGGATGCATTTTTATCGTGAGAAACTGTAAAAGTATACGAATAGTCTTTCTTTAAAAAGATAGTGTGCTATAACCCACAACAACTAAACGCCAATGAAAATAGGCATTTATTATTCTGAAAGCTTTAAATTGATGTAAGATAAAACATCATTGGTTGCTATATGGTATTGCCATTTGAACATTACAGTTGCTCTCTGAACTGCTTTATTATTAAGCTAACAATAACAAGTTCCTTCATAAATATAATCTAATTTACCAGCCCATAGTGAGACACTAAATGAAAAGATCTAAGAATCAGCATGGTCTAGACCCGAACTTCAATATGTCACAATTGCAATGTGCTCGCCTATCCCCCTTACGCCGTTCAGACTTTAGATCAGTGTAGAACCTGGTCAGCAGATACAGGAAAGTCTTCCATCTCAAAATTTCTTTGTAGCTCTTTGCACTGTTCATGGGACATGTCACAACTGTTCTCTACTCTATCTAAAATAAATGTTTTAAAGTTTTGGCTTTATATAACGTTCTCCCTTCCTAGCTTTATATGCACACCTTTCCTTTGTCCTCCTACCACCCACCTGTCTATTCAGCCTAAGAGAGAGAAGAGAGGAAGCCCTGCGTAAGCTCCAAGTAATGACTTAGAACTTACACAGGGCTAAAGACTCTATTTCTACCCCATAGAACAGTGCTGCGTGCCTAAGCAGCCAGTCACAAAGGACCAGCCTTCAGACAGGGGACAAGAGAGGTGAGTCAAGTGCTCCCCTACATATGGCCAAATGGAGCAACAGGAGAGCAAAGGAAAGGTCAGTAAGTGCAGCTAGGGAAGGCAGCAGTTTTGCATGGGCAAAACACAAGTTCTTCTAAGGCTGTTTTATGCAAAATATGAGCAAGTAAAATTAGGAAATGTTTAAAACCTAAAATATATACCAGATCCAGATCTACTTAACTGCTCTTTAGCCCCTCCCATTTGTTTTTGATCCAAGGGACCAAAATCAGTCCCTCCTATGCACATACGGCAGATTTTATGAACCTACACTTTACCTCCACTGCATAACAAGCAGACATATATACTGTATATTTCACACCAGCTAACACATTTAGTACATGTGTCCAACAATGTCCTGCAGGGCTTTGCCCATTTTGCACAATGTTAGATCTCCTTTATTGCAAAACACTGCGGCACTGTGACATACAAATGTAGTTACATGCTAGAGCAACTTCCCTTGAATTAGGAAGTATTACAAAAAAAAGTCTATAGCTAAGGTTGTAAAATATATGAATGAGAGCGTCAATAATAAAGAAATAGAAAATTGACTGAAATTTTCTATCCTATGAAATCTCTTGGGACTCAGGTATTTAGAGTGAACTGTGCACGCCCCACACATGCAAATTTTATCACATCATGCCACACCAAGATTTATGAAACCTGTCTATTTTGGAAGTAATGAATGTACAGATTGTTGCATTTACAGTATATGGTAATCTGAAATTCTGAATTATTTAGAAACCATATAAATATTATTTGTGTTGACATATCGGTATCAGACAGGAGCTTATTCTGCTATAAAGGGTAAGTACAAATAAACACAATGTTTACTTTTTGTCTCGCTCCAGCCATAAAGCAGATTGTTTTTTCAAGGAGGGGCATTAAAAAAGCTTACAAAAAATCCCCCCCCCCCCAAACTGCATCTTTACCTAGTTATTGTAGCCATGGTCTGCCACAATGCTTACCTCCTGCTGGTCTGCAGTAGAACCCCCTATTCAACTTCTGTTGCAGCCATCTTCTGAGGCAGATGCACGAGCCACAATTGCAAGAACATGGGACACATGCAGCTGGAGAGGTCGCTTAGGTAATTGTGCAGGGTTTTTGTTAAAAAAAAAAAAATGTTTATTGTTGTTAACGGTACACTACAAGTAATGGTCCATAAAACAAAGTTTGCAAAACCATGAAAAATTGCATACGGTGGCATCAAACATTTCATGAGGCAACATCAGCATAAGGTACATCTCTAATACAAAAAGATAGAAATATTGAAGTGACATCCATCTGTACAGATTGGCACACAAACAATAAAATGACAATTTAAACAAAATAGTGCCTTAAAAGGCTATGGCAGTGCCAGGGATACAGTGAGAGAATAGCTCTAACAGAGCACCCAAAAATTGCATTAAAGGTTGGGAAAAACTCGCTCAATACCAGCAACGGATACCATTAAGTACACTTAAGTTTCTGCAGATTGTAAACATCTGTCCCACATCTTGTTATATGTATTAGAACAGCCCCTTTTGACATATAACTTTCTTAAAATGAAAAGAGTTGTTCACTTCTGCTATCCAGGCCATTAGAGTTGGGGGCAAATCCTGAATCCATTCACGAGCCACCAAACAGCGCCTGATGAAGAAATGTGAGCGTGTATTTATCCATATAACGATTGGGAAATAAACCCAGTAGACATTGCTTGGGATCCAAGGATAGTGAAGAGCCCATACAGTCATGTAGAAACTGGATGATCTGGCCCAAAATCCCTGAATACGAGGGCAATACCAAATTATGTTACTAAACATACCAGACCAGAAGCAATCAAACATTTAGGGAACAAAGGACTGCAAGGTAAAAAAAAATGTAGCTAGTCGCACAGGAGTGATACATGCTCTATGGACAATATACATTTGCGTAAGACAGTCAGATATTTTTGGGGACACCAATTTACAGGCCTCCAACACTTCACCCCAGTCCTCAACATCTATGACTCCAGTATCGCCCTCCCAATGGGTCTTAAGAGAGTAGGCAGCCAGGGTAAGCAAAATATTATAAAACTTAGATATCAATTTACGTGGCTCATCACTATAAATTACCTGCAGAGCATCTACTATTGATAAGTTAGGGAGTTGGCCGGCAAATTGAGTGTGGAGAGCATGCTTAACCTTGTAATTAAATAAAAAAAAGCCTTTTTTTTTTACCCAAACTCTATAAATATGAATTATACACTTGCTTTTTTATAACTTTATTCTATTTTCGAGTATTTAGTTTCACTAAGAAGCTTGGCTTTGATAGATTTCTAACATCCACAAGTTGATACTTTTCACTGACATAAAATGCTAGCAAAGTGCACTTATGCCATCCATATTCACATGACTGATGCTTTAAGATATATTTATCAAAAAAAGATGAATGTGTTGGTGTCACCTTTCTTAGTTTCCACAAGCTTGCAAACTCATTTTCATTTCCGTGTCCATAAAATCCACAAACCTGTGTTGTACATGTATCTTTTTCACACAGTAATTGATATATTGCAGACAGGAGTCTGTGTGCCTCATACCATTATCCCTATGACAGAATGATTCATGATTGTGGAATTTAACACCAAACCTGGATCAGTTATATCAAAAGAGAGCTCAAATTATTAGTAGGAATTGTTTATGCTATGGCTGGACATTTAAGAGAAAAAGTATAAGGAAATTAACAAAATCTATTAATTAGTTAGGTCAATTAATTCGCAAAAGTACTCCCAAATATACTTTCCACAAGAATTATATTAATTAATTATTGCTTTGATGGTGTTACAGTGAATCCATTTTCAGTTTGTACGTTCAGTAAAATAAGAATTTCAAAGTGTATATAAAGTCAAAATTCTAATTTCAGTTTTGGAAGGAGTGTGGAAGGGTTAGAAGCTCTGTTGGATTTTTAATACTGTCTCCACCAAGGGATTACCTCTATCCAATTTTCCTACTTATTGCTGTCATTGGAACTCAAAAACAGCAATACAGATGAAATCTTCCAATGTCTTCCAATTGGGACACTTCTTCTCCGGAGATTACTGCATAAGTAATGCACTGCATAAATTGTTGGCGCTATATACAGTAAATACCTATAATAAATAAATAAATGAAAATGGATTTCCCTAACTTTGTAGAGATTACTTTCTGTTCTTTTTACTGGGCAGGGAGGGAAGGTAAATCTCCCTAATGGGAAACAAATAGCAAAAAAAAAAAAAAAACTGGCAGAATTTTAAACTCTCCCCTACTCCATCTAGATACACTTTATGATAAGCTGCTAGCTTTGTGCCCCTAAACTGAAAGTAATGATACAAGAATTGCGAGCTGTACCCATCCTGTAGTTTGATCTGCACGCTGTATACATAATAGTGCTGTTGTGTACTTAAATAACACGAGTATAATACTGTTGCCTATGTGTTCATTGCTTTGATTAAATGGTTTAATGTTGTGCCTTTTTTCGGGTTTCTATAGTTTACATTTGCTTTTATGATTAGAGAGTCTAAGGAACAATATTAAATCAAGGTGTACACCAAATCCCACATGCTAAATCCCCCTTATAATAGAAATGTATTGCACAGGATGAGTGCAGCTTTACTTAAAGTGTTACTAAACCCAGGACCCTGCATTCACTATATCTGGTCTCCCACAGTACACAAAAGATGGAAATGCAAAAGTTCTAGTAAATTTAAAATGCTAAATACCTTTTTCTCATAGGCAGTTAGAGCAGTCTTGTGACTTCTATCAGTGCCTGTTTAAAGCTTGTAGGAGGAGTTTTCATTCTTCTCTGACTGTCCTATGAGTCTGCAGGACCCCTGACCCTCTGTCTGGACAGTGCTGATTGGCCCTGTGCTGATCACATGCACTCTCCCAAGAAAAAAAAAGCTCTTAGCAATACACACCAAACAGAGCATGTGAAGCTTGTTCCCTAGCCTCTAGTCTATTAGGAGATGGTTTGAGGACTGTGGAAGAAGGGGAGGATCAGAGAAGCCAGGATCAAACAGCCTTTTTACATAATACCCCTTAGGTTCTACAATGAGTATAACAAGCATGCTTTACTTCATATACAGACTAATTTTACTGTTGTGGGTTTAGTAACACTTTAATGTAGGGGAGCACTTTGCTTGGCACAAGCAGAGTATAAGTATTTAAAGTGATTGTAAAGTCTCAGTTTTTTTTTCGTTAAAAATAACAAACATGTTATACTTATCTTCTTGTGCAGTTGGTTTTGCACAGGGCAGCCCAGATCCTTCTCTTCTCGGGTCCTTCTTCAATGCTCCTAGTCCCTCCCTCCTGTTGAGTGCCCCCACAGCAAGCAGCCTGCGATGGGGGCACCCAAGCTGAGCTACAGCTCTGTGTGTCCATTTAGACACAAAGCCATTGTCACGCCTCCCATAGCTGAGTCTAAGGTGTAAAGGGGTCACCGTGGTGGAAGACGCATGCTAACCTGAGGTGCGTAGTCTAAACGCCAACCGGTGTTCACCAGAGCTCCTGATGGTGGAGATGTACTTCGCTGCTTGTTGGCACCAGGTGGTGGTCCTCAGGGTCACCCCGTCATGAGGTAAGCGAGTTCAGATCTGGGAGCGGAGGAACAGATAGGGAATAGACGGAAGCGTAGTCACATAAAAGTCGTCAGCCAATGGGAATCGAGAGTCAGGAAGATCTTTAGCCAAAAGGGAAATCGAGAGCCAGGAAGGTCATCAGCCAAAGCCAGGTCATGCACGGGGGAACACGGAAAACAGAAGAAAGCAAGTAGAGATGCACCTTGAAGCACAAACACATGAGCAAAGGACTGCAAGCCAACAGGTGATATATATATCCTGTGTGCAACCTCATCACTAAGCGATGCCCAGGAAGCAGCAGAAAGTGATGAAGCAATCAGAGTCTATAAAAGACAGCAGTCAGCACATGTCCAAGATGGCTGCAGACTGGAAGGCAAGGTAAGCCATGGCCTGGCTTTAAATGACAGCAGTGGGAGTCAGTGGTGTCACTGCTGTGTCTCAGCCAATCAGGAGGGAGAGTCTTAATGCATAGAATACAATAAGATAAAAAAAAACTTCTGACTTTACAACCACTTTAAGATATTTTCATTGACTTTCACAAATTTTGGAATCACAGTGATTTAGGAATTGTTCTTTTTAAGCCCCGGTTCACATTTGTGCGATTGCGGAGATCGCATGTAATTCGGAGCGTACTGCTCCTAAATTACATGCGATCTCATGTGCAGTGCGAATTTCAGCCATACACTTTGTATGGCTGAATTTGCACCGCATCCGCACTAAATTTAGCACATGAGGCTTTTTTTTATTCGCAGCGGAATCGGATCGCATAGTGGTTCACACTAGTGCGATCCGATTCTGTGCGAACTTGCAGATCGCACTGCGATATGCGATCGCAACTGGGGGTGTCGTTAACTTTTAATTGACACCCCCTGCGTATTGCATGTGGCAGTGTGAACTGTCAGAGGTGCGGATGCGATGCGGGATCACGTTGCATATTCGCAGCGTTCCAGCATTGCACAAATGTGAACCGGCACTTACACACTGAGTTTTTTTAATTGTATTGTTTTTCAAACATGAATTTTGTATGTTTATATAATTTTGTACAACACAATATTTGTTTGTTTTCCGCTGGTTATTCATCGCACAGGAACACATGTTATATCATAAACCAGAGAAAATTTCCCAGCACACTTACCATCTAGCCTGCAAAAAACAAAAATTTACCCTGCCTAACAATTCACGTTAAAAAAACAGAGGGTTTAGTTACACACATTTGCAAACATACTGTATGTGAAAGCTGCAGTACCTCACCAGGGCTCCTCTGTATTCTGCAGTCCTAAATCTATATTTTTTTAAAGTCACCAAGTTGGAGCCGGCATATATATATATATATATATATATATATAATATATATATAATAATGGATAGATTAGGGCAGGTTTTCCTGGAGGGAGCCCACCCCTCCTTAAAAGCACAGGGACCCACTGGTTACCCAGCAAGAGCGCAATGGCAGCTGATGGCATCCAATGTGTCCCTATGCCAAATTTAGTGAACAGCTGTAAAAATAAGTGGCAAGTACCCCAATTTATAACCAGCCTTTGCAGTAAGGGCACATCCCAGCATACTTACAAGCTAGACTGCAAAAAAAAAACAAATTGACAAAACTATAAAGTTAGGACCGCAGCATACAATGGAGTCTTGGTGAGGCACTGCGGCTTTCACATACATGTGCAACTGTGTGCAACTAAACCTCTTGTTTTTAACGTGAGTTGCTAGACAGGGACAATTTGTTTTTGTTTTTTTCAGGCTAGCTGATAAGCGTGCTGGGAAATGTCCTGTTTGTGATGTGCAAAGCCCTACTATCTGCACCTTACTGCAAAGCTGGTTATATATTGGGGTAGTTTCTACTTATCTGCACAACTTGTGCAATTGTTGTATCACTATCATTTATTGTCTATGCTATACAGTGAAAGGGACAAGGTCATCTATCGCCCAAGGCGAGCATGCCAAATTGCGCCCCCCCCCCCCCAAAACAAAATTGAGCACTAATCTGCATGCTCAACCATAAGCTTAAATTTCCCTTCTTCCAGTACAAATCTACCCCCTGCCACCACCCCAAATTCTCCTTCTCAATACAAACCCCCTCCCCCAATCTCTATGTGGTGCTCCCCCCCCCACCTCACATGATACCACAGTGCCCAGGGCAAACACCACTCCTGCCCACCCCTTTTCCCGGCCCTGATGCTATAGGCTACCCTATAGGATCTATTTATGAACATTTTTACACAGGATTCAAACATTTTCCAATTGAATCTAATTAGAAAATGTGTAAATCTTGAGTGAAAGATTTGTGAATGTCGTGTGAAGGATCTATAAGTAGACCCCTATATCTATAATAAACTTTTTTAAGGAGTAACCCCACTTTTGTAGTGAAAAAACAATCCCCTCTGGGTTATCAATGTACATTGCAAGGATTGTACTTTTTTGCTCCTGGTTTGAAGAAAAAGCTGTGAACCTGAAAGGTTGTGACTTCATCATTATTAATCAGCTGATGCATATAACAGTTTTCTAATTAGAATGGGCGCAGTGTCAGCATCCCTTTAGAAGCAATTATCCCTCAGCAAAAAATATACTTTTATTTCAGACAGTGCCTAAAATCTGTGAGCCAAACATACAAACACGAAAGGAAGAAATTACATTTCTGGGGTTATTATGTCCACCAAATGGGTACAGAACACCTCCGGGTTGCCATATTGCACTGAATTTACAGAAAACTACCGTGCTGCAAATTGAAAAGGAAAAGTCATTTTAATAACATTCAATTAAAGAATGCCTTGTGTAGCTTTTTTTTTCCACAAAAGTGGAGGTGCCCTTTCAAATAAATTTCAAATAATATTGAGTTTCTTTTGGTGCTTATTAAGTGGCTCTGAAGAACCCAGTTTGATTAGTGAATATGTTATCCAAGACAGCTTCAGCTGCCCAATCATGGATTAATGAAATAAGGGGCTGCTGTAGACTGCCTTCTCATAAATGCCAACAACCCTGCAGACACCTTTCTCTGTAAAGCAGGAGATACTTAAAATAGAAGTTCTTTGTACCACTAAACACAGGGCAGTATCTCTGCCTAGCCAACTTAGGCCATGGTCTAGGGTGCTAGAGGTGCCAAGGTGGTAATCAGCCACAAACATATTATGCTGCTGACTGTTAGAAGCACTTCCCACTATATAAATAAATAGCTAGGTCCTTTTTATTGCTATAGTGCATTTCATTTTTTTCAGTTGTGTGTTTTGTGTATTGTATAGTTAAAGTTCACTTATCCTGTGCTCAAACACCTAGAAAGCAACAGTTTGCCATACTCAGTATTGACACAGAAGAAAGAGCAAATTTTTATTCTGCCTCACCACTTTCAGCATTGGATGACTTGTGTGGTTATAAGATCTGATCTTGTTATAGTGATATCGGGGTTAATAAATTGACTAGATTTACTAAATCCAGCACTGAATAAAAAACAGTTGAAATAAAATAAAAAGAGGAACTACAGGGTATGTTCATGGTTCAGTAGGCAGCAGAAACATATGAGCATTTTATTGTTTAGGAGGTGCTAATCACTTGTTTGATACTAGGCATCATAAACAGTCAGCATTACTATTACAAGTAATTGCCACTTCTTTTGCTATATAGGGTTATATTAGAAAAATAGTAAAAATAATAATGTTAAAATAATCTGCCTAGAACAAGAATCAAGTATAAGCCACTTTACTGGAGTTTTAATTATTATAATATAATATAATATAATATAATATACAAACCCAATTACAAAAAAGTTGGGACATTCTCCAAATTATGAATAAAAACAGAATGCAATGATACGGACGTTTCAAATTTCAATATTTTATTCAGAATACAACATAGATGACATATCAAATGTTTAAACTGAGAAAATGAATCATTTTAAGGGAAAAATAAGTTGATTTTAAATTTCATGGCATCAACACATCTCAAAAAAGTTGGGACAAGGCCATGTTTACCACTGTGTGGCTTCCCCTCTTCTTTTTATAACAGTCTGCAAACGTCTGGGGACTGAGGAGACAAGTTGCTCAAGTTAAAGAATAGGAAAGTTTTCTCATTCTTGTCTAATACAGGCTTCTAGTTGCTCAACTGTCTTAGGTCTTCTTTGTTGCATGTTCCTCTTTATGATGCACCAAATGTTTTCTATGGGTGAAAGATCTGGACTGCAGGCTGGCCGTTTCAGTATCCGGATCCATCTTCTACGCGGCCATGATGTTATAATTGATGCAGTATGTGGTCTGGCATTGTCATGTTGGAAAATGCAAGGTCTTCCCTGAAAGAGACGACGTCTGGATGGGAGCATATGTTGTTCTAGAACTTGGATATATCTTTCAGCATTGATGGTGCCTTTCCAGATGTGTAAGCTGCCCATGCCCCACGCACTCATGCAACCCCATACCATCAGAGATGCAGGCTTCTGAACTGAGCTCTGAGAACAACTTGGGTTGTCCTTGTCCTCTTTAGTCCGGATGACATGGCGTCCCAGTTTTCCAAAAAGAACTTCAAATTTTGATTCGGCTGGCCACAGAAAAGTGTTCCACTTTGCCACAGTTCATTTTAAATGAGCCTTGGCCCAGAGAAAATGCCTGCGCTTCTGGATCATGTTTAGATATGGCTTCTTTTTTGGCCTATCGAGTTTTAGCCGGCAACGGAAAATGGCACGGTGGATTGTGTTCACCGACAATGTTTTCTGGAAGTATTCCTGAGCCCATGTTGTGATTTCCATTACAGTAGCATTCCTATATGTGATGCAGTGCCCGAAGATCACGGGCATCCAGTATTGTTTTCCGGCCTTGACCCTTACGCACAGAGATTGTTCCAGATTCTCTGAATCTTTGGATGATATTATGCACTGTAGATGATGATAACTTCAAACTCTTTGCAATTTTTTTCTGAGAAACTCCTTTCTGATATTGCTCCACTATTTTTCGCCGCAGCATTGAGGGAAATGGTGATCCTCTGCCCATCTTGACTTCTGAGAGACACTGCCACTCTGAGAGGCTCTTTTTATACCCAATCATGTTGCCAATTGACCTAATAAGTTGCAAATTGGTCCTCCAGCTGTTCCTTATATGTACATTTAACTTTTTCGGCCTCTTATTGCTACCTGTCCCAACTCTTTTGGAATGTGTAGCTCTCATGAAATCCAAAATGAGTCAATATTTGGCATGACATTTCAAAATGTCTCACTTTCAACATTTGATATGTTATCTATATTATACTGTGAATAAAATATAAGTTTATGAGATTTGTAAATTAGTCCATTTCTTTTTTACTCACAATTTGTACAGTGTCCCAAATTTTTTGGAATCGGGTTTGTAATATAATATGATATAACATAATATAATATAATATAAAATAATACCAGGAAGAATATTGTTTTTATTGAAAATTAGGATTTTCATCCAAAGTCACATTTTTACTGCCCTACCAATATAATTTATTCTTAAAGGAAACCTGACTGTAATTGATTACCATTGCTGAACTTTCATTTTGAAAATGCTAGTTGTCTGGCTGTCATGCCTACTTAAAGACTTCACAACTTTCTGAGTCACAGCAATAAAACAAGGATACAGATGAACAGCTCTGACATCACTGACTAATGCTTGTTCCAGGTAAGTACATTAAAGTATTGAAGTATATTTGAAACGTACCTTGTAAAACAACCCATGCAGTTTAAAATATTAATGCAAGGCAAAACGTGTATGCATACGAAAACCATTATAAAAGTTTTTTCTTTTAGATGTGATCACATGACTTCTGTTCTCAACTGCATAAGGAACTTAGAGTGATGGGGGTAGAGCTTGCTGAGGGGTGTGTCATCATGAGGCAAAGAAACAGCAGTACACTTATCTTCCCAGTAAAGAACTGTGCAGGTGGAGAGTCAGCAGAAGTCTGACCACTGGAAGACAGGTAGGCTGTGCTCCAAAGTAGAATGCAAAGTGGAATTGGTGTGCTTCCATGCCTAGCTTGATCAGTTTGAAACAGGAAAGCAGGTATTTCACACAAAGGAAGCAATGCAAATTGAACAGGATACAAGTACATAATAACACAGACAAATATCGTACACATATCAGAAATATGAATTGTAGGGGTAACACACACTTTAAGGCCAAAGCCAATCAGACAGCTAATACTTCATCAGAAGGTCAGCAAAGACATTCTAGTTCCATTTTAACCACTTTCGGATCGCCCGCGGAAGTTTTACTGCGGCAGGCAGCCCCTCCTGCGTGAACTGACATAGTACTACCTCGGTCGCACGCCTGGTGCTAGGGGGGGAGCGCGCGCTGCTGCCGGTGTGCTCCCACCCCCACTAGCCAGCGGGGATGCAGATGCATGGGGCCGGCGGCAACGATTGCCGCCAGCCACCCGCAATTTCTCCCCACAGAGAGAGAAGGATGGGCAGCTGTTGTAAACACAGCTGACTGTTCTCTCTGGAATGATCACCTTCTATATAGGATCACAGGTCTCTATGGTCATTTCAAAAGCCCATCCCTGCACAGTTAGTAAACACTCCCCTAGGCTTACATTTAACCCGTTGATCACCCACTAGGTTAACCCCTTCCCTGCCAATGTCATTATTACAGTAACAGCGCATATTTTTAGCACTGATTACTATAGTAATGTCACTGGTCCCCCCAAAGGTGTAAAAAATGTCAGTTAGGGGTCCGATCTGTCCCCCGCAATGTCACAGTCCCGCTAAAAATTGCAGATCGCCACCATTACTAGTAAAAAAAAATAAATAAATAAAAATTACATAAATCTTTCTCCTAGCTTGTAGACGCGATAACTTCCAAAACCAATCAAAATACGCTTGTTGGGATTTTTGTTTTTACCAAAAATATGTAGCAGAATACAAATTGGCCTAAGAGGGTAAAAAAATTCGATTTTTAATTTTTTTTTTTTGGGAATGTTATATAGCAGAATGTGAAAAATATTGTATATTTTTCAGAATTGTCGCTGTTTTTTTGTTTATAGCGCAAAAATTTAAAATCGCACAGGTGATCAAATACCACCAAAAAGAAAGCTCTATTTGTGGGGAAAAAAGAGCATCAATTTTATTTGGGTACAGCATCGCACGACCGCGCAATTTTCCATTAAAGCGCAGTGCCGAATCACAAAAAATGGCCTGGTCATTAGGAGGCAAATCCTTCCGGTCCAGAACTGGTTAACCCTCCTCTTATGTTAGAATTCTGTTACTATCCATGATGTTAGGGTCGGTTTTGACCCGTGTTTTAAATCAGCCATAAAATACCCTCTGAATAATTATTTATCATCAAATTTGTTTCTTACCTCTTGGTTACCTTGTTAGGCTTCTTTATCCTTGAAAAGATTGGTTTTAATATTTTTGGTGTGACCCCTTAGACCTTTCTTTTGATAGCATACCTCTCATTTTCAAATTTAAAAAATGGTAAAATAAAGTCAGCAACTCTGAAATGTATTTGTCCTATGTTTCTTCACTTTATTTAGAGAACCAGACAAGCAGGAAAAGAGATAGGCCCCTCCCTAACTACAGCTCACAGGGTTGAGAGGGGATTGGCTGTCAGTGTTACTAAGCAGAGAGAGTGTTTATGATTTCAGTTTTGGAACTTATTAGTGTCCTAAAATCCTATATTATAACTGGGTCAGAATTGACCCTAACACCATAAACATCTTAATTTTCACCACAGTATTTTATAATTTAGTGAAAAGGATTCTTTTTCTATTACATTGTTTAAATAGAGGTTCCTGACAAAGTAAAAAAATCTTGATGCAATAAACAAATTTATGTGATACTTATAGACATTCAAAACCTAAAAACGGGTCGGTTCTGACCCTAACATAAGAGGAGGGTTAAATTAATAAATTCCCTTTTGCCTAGAAACTATAGTTATGTTGGTAATTCATTCTGTACATTTTCAAGCAGCACTTTGAAAAGATGACCGTAAAGTTTGCTTTTTCTTAAGCATTTGGCATTTTATGCATTGGCTCTGAGGGCAATAGAAATAGCTGCAGTCTTGCAGCCATAAAAATGTGCCATCGCTTGCCCAGCAGTCCGTGTTCTGTTTGCCCTTTTGTAAGGACATAGGAGGTAGCTGACAATCACTGCTCGCTTACCTCCAATCTGCATTCACTTATGAAAGGATTAAGCAAAATTGGATTCCATCAAATGCTATAAATTATACAATACGTTTTCATCTGCATAAATGTAGATTTATTTACAGCAAAGAGTGAATATAAAGCATGTATTTCAAGCAATAAATTATACCGAATAGACATTATATGAAATGAATGTGCAAAGTGCTCTTATAATGTTTTGGTAAATGGAGACATCTTAAATATCTCACAACACATTTTTGATATATTAAATATGGCTGGATGACATTTCATGAAACAAATGTAAATTATTTCCTGCCAACTAGAATGAATTCAGCCCTGAACTTTTTTGTACGTCCTGTCAATCTGAAAGTTTTCACATACTTAAAATCATTCATTTAGATAAAAGCAACATATCAGAAATAAGTATTTTTGTCTGGTTTTATGCAAAAAATAATAATTTTATTAATACCAAAATTAGCAAAGGAAAAGAGAACAAACTTAGCACATTTAAAGCTTGTGAATATACCTAAACACTCTGCCTTGTATTAACCCCCAAAAATATATATATTACAAACATATTATAAAGCATTTTACAGGCAATATTAAAATATCAACATCAGTCCTTGTCCCAAAACAGTGTACAATCTCAAAACCCTAAAAAAATGCTCTGTCAGCACTTAATGGTGAAAACAGCCACATGCAATAGGTGCAGACATACAAAAAGGCATTAAACACAAATGAAACAGAGATTGCAGCGCTCAATATATATGAACACCCTAAGTGATCTAACAAAAGTCCAAAATTAAAAAAACACACTTAAACAAGCATTCAGAAGGTATCTTGTGCAAAGTGATAAAATAACTCATCCACAGTGGTCCACCACCAGTGTGACTATAACACCAAGTGTCGTCTCTACCATAAGCAGGAATCCGCACTCACCAGATGTAGTTGCTGTCTAGAACAGTGTTTCTCAACTCCGGTCCTCAGGGCACACTAACAGGCCAGGTTTGCAAGAAAACTGAAATACATCACAGGTGATATCATTTGCTGCTCAGTGATTGCAGTATTCTAGTCTGCATCTCCCCAAGGTAATACCTAAAATCTGGCCTGTTAGTGTGCCCTGAGGACCGGAGTTGAGAAACACTGGTCTAGAATATAGAACAGCAAATCTCACATATTACAGGGTCTAAGCCATGAGATGAAAGCCGTTATTCCATCCATAAAACCATGGATAACACCCATTCAAAAAACCTTGTTTACTTTGATTCATCACCTGAGGTCCTGTCGCCATTCTGGTTAAGACTGGCAACTTATTATGTAAGTGTCTTAAACCACTTATGTATTATGTAAGTGTCTTAAACCACTTATGTATCATGTAAGTGTCTTAAACCACTTGTTTGATGCCTAAGATCCTGCTGCCATTCTTATTGTGGAGCGGCGGCTACATGTGTAAGTGCCATTAGCATCCCTTGTTTTTAATGTTTTTATATGCCTGGACACCAATAAATACTGCAATACTTTGTTATTGGCGATTCATTTCTTGGATGAGATGTGCTGAGCATTAGAGCATTTCTAAGATTACTAGACAGAGTCTTCTGGAACATAACATACATATCTGAGCATATTTAAAGATCATTAAAGAGACAATCTTCTGGAATGGGAGTCGTCTGAGGTTCTGTGGACGGAACAACGGCTTTCATCTCATGGCTTAGACCCTGTAATATGGGAGATTTACTGTTCTATATTCTAGACAGCAACTACATCTGGTGAGTGCGGATTTCTGCTTATGGTGGAGGCGACACTAGGTGTTATGATCACATTGGTAGGGCACCGCCGTGGATACGTTATTTTATCTCCTTGCACAAGATTCATTCTGGACTCTTTTTTAAGTGTTTTTTTTTTTATTTTGGACTTTTGTTAGATCATTTAGGGTGTTCATATATATTGAGCGCAGTAATCTTTGTTTCAGTTCAATCTCAAAACCCTGCCATTGTCATAAAGATGCACATACACTAGGTCCTTTGGAAAGAAAAAATAAATCTGCCAGCATGTTTTGAACTGTAGAAAGTAATTGCATGTAAGAACATGTAAACATGAGGTGACCATAGCAACCTACAGTAAGGCAGTACAACATGCAGGAGCTGAAGCAGGGTTCCACACCTGCCAGGCCATGGTGCTAATTGAAAAACAGGGCTTGATGTGGCTGCTGCTAGTATTAGTCCTTGAGGTTTGAAGAAAGCTAGGACCTTGGATAAACATATCTAATTGCTAACACTGGGAGGGTTTCCATACTGCTTTATAAGTGCATTTTTTGCAGCAACTGGTGTTAAAATCCTCCATTTATCTGCAAAGCTTATGAAGGATTGGTATTTAATATGTCATCATAGTGTTAACTAAAATAGGGTCACTATTTTGCCCTAAGTTACTATATAGCATTGCCTGCTATATCTATTTATCATATAACCTAGTTAGTCTATATTTTCCAGAAGGCAACTCCACAATGGTGAGATATTACACAGTGAGATAATGACAAGAGAAGTGTGATGTATGAGTTATTATTCTTTGTGTTCTCCATCCTCTGATCCTTCAGTTGAAATGCCTAATTTAAGCTTCGTTTGATGGCTTGCATGACTTGCAACCTTGTTTCAGTCTCCTCAAGTATCAGAGTCTTTCTTTGTAAACTTTTTATGGCTAGTAGGATTAATCAGGTGGTGTCTACACAGAAAATCTTAAACCCAGGGTTCTCACTTTCATATAAATATGAATTCTGTATCCTATGAGTTCTTTTGTAAAAGATCTCAGAAAAAATGTATAAAAACAAAATAATAAAATGTTATGTAAATGATGCATATTAGCAAGTTTATCACTTAAGCCTCGTACACACGCAACGATTGTTGGCCGTGAATTTTCGGCCAACGTCCGATCGGCCGATTGTCGGCTTGTTAGTATGATGCTTCCGACAACCAACTGCGACTTTTCGGCCGAACAAAATCTGGTGTGCATGCTATAAAATTTTTGTTGGCCGTCAACATAACGGCCGATTGTTCTTCAGTCAGTACAGATTTCGGCAGACAAAAATGTGATGAGCAAGACTGGGCATGCTCAGAGAAGAAAAAACACACGGAAAGTAAACCAGAACATGACATCACTTCTGAAGTTGGTTTTTGTTGGCCGATAAAATTCGTGTGCAGTCTAGAGCACATTTCAACCAACACAACAACACTGGACAAAAGACGGCCGATCGGTCGGCCAACAATCGGTGCGTGTGTACGAGGCTTTAGACTTGAACTTTCAAACCATGGACTTCAGGTCAATGGACATGAATGTATAGGCCAATTTAGAGATGTAACTACTGAACATAGCAACATTTCGATGGAGTCTCCAGTGGCCTCTCTCTGTAGCACCAATAATGTCACCTGTGAAAATATTCTCATTGATCTTAACATAAAGTGTGCCTAAATCAAGTACAGGCAGCAGGAAAGCTGTCAACAAATGATGTACATGACAAGGGACCAGGGCTGTGGGTAAAAGGTTCTAGGGAAGAGGATCAGATCTTAGGGTCTTGATTTTGTAAGCACTCCCACCACCACAGCAAGCAAGCGATGAAAGAATTGGTCTAGTAGTCAGTCAGTAGTCATAAAAAAAAGAAAATATGTGTTAAAAAAAAAAACTATCACAAAATGTATATTATTATAATTATTAATGCTTCTGCACAAAATACTCTATACAAACTTCTTTGTCTACTTGCCGACTGTATAACATAGATATATGGCAGCAAGGTGGCATGGCTGTGCCAGATCATGTACCTAGTACATGGTCTGACAATTCTGGGTAGGGGGGGCGCACCGCCGGCGAGCCAGCCATGCTGTAATTAAACACAGCAGATGTCAATCACCAGGTGCTGGCCAATGGATTACCATCAGCACCCAGCAATCATCATAAATTCACACAGGACAGAGTCCTGCCTATGTAAACAAGGCAGAGCCCCATCCTGTTAGCATGGAATTCATTGATTTTCTTTCCCTGCATAGCAGGGAATAAAATCCATTACTTCCCCTAGTAAAAGCACCTAACACAGTGCACCAAAACACTGGCTAGCCACACATTTAACTCTTTGATTTCTCTAGATGTTTAACCCCTTCCCAACCAATGTCATTAGTACAGTGACAGTGCACACTTTTAGCACTGATCACTGTATTAGTGTCACTGGTTCTCAAAAAGTGTCAGTTAGTGTCTGAATGTCTACCACAATATCACAGTCCCACTTAAAGTTGCTGATCGCCACCATTACAAGTAAAAAAATGAATTAATTTTCCAGTATATACAGTATCTCATAGTTTGTAGATGCTATAACTTTTGCGCAAACCAATTAATATATGCCTAATGGGATTTTTTTTTAACCAAAAACATGTAGCAAAATACATATTGGCCTAAATGTATAAAAAAATTAGATTTTTTACATTTTTTTATTGGATGTGTTTTTTCTTTTTTTTTTTAATTGTCTGTCTTTTTTTGTTTACAGCACAAAAAATAAAAAATGCAGTGGTGATCAAATACCACCAAAAGAAAGCTCTATTTGTGGGAAAAAGGGGACATAAATGTTATTTGGGTACAGTGTCACATGACCGCGTAGTTGTCAGTTAGTATCGCAGTGCCGTATCAAAAAAAAATGGCCTGAAGGGGTGGTAAATCTTTCGGAGGTCAAGTGGTTAAACTTTGGCTAAACCTCAGAAAGCCTCTAGGGCTTTTTGACTGCATTATGTATAGAGTTGGTTTCAGTCATGTGGATTGTAGCAGAAGTTCTGAGGACCATACATCTATGCTGTTACAACAGCTAAACAAATGCCTCGAACTGCGTAGAGAGGGACTCATGACTTGTTACAACGGTTCTGAGTACTCTTTCTGCACAACTAACTCTTCTAGACTGGAGACAGTTCAATTTGCTTTGACACCCTTTCCACCCCAGACCCTATAGCAGCCACGTAGGCTGCTAAGGCAATATTATACCACTAACCCAATAAATTAGAAAAAAAAAAATAGATGTTAATTTGGATAGACATTGTACCAACAATAATTCAATAATTCATTATCTTATCTTGATATTCCTGTTATATCTGTTGAACAAATGTCTCATTTGTACTCAGTGATGTTCAAATGTAACTATGAAGTCTATTAGGCTCCAAAGTTTAGCCAAGCTATACTGAAATACAAGTGTCCATGAGGATGTTTGTGTTTAGGGGCATCACTCTTACGTCATGCAGCATACAGAACTGGAGTGAGAGGGCAAGAAGCACATTTCCAGTATGAGAAAAAAACACTTTCCGACCACCCACCACATATATACTGCGGCAGGCTGGCTCGGCCTGGCGAATCGCCGTACCTGTATGGCGGTTCGTGAGAGTTCTCCTGAGGGCAAGCACTCACCGCCGGAGGCACGCGCCCGCCCCCACTAGGCAACGGGCATGCTGATCCATGGGGCCTGTGGCCGTGATTACCGACGGGCACCTGCAGTCACTCCCCGCTGAGAGAGAACGACGGTCTGTTGTTGTAAACACAGCTGTCCGTTCTTCTCTCTGAAATGAACACAAAGCACCTGTGATCCTCCTATTTAGGATCACAGGTCTCTGTGTTGATTTCCCAAGTCCCTCCCCCATACAGTTAGAAAACACCCCCTAGGCTCACACTAAACCCTTTGATCACCCCTGGGTTAACCCCTTCCCTGCCACAGTAACAGCGCATATTTTTAGCACTGATTACTGTAGTAATGTCACTGGTCCCCCCAAAAGTGTCAAAAATGTCAGTTATGGCTCCGATCTGTCCGCCGCAATGTCTCAGTCCCGCTAAAAATCACAGATCGCTGCCATTACTAGTAAAAAAAATAAAAATGACATAAATCTTTTCCCTAGTTTGTAGACGCGATAACTTTTGCGCAAACCGATGAAAATATGCTTATTGGGATTTTTTTTTTACCAAAAATATATAGCAGAATGCAAATTGGCCTAAAAGAATGAAAAAATTTGATTTTAAACATTTTTTGGGGGGGAATGTTATATAGCAGACAGTGAAAAATATTGTTTTTTTTTTTTCCAGAATTGACAATTTTTTTTTTTTTATAGCGTAATAAATAAAAATTGCACAGGTGATCAAATACCACCAAAAGAAAGCTCCATTTGTGGGGAAAAAAGGACATCAATTTTATTTGGGTACAGCGTCGCACAACCGTGCAATTGTCCGTTAAATTAACACAGTGCCGGATCACAAAAAATAACCTGGTCATTAAGAGGGCAAATCCTTCCGATCCAGAAGTGGTTAAGGCATGTCCAACCAAACAATTAGTTAAAAAAAACATCATTTACAGCTGTCCAGTACTTTAAAAAGAATAGAGTGAGATTTCATTTGGGCTTTAACATGGAGTTACTGTGTACATTATGGAGTTTAGGCAAATGCTTTTGGAACCTACATTATAATGACAGCAATCACCTTATCAATAAATGTCCTGTAAACAATACACTTGGCCCAATTTGCACCAACTAGCTTCTAACACTGTGTTTTGTTTTGTTTTATAAATCTTTTCATAAAATTGCTGGGCAGGAACCAGCAAATCCGAAATGTTTAAGTGATCTTCAGCTTAGTGAAAACTATATTTGTCAGACATATATGGCTAAACCCAAAGACTTTCAGCACCTGTATGCAAATGTCAACACACTTTATCTGCTATTCACTCAAGTCATGTATCAACTATAAACATGCAAATATGCCCTATTTTCTCTGTAGCTCCCATTTGTTTTTGCAGAAGGACTATTAATATCCAATAGCAAGGGATACGAAAGGATGGTGAATGTGCAAATTTTCCAAGATGAAATGTCAACAGATGACGTCAGTCTGTCTTTTTTATGCTCGAACTTCATTCAAATTGCAAATTTTCATGACTATGAAGCAGGCCTGTAACAACACAGACTTTGTTTATACGTAAGGACTGCGTTGCATGTAGCAAATAGTTTTGTACTCTGAAAGGTGTAAAAAGACCAAGGACATGCTCCTGTTTGTTTTATCTGTTGCATGCAAACAAACACCAAACCACTTTAACTGTCTTGATATATTCTGCAATAGGTTGCAAGCTGCAGGTGTATTTCTAGCACTTGTCTATAACCATAAACAAATGTATGGCCAGTCATTGAAAGTATACCAAAATTAAATTCTAAATACTGTAAGGGATTACTCATTGGTAGGCGTGGATGACCCCTTTGGGGGTGCGTTTTCACAGAGAGATAGCCGAGCAGAGGTTGAAAACAAGACTGATTTATTCATGCAATTTACTTCACATAATTGCAAGCGTCAAAACAGCCAAAAAATAAAAGACAAAATAAATCCTTGCCTCTGTGGGCGGCTACCTTCTCACGCTGGAACCTACCTAAGAAGTCTTCCCAACCTACTGTTGGGCCGACACTGCTGATCCTACAGCAGACACTCAAATGTCCATTTGTTTGCTTTTCACACAGCACAAACATTGTCCATTGAACATGTCCCTTTGTTTTCTTTCACACAGCACATGTTCATTTATAACAGGATCCTTTACTCTTCAGATCCTTCACATTGAACACAGTTCATTTAACAGGTCCCTTTACTCTTCACACTCTTCACATGGAACACTTTGTCTTCTCACCTTTGAGACGTCTTCACTCGTGGTTACCCTCCTTAGCTTCACATCGCTGTAGGGGGTCTTCTCCCATGCTCACCAGCTTGTCGGGAGGCACACATCCGACTGTCCCCCTCTCCCAGCCCACACGGCGACAGGCGGCAGCAGTCCTTCTCCCATGCCCACACGGCGTCGGGAGGTACACGTATGTCTGTCCTCCTCTTCCCAGCACACACAGCGACAGGAGGCAGCACTCAATAGATTTTCTCTGGACAAATTATAGAGGCCTTGATCTCCTCATTCTGAACAGCTGAATGGTTTTCAACTTCCTGCTGGCTCTTTTTGCAGCCAACACCCTATAGTATCAGTGAATTTTTCAAAGCAGGTGGGAATGTATCTCCTTCCTGTGACTACATTCCCAGATTTACCTGACTTCCTGTCACATACCCCCCCCTCTTGTTTCAACCCTAGGGTTGGGACACATATTTCCAGGCACGCATGTGTCAGGCACTGCTGACTCACTGATAAGCCTCCTATTATCCTCAAGCTTCCGGATGAAACTGTTTCTGTCATCTTCACTGACAGATTTCTCATAAATGCCACACAGTTTGTCTCTCATCTCATATACACATTCTTCAACTGCATTTTTGGCATAATTTTGCTCCTTCTCGTTTCTGTCATCTTCATTGACAGCTTTCTCATAAATGTCAGACGGCTTGTCCCTCATAACCGTCTGTCCAATCCACCATGGAGGACCGTGATCCATAGGCAACTCAATTGGGCTAGTCTTAATGTCTTCAACATTCTTAAGACGCCTCTCTCTGCAATCCATAAATGTTTTCCACAAAACTTTGAGAACCTTTGCTTCACTAAGGTTTGTTCCAAGTAGGGACTCTTGACATCCCTCTGTGACTTGAGTTGCCTCTCCATACAGCTGTACACAATCATTGACTTTTTGTTGTAAAAGGGAATGATCTTCCTTCTTGAGCTTTGCTTGCTCTAAGATGCTGTGCAGAGGATTTTCCAATTGAGACAACAGGCTGTCACACATTTCTTCAAAGTGACCCCTGTTCCTTTTCCCAGAGACATCAATATCATTCACCAAACATTTCATATTCATAGGCAGATCTGAAGCATTTGCACTCATCAACTTCTTAAACTTTTCGCCCTCCTGAGCGAGTCGCAGTAAAGGCCTACTATTTGATTTGATATTCAGTTTATATTTCTTGCCAAACTCTTCACAGAAGTAGCCAACCAGAACATCATCAACTTTCCTTCCACCAACATAGGGGTTAAAGGCAACAACACAGTTGAACCCAGCGATCTGGGTGGTATCCATTATAGACCTCCTCTCTGCATCAGTGAAGAAGCATGGAACTGCAACACATTCTTTTACAGGTTTCTTCAATGCACTTTCTGCTGAACTATTTGACCGCTCAAGGTCACCTAGTTCTTTTTCTCTATCTGAATTCCACATGGAATGCATCTCAAGATCACGATCAAACTTCTGCCACCCGTCTTTCACCAGTTCCATTTTGGAAACACTCCCTGAAAGGCACTTATTCATTTGCTTCACGTTTTCACCAACAGCCTTAGTTTTCCCCACTAGGTTTTCAGCCTGAACTGAGAAATCATCACATTTCTTACTCAGCTCCTTTGTTTGCTGAAGTTCTAATGATACATTTTCCAATGCTTGAAGTTTTTGAAGGAACGGTTTATTCCAAAGGGGTGATTCAAGCCACATGTCATCACATTTCTGAGGCTCACTCAGGACAGACCCCAAAACACTGATCCTTTTAAAAACTGCATCAGGCACACTATCCCCTCTTTGGGACAGATCCTCTGTTGCCTGGAATTCCTCTTCCAGTTCCTGCAACGGAATCTTCATCTCTTCTACTTGCTGTTCTAAGGCTCGCTTAGACTTTTCTAGCTCCTGAACGCTTTTCACAACATCATCCTTGGAGCTGACCAATTCTTCCATTTCTGTACGCAGCTGTTTAACACTTTCTAGTTCAGCCTTACACTCTAGAGCTTCCTCCAAAGAGCGAGCCAAGAACAGGGCTTTGCTCTCGTTATCACGCACCTCCGTTTCTGCACGTGCGCGTTCTTCTGCATATTTTGCAGACACAGTCTTCTCTTCACCAAGCATCTGATCAAACTTCTTTTTCACATCTTCAACACACTGTAATGAACCAACGCTTTCTTCCATGCGTTTTTTCATATCCGCTATCTGAGCTTGCAATGTTGCGACTTGCTCTGATAGGTTTTTCTTTGCTTCCGCCTCCTCTTTTAATTGTTCCAGGAAGCCATTTTTCTCATCTTCCATTTGTTTGAGCTTTGTGCTAAAACTCAGCCTTTGACACCTCTCTTCCTGTAAGAGTTCCTGCGTGTCTTGCAGCTGCGATTCCAAGATAGAAAAATCTTCCGCAATTTCTCTAGATTTGCTGTCTGCTTGAGAAAGCCGATTTGTAACATTGTCCAACTCAACCTGCAGTCGGTTTGCCTTCTCTGACAGCTTAGCACACAATCGGTCACCTTCTGACACCTTGACTTGCGATTCCAGAAGCCGTGCCTCTACTTTTTCCCTCTTATGTTCACAATCTCCTTTTCCCTGCATAAGAGCTTTCACCTCATTGGCTAGCTTCTGGGAATGAGACTGTAATTCTGCCACACAGGCTTCTTTCTCCTTTAACTGCTGCTGGAAACGTTGGGCTTCACCTTTCCAACTTTCACAGTCTGCACGTAATTCATCTACCACATTGCTCAAAGTGGTGAGCTCATACACAGTACTCAGTAATTTAGCCTCTCTTTCACTTTTCTCGTTGTCGCTGAGAGACAATGTCGTTTTCAGAGCGACATTCTGTTCCTGCGACTCCTGCAGGTCTATTTTTGTAACTTCCAAACACTGAAGACTTTTTTCCAGCTGATTACGCAACTCCAACATTTCACACATACTTTGCTTCTGCAAAGTCTGAATTTCAATTTCCTTTTCCATGAGGATGGTATCTTTCTCCTTTATAGTGTCTTGACATTTTTGCAACTCGACCAAAAGAAGAGCAGTGGATTCTTCCCACTGTAACACATGAGACTTGAGTAGTTCATTCATTTCCTGCAAGTTTCTATGCTCCATTTTAAGCAATTCCAAGGCTTGTTCCTTTTCTTCCATTTTCCGTTGCAAGGCATCCAACTCAGCCCTGCACACATACTCGGTTTCCTCCAAACCGATGGCCTCCATTGGCTGCTGGCGTCTCTGTTTCCAGCCTGCCATGCTCTCTTGATGAGCCTTTTGTTGAGCTGCAAAGCTCCGTTGTTTCAGCATCTCCCCCATTTTGGGTTTACTTTTCATCTGAGCACACTGCGTCTCCATAGCAGTTTCATCAGTGTTGCTAGGGACAACAACCTTCCTCTTTAGTAGACTCTCTTTAGGCATGGATGGGGTTGGTTCAGACGGTAACATCCCCTCCATCCATAGAATCCGGTCTCTCATTTCATCTATCTTTGCATTTTTCAGGCGTTTGGACCGCCCCATCTTCAATAACTCCACAAACAAATTTTTCACAGTCCAGCAAACAATTTTCAGACCACTGTCTCTTCAACACATGTAGTTTTTCTCTCTCTTGCAGGATCTCTTTTCCTGCGCACACAGTTTGTGCAGTCACTTGCACCAGACACAACAAAGTTCATCAAATAATTTTGAGACCGCTGTCTCTTTAAAACACTTTTTTTTTTTCTGTCAGGATCTTCTCTCCTGCACACATAGATTGTGCAATCTCATGCACCAGATAAAGTTCATCAAACATTTGCACTTCCTTGCAGGGATCTCTGCTTATGCCCACTGCATACCTCCACCATATGTAAGGGATTACTCATTGGTAGGCGTGGATGACCCCTTTGGGGGTGCGTTTTCACAGAGAGATAGCCGAGCAGAGGTTGAAAACAAGACTGATTTATTCATGCAATTTACTTCACATAATTGCAAGCGTCAAAACAGCCAAAAAATAAAAGACAAAATAAATCCTTGCCTCTGTGGGCGGCTACCTTCTCACGCTGGAACCTACCTAAGAAGTCTTCCCAACCTACTGTTGGGCCGACACTGCTGATCCTACAGCAGACACTCAAATGTCCATTTGTTTGCTTTTCACACAGCACAAACATTGTCCATTGAACATGTCCCTTTGTTTTCTTTCACACAGCACATGTTCATTTATAACAGGATCCTTTACTCTTCAGATCCTTCACATTGAACACAGTTCATTTAACAGGTCCCTTTACTCTTCACACTCTTCACATGGAACACTTTGTCTTCTCACCTTTGAGACGTCTTCACTCGTGGTTACCCTCCTTAGCTTCACATCGCTGTAGGGGGTCTTCTCCCATGCTCACCAGCTTGTCGGGAGGCACACATCCGACTGTCCCCCTCTCCCAGCCCACACGGCGACAGGCGGCAGCAGTCCTTCTCCCATGCCCACACGGCGTCGGGAGGTACACGTATGTCTGTCCTCCTCTTCCCAGCACACACAGCGACAGGAGGCAGCACTCAATAGATTTTCTCTGGACAAATTATAGAGGCCTTGATCTCCTCATTCTGAACAGCTGAATGGTTTTCAACTTCCTGCTGGCTCTTTTTGCAGCCAACACCCTATAGTATCAGTGAATTTTTCAAAGCAGGTGGGAATGTATCTCCTTCCTGTGACTACATTCCCAGATTTACCTGACTTCCTGTCACAATACTTAAATATCTGAAAATAAACTCAGTGGCCACTTTAATAGGTACACCTTCCTAGTACAGTACCAGGTTGGACCCACTTTTGCCTAATTCTTCCTGGCATAGATTCAACAAGGTGTTGGAAACATTCATCAGGGATTTTGGTCCATATTGCCATGATAGCGAAACCCAGTTGCTGCAGATTTGTTGGCTGCACATTCATGATGCGAATGTCCTGTTCCACCACATCCCAAAGGTACTCTATTGGATTGAGATCTGGTGACTGTGAAGGCCATTGGAGTACAGTGACCTCATTGTCCTGTTCAAGAAACCGCTTTGAGATGATCTGAGCTTTGTGACATGGTGCATTATCCTGCTGGAAGGAGCCATCAGAAGATGAGTAGTCATAAAGGGATAGACATGGTCAGCAACAATACTCAGGTAGCATTTAAACTATGCTTAATTGGTACCAAGGGGCCCAAAGTGTGGCGAAAAAATAATCCCCCACATCAATACATCTCCACCAGCCTGAACGGTTGATAGGCAGGATAGATCCATGCTTTCATGTTGTTTGTACCAAATTCTGACCCTACCATCTGAATGTCGCAGCTGAAATCAAGACTCATCAGACCAGGTAACGTTTTTCCAATCTTCTTTTGTCCAATTTTAGTGAGCCTGTGGGAATTGTAGCCTCAGTTTCCTGTTCTTAGTTGACAGGAGTGGCACCTGGTGTGGTCTTCTGCTGCTGTATCCTGACAGGAGTGGCACCTGGTGTGGTCTTCTGCTGCTGTATCCTGACAGGAGTGGCACCTGGTGTGGTCTTCTGCTGCTGTATCCTGACAGGAGTGGCACCTGGTGTGGTCTTCTGCTGCTGTATCCTGACAGGAGTGGCACCTGGTATGCTCTTCTGCTGCTGTATCCTGACAGGAGTGGCACCTGGTGTGGTCTTATGCTGCTGTATCCTGACAGGAGTGGCACCTGGTGTGGTCTTCTGCTGCTGTATCCTGACAGGAGTGGCACCTGGTGTGGTCTTCTGCTGCTGTATCCTGACAGGAGTGGCACCTGGTGTGGTCTTCTGCTGCTGTATCCTGACAGGAGTGGCACCTGGTGTGGTCTTCTGCTGCTGTATCCTGACAGGAGTGGCACCTGGTATGCTCTTCTGCTGCTGTATCCTGACAGGAGTGGCACCTGGTGTGGTCTTCTGCTGCTGTATCCTGACAGGAGTGGCACCTGGTGTGGTCTTCTGCTGCTGTATCCTGACAGGAGTGGCACCTGGTGTGGTCTTCTGCTGCTGTATCCTGACAGGAGTGGCACCTGGTGTGGTCTTCTGCTGCTGTATCCTGACAGGAGTGGCACCTGGTATGGTCTTCTGCTGCTGTATCCTGACAGGAGTGGCACCTGGTGTGGTCTTCTGCTGCTGTATCCTGACAGGAGTGGCACCTGGTGTGGTCTTCTGCTGCTGTATACTGACAGGAGTGGCACCTGGTGTGGTCTTCTGCTGCTGTATCCTGACAGGAGTGGCACCTGGTGTGGTCTTCTACTGCTGTATCCTGACAGGAGTGGCACCTGGTGTGGTCTTCTGCTGCTGTATCCTGACAGGAGTGGCACCTGGTGTGGTCTTCTCTGCTTCAAGGTTCGATGTGTTGTGCATTCAAAAATGGTATTCTGCATACCTCGGTTGTAACGAGCGGTTGTTTAAGTTATTGTTGCCTTTCTATCATCTCAAACAAGTCTGCCCATTCTACTCTGACCTCTGACATCAACAAGGCATTTTTGTCCACACAACTCCCACTCACTGGATATTTTCTCTTTTTCGGACCATTCTCTGTAAACCCTAGAAATGGTTGTGCATTAAAATCCCAGTAGATCAGCAGTTTTTGAAATACTCAGACCAGCCCTCCTGGCGCCAACATCCATGCTACGTTCAAAGTCACTTAAATCTTCTTTCCTCCCCATTCTGATGCTCGGTATGAACTTCGGCAAAGTAATCTTCACCACATCTAGATGCCTAAATGCTGTCATGTAATTGGCTGGTCAGCAATTTGTGTTACCAAGCAATTGAACAGCTGTACCTAATAAAGTGGCCGGTTAATGTATATTCTGCAAGACATGCAATTTTAAACAAACATTGTGGGATACTTGTATCAGGCACATGTCACTAAATGGAAATGTCTTTTGACACTTTATCCCTAGACACGCAAGGCTGAAATGTATTCTTTTTTGCAAATAAATTCCTTCTAAAGCAGTGGGAACAAATGTCTTTTAGGGGCATTAAAAATTTCCAAAATATCACAAATACATTTTGATTCATGATTTTGGAGTAGACCATATGTGTAAGCACTGGGGAACCAAAACGAGTGTCTGAAAAAAATGTGTGGACAAATAGAAAACTGATAATACACATTTTTAAACAGGATTGGAATGGATTTGCATCTTGGGGGCTTTTAGGCTTAGACAGTCTGGTACCTTAAAATGAACAGACTACAACCCAAGCCAAAATACTACTTGAATTTTGTGATCTTTACCTTAGTTGTATTAAACCCAAAACAAACATTTAGGATATTGCAGTTTACCAATCCTCAAATGTGATGGCTATGTTAGTTTATTTATTTTTTTGGGCTTTTATTTGTTTTCACCTAGTGATCTGGCCACTAACATGCTTCCCGTCTTATGGTGGCTCAACTGTCTGGAAGAGTAATGGAGCCACCCTTGGAAGCAACCTTGTCAGTCTTCAGAAAGGGTGGTGTTAAATGCAGTAGCAGATTTAGATTAACTTGACTAACAAAATTGAGCTCCAGCTAACCCATTTTAAGCAGATACAGCAAGAGTTCTATTTTCTTCTGGGATAAAGGTTTTACATAAATATTAAAAGCTGACCATTGTAGGTACCCCTGCCTGTGTTAAATAGTTTGTCTTAACCCTCTAACTGCCATTTTTTGCTGGTTTGGTAAAAGAACTTAACCACTTGCCGACCAGCCTCCGCAGTTATAGGGCAGCAAGTCAGCAGGTTCCCGCGAATCGCCGTACCTGTACGGCAGGGCGCGGGAGCGTTTCTGGGGGTGCGCGTGCACCCACTCCCCAGCGGGGAATCTGGTCCATGGGGCCGGTGGTCACGATTGCCGCCGTGCACCTGCGATCGCTCCCCGGGAAGAGAGAATGGCAGTTTGCTGTTGTAAACACAACAGACCTGTCACAAGTTTGTCTATAGTTTTGTCTGTATATTCTTACCTCCTTGCTGCAGTGCTTCTGTCTTGCCTCCCTTCACATGTGGTGTTTGGGCTTCTATGGGTGTCGCCTGCTCCACTGTGGGTTATATCCTGTTCCTGTCAATTACTTCCTGGGTCACCTCCCTGTATGCTTCCCTATATATATATACACATGCTCAGTGCACTGCTCCTTGCTTGAGCAACATCGCTGTTCTCTGAGCTCCCATTCGTGTATCCCTTGGCTATTGTATCTGATCTCCTGTGTACCGACCCGGATTTGTTTCTCCATCTATGTTCGTCTGCTGCCTGTCCTGACCTCGGCTTGTCTCTTGAATCTCCTTATAGTCTCCTGTTTACCCTGCACACGCCAGCGGTCTCCACATCCTCAGCTGGGCCTACCTGGGGGCCGCGACCTGGTTCCAGTCTGCTGCACGTCCATCCCCACCATCAGGGGCCCTGGTGAAGAAGCAGGCTGGGGCTTAGACTCTGCGCCCGGGGAATCCTGAGCTGGGGATCTATAAGGGCTCACTACCACAGACTCGTTGACAAGACCGTTGTTCTCTCTGGAATCAATGCAGGAGGAATATAGCTCTCTGTAATGATTTTACAAGCCCACTCCCCCCCCACAGTTAGAAAGCACCCCCTAGGCTTGCACTTAACCCTTTGATCGCCTCTGGGTTAACCCCTTCCCTGCCAGTGTCATTAGTACAGTAACAGTGCATATTTTTAGCACTGATTACTGTAGTAATGTCCCTGGTCCCCCCAAAAGTGTCAAAAATGTCAGTTACGGGTCCCATCTGTCCGCCGCAATGTCGCAGTCCCGCTAAAAATCACATATCGCTGTCATTACTAGAAAGAAAAATAAAAATAAAAATGACATAAATCTTTCCCCTAGTTTGTAGACACGATAACATTTGCGCAAACCAATCAAAATACGCTTATTGGGATTTTTTTTACCAAAAATATGTAGCAGAATACAAATTGGCCTAAAATGATGGATAAATGTGATTTTTTAATTTTTTTTTCTGGGAATGTTATATAGCAGAAAGTGAGAAATATTGTTTTTTTTTTTTTTTTAGAATTGTCACCTTTTTTTTTTTTGTTTATAGCGCAAAAAATAAAAATCGCACAGGTGCTCAAACGCCACCAAAAGAAAGCTCTATTTGTTGGAAAAAAGGAAATCAATTTAATTTGGGTACAGCATCGCACGACTGGGCAATTTTCCGTTAAAGTAACGCAGTGCCGAATCGCAAACAATGGTCTGGTCATTAGGGGGTAAAACCTTCTGGTCCAGAAGTGGTTATTAAAAAGCAACAATGATAAACCCCTAGGCTCCCACTCTTTTGGCTGTTATCTAGAACTATACTCAAAACACTTAATTCTTAAACTGCATTAATAATACTGCAAATAACAAGAAATATCTGTTACTCAAGTTTTTAAGTTTCTAGCTGTGCATCTTACAGACATTGCTGTAACATATTAAAGGCTTTAGCCAGATCCCTTTTAATAAAAGTAACAATTGTAACATGTTCTGGAGTCTGCAAAGTTTCCCCAACAGTGTACAATGTTACCTAGCCATTGTAACTGCTTTCCTTTGTGCCAACATTTTTCAGTTTGATGCAGCTGTAGGGAAAATAGTTTTAATTTTATGAGCAGAAGCATCGCAGATCAGTAACACAGCAAATCATGGCTGAATTGAAAAAGTGCAATTTATATCTTGTTACCCCAGCACCGGGAATGGTATCCAACAAATATAAACCGTAATAATACAGTCAATATTATTGTGTTTTATGCAAATGAAAAGCAGATGCCTTATCTACGGTGCCAAGTAAAAAATCTTCCTAAGAGAAACCTGACATGAAAATCATTATCTCAGTTGAATATAAGGTTAAATTTGTGTTTTGCTTTGAAACATTAGACACAATCAACATTGCAGTGTTTGTGGCAGGTGAATTTGACTGTAAACTGTACACTGTGCAGAGGCTCATATTCTGTTCTTAATTACATCTGTGGAAATCTGTATTTGCTTATGGTTACATAGTATTTTGTGCGGTCAATTTGCATGTCCTAATGGCATATTTCCATTGTAAACTCCTTGTCAAGCATAAAGTATAGGGAAAAGCATGAGATGATGTTATATGGGAGTGAATCGTTTGCTAGACATACACATATTGAAATTCATATATCAACATCACTTTACGAGAGTGGAATGAAATGAATCTGTAGATTTATTACGATAGAACTATATAGCCTGAAGCGCTCAGAAACGTTTGCACTGTGCCTGGGGCCAGCTGTCATGGGCGCCGTTCGCAGAATTTTTTTCAGGGGGGGGGGGGCAACATTTTAACCACTTCTGGACCGGAAGATTTTCCCCCTTAATGACCAGGCCATATTTTGAGATTCGGCACTGCGGTACTTTAAGGGACAATTGCACGGTCGTGCGATGCTGTAACTAAATAAAATTGATGTCCTTTTTTCCCACAAATAGAGCTTTCTTTTGGTGGTATTTGATCACCTCTGCGTTTATTTTTTTTCGCGCTATAAACCAAAATAAGAGCGACAATTCTGAAAAAACAAAACAAAACAATATTTTTCACATTCTGCTAGATAGCATTCCCCAAAAAAAATTAAAAATCTAAATTTTTTAGCATTTTAGGCTAATTTGTTTTCTGCTACATATTTTTGGTAAAAAAAAAAAAAATCGCAATGAGCACATTTTGATTGGTTTGCGCAAAAGTTATCGGGGCTACTAACTACGGCAAAGATTTATAAAATTTTTATTGTTTTTCTTCTTTACTAGTAATGGCGGTGATCTGCGATTTTTTGCGGGACTGCGACATTGCTGTGGACAGATTGGACCCCTGATTGACATTTTTTGACACTTTTGGGGGGACCAGTGACATTACTACAGTAATCAGTGCTAAAAATATGAACTGTTACTGTAATAATGACACTGGCAGGGAAGGGGTTAACTGTGTGGGTGATCAAGGGGCATGTTTCTAACTGTGGCGGGGCGTAGCTTGTGTAATGACCATAGAGATCTGTGATCCTATATCGAAGGATCACATGGGCTCTGTGATGATTCCAGGGAGAAGAACGGTCAGCTGTGTTTACAACAGCTGCCCGTCTTTCTCTCTCAGCCGGGAATGATCATGGGTGTCAGGTGGCAATCAGAGCCGCCTGACCCGTGCATCCACTTCCCTGCTGACGAGCGGGGTGGGAGCATGCCACCAAGGGGCGCTTGCTCATGCCCTGGCTGCAGGCGTGACCCTCGTAGCCCTAGCGTCGGTTTTCCTGGGAGAGCCAGACTGCTGCAGTAAATAGGCGGCGTGTGGTCGGCAAGTGGTTAGGGTCACGCATGCTCCTCCCCTTTTCAACAATGTCATTATACTTATTTTGAGTATTTATTTTTAAAGAGCAAACAGCAGCATTCGTTTTTATGAGTACAGTGTTGCATGACATTGCGTGTTGCAATTCTCAGTCAAAGTGTGAGAGCGCTGAAAGCTGAAAATCGGTCTGGGCAGGAAGGGGGTGAAAGTGCACTGTAGGCAAGTGGTTAAAAAAATAAGCCGTTCTTTACCAGTTTTCAGAGGGCCAAGCGCCACTCACGTGACCCGTCTGCTCTCTTCTCTCCCCGTCTGACAGCTGCTTCCAGCGGGTAGGACCAAGGATTCCTCACTGATGTCAGTCAGGAGGGTAGGAGGAGGGGAGGGGGAGAGGAGGAGAGGGGCAGCGGGTCACGTGAGCGGCGAGTGGTGCTCTGAAAACTTGTAAAGAATGGCTTAATTTTATAAAACTCAGACTCAGGGCACACAGGATGACGGAGGCACGTAAACTGACCACAGTGTCAGGGCCCAGCTGCCATGGTATTACGTGGTCAGTTTATAGAGGGGAGGACATGGCCAGGCAGGATCGGCCAGGTATTTTAGGTGATACAGATGGCCAAATTACACAGCAAAGCAATGTGCTATATAACATGCTTTAAGAGAACAGGATAAATTTTATTTATTTTTATTTTTTTAGGTTAACAAATGCTTTGTTTGCGCGATATAACACAGTGCCACCGACATGACCGCGCTGCGCGCTCCCGATCGCGCATGCGCGGTCATCTTGTGGGCGCCTTCATTGTGATCGGCTGTGTCATTGGAACACAGCCGATCACATGGGAAACAGCCACGCCCATTGGCTGTTTCCCCCCTGCCGGTGACGGGGGGTGTCCCGGGGACACCCCGACAACGGCAGTGCAGGGCGGCGCGCACGCGATCTCGCGCCTGCCCTGCCAGGATAATGGTCGCTCCGCTCCGCCGTCATATGACGGCGGGCGGGCGGCAAGCGGTTAAAAGACATACACAGACACACAGGCACACATTTAGCAGACCAGACAGGATGGTATAAAGTGGCTTAACAACCACTTGAAAGGGGAACTTGAGATGCCCCCCCCCCCACCTTGCCCCTACCTGCGGACCCCCATGCCAGCTGTATAAAGGCCCTTTTGCATCTGTAGCAAAAATATAACTGAATACGTAGCATGTATAAATAAGACTAGAACACTTATAAAGGTGCCCTCCGTTCTATCTAAGCAGGGGATCCAAAGGCTTACCCCGTTTTACTCCTGTCAGAAAGGAATATGTAACATTCATATCTATTCCATTTTTTTTTATCCTTCTTGTGATGGGGGAAAAACAGATCCATGTAATCCATATAGCTGGAAAGATGTAAATGGATATGTTTCTGTCAATATTCATCTACATACAGTCAGGTGCACAAAAGCGGACCTGAACCAGAATTATTGCATTTGATTCAACAAACCCTAAAATACCTCAATGTAAACATATTTAAAGGGACACACATCCACTTACATGTGGCTACTTAAAGAAATACATTGCAATTTTTTGCATTTTGATCTGTCTAATCACAGGTCAAAAACAGACTGATGGAATGCCCGTGTGAAAGGTGCCTAAGAGTTGATGACTTTTAGAGACTCCTGTACTAGGGGTCAAGCATAAACTAACTGGCAACTTTATTAGGTATACCTTGTTAGATTGTAAGCTCTTCTGAGCAGGGCCCTCTTAATCCTCTTGTATTTTATTGCATTGTAACTGTATTGTCTTTTATATTGTAAAGCACTATATAAATCCTGAATTATAATCATAGTACTAGGTTGTACCCCCTTTTGCCTTCAGAACTGCTTTAATTCTTTGTGGCATAGATTCAACAAGGTGTTGGAAGTATTCCTCAGAGATTTTGGTCCAGATTGACATGATAGCATCACGCTGCTGCTGCAGATGTGTCCTCTGCAAACCCATGATGCGAATCTCCCTTGCCACCACATCCCAAAGGTGCTCTATTGGATTGAGATCTGGTGACTGTGAAAGCCATTGGAGTACAGTGACCTCATTGTCATGTTCAAGAAACCAGTTTGAGATGATTTGAGCTTTGTGACATGGTGCATTATCTTGCTGGGAGAAGTCATCAGAAGATGGGTACACTGTAGTCATAAAGGGATGGACATGATCAGCAACAATACTCAGGTAGGCTGTGGCATTTAAACAATGTTCAACTGGTACTAAGGGGCCCAAAGTGTGCCAAGAAAATATCCCCCACACCATTACACCACTACTACCAGCCTGAACCGTTGATACAAAGCAGGATGGATTCATGCTTTCATGTTGTTTACACCAAATTCTGACCCTACCATCTGAAGGACGCAGCTGAAATTGAGACTCATCAGACCAGGCAACGTTTTCCAATCTTCTATTGTCCAATTTTGGTGAGCCTGTGCAAATTGTAGCCTCAGTTTCCTGTTCTTAGCTGACAGGAGTGGCACCAGATGTTGTCTTCTGCTGTTGTAGCCCCTCTGCTTCAAAGTTCGATGTGTTGTGCGTTTAGAGATGGTATTCTGCATACCTTGGCTGTAACGAGTGGTTATTTGAGTTATTGTTGCTTTTTTTTATCATCTCAAACCAGTCTGCCCATTCTCCTCTGACCTCAACAAGGTCTTTTTGTCCACCTGGCGCTCACTGGATATTTTTTCTTTTTCAGACCATTCTCTGTAAACCCTAGAGATGGTTGTGCATGAAAATCCCAGTAGATCAGCAGTTTTTGAAGTACTCAGACCAGCCCGTCTGGCACCAACCACCATGCCACATTCAAAGTCACCTAAATCCCCTTTCTTCCCCCATTCTGATGCTCATTTTGAAGTTCAGCAAGTCGCCTTTACCACGTCTAGATGCCTAAATGCATGGAGTTGCTGCTATGTGTTTGACTTATTAGTAATTTGTGTTACCAAGCAATTGAACAGGTGTACCTAATAAAGTGGCCGGTGAATGTATATACAAATATTGACCATAAATAACAAATCTTTATTATAAAGCATATAAATGTGAACAAGAAGCACAGTCATTAAAGTTCAAGCTGAACTGTAAGTTAATGACAAAAACAAATATTGCTCAGCTATCTTAGGTCAAGTCTCAGCATTGTAATAAATCTTCAGTGTCCAAAATCATGAACTGTTTGCTGACTTTAGTGAACACATTTTCTCAGTAAAGTATAGGCCATGACAATAAGGGAGGAAGAGTGGGAGGTTGTCAGAAGGCAGATGGATGATGAAATGCTCCTGCCCAGGCCACATTTCAGCTTTCAGTGCTGTCACACTTTGAATGACAATTGCACGACCACGCAAAACCGTACCTAAATTACATTTTTATCATTTTGTTCACACAAATAGAGCTTTCTTTTGGTGGTGTTTAATCACCACAGGGTTTTTATTTTTCGCTAAATAAATGAAAAAAAGACAAAACATTTTGTTAAAAAAAATTTTTTAATTCGTTCTAGATGGTATATATATGTGAAAATTGATTAATCCTGATGTACTGCTGGTCTATGTCATTTCCTGAGACCCTAAAAATGCAGTACAGTACAAATACACCCCCCCCCCCCAAATAACCCCATTTTGGAAAGTAGGCAGTCCACATTGTCACCAGTGCATGGTGATCAAGGACATTGACTGGTGACAGTATGTTAAAAAAGTATACTTTTTTTAAACATATTTTTTCTTTTTATAAAATGTTTTTCCTTTTTCTATTATTTAATTTTTTTAAATACTGTCACCAGAGCAATACAGTGTTACCATAGTGACACTGTACTACTCTTGGGAGGTGATCAGAATTTTTTTTTACAAATTTATTTTTTACACATTATGATGGCTTATAACTGATATTCACTGTTATAAGCAGCCATTTTTTCTGAATGAAATTGATTAATTCAGTGTGTATTGTTGTGATTAGCTGTGATTGGCAATAAAGGAAAGCAACACCATTTCCACAATAAAAAGACAATGTCGTCTATGTAACACCTATTTGTCCAGACGTCACTGTGTGTATACAAGCCCACTGCTAGTAAATCCAGCTTACCCAAAATAAATAAGTCCAATAACAGGGTTGCTCAAGTTTAAACACGATGCTAAAAACCACCTCACAAATGGCAAAAATATAACGTACTCATCAAATGCACTAACATGGGCCCTTACTAATAAACACACAGGAATCTCACTTTTAAGTGTCCAAGGAGGACCGATAGTTGATTATATAGGCAGTGTTCACTAAATTATATCTATATGCATAACACTAATAAAAAGTCTATTAGGTCATAATCCTTAAATAAGGGTGTTCACCATGCAGATAAGTGGGCAATAAAGCAGCCAGCAAGCCAAGTGGGAGGTTATAGCATTATTAGGCAGCAGAGCTAATAGCTGTTTAAACAGATGCAGTCCACAAAACTGCTGACCAATGACTTTATCCTTGACATGAAAGAATGGAAAGGGAGGGATTGGACTTTATAGGCACCAGTATTAAAATTGTATACTTTATTAAAGGATTCACAAAAACATATAAGACAAAATACACAAAAGAAAAAGGTAAAAAAGGCCAACATACAATGCACATATAATGCAATAGGGCGACAAAGCCTAAAAACAGTATACAAATCGCATAGCCTATCAAATATTAATGTATGTAACAACAGTCACATATAACAATCACATATGTTACAGAATAACCTATGTTTATGAGGCGGCCAAAGAGAGGAATAATAACCGTCTCTAACGATCGTCTGTATAGAGTAGATTCACAAATATTAGATTGAATCCCAGCTGCCCTACATGTTTCGCTTAGATTAATAAGCTTCTTCTGGGGCATGTGGTGAGAACAGACATCTGCATAGGAACAAGACAATAATGGTAAATATCCTAATACGTAAACATACAAAAATAAGATTTGGCATATGTATGTAGAGGTTGTTGTACAGTCATCCAACTGAGTAGAGCTAACAACCAACCAATACATAGTTACATTTAGGACTATATAGTACCCTTGTCACACCAAGAGAAGAAAAGGGTGAAAGATGAAAAAGGGGGGATAGGAATGAGGAGCGGAAAAGAAAAGGGGACCAAGAGAAAGGGGGGGGAAAAAAGGAGAAAAGAAGGGAGGGAAGAGAAAGAAAGGGGGGAAAAAAAAAAAAGAAGTAGGAAATGGGAGAAAGGAAGAGGGACAGAGGAGGAAAGGCCTGAATGCTGGGAATGCAGAGACAAGCCCGCAGACACAACTGGAGCCAAACGCAGGGACCAGGGCTACATACTCTGGCATAGGAAAACATAATAATAGTGGAAGAGACCACAAAGATCACCATGTGTTGAACAAAATTACATACCTGAGAAGAATTTTCAGGTCATCAGACCTTGTAATAAACCAAGCCTGGTAAGTTAGAATGATAACAAGGGGGGTCGGTACGCTGTAGTAGGAGCAGACTACCTAACACAATTACCAGGGTAAGCATGAGACAAAGTAATTCATATGACCTGAAATGGATAATATAATGATGAATGGGATATACAATCGACCAGGTATTGATAGAATGAAAAAGGGAACTGAGGTAAAGACCGTTACCCATAGCCTCACCTACCGTGCATATGGGGAAACCACTAATACAGGAACCCCAAGTACATGCAAGGGTTGATAATATGTGCCTAGGCTATCAAAGGTAGTGATGGCAGACTAGAACAAGATCAAAGTGGCAGAACAGCATGCATAAGCAGGTATGAGGTGAGAATAGAGTGCCTGGAAATGAAGTAGAGATCCCTATTATATTCAGTATCCCCCAAACACCAGAGTATGCTAGAGCAGAAGTGGCAGTTTGATAATTAATGAGGCTCAATGGAGCGTCAATCACATGGGTACAAGACCTAACAAAGGCTCAATGTCATGGAATTCCAATCGTTTCAAAAACGTTTAAGTAGAGAGGCCAGAGAGATAAAGAGCCCCGACCTGTAAAACCAACCAAGGGCAGGCGAGGTAAGTGTACCTCATATGCCTGAGACCTGTTGGATAATAAGGATAGTGATTCACCGACAGCCAGCAGCATATGGTAAGTTGTCGCTCCAAAGAAATCAAGTCTCAAAGTGCACTTACCCAGGTGTGTAAGGTGTAGGTATGCTGCCGACAGAGCGACCAGATGTAACCCCCCCGGATGGGGATACTGCCATATTTTAGAGCGAGTGGCGCGCTCTATTTGAGTACCGTGGTCCCGGGTGATGAGTCATGGAATTGACGTCATCAACCCCGGCCGGTATTCCCCGCGCATGTGCGGGCCGCAGCGTCACCGTGGTGACCCAGCAACAGGGCTGGCTGCTTCATGGCTGGGGAAGGAGGTCTCTGTGAGTCAGCCGAACTCACAGCACTTCCTAGTTTCCACGCCAGCAGGGGCGCCGATTGGCAGCCCAACCGCTGGGCGTGGCTACCCGGCCGTACGTCCGCTCTAAGCAGTCAGCGGGGATGGAATGCACATCCGTGCATGCACGGCGCCATCCTGTGGACAAGAGAGGGAATGAAAAAGTAAAAATGAAAATCGAACAAGTAAGAGGCGGGGGATTAGGAGCAGCAAGGAGAATAAGGAACCCCCGACAACTAAACAAGACAGACAATATTGCATCGATAAAAGTGCACCGCTGATAAAGCCGTATCAGCGGGACACTTGAAAGCATTACAACATAACGGTAGAAGCATACATATAAACAAAGTACATAAGATGGATCGAGTGCAACCCCGACCCAAGGCTAAGCCACAGGTGTCCCCAATTAGCGACAACCAGGGGCCCAGCCCATGGGCCACGGTGCAGTCGACCGTTGTAACAAACATAAACCAAATTAAGATACAAAATAATTATTAACTATTCTGTGTATAACACACAGTAATATATGTCTACAGAACCTTGAACCAATTAAGACAGGACAAGGACAGGACTAGGGAGGGAGAGAGGGGGGGGGGAGGAGGTGTGAAGAAAGAAAGGGGGGGGAGGGAAGGGGAAGGAGGAGGGAAAAAGGAGGAAACCAGGAGGAAAAATAAATAAAAGAAAAAAAAAAAAAAGAGAGGAAACCCGGAATAACCAGTCCTAGAGGGAATACCCAGCGCTACTGTTAATTCACAGGAAGCATTTGTACGAGTGCGCCTCGTTAAGACCAGGGCGGATGTTGGCATTTAAGCGCTCAATCCAGAGGGATTCCCTCTGGAGGATGCGCTGGTTCCAATCACCGCCCCTTGGGTCACGAGATATAATCTCCAAAACAATAAAATTGACATTGGTAGTGTTGAACCGATGGTACAGGTCAAGATGCCTACTCACCGGGGTGACCATCTTGCCACCCGATGAGTAGTAAATGTGGTCATTTATTCGTCGTCGGAATTGACGAAAGGTCTTTCCAACGTAAAACATGTTGCATCTGCAAAACATGAGATAAACCACCCCCTCAGTGCTACAATCTGCTCTGAAGGTCGGAGAAAATGTCTCACCATTAGGCAGAATAAATCTATTGCCCTCGGCCACCCAGGGGCACATATCACAGTGGCGGCATTTGTAAATGCCTCGCGGCCCAGGGGCTGTGGTCTTCTTATGGCTGTAGAAACTACGAGTGAGACGATCTCGCAGAGAAGTAGTCCGCCTGAAGGTGATCTGAGGTACTGCATTCACGTCTTTGCCCACTATTGGGTCTTCATGCAGAAGATGCCAGTGTCGGTTAAGAATATTACGCAGTATGCCCTGATGGCTGGAAAATTTTGTAATAAACTTAACAGATTGATTGGAAGAAGTAGGTTTAGTGCGATAAAGAAGGGAGTGTCTATCCTTTGACAAGGCCTGATTGTAGGCCTTGCGAAGGGTACTCATGCTGTAACCCCTCTTCAGCAGACGCATCCGCAGTAGGTTAGCTTGTCTCTTAAAGTCCGCAAGTGATGTACAATTCCGCCGTAACCTGATGTACTGGGCGTACGGAATACTGCTGACCAGTGCTGGTGGATGTGCACTGGTCGCATGCAGGATGGTATTTCCTGCCGAGGTCTTGCGGAAGAGGTCCGTCGTAACCTGGCCGCTCAAATCCTTCCTCACAGTCAAGTCCAAAAAATTGACTTCATGTTCGTCTACAGAAAAAGTAAATTGTAAGTTAAAGTGGTTGACGTTCAGGTGTTGGACAAAGTCCGTCAGGAGCTGACGGGGGCCCGTCCACACCAAAAATACGTCATCAATATATCTCAACCAAATCTCAACATATTGAATATATTGGGCTAGTGTTTCGTCAGAAAAAATATAGCGTTCCCACCCCCCCAGGTACAGGTTGGCGTAGGCAGGGGCACAACAAGTGCCCATTGCCACGCCCTGCACCTGGAGGTAGTGGGAACCATTGAACGAGAACCAATTGTTGGTAAGAATAAATGATAACAGTTTGAGGAGGAAGTCGTTGAGCGGCCAGGTACGGCCGTCCTGCTCCTGGAGGAAGATTTTAACCATCCCGACACCCTGCTCATGAGGGATGCTGGAGTAGAGAGCCTCCACATCCAGTGTCACGAGCAGAGTGTCGGGAGGGAGAACCAAACCATCCAGGGTTTTAAGAAAATCAAGGGTGTCCTTGATATAGGATGTGTCAAGGATAGGATAGTATCCTTGACATATTCTCACATAGCAGTGATCTCTTACTGTTTAATAACAGAACAGGCAGCAGTTTGTCATACAGTTCTCACCATGGACTATGCTTGAACAGATGAGAAAGCAGTAAACAAAAGCAGGCAAACAGATAGAGCTGTTACAGAGAAGCTGTGCAGGCAAGAAAGCAGTGAGTTGTTTTTCCGCTATAGACAGCAGTACAGCAAGTGGATTAGTGTAACATCAATACTCATAACATATAAGAACTCCACATCATCTCGTCATCAACCTCATGGAGATACCCAATTACCAGTCCTTGTAAAGAAGCAAGATGTATCCGCTTTGTACAGGGCGCCTCTCCTAGATTCTGTTTCTGCTGCCCATTACATCTAGGGTGCTTGAACCATGCATTTCCAGAACTGCGAGAGGAATGACCATTGGGACATCGGGCGTTAGAGCCCTATGATTTCAATGCATTTCATCGCCCAGGGCATAACTTGGCTTCACCAAGACACAAGGCCACCTAGGAGCACATCCTTTTTGACCATATATATATATTGGTACTGCTTTCTTGTTTCTTAAATGGGCCATCTCAGGTTAAGTGTGACAGTTTTACTAAGAGCTTCTCAAAGATTTTCTAAGCAACATCACATCTGGAGTTTCCTCAGAAGTGACACTCCTTTAAAGTACATATGTAAATAAAAAATAAAAGATGAGTATATATATATATATATATATATATATATATATATATATATATATATATATATATATAAATATAGGGATCACTTTAGACTAGGAGATCAAGGTAAGTGGCCCCAGCCATACACCCAATGTATTCCAGCACAAAATAAATACATGAAAAAAAAATTACCCATCATTTTAAAAAAAGAAGTATAGGGTTGTGGAAAAAAAAATATACTCACCTAGGTTGATGCAGCTTCAGTCCAATTCTTCATATGTGCCCTGCTCTTTCTAAGACTGAGAACTGAGCAAACAAAGAGCCAGTGACTGTCTCTGCTCTGCCCCTCCAGCACTCACTGGGGTGCCATGTTGTACAGAGGGCAGGAGTGGCTGGCTGAGTCTCCCAGCAACTCGCTGAGAGGCTAACCCAGCTGCCGATCCAGGCATCTGAGTGGATCCCTATCGATCTTGATCGATTGAAAGCTTGGATCGGCTCTGTGACATCAGCCAACAGTGGACTTTAGCCTGCTGTCGGCTGAAAATGGGTCACAGGAGTGCAGAACGAACTGCACTCCTGTGATCTATAGGAGAAGTAGGATCAAAATTGCTTTGGCCTTACCTCTCTTTTAATGGCAGTGGATCATATACAAACCAAGGGTCCTCTACTCAAAGGACCAATTGCTCATATTACTTACAGTACCTCTCCAGGAACACTTGAAAATTTAGTTCTCTGTTCTAACCCTTTTGAACTAGTGTTATTAGTCTGCAAATCTACTGTTTTTCTTTTCTAAGGAGAATAGTATTGAAGTCATCACATCACTGGGTAAGGTTGAAGACATAAATTCCCTTTACCTTTATTCTGCCAGTCTGAGATCCATTTAGGGGAGGTAAGTGTTGGGCATGAGAATTATGTTTCGTTTTACCAATGTATAGCTTGTCACACGGGCATTCTAAACTGTAAATCAAGCTTGTTGTTGCACAATTTATCAAACTCCTAACGATATATGAGTTATTTCTTTCTGCATCGGTGAACATCCCCATTCGTGTTCCACAAGGGGGCAAACCTGGCAGTTTCCGCATCGGAACATTTAATTTAGTCTCAAGAAAGTTGATAACCATGTTTTTTAAATATTTGTATGTTTTCCACCAAGACCCATATTGCATAATAAGTCTTACTGTTCATTTACTTAGCCATGTTGTTTAAATTCTTTTACCTTCTCTTTGAGAAGTTCCTCCCTATTTCATTACAACGCATTTCTTGTTGCTCTCCTTATTTGATTATGTGTATACTCCCTCTCCCTAAAGCGGGCATTTAATTGTTGTGCCTCCCTTTTAAAGTCACCAAGCCTGGTACACTTCCTACAAATTTGAAGGAACTTTCCCATAGGGTTTCTATTGATCAAAGGGTCTCGGGTGCTGACTATTGGCACACAACAGGGTGTTAGCTAAAGTGGGTTTTTAAAGGGTGCTTGCAACTAGACTTCTATTCTCTTTACCCATCAAGAGGTCCAGCAGCAATATGTTTGATGTTCCTCTCATTTTGATTCTGTACGAACATCTGTAATTCTGTTTCTGAACCTGTCCACACTACCGAAACATCATAGATGTATCTTAAACACAAGGAAACATAGTCCTCAGAGATCTGCATCTTTTAAATGATAGTCTCCTCCCAGTCCACTTAGTAGAGGCAAGCATAAACAGGAGCCCAGGGTGTGCCCATCAATATACCAGATATTTGCTGATAATTACTTCCCATGAAATGGAAAAAAAAAAAATGTCAACGCAAAATCTAACAAATCAAACAGGAATTCATTTTGTGGGCCCATCATAGAAAAATGATGGTCAAAAAAAGAATCCACTGCTTTCAAACCCTATTGGTGGGGAATCGACTGTGCAGATTCAACGTCGATCCCCACCAACTGGGAGTCATCACTGACCTCAATCTTGTCTGTCTTATGTCCTTGGTGTCTTTCATGTAAAATCTTATTGCAGGCAGCATAGTGTTTATTAAAAAGTCAATGTATTTTCCAACCCGTTCTATGAGACCCTAATATTCTCTTTGCTAAGTACGATGAAGCTCTGTTCACTTTGAATAACCAATTATGTGCAAGGGAAATAAAAAAATGCACATGATTGGATAGTTGAAGGGAACACAACTTTAGTTTATACACTAAGCTTAGTGAATATCCCCCCATAGAATTTTTTTTTCTTTAATAAATGGACCCCACTGGCTTGGAACAAGTATGCAGATTATAAGTTCTAAGTAGTTGTATTCTTGTTCTTCGTCAGTCAGACAATTCTAAGGGCATCAACAGCCACATAAATTATATTTTCAGAGGTCAGCAATGGCAGCCTACATATTTTTCTCAGTACAGGTTTACTTTAAGAATTGTATTGCTATCCATAGGATGGTAAAGCTACTGCACTAATAAACTGGGCGATCTTGGCCCCTTGTCTCATTGCAGACATTCCTGGATTTGCACCACAAAAGGCTGAGGGTAAATTACTGTTATATCTGTACTTGCACTGCCAGGACTCCTGCTGGCAAAGTGGCACAAAACCATGACACTCAAGGCAGACTGGACCCAGCTGTCAAGACCCACCAAGAAGGATACTGTGTTGGAACCAGGTGGCAGCAAAAAGAGTTTTCAGCATTTTAATTTGCCTAATATGTGGATTATGTGTAATGGCATACATGTGGATTTTAAACTTTGTTGCATTCCAAAAAATAAATAAAACTTATATTTAATAATCAGTAACATTTGAAAAATAATGTTATGGTTTAACAAACTGCTTATTTTAAATATTTTACAGAATGACATCTATCTTGTAAAATAAAAATATCACCATGTATAGGCATCTTGCATTGTTTCAAATTAGAGATTATGTTCAGATACCCAGGATTTCATTAGGTCATTTACAGATTTTTAAACTCTCCCTTGTTATTATCTATCTGTATATTGTGACGAAAAATTGCTGAGATTACAAGGAAAGCTATATAGCCAATTTTGGGAGAACATGCCTTGCAAGATAGGGGATTTGTGGCCCCTTCCTGCAAGGAACCCTGCTAATGAAGGACTATGACCTAGTGTAGTTAGGGGAAGGAACAGGCGCAAGCTTGCCCCCCCCCCCCAATTCCTAGCCATCCAGGCTGTATGACAGTCTGATGGTCTTATGTCTTTTTAGGGGCACCCCAAAACTTTTTACTTTCATAAAGGGTCAAAGCAACTAGAAAAAATTGTGTGGTGTCCCCATAAAAATTCATAGAAGACTCTTATCCAGTCATGCAGCTTAGGTGGTTAGAAAAGGGGGGGGAGCAGTTAGCGTGCACCCTCTCCTGTACCATACCCGTCCCCATGTCTTCAACATTGGGAAGGCTAAGCCCCATCATGTTGCAAGGCATCTTGTCCCTAGTGCTTAATGTCCTTCAAAAGGAATATGGGGTCTGGGAGTGGGAAATCCCAATGACACGACAACCACTGACACAATGGCCCGCTGAACCCAGTGATGTTCACCTACCACAACTCTCATCACAAATGACATATCCTTGGACAACTTCTGTATGCAAAAAAACTTGCTGGGGTTACTGGATAACATCATTGACCAAATATAGTCATGATCATATTTGGTCAATAATGTCACCCAGGATCCTTGGCCCGTTTGTTTAAAAAATGAAATCAACGGAGATCTGTCACTTAGCAGCAGTAGTGCTACCAGCTATAAATGATAGATCCCGGGCTCCTATTTGTAAACAATGTCACTTTTACAGGAATACATCTCACTGCATCCACAAACTCATTTGCAGGTTAAGACACTCCCAAAGCATATTATTAAAAGGATTTATATATATTTGCTATTTAATAGACCCACTCCCTACTGAATGCATCCTTAAAATCTTACATTGGTACAGGTCCCCTACGGTAGTGGTCACCAACCCATGACCTTTTTTCTGTAAATAAAAGCTGGAAAAGACCAGGAAAAAGAAAATAAAAAAAGATTGGATTCCCATAAACTTCAATTGGCTTCAGAGCTATTCTGGTATTTGCGAACTTCCTGACAAATAATATAAATTACTGAGTGCTGAATTTCTAATAAACCCCTAAGGTTTCTGCAGAGAATTTCAGAGCAAGATTTGCAGAACTGAGCCAGAATCTATAGTTCAGTGTCTTTGTTTTTCAAGAATACTCCATAAGGGAAATCAAAGTAAAGGTCAAAGTTTTTAAACCCCATTACACCCTTCATCTGTCCTGGCCATTTTACAGTTTTAATTGCTGTGATACTTTAACCACTTAAGCCCCGGAAGATTTTACCCCCTTCCTGACCAGGGCCTATTTTGCGATTCGGCACTGCGTGACTTTAACGGACAATTGTGCGGTCGTGCGACGCTGTACCTAAACTAATTTGACGTCCTTTTTTTCCCTCAAACAGAGCTTTCTTTTGGTGGTATTTGATCACCTGTGCGACTTTTACTTTTTGCGCTATAAACAAAAAAAGAGCGTCAATTTTGCAAAAATAACAATATTTTTCACATTTTTTTATATGAAATTCCCCAAAAAAATGTAAAAATCAAAATTTTTTAACATTTTAGGCCAATTTGTTTTCTGCTACATATGTTTGGTAAAAAAAATTGCAAAAAGCGTATTTTGATTGGTTTGCGCAAAAGTTTTTGTGTTTACTAACTAAGGGAAAGATTTTTGTCATTTTTGTTGTTTTTTTTAACGCGTAAAGGCGGCGATCTGCGATTTTTTTGCGGTACTGCGACATTGCGGCGGACAGATCGGACCCTTGACTGACATTTTTGACACTTTTGGGGTTACCAGTGACATTACTACAGTAATCAGTGCTATACATATGCACTGTTACTGTAAAATTACACTGGCAGTGAAGGGGTTAACTTTTTTTGAGAGGGAGGGGTTATGTGGGTCCCTAGGGGCGTGATTCTAACTGTGATTGGCTGTGGCTTGAGGTGTATGAACAGTGATCAACGGTCCTACATAGTAGAACCGTATGATCACTATTCATACACAGGGGAGAATGACAGGCGGCTTGTTTACATTAGCCGTCTGCCTTTCTCCTGCTCTAACGGACGATCGCGAGTGACACACGCGGGAGGGGTCTGTGACCGCGCGGGAGCGGGAGTGCGCCTCCGGCGGCGCACGCTCGCTCCCTAGACCCTCACAGGCTAGCGACGTAGCCCTACGCCGCTTTGCCTGTGAGGGGCTGACTGCCGACGTAAATCGTCGTGCGTCGGTCGGCAAGCAGTTAAAAACCAAATTACTCCTTCATACAACACTACCTAAATACATTTTGGATTATTTTCTAGACAGATCAAGTTTTCACTTTGAGGTATTTTATAACTATGGTACTGTTTCTTTTTTTTTTTTTTTTTTTTTTTTATATGGAGTTTACCTTACTTCTAGTATAAAACATATTGAATAAAAAAGCCAGGACAGTATAAACACCTCCAAAATGAGCCTTTTTTTGAATGTGGAAACCCCCATTACTGATAAGTTAGTGGCATTTTAAAACAATCCCATAACACTAGCGGTCAGAGGCATTTTAAACACCCCACCCATGTCAACCCCTTCCAAATCATTAAATCCTCCTTCGTGAGAGGAAGGGAAGGGATCACAAAAGAGAACAGTACTACATTGTTTACATGGGTGTTCACTGTGATTAGTCCAACTGGAGTGGCTCTATGCATTTAGCTTATTCTCTCCATTGTTCAATGACAGCAGGAGCAGTGACTTGTGTGCATGTCAGGTGCGCACACATATGTAAAAACACAAGGACCTACAAGTCTACAAGTGCATCCACCACCCTAGTGTGGGCACAAACCAGCCTGAAAGTGTTATTAAGCCCAGGCCCCTGCATTCACTATATCTGGTCCCCCACAGTACACAAAACATGGAAATGCAATTATTTTAGTAAATATAAACTGCTAAATACTTTTTCTCTTCAGCAGTAAAAAAAAGTCTTGTGACTTCTATCAGTGCCTGGTTAATACTTGTAGAAGGAGTCTTTATTCTCCTCTGACTGTCCTATGAGGCTGCACGACCCATGACTCTCTGTCAGGACAGTGCTTATTGGTCCTGTGCTGATCACATGCACTCTCCCAAGAAAAAAAAAACTCTCTAGCAATACACACCAAACTGAGCATGTGCAGAGTGACTGCAAAGGCTCTGTTCTATCAGGAGATGGATTGGGGACAGTGGAAGAAGGGGGGGGGGGGGTCAGAGAAGACAGGATCAAACAGCCTTTTTACACAATGCAGAGGATTAACCCCTTAGGTTCCACAGTGAGTATAACAAGCATGCTTTACTGCATATGCAGGTTGATTTTTACCTTTGTGGGTTTAGTAACACTTTAAGGTAAACTATTTGCATCTGTTTTTTTATATTTTCAAATAAACATAGCATACAGCTTACACCTGTGACAAAGGATTACCAAAGCACTATGGGTTTTCTAATAGGAAAATGCACAGCACAAGCTATCATGTTAGCCTTTCACTCTTTTTAACTATTAGTTCTGATTAAGACAACTAAAAACATTGGAGGGATGGGATGACTGGGAGAGATCCCTGCTCTGAATTCTTCACTCATGTATTAATTTCAGCTTATACTACAGAGCTCTGCAAAGCAGCTTCTTTCAGCAAATCACATTACAATGGACCAATGAATAAAGTATTCATATACAATATTTAGTTTCAACTTTTTTTTGTTTGTCCTGACCAATATAAATAAAGCATATATATATATATGCAAAAAAATAAAATATGAGGGTCATGGACACAGCCTTCCTTTCCTCTTCTCTCCTTCAAACTGTGACCAGACTGCTGAACTTTTTTTTTTTTTTTAGCTAAAACACCAGTTTCAGTTTTACAATGCACCACTAGGTGGAGATATAACCACATTCAATTTTACCTACAGAGAGAACGCTATGAGTAAGAAAACATGTATGTTCATTTTGTTAGATTTCTAAAAAAATAAGTTTCCTACTTCAATGTCATGGAGACTGCATCCTCCAAAATATATATATATTTTTTAATCTTTAACGCTGATCAAAGGTGGTATGTTTTTTTTTTTTTGCTTTTATTATTATGTTATCATAAATGTTATCATGAATTGTAGGTATATACTGTATATATGTATGTTAGAACAAAATTAAAAGGAACAGTTATCTGCTTTTTACGTGATTATCAACAGTTGAATAAATAAATACATAAAAAAGGGAGTAAGTTTACAAAAGTTGCAGTGAAATATAAACTAACAATTTTGAACTTTATACATACAGTATGCAGAAAACCTTAAAACACCCAGAAATAGAGCTATAAGCTGAAAAAGTAAAACTGTCAAAATTAGTCAAATAGCAGACAAAAGTCCAAATTGTGTTTTTTTTTTCCTTTTGCGAAAAAAAAAAAAAACCTTGCTAACTGTGCTTTTTCCTTTATATATAGAGCTATAGTTTCAGACTTCAGTAGCACAACAAAGGAGTATGCAATAATGACTAGAGTGCAGAAAAATATTAGGACCCTCTAAATCGTTTTTTTCACCTTTAAAAAAACAAAAAAAAAAAACAAAACCCCTACAAGTTCCTAAATACCAATACATAAATCTAAACTTATCAGCATTAAAAATATGCTTTAATGCTATTTCCATACCTGTAGACCATTTTCACAATGGATAAAGTCTGCCCCAAAACCTCCTAACAGTTTGCCAAGTTCAGTCCTGTCTTCTTTCTAGGACGTAGCAGCCATTAGGATGAGCGCCCCCTAGTGATACAGAAGCAAGTGCCATCCTAATTCATATGCAGGGCAATCTTTTCTCCTGTCCCAGCCGCTGAGGTCAGCCACAGTAACAGAAGATGGCACTGTGTATAACGGCTACTCTGTCCTAGAAAGAAGACTGGACAGAGCTTGGAAAACTGTTAGGAGGTTTTAGGGCAGGCTGCACTCATTGTGAAAATGGTTTACAGTTATGGAAATAGCATTCAGCCCCCATTCACATCGGGACGATTTGACATGCAATTGGAGATGTCAAATCGCATGCCAAATTGCAGTCTATTGCCAGCAATGGCACCTCCAAATCGGTGTGACGCCAACTGTGTGGCACCGCATCAATTCCCAAAAGTAGTTGCTGCACTACTTTTGGCAATTTCAATAGACATCTGTGCATGAACCCACACAGATGTCTTTCAAATCACCCCTGAACTCACAATAAAATGCGGGTTTGAAATCGTGAGAGTTCAGCTGAACTCGGACTACTTCAAACTCCCCTCCAAAGTGAACAAGGGATAAAGCATATTTTATCAAACTCATAAGTTTAGGTTCATGTAATGGTATTTAGGAACTTCTTTGGGTATTTTTTGATAAAGGTGATAGGTGAACTGTTATAGAAGAATTCATGGCATCGGAATGTAATACATAGATATACTATTATACTATACCTAGCTGATGCCTCTGGAAGCCTATGTTCCTGAAGGCTGATGCACTTGGAAGCTGGAAATTACTGAAGGCACTGCTGCATCAGTGATCTCCACTTGGTTCTGGGTCTGCTGCATCATGAACACAGGACTTTGGCCGATTGGCTCGGGCACCATTCACAGAATGCTCTGCTTTTTCTCAATGAATACAAAGCATTCTCTAATTAAACAAGATGGAGCGGTGATGTCACGCTCTCCACCTCATCCAATCAGAGAGCACTGTGCACTCCTTTAGAAAATCATTTAGAAAAGCATTTTCTGAATGGTGCCTGTGCTGAGCCTCCAGCTTCTCAGCACAGCAAGTGAAGATCACTGGAGTAGCTGTGTCTACTTTAGTGATTTCCAGCTTCCAGGGGCATTGGCCAGGTATGGTTTATACATAGTTACATCGGTCTAAGTTGGAGCAATGTAACTATGTATAATATGCCAATGGCTGAAATTATTCTTTAACCTCAGAATGTCAGTGATCAGAAGCTCCAGTTCTTTTGACATCCAAATGATTTGGCCTAAAGTGGCTAGCATTGCACACTAATGGGTGGGTCTTCAAAACAATCAAAAGTGTTCAAGCTCCAACCCAAAACTTGTAGTCCAGGTATGATTGCATGCTTGTGGCCAGTGATCGGCAAGGTGTCTGTACAAGTGCAGGGTCCGTACACGTGCAGGGTCCGTACACGTGAAGGGTCCTCCGCGGCCACCACAGACTTTTTGCGTACTTCAGTCTGATGTCTGTCACTAGACCCTCCCTCATTCACTCACCTCCCCCCCCCCCCAGATGCGATGGGTCGGCTCCCTCCTGTAGTGTAGATCCGGCCGGTGTGACGCCCACTCTATTATGTGGAGTCTCCTTCTGAGGCAGGGCAGACATCAGAAAGTTTGGGGCCCCTTACACAGCTTTAGGCCTGGGCCCCTCGGGGCCTGCCACCAACTCGCCCTCTGGCCGTCCAACCGAATGCACTCACTGGCCACCCCACCAGGTCCTTCAGTGCACCCACTTCTATTTTAACACTCTTACAACTTGGCAACAATGAAAATCAATCCAAGCCAGCAAAGAGACATCCCCATATATTCAGCAAAGAGACGGCCTCATATATTCAGCATAGAGACATCCCAAACCAACAAAGAGACAGCCTCATATTTTCACCAAAGAGACAGAGCAATTCAGCAAAAGAGACATCCCTTCAGCTGCATTGGCTTACTCTGCAGCCACCCTGCTATAGCAATTGCTAATTACTACAGTAGCACCAACTCAGTCTCGTTGGTTGGGGCCTGGGCGGCCGGGCCCCTCGGAACGCCCAGCCCCCCTACATGTGTATGGGCTGTCTCCCCCTGATGGCTGCCCTGTTCTCAGGTGCTGCGGAGTGACATCTGTTGGAGGGACTGGTCACTGGGACTGGGAGTGTCAGTGTAGGCTTGCAGCAGCTGCCCAGAGCGGGAAAACAGACAGCTGAGGAGGAAGCGTGGAGTCAGTGGAGTCTATGCTGCGGAGGGAGGGAGGGAGGGAGGGAGGGAGGGAGGGAGGGAATGAGTGTCAGTGCAGCGACTGAGCCGAGGAGGAGGAAGCAAGGAAGGATTGGAAGGAGCTGGAGCCTAGAGGACTCATAGAATCATAATTTAAAATATATTTTATCCATACAGTATCCATATTTTGCTATTGATCCTGGTTTAAAAGTTTTCCAAGGGTCCTGGGGGTTGTTAAGGTGGCAATTTCTGCTATTAAGTTAGACACTTGATCTCAGTAAAGTTGGCCATATACAGTACTTATAGATTTTTTGTTTTTAGCCTGCAGACTGAATGAAAAAAATCTGATTTATATATTCACTCAGCACCCACTGAGTGGATTTCGATCAGTGCATGCCCAGCTTTAGGTTTAATACAGTTGTAAACCTTTGCTCTTTTTTTAAGTGTTTTTCTTACCTGCAAGGAAAAGGCATATTGTGCTAGTATGTTAAACTTACCTGAAAACGAAGCGTTCCATCGATGCGATGCCATCACTGAAGGTAGCGTCTACTCTCTACCTGGTCTTCCTTCCGGGTTCGCGGGCTCCAGCTCTGTGACTGGCCGGAGGCCCATGGACGTCACTCCAGCGCACATGTGAGGGAGCCGGCAGTCGCACAGCTGTGAAGAAACGGCACGGGTGGCCGTTCCTTCAGAGCGCATGCGCCAATGGTACATGTTTAGGAGATATTTACACTACCTATAGGTAAGCCTTAATATAGGCTTACCTATAGGTAGAACTTAAAGATAAAAGTTTACTTCCTCTTTAATTAGTGAACATTGCCACCAAATGGAGGAAAGAGTGAGTGCCCAGGCCAGGCTACATCTTCAGCACAGTGGGGGAGTTAAACATTTCTCTCAGAAATGTGAGTTTGTAAGTGTGAGAGAGTGTGAGACTAGTCCTGTTCCAAGTAGGCTGGGGGTTTTTTCATGTGCAGTCACTAGGAGCACCTTATGTAAGAATGAAATGCTGTGAGAGGGTTTGACTGTGAGCAAAAAGACAATTGTTTCAAAGCCACCTCCGGCCAGATGGTTATAAAATCACCACCAAATCAGGGGGAATCTTTGGGGGGCCCTGGCCTGCTCTACAGGGGGATCTATGGGGACCCTGCTCTAAAGGGGGAACTATGGAGACCCTGGCCTGCTCTAAAGGGGGATCTATGGGGACCCTGCTCTAAAGGGGGATCTACGGGGACCCTGGCCTCCTCTAAGGGGGGATCTATGGGGACCCTACTCTAAAGGGGGAACTATGGGGACCCTGGCCTGCTCTAAAGGGGGATCGATGGGGACCCTGCTCTAAAGGGGGATATATGGGGACCCTGGTCTGCTCTAAAGGGGGATCTATGGGGACCCTGCTCTAAAGGGGGATCTACGGGGACCCTGGCCTGCTCTAAGGGGGGATCTATGGGGACCCTACTCTAAAGGGGGAACTATGGGGACCCTGACCTGCTCTAAAGGGGGATCTATGGGGACCCTGCTCTAAAGGGGGATCTATGGGGACCCTGGCCTGCTCTAAAGGGGGATCTATGGGGACCCTGGCCTGCTCTAAAGGGGGATCTATGGGAACCCTGGCCTGCTCTAAACGGGGTCATGTTGGCTAAATACATACCGTATCTCACAAAAGTGAGTACATCCCTCACATTTTTGTAAATATTTTATTATATCTTTTTAAACGACAACACTGAAGAAATGACACTTTGCTACAATGTAAAGTAGTGAGTGTACAGCTTGTATAACAGTGTAAATTTGCTGTCCCCTCAAAATAACTCAACAGACAGCCATCAATGTCTAAGCCGCTGGCAACAAAAGTGAGTACACTCCTAAGTGGAAATGTCCGAATTGGGCCCAAAGTGTTAATATTTTTGTGTGGCCACCATTATTTTCCAGCACTGCCTTAACCCTCTTGGGCATGGAGTTCACCAGAGCTTCACAGGTTGCCACTGGAGTCCTCTTCCACTCCTCCATGACGACATCATGGAGCTGGTGAATGTTAGAGACTTTGCGCTCCTCCACCTTCCGATTGATAATGCCCCACAGATGCTCAATAGGGTTTAGGTCTGAAAACATGCTTGGCCAGTCTATCACCTTTACCCTCAGCTTCTTTAGCAAGGCAGTGGTCATCTTGTAGGTAGTTATCATGTTGGAATACTGCCCTGCCACCCAGTCTCCGAAGGGAGGGGATCATGCTCTGCTTCAGTATGTCACAGTACATTTTGTCATTCATGGTTCCCTCAATAAACTGTTGCTCCCCAGTGCCGGTAGCCCTCATGCAGCCCCAGACCATGACACTCCCACCACCATGCTTGACCACACTTGTCTTTGTACTCCTCACCTGGTTGCCGCCACACACACTTGACACCATCTGAACCAAATAGGTTTATCTTGGTCTCATCAGACCACAGGACATGGTTCCAGTAATCCATGTCCTTAGTCTGCTTGTCTTTAGCAAACTGTTTGCAGGCTTTCTTGTGCATCATCTTTAGAAGAGGCTTACTTCTGGAACAACGGCCATGCAAACCAATTTGATGCAATGTGCGGCGTATGATCTGAGCACTGACAGGCTGACCCCCCCCCCCACTCCTTCAACTTCTGCACGTGCACGTAACTTCATTGTTCGACCATGGCGAGGCCTGTTCTGAGTGAAAGCTGTCCTGTTAAACCACTGTATGGTCTTGGCCACTGTGCTGCAACTCAGTTTCAGGGTCTTAGCAATCTTCTTATAGCCTAGGCCATCTTCATGTAGAGCAACAAATCTTTTTTTTCCGATCCTCAGAGAGTTCTTTGCCATGAGGTGCCATGTTGAACTTCCAGTGACCAGTATGAGAGAGTGAGAGTGATAACACCAAAGTTAACGCACCTTTAGAGGCTTCCTTCTAAGAAGACAGGCATGCAGACCAATTTGATGCAGTGTGGGGCGTATTGTCTGAGCACTGACAGGCCGACCCCCCACCCCTCCAACCTCTGCAGCAATGCTGGCAGTACTCATACATCTATTTCCCAAAGACAAACTCTGGATATGACGCTAAACACGTGCACTCAACTCCTTTGGTCGACCATGGCGAGGCCTTGTTCTGAGTAAAATCTGTCCTGTTCAACTGCTGTATGGTCTTGGCCACCAGCTCAGTTTCATGGTCTTGGCAATCTTCCTATAGCCTAGGCCCTCTTTATGTAGAACGAAAAAAAAAAATTCCAATCCTCAGAGTTCTTTGCCATGAGGTGCCATGTTGAACTTCCAGTGACCAGTATAAGAGAGTGAGAGCGATAACACACCTGCTCCCCATTCACACCTGAGGCCTTGTAACACTAATGAGTCACATGACACTGGGGAGGGAAAATGGCCCAATTTGGACATTTTCACTTAGGGGTGCACTCACTTTTGTTCCCAGTGGTTTAGACATAAATAGCTGCATGTTGAGTTATTTTACACTGTTATACAAGCTGTAACACTCACTACTTTACATTGTAGCAAAATGTCATTTCTTCAGTGTTGTCACATGAAAAGATATCATAAAATATTTATAAAAATGTGAGGAGTGTACTCCCTTTTGTGAGATACTGTATATTCTTTGCAGGAAGAGCTTGGAGTACTTGGTTGTGCAGGAAAACCTGGTAGCACGGGGAATATAGGTGAAAAGGTAAGACTAAAGGGGGATCTACAGGGACCCTGGCCTGCTCTAAAGGGAGATCTATGGGGGCCCTGATCTAAAGGGGGGACTCTATGCTCTAAAGGGGATCTATAAAGGTTATTTTAAACCTATTTTACTTGCAGAACTAGGCCAGAGAGTAGACAGAGTGTTTTTTGATGGTTTTAATTTGAAATGTACCTTGGTGTCCTTCACTAAGGTCTGTACTTTGTAAAATATCTGCCGCAGCCTTGGTCAGTGCCTATCCCTGCTTGTGGCAACTATAATTCCATCACTGAGACCAGATGCATATACAGTAAACAGTAGGTAATGTTTTCATAAAAATGTATTTTAACAATGGTTCTATTTACATGTAAATACTGCCATTTAATTTGCCCTTAATGTACCTGTTTCTCAAAAAGGATGCATGTGGCTTCGCTAAAGCTGACTATTCTATAAAGAAGAGTTTGATTAGAGTGACACCTAGTGTGCAGAGTTATAATAGGTCCCAAACTATATTATACAAAGCCAAGACCCATTTTCCCATTCATTTTATAAACTAAATAGATGAAGTGTCTGCTTACAGTCCTTTATTATTTTTAAACCTATGAAGGAGCATACATGATGAAAGGTCTACAAGTGACCAGGCAAAATACTGTACCTCAGGACTTTTTGAAATTAGGTTATTGCAAACATGCCAAACAGTACAAGCAGGGACATTATGAGACATATTTAGCTGTGAGGGTTAATAGCAAACAGTTTAATTCTTCTATGCGCATGAATAGTATGTAGGCCAGGTTCCCCAGTTCCCTGCTCTTTTCCTAAGCAACTTTGCAGGCATTGGAATGGCTACACCCTGTTCACGTTTGGTAGCTCAACCAGTGTTAAAAAAAATAAATAATTAAAGCGCATCCACAGTCAAATTTGAAATCATATATTCATTTCCACAATGTATTTCAATTATTTCTAGCCTGCTCCTTTTTCTCTAAATATCCTTGAAGTTTGTAAACTTACTTTGTGAAGTTCCCTGCACATTTACTTGAATTCTGGGACACTTATTCACTATATTCAAAATGCCCTGTGAGTAGGAACTGATGTATCACACATTTCAGAGGGCCTGCCTTCTGAACTACAGAGGTACTGAGAGGAGGAGTTTCAGGAGGCGGAGTCAGTACAGGAATCACAGCTTGTAGGCAGCAATGTACCATGGGGTATGAATACTTTCCAACTTTCTGAGATGGGAACAAGGGACACCTATTAGCAAAAGTATGTAGGCATAGGAAGCACCCCCTGCCATGCCTCCTTTAACCACTTAAAGCGGTAGTATACTCAGACCTTTTTTTCTCAATTTCAATTTAAAGCCTGTAAAAAGTCATTGTTAATCACATAGCCTGTAAAGCATCCTTACATCTCTTATTGATCCCGTTCTGCGTTGTATTTGTTCATGTATAGTGCCGCCATCCTTACTGTTGTTTCCCTGTTGTTCTCTGTGATGTATTTCCGCCCTCAGTGTTCGGTCTGTTGAGAAATCCTGGGCATGCGCACTAGCCGCAGTTTCTCCTGGCATCTTTGGCTCTCTCCACTATCACTCCCCTGTGACGTTGTAAGTCACATGGGGTAGTGGAGGAATGCCTGAATGGGGACGGACGGAGTCTCGCGAGAACACGGGGCTGATATCTAGTAAAGGAAATGACGCAGCACCGGTGTGAGACCCTGCATTATTCCGGCAGCAGCAATACCTTGCCGGAAAATCTGGATGAACGGAGCATGCGCTGGTGACGTCATTAGAAATTACAAGCAAAATTACTCAGCAACGGAAAAAGTTAGTGGCAAAGGAGAAAGGTAAAAATATTATATGCACACATACGATTTTAAATATGTAAAGTACTATGGATGAGTATACTACCTCTTTAAGGACAAAGCCTATTACTGACACTTGTTGCTTACACAGTATTTTTTTGCTAGAAAATTACTTAGAACCCCCAAACATTATATATATTTTTTAGCAAAGACTCAAGAATAGAATGGCGGTTGTTGCAATATTTTATGTCACACAATATTTGCCCAGAGTTCTTTCAAATGCAATTTTTTGGGAAAAAAATGCACTTCACTGAATTAAAAAAAAAAAACTAAACAGTAAAGTTAGCCCTATTTTTTTTATGTTGTGAAAGATTATGTTACGCTGAGTAAATTGATACCTAACATGTTATGGTTTAAAATTACGCACACTTACGTATGCAGTTTCTTTGGTGCACGAGCATGAAGGAATGGGGGTGTGTTTTACACTGCCCCTTTAAAAAAAATTTAAATCTTATCACTTTTATTGCTGTCACAAGGAATGTAAACATCCTTTGTGACAGTAATAGGCAGTGACAGGTACTCTTTATGGAGGGATCTGGGGTCTCAAAGACCTCAAACCTCTCCACTGCACTTAAAAATATACAAAATGCCAAAATCTGCATTTTTGAATACTTTGAATTTTTCAAAATTGGCACTATTGACAGCTGAGTAAACCAGAAATGACGTTGAGATGTTGTTTCCGGGATACTATATCGGAGGCCCGACCTAAGTCGATTCGGGCATTGTTCGGGACTCCGACCAGCCACCACATCCACCGGCTGGTCGGAGTCCCGAACAATGCCGGAATCGACTTAGGTCGGGCCTCCGATATAGTATCCCGGAAACAACATCTCAACGTCATTTCTGGTTTACTCAGCTGTCAATAGTGCCAATTTTGAAAAATTCAAAGTATTCAAAAATGCAGATTTTGGCATTTTGTATATTTTTAAGTGCAGCGGAGAGGTTTGAGGTCTTTGAGACCCCAGATCCCTCCATAAAGAGTACCTGTCACTGCCTATTACTCAGGTCTCTTGGTGGGATGGCCCGGACGGGAGACCCGGGTAGAGCAGCGGGAGGTGGCTGTGGGGGGGTGGGGCTTGTAAAAACGGCTAAGGGGCTACTTAGCCGCATTGGTTGTTACCACCTGAAAGCTGAACGTCCGCTCTAAAAAGCAGGCTTGACCAGGGGCGTACCGAGGGGTTGGCTAGACCTGCACCCGCCGAGGGGCGCAGGCTGAGTGGGGGGGAAACATTGGCAGTGTAGCTCCTCCGTTCAGACTGCGCCCCAGTGGCCGGCGCTCCCCCGTCACAAGGCTGTATGTGTGTCTCACATAGCCCAGTGAGCGCAGCTCGCCCCCTCCAGGAATGGGAAGTGCTCCAGGTGCCTTTTTGCAAGCGCATTTTTTACGCCTTTTTGATGCGTCATAAAAAAAACATTTAAAAATTAGTTCATATGTACAGTATGTACAGATCAAATGGTAACAGAATAGCTGACGGCTGACTCTCTTTGCTTGGACCTAACTAGCAGCCACCGTTTATAATTTTATTTATAATTTCTTCTAAATACTTTATACTTACCATGAATATTTTGCACATATATCCTCTTTAGGCAATCATTGGAACTGCTAGCTATATTAATACCAATTGCGGACGAGAGAGTCACTATTCTTTCTTCTGAAGTTTATTTATTTTGTGCTTCGCTGGTCACGAATAACACTGCCACAGCTCCCAGGACAGATGTTCCCAACAACCCTTGGTTCATAGCATCACATGTACTTAAAGAGGAAGTAAACCCTCCTCTGCAACTTGTACCTATAGGTAAGCCTATATTAAGGCTTACCTATAGGTACTGTAAATATCTCCTAAACATGTACTGTTTAGGAGATATTTACCTTGCATGCAGCCAGTGACATCACTGGCGCATGCGCTCTGAAGGAACGGCCGCTCGTGCCGTTCCTTCAGAGCACCGTGCCGTTACCGTCGGCTCCCGCACGCGCGGGAGTGACGCCATCGCGGCTCCAGCCAATCAGATGGCCGGATGCCGCAAACCCAGAAGAAGGGCGACAAAACATGTCACCCATGAGACAGGTAAGCGGTCGGCACTGCGGGGCTTCATTCTTAGGTAAGTATTTCATAATGAGCTAGTATGCGATGCATACTAGCTCATTATGTGTTTTTCTTTCAGGTGTTTGTTTTTAAAAAAAAAAATTCGGAGGTTTACAACCTCTTTAAGCTAATCTGTAAGTTCAATGGGAAGGGATCTTTTCATGGGGGTGTTTCCCTTTCCCCCCTTTTTCTCTTCACCTCCCTCCAATTTTTGGTTAAGCAGAATACTTTTGATGTTTATACATATATATGCATTTCTTACAGATACACATTCATCCATTATTGACCTGCTCCTGATGAAGTGGAGCGTTCTCCATGAAACGCGTTGAACCATTAATGCATTTTTGCCAAATGTATTCGTTTATTCATCTGGTTTATATGCAATTTTCTGTAACTATGTGTTATCTGTTTTCAAACTGTATAGGAAGACTTTAACACAAATCAGTTTTTTAATTGGGCTGTGTCATGCTATCCTGTTACCATTTGATCTGTATAGACATATGAACTAATTATTAAATGTTTTTTTACATTTGAATATTTTACCAGCCATCTCACATGTGCCTCATTTAAAGTCCCACCTTTCTATTCTTGTAATGCATTTTTGATGCGGTCCAGTGCATTTCCCCCCTCTTTTTTCTTAAACTTAAAGTGGAACTCCACTGTTGTTGAGGAAAAAACATTTCCCTCTGGGTGATCTATGTACATTGCAAGGATTTTAACAAACTTTGTTGCAGATTCCTACCTTTTATTATTCTGAATAAATCCCTGCATGTTCCTCTGTGCCTCTGTGCTGAGTGGGTCAAATGGGAGTGGTTTCATAATTATCTATCGGCTGTGGCAACTGCAGGGCTCTAATGAGGAAATCTGCTGGGCCTGCATCCCTTAAGACGTGTTACTATTGGGAGTATCTCACCAAAAATGACATTTTTGTAGCAGGGGATGGCAGAAATCTGACTTGTATCTTAAGCAGACTTCTGGAAAAATTGGTGAGCCAATCACACAAGCAGGAAATTATGTTTCTGGGGTGTGGTCAGTAAACATTCAGTGCACAGAACAGCTTCAGGTTGCCATCTTGCATTACATTTTCATAAAATTACAGCAGCTGCAGATTGAAAAGGAAAGATAATTTTTATAAACATTCAATCACAATATGATTTTTGTCACATTGTATACGCTATATTGTTGTTTCTTTATTTGCTATTTTTTTCTCCACGAAAGTGGAGTTACTGTAAAATCCTTTTCTCTGAAGTTCATCGTCAGATGCAGCTCTATCATCTTTAGGCAAATGGGTTATGCTCCTCCTATCAGGAATAGGCACTAGGCAGGAAAAAAGCTTAACCACGCCTATGGGGCTGTCCCTGCAGGCATAACCCCTCACACTCTGCTATCAGCAATCAGTTTATTTGCAAGCAGTGTTTAGAAGACAAAAAAACCCCATTCACTCAGAAGTAGAGGGGCAGATGCTGTGTCTGTCGATGAACTCCAGAGAAAAGGATTTTACGGTGAGTTCTTACAAAAATCCAGTATTCTCTATCGTTATGGTCACAGCAGACACAGCCAATCCTTAACGAGGTCCTTCAGTAAGGACAAAAAGAGCGTCTGGTTTTCTAAAAGACTCAGTGGCCTCCAGGTAAACCCTGATTGCTCGAACCACATCCAAAGAATGCAAGGCAAATTCCTTGGGATACCTACAGTAGGCTTGGGACAGAGTGAAGGCAGCACAGTGTCTTCATTCAGATGAAAATCAGAAACCACCTTAGGAAGAAATGACTGATTAGGTCGGAGTACCCCTTTATCTCTGTAGACCGCCAGATAAGGTGAGCGGCATGACAACGCCGCCAATTCAGAAACTCTGCGGGCAGAAGTAATAGCCACCAAAAGGCAACTTTCTGAGACAAGGCAAGCAGAGGAATCTCCCTAATGTTCTCAAAAGGAGGTTTTTGAAGAACAGATGATACCAAATTCAGATCCCACGGAGGTAACGGGATCACTCGGGGGAGCAATATGGCGAACCCCCTGAATAAAAGCGCGAATCAGGGCCTGCGTAGCTAAAGGGCGTTTAAAAACACAGCCAGAACGGACAATTGGCCTTTGATAGTGACCAAAGTCAACCGCTGTTCAACACCTTTTTGAAGAAAAGTTAAAAACCCTAGCCACCAAGAACAAGCGAGGGTGCACCTTCAATGATTCATACCATGAAATGTATGATTTTCACGTACGATAATAGATCTTACTGGAAGTAGACTTCCTGCCCTTCAGTACTGTAGGAATCACTGAATTAGAAAGACCTCTATCTCTCAACACCTGACTTTCAACAGCCAAGCCGTTAAAGCCAGCGACCATAAAGCAGGATAGAAGATCGGTCCTTGAAACAGCAGATCTTCCCTGAGAGGAATGCCTCGTACACACGCAACGATTATCGGCCGACCGATCGTCCGACTTTTGTCCAGAGTTGTGTTTTGTTTGTTGGAATGTGCCTAGACTGCACACGAATTTTCTCGGCCAACAAAAATCTACTTCAGAAGTGATGTCGTGTTCTGGTTTACTTTCCGTGTGTTTTTTCTTCTCTGAGCATGCCCAGTCTTGCTCATCAGATTTTTGTCTACCGAAATCTGTACTGACTGACGGAAAATCGGCCGTTGTGTTGACGGCCAACAAAAATTTTATAGCCTGCACACCATATTTTATTCGGCCGAAAAGTCGGAAAATCGGCCGATCGGACGTTGGCCGAAAATTCCCGGCCAATAATCGATGCGTGTGTACGAGGCAGAAGTCTCAGAGTAAGTGCTAGTTCACACCAGATGCCATCCAGTGCGTTTTTTGCACAGTGTTTTCCAGAGCAGTCAGTTCCAGGGAAAAACAAGTAGAACATGCTGCATTTGTTCTGCACAAAACTGTACTGGAACACAGCAAAACATATCAAAAACGCACCGAAAATGTGCGTGGTGTGAACTGTAAGCAAAAAAGCAACCGGAGTGCATTTTAGTGGTGTGACCTGGCCTTAAATAAGGACATGTGTGTTCCAGTGTGTTTCTGGTGCGTTTTTGATGCATTC